>NW_026526919.1:0-600000 GCF_024362965.1 Panthera pardus
GGCCTCGAACCCTAAGCCTGCACTTGAGCCGCCTTGCTGCATGGGCCCTCACTTCAGCCCTCGAGGGAGATCACGAGACCGGAGTCGCTTCGGCCCTGGCGACGTCCCTGGACCGAACCCTAACCCTAGCTAAGGCTCTCTCCCCAAGAGGACCCAATGCCAACGTCTGACAACACCACGCGCCTGGCGTCGGGAAGAGGTGCAGGCCGACTCGGCATGGAACCTGGAAGCTCACCATGCCGGATCCCAGGCCCGGCTGCAGCTGCCGAGAGGATTCCGGAGGCCTCCTCGACGAGGGGCCCAATCACGTGTGTGGCCCTGGCAGCCAAAGACGGATCCTGACCGGCAGCCTCCCTTGTGCCCTCAACTCAGGCCTTCGGGGAGACCACTGCCCTGCTGTGGGTTGGGCGCCTGGAGCCTCCTGGGACCTAACCCTAACCCTAACCGAACCCCGAACAGGGACCCTCCACCGCAACCTAAGCCTGCCTCGAACCCTAACCCTGCAAGTGAGCCGCCTTCTGGCATGGGCCCTCACTTGAGCCCTCGAGGGAGATCACGAGACTGGAGTCGATTCCGCCCTGGCGACGTCCCTGGACCAAACCCTAACCCTAGCTAAGGCTCCCTCCCCATGGGGACCCAATGCCAACGTCTGGCAACACCACGCGCCTGGGGTCCAGAAGCGGTGCAGGCTGGCTCGGCATGGAACCTGGAAGCTCACCATGTGGTTTCCCAGCCTGTCTGCAGCTGAGCGAGAGGATTCCGGAGGCCTCCTCGAACAGGGGCCGATCGACGTCTGTGGCCTTGGCAGCCAAAGCCGGATCGTGACCGGCACCGTCCCTTGTGTCCTCAACTCAGCCCTTCGGGGAGACCACTG
This sequence comes from Panthera pardus, assembly GCF_024362965.1. NCBI lineage: Eukaryota > Metazoa > Chordata > Mammalia > Carnivora > Felidae > Panthera > Panthera pardus. Next base: position 875 of record NW_026526919.1, read on the forward strand.
CCCTGCTGTGGGTTCGGCGCCTGGAGCCTCCTGGGACCTAACCCTAACCCTAACCCTACACCGAACTGGGACCCTCCACCGAAACCTAAGCCGGCCTCGAACCCTAAGCCTGCACTTGAGCCGCCTTGCTGCATGGGCCCTCACTTCAGCCCTCGAGGGAGATCACGAGACCGGAGTCGCTTCGGCCCTGGCGACGTCCCTGGACCGAACCCTAACCCTAGCTAAGGCTCTCCCCCCAAGAGGACCCAATGCCAACGTCTGACAACACCACGCGCCTGGCGTCGGGAAGAGGTGCAGGCCGACTCGGCATGGAACCTGGAAGCTCACCATGCCGGATCCCAGGCCCGGCTGCAGCTGCCGAGAGGATTCCGGAGGCCTCCTCGACCAGGGGCCCAATCACGTGTGTGGCCCTGGCAGCCAAAGACGGATCCTGACCGGCAGCCTCCCTTGTGCCCTCAACTCAGGCCATCGGGGAGACCACTGCCCTGCTGTGGGTTGGGCGCCTGGAGCCTCCTGGGACCTAACCCTAACCCTAACCGAACCCCGAAGAGGGACCCTCCACCGCAACCTAAGCCTGCCTCGAACCCTAACCCTGCAAGTGAGCCGCCTTCTGGCATGGGCCCTCACTTGAGCCCTCGAGGGAGATCACGAGACTGGAGTCGATTCCGCCCTGGCGACGTCCCTGGACCAAACCCTAACCCTAGCTAAGGCTCCCTCCCCATGGGGACCCAATGCCAACGTCTGGCAACACCACGCGCCTGGGGTCCAGAAGCGGTGCAGGCTGGCTCGGCATGGAACCTGGAAGCTCACCATGTGGTTTCCCAGCCTGTCTGCAGCTGAGCGAGAGGATTCCGGAGGCCTCCTCGAACAGGGGCCGATCGACGTCTGTGGCCTTGGCAGCCAAAGCCGGATCGTGACCGGCACCGTCCCTTGTGTCCTCAACTCAGCCCTTCGGGGAGACCACTGCCCTGCTGTGGGTTCGGCGCCTGGAGCCTCCTGGGACCTAACCCTAACCCTAACCCTACACCGAACTGGGACCCTCCACCGAAACCTAAGCCGGCCTCGAACCCTAAGCCTGCACTTGAGCCGCCTTGCTGCATGGGCCCTCACTTCAGCCCTCGAGGGAGATCACGAGACCGGAGTCGCTTCGGCCCTGGCGACGTCCCTGGACCGAACCCTAACCCTAGCTAAGGCTCTCTCCCCAAGAGGACCCAATGCCAACGTCTGACAACACCACGCGCCTGGCGTCGGGAAGAGGTGCAGGCCGACTCGGCATGGAACCTGGAAGCTCACCATGCCGGATCCCAGGCCCGGCTGCAGCTGCCGAGAGGATTCCGGAGGCCTCCTCGACCAGGGGCCCAATCACGTGTGTGGCCCTGGCAGCCAAAGACGGATCCTGACCGGCAGCCTCCCTTGTGCCCTCAACTCAGGCCTTCGGGGAGACCACTGCCCTGCTGTGGGTTGGGCGCCTGGAGCCTCCTGGGACCTAACCCTAACCCTAACCGTACCCCGAACAGGGACCCTCCACCGCAACCTAAGCCTGCCTCGAACCCTAACCCTGCAAGTGAGCCGCCTTCTGGCATGGGCCCTCACTTGAGCCCTCGAGGGAGATCACGAGACTGGAGTCGATTCCGCCCTGGCGACGTCCCTGGACCAAACCCTAACCCTAGCTAAGGCTCCCTCCCCATGGGGACCCAATGCCAACGTCTGGCAACACCACGCGCCTGGGGTCCAGAAGCGGTGCAGGCTGGCTCGGCATGGAACCTGGAAGCTCACCATGTGGTTTCCCAGCCTGTCTGCAGCTGAGCGAGTGGATCCCGGAGGCCTCCTCGAACAGGGGCCGATCGACGTCTGTGGCCTTGGCAGCCAAAGCCGGATCGTGACCGGCACCGTCCCTTGTGTCCTCAACTCAGCCCTTCGGGGAGACCACTGCCCTGCTGTGGGTTCGGCGCCTGGAGCCTCCTGGGACCTAACCCTAACCCTAACCCTACACCGAACTGGGACCCTCCACCGAAACCTAAGCCGGCCTCGAACCCTAAGCCTGCACTTGAGCCGCCTTTCTGCATGGGCCCTCACTTCAGCCCTCGAGGGAGATCACGAGACCGGAGTCGCTTCGGCCCTGGCGACGTCCCTGGACCGAACCCTAACCCTAGCTAAGGCTCTCTCCCCAAGAGGACCCAATGCCAACGTCTGACAACACCACGTGCCTGGCGTCGGGAAGAGGTGCAGGCCGACTCGGCATGGAACCTGGAAGCTCACCATGCCGGATCCCAGGCCCGGCTGCAGCTGCCGAGAGGATTCCGGAGGCCTCCTCGACCAGGGGCCCAATCACGTGTGTGGCCCTGGCAGCCAAAGACGGATCCTGACCGGCAGCCTCCCTTGTGCCCTCAACTCAGGCCTTCGGGGAGACCACTGCCCTGCTGTGGGTTGGGCGCCTGGAGCCTCCTGGGACCTAACCCTAACCCTAACCGAACCCCGAACAGGGACCTTCCACCGCAACCTAAGCCTGCCTCGAACCCTAACCCTGCAAGTGAGCCGCCTTCTGGCATGGGCCCTCACTTGAGCCCTCGAGGGAGATCACGAGACTGGAGTCGATTCCGCCCTGGCGACGTCCCTGGACCAAACCCTAACCCTAGCTAAGGCTCCCTCCCCATGGGGACCCAATGCCAACGTCTGGCAACACCACGCGCCTGGGGTCCAGAAGCGGTGCAGGCTGGCTCGGCATGGAACCTGGAAGCTCACCATGTGGTTTCCCAGCCTGTCTGCAGCTGAGCGAGAGGATCCCGGAGGCCTCCTCGAACAGGGGCCGATCGACGTCTGTGGCCTTGGCAGCCAAAGCCGGATCGTGACCGGCACCGTCCCTTGTGTCCTCAACTCAGCCCTTCGGGGAGACCACTGCCCTGCTGTGGGTTCGGCGCCTGGAGCCTCCTGGGACCTAACCCTAACCCTAACCCTACACCGAACTGGGACCCTCCACCGAAACCTAAGCCGGCCTCGAACCCTAAGCCTGCACTTGAGCCGCCTTGCTGCATGGGCCCTCACTTCAGCCCTCGAGGGAGATCACGAGACCGGAGTCGCTTCGGCCCTGGCGACGTCCCTGGACCGAACCCTAACCCTAGCTAAGGCTCTCTCCCCAAGAGGACCCAATGCCAACGTCTGACAACACCACGCGCCTGGCGTCGGGAAGAGGTGCAGGCCGACTCGGCATGGAACCTGGAAGCTCACCATGCCGGATCCCAGGCCCGGCTGCAGCTGCCGAGAGGATTCCGGAGGCCTCCTCGACGAGGGGCCCAATCACGTGTGTGGCCCTGGCAGCCAAAGACGGATCCTGACCGGCAGCCTCCCTTGTGCCCTCAACTCAGGCCTTCGGGGAGACCACTGCCCTGCTGTGGGTTGGGCGCCTGGAGCCTCCTGGGACCTAACCCTAACCCTAACCGAACCCCGAACAGGGACCCTCCACCGCAACCTAAGCCTGCCTCGAACCCTAACCCTGCAAGTGAGCCGCCTTCTGGCATGGGCCCTCACTTGAGCCCTCGAGGGAGATCACGAGACTGGAGTCGATTCCGCCCTGGCGACATCCCTGGACCAAACCCTAACCCTAGCTAAGGCTCCCTCCCCATGGGGACCCAATGCCAACGTCTGGCAACACCACGCGCCTGGGGTCCAGAAGCGGTGCAGGCTGGCTCGGCATGGAACCTGGAAGCTCACCATGTGGTTTCCCAGCCTGTCTGCAGCTGAGCGAGAGGATTCCGGAGGCCTCCTCGAACAGGGGCCGATCGACGTCTGTGGCCTTGGCAGCCAAAGCCGGATCGTGACCGGCACCGTCCCTTGTGTCCTCAACTCAGCCCTTCGGGGAGACCACTGCCCTGCTGTGGGTTCGGCGCCTGGAGCCTCCTGGGACCTAACCCTAACCCTAACCCTACACCGAACTGGGACCCTCCACCGAAACCTAAGCCGGCCTCGAACCCTAAGCCTGCACTTGAGCCGCCTTTCTGCATGGGCCCTCACTTCAGCCCTCGAGGGAGATCACGAGACCGGAGTCGCTTCGGCCCTGGCGACGTCCCTGGACCGAACCCTAACCCTAGCTAAGGCTCTCTCCCCAAGAGGACCCAATGCCAACGTCTGACAACACCACGTGCCTGGCGTCGGGAAGAGGTGCAGGCCGACTCGGCATGGAACCTGGAAGCTCACCATGCCGGATCCCAGGCCCGGCTGCAGCTGCCGAGAGGATTCCGGAGGCCTCCTCGACCAGGGGCCCAATCACGTGTGTGGCCCTGGCAGCCAAAGACGGATCCTGACCGGCAGCCTCCCTTGTGCCCTCAACTCAGGCCTTCGGGGAGACCACTGCCCTGCTGTGGGTTGGGCGCCTGGAGCCTCCTGGGACCTAACCCTAACCCTAACCGAACCCCGAACAGGGACCTTCCACCGCAACCTAAGCCTGCCTCGAACCCTAACCCTGCAAGTGAGCCGCCTTCTGGCATGGGCCCTCACTTGAGCCCTCGAGGGAGATCACGAGACTGGAGTCGATTCCGCCCTGGCGACGTCCCTGGACCAAACCCTAACCCTAGCTAAGGCTCCCTCCCCATGGGGACCCAATGCCAACGTCTGGCAACACCACGCGCCTGGGGTCCAGAAGCGGTGCAGGCTGGCTCGGCATGGAACCTGGAAGCTCACCATGTGGTTTCCCAGCCTGTCTGCAGCTGAGCGAGAGGATTCCGGAGGCCTCCTCGAACAGGGGCCGATCGACGTCTGTGGCCTTGGCAGCCAAAGCCGGATCGTGACCGGCACCGTCCCTTGTGTCCTCAACTCAGCCCTTCGGGGAGACCACTGCCCTGCTGTGGGTTCGGCGCCTGGAGCCTCCTGGGACCTAACCCTAACCCTAACCCTACACCGAACTGGGACCCTCCACCGAAACCTAAGCCGGCCTCGAACCCTAAGCCTGCACTTGAGCCGCCTTGCTGCATGGGCCCTCACTTCAGCCCTCGAGGGAGATCACGAGACCGGAGTCGCTTCGGCCCTGGCGACGTCCCTGGACCGAACCCTAACCCTAGCTAAGGCTCTCTCCCCAAGAGGACCCAATGCCAACGTCTGACAACACCACGCGCCTGGCGTCGGGAAGAGGTGCAGGCCGACTCGGCATGGAACCTGGAAGCTCACCATGCCGGATCCCAGGCCCGGCTGCAGCTGCCGAGAGGATTCCGGAGGCCTCCTCGACGAGGGGCCCAATCACGTGTGTGGCCCTGGCAGCCAAAGACGGATCCTGACCGGCAGCCTCCCTTGTGCCCTCAACTCAGGCCTTCGGGGAGACCACTGCCCTGCTGTGGGTTGGGCGCCTGGAGCCTCCTGGGACCTAACCCTAACCCTAACCGAACCCCGAACAGGGACCCTCCACCGCAACCTAAGCCTGCCTCGAACCCTAACCCTGCAAGTGAGCCGCCTTCTGGCATGGGCCCTCACTTGAGCCCTCGAGGGAGATCACGAGACTGGAGTCGATTCCGCCCTGGCGACATCCCTGGACCAAACCCTAACCCTAGCTAAGGCTCCCTCCCCATGGGGACCCAATGCCAACGTCTGGCAACACCACGCGCCTGGGGTCCAGAAGCGGTGCAGGCTGGCTCGGCATGGAACCTGGAAGCTCACCATGTGGTTTCCCAGCCTGTCTGCAGCTGAGCGAGAGGATTCCGGAGGCCTCCTCGAACAGGGGCCGATCGACGTCTGTGGCCTTGGCAGCCAAAGCCGGATCGTGACCGGCACCGTCCCTTGTGTCCTCAACTCAGCCCTTCGGGGAGACCACTGCCCTGCTGTGGGTTCGGCGCCTGGAGCCTCCTGGGACCTAACCCTAACCCTAACCCTACACCGAACTGGGACCCTCCACCGAAACCTAAGCCGGCCTCGAACCCTAAGCCTGCACTTGAGCCGCCTTTCTGCATGGGCCCTCACTTCAGCCCTCGAGGGAGATCACGAGACCGGAGTCGCTTCGGCCCTGGCGACGTCCCTGGACCGAACCCTAACCCTAGCTAAGGCTCTCTCCCCAAGAGGACCCAATGCCAACGTCTGACAACACCACGTGCCTGGCGTCGGGAAGAGGTGCAGGCCGACTCGGCATGGAACCTGGAAGCTCACCATGCCGGATCCCAGGCCCGGCTGCAGCTGCCGAGAGGATTCCGGAGGCCTCCTCGACCAGGGGCCCAATCACGTGTGTGGCCCTGGCAGCCAAAGACGGATCCTGACCGGCAGCCTCCCTTGTGCCCTCAACTCAGGCCTTCGGGGAGACCACTGCCCTGCTGTGGGTTGGGCGCCTGGAGCCTCCTGGGACCTAACCCTAACCCTAACCGAACCCCGAACAGGGACCTTCCACCGCAACCTAAGCCTGCCTCGAACCCTAACCCTGCAAGTGAGCCGCCTTCTGGCATGGGCCCTCACTTGAGCCCTCGAGGGAGATCACGAGACTGGAGTCGATTCCGCCCTGGCGACGTCCCTGGACCAAACCCTAACCCTAGCTAAGGCTCCCTCCCCATGGGGACCCAATGCCAACGTCTGGCAACACCACGCGCCTGGGGTCCAGAAGCGGTGCAGGCTGGCTCGGCATGGAACCTGGAAGCTCACCATGTGGTTTCCCAGCCTGTCTGCAGCTGAGCGAGAGGATTCCGGAGGCCTCCTCGAACAGGGGCCGATCGACGTCTGTGGCCTTGGCAGCCAAAGCCGGATCGTGACCGGCACCGTCCCTTGTGTCCTCAACTCAGCCCTTCGGGGAGACCACTGCCCTGCTGTGGGTTCGGCGCCTGGAGCCTCCTGGGACCTAACCCTAACCCTAACCCTACACCGAACTGGGACCCTCCACCGAAACCTAAGCCGGCCTCGAACCCTAAGCCTGCACTTGAGCCGCCTTGCTGCATGGGCCCTCACTTCAGCCCTCGAGGGAGATCACGAGACCGGAGTCGCTTCGGCCCTGGCGACGTCCCTGGACCGAACCCTAACCCTAGCTAAGGCTCTCTCCCCAAGAGGACCCAATGCCAACGTCTGACAACACCACGCGCCTGGCGTCGGGAAGAGGTGCAGGCCGACTCGGCATGGAACCTGGAAGCTCACCATGCCGGATCCCAGGCCCGGCTGCAGCTGCCGAGAGGATTCCGGAGGCCTCCTCGACGAGGGGCCCAATCACGTGTGTGGCCCTGGCAGCCAAAGACGGATCCTGACCGGCAGCCTCCCTTGTGCCCTCAACTCAGGCCTTCGGGGAGACCACTGCCCTGCTGTGGGTTGGGCGCCTGGAGCCTCCTGGGACCTAACCCTAACCCTAACCGAACCCCGAACAGGGACCCTCCACCGCAACCTAAGCCTGCCTCGAACCCTAACCCTGCAAGTGAGCCGCCTTCTGGCATGGGCCCTCACTTGAGCCCTCGAGGGAGATCACGAGACTGGAGTCGATTCCGCCCTGGCGACATCCCTGGACCAAACCCTAACCCTAGCTAAGGCTCCCTCCCCATGGGGACCCAATGCCAACGTCTGGCAACACCACGCGCCTGGGGTCCAGAAGCGGTGCAGGCTGGCTCGGCATGGAACCTGGAAGCTCACCATGTGGTTTCCCAGCCTGTCTGCAGCTGAGCGAGAGGATTCCGGAGGCCTCCTCGAACAGGGGCCGATCGACGTCTGTGGCCTTGGCAGCCAAAGCCGGATCGTGACCGGCACCGTCCCTTGTGTCCTCAACTCAGCCCTTCGGGGAGACCACTGCCCTGCTGTGGGTTCGGCGCCTGGAGCCTCCTGGGACCTAACCCTAACCCTAACCCTACACCGAACTGGGACCCTCCACCGAAACCTAAGCCGGCCTCGAACCCTAAGCCTGCACTTGAGCCGCCTTGCTGCATGGGCCCTCACTTCAGCCCTCGAGGGAGATCACGAGACCGGAGTCGCTTCGGCCCTGGCGACGTCCCTGGACCGAACCCTAACCCTAGCTAAGGCTCTCTCCCCAAGAGGACCCAATGCCAACGTCTGACAACACCACGCGCCTGGCGTCGGGAAGAGGTGCAGGCCGACTCGGCATGGAACCTGGAAGCTCACCATGCTGGATCCCAGGCCCGGCTGCAGCTGCCGAGAGGATTCCGGAGGCCTCCTCGACCAGGGGCCCAATCACGTGTGTGGCCCTGGCAGCCAAAGACGGATCCTGACCGGCAGCCTCCCTTGTGCCCTCAACTCAGGCCTTCGGGGAGACCACTGCCCTGCTGTGCGTTGGGCGCCTGGAGCCTCCTGGGACCTAACCCTAACCCTAACCGTACCCCGAACAGGGACCCTCCACCGCAACCTAAGCCTGCGTCGAACCCTAACCCTGCAAGTGAGCCGCCTTCTGGCATGGGCCCTCACTTGAGCCGTCGAGGGAGATCACGAGACTGGAGTCGATTCCGCCCTGGCGACGTCCCTGGACCAAACCCTAACCCTAGCTAAGGCTCCCTCCCCATGGGGACCCAATGCCAACGTCTGGCAACACCACGCGCCTGGGGTCCAGAAGCGGTGCAGGCTGGCTCGGCATGGAACCTGGAAGCTCACCATGTGGTTTCCCAGCCTGTCTGCAGCTGAGCGAGAGGATTCCGGAGGCCTCCTCGAACAGGGGCCGATCGACGTCTGTGGCCTTGGCAGCCAAAGCCGGATCGTGACCGGCACCGTCCCTTGTGTCCTCAACTCAGCCCTTCGGGGAGACCACTGCCCTGCTGTGGGTTCGGCGCCTGGAGCCTCCTGGGACCTAACCCTAACCCTAACCCTACACCGAACTGGGACCCTCCACCGAAACCTAAGCCGGCCTCGAACCCTAAGCCTGCACTTGAGCCGCCTTGCTGCATGGGCCCTCACTTCAGCCCTCGAGGGAGATCACGAGACCGGAGTCGCTTCGGCCCTGGCGACGTCCCTGGACCGAACCCTAACCCTAGCTAAGGCTCTCTCCCCAAGAGGACCCAATGCCAACGTCTGACAACACCACGCGCCTGGCGTCGGGAAGAGGTGCAGGCCGACTCGGCATGGAACCTGGAAGCTCACCATGCCGGATCCCAGGCCCGGCTGCAGCTGCCGAGAGGATTCCGGAGGCCTCCTCGACCAGGGGCCCAATCACGTGTGTGGCCCTGGCAGCCAAAGACGGATCCTGACCGGCAGCCTCCCTTGTGCCCTCAACTCAGGCCTTCGGGGAGACCACTGCCCTGCTGTGGGTTGGGCGCCTGGAGCCTCCTGGGACCTAACCCTAACCCTAACCGTACCCCGAACAGGGACCCTCCACCGCAACCTAAGCCTGCCTCGAACCCTAACCCTGCAAGTGAGCCGCCTTCTGGCATGGGCCCTCACTTGAGCCCTCGAGGGAGATCACGAGACTGGAGTCGATTCCGCCCTGGCGACGTCCCTGGACCAAACCCTAACCCTAGCTAAGGCTCCCTCCCCATGGGGACCCAATGCCAACGTCTGGCAACACCACGCGCCTGGGGTCCAGAAGCGGTGCAGGCTGGCTCGGCATGGAACCTGGAAGCTCACCATGTGGTTTCCCAGCCTGTCTGCAGCTGAGCGAGAGGATTCCGGAGGCCTCCTCGAACAGGGGCCGATCGACGTCTGTGGCCTTGGCAGGCAAAGCCGGATCGTGACCGGCAGCGTCCCTTGTGTCCTCAACTCAGCCCTTCGGGGAGACCACTGCCCTGCTGTGGGTTCGGCGCCTGGAGCCTCCTGGGACCTAACCCTAACCCTAACCCTACACCGAACTGGGACCCTCCACCGAAACCTAAGCCGGCCTCGAACCCTAAGCCTGCACTTGAGCCGCCTTTCTGCATGGGCCCTCACTTCAGCCCTCGAGGGAGATCACGAGACCGGAGTCGCTTCGGCCCTGGCGACGTCCCTGGACCGAACCCTAACCCTAGCTAAGGCTCTCTCCCCAAGAGGACCCAATGCCAACGTCTGACAACACCACGTGCCTGGCGTCGGGAAGAGGTGCAGGCCGACTCGGCATGGAACCTGGAAGCTCACCATGCCGGATCCCAGGCCCGGCTGCAGCTGCCGAGAGGATTCCGGAGGCCTCCTCGACCAGGGGCCCAATCACGTGTGTGGCCCTGGCAGCCAAAGACGGATCCTGACCGGCAGCCTCCCTTGTGCCCTCAACTCAGGCCTTCGGGGAGACCACTGCCCTGCTGTGGGTTGGGCGCCTGGAGCCTCCTGGGACCTAACCCTAACCCTAACCGAACCCCGAACAGGGACCTTCCACCGCAACCTAAGCCTGCCTCGAACCCTAACCCTGCAAGTGAGCCGCCTTCTGGCATGGGCCCTCACTTGAGCCCTCGAGGGAGATCACGAGACTGGAGTCAATTCCGCCCTGGCGACGTCCCTGGACCAAACCCTAACCCTAGCTAAGGCTCCCTCCCCATGGGGACCCAATGCCAACGTCTGGCAACACCACGCGCCTGGGGTCCAGAAGCGGTGCAGGCTGGCTCGGCATGGAACATGGAAGCTCACCATGTGGTTTCCCAGCCTGTCTGCAGCTGAGCGAGAGGATTCCGGAGGCCTCCTCGAACAGGGGCCGATCGACGTCTGTGGCCTTGGCAGCCAAAGCCGGATCGTGACCGGCACCGTCCCTTGTGTCCTCAACTCAGCCCTTCGGGGAGACCACTGCCCTGCTGTGGGTTCGGCGCCTGGAGCCTCCTGGGACCTAACCCTAACCCTAACCCTACACCGAACTGGGACCCTCCACCGAAACCTAAGCCGGCCTCGAACCCTAAGCCTGCACTTGAGCCGCCTTGCTGCATGGGCCCTCACTTCAGCCCTCGAGGGAGATCACGAGACCGGAGTCGCTTCGGCCCTGGCGACGTCCCTGGACCGAACCCTAACCCTAGCTAAGGCTCTCTCCCCAAGAGGACCCAATGCCAACGTCTGACAACACCACGCGCCTGGCGTCGGGAAGAGGTGCAGGCCGACTCGGCATGGAACCTGGAAGCTCACCATGCCGGATCCCAGGCCCGGCTGCAGCTGCCGAGAGGATTCCGGAGGCCTCCTCGACCAGGGGCCCAATCACGTGTGTGGCCCTGGCAGCCAAAGACGGATCCTGACCGGCAGCCTCCCTTGTGCCCTCAACTCAGGCCTTCGGGGAGACCACTGCCCTGCTGTGGGTTGGGCGCCTGCAGCCTCCTGGGACCTAACCCTAACCCTAACCGTACCCCGAACAGGGACCCTCCACCGCAACCTAAGCCTGCCTCGAACCCTAACCCTGCAAGTGAGCCGCCTTCTGGCATGGGCCCTCACTTGAGCCCTCGAGGGAGATCACGAGACTGGAGTCGATTCCGCCCTGGCGACGTCCCTGGACCAAACCCTAACCCTAGCTAAGGCTCCCTCCCCATGGGGACCCAATGCCAACGTCTGGCAACACCACGCGCCTGGGGTCCAGAAGCGGTGCAGGCTGGCTCGGCATGGAACCTGGAAGCTCACCATGTGGTTTCCCAGCCTGTCTGCAGCTGAGCGAGTGGATCCCGGAGGCCTCCTCGAACAGGGGCCGATCGACGTCTGTGGCCTTGGCAGCCAAAGCCGGATCGTGACCGGCACCGTCCCTTGTGTCCTCAACTCAGCCCTTCGGGGAGACCACTGCCCTGCTGTGGGTTCGGCGCCTGGAGCCTCCTGGGACCTAACCCTAACCCTAACCCTACACCGAACTGGGACCCTCCACCGAAACCTAAGCCGGCCTCGAACCCTAAGCCTGCACTTGAGCCGCCTTTCTGCATGGGCCCTCACTTCAGCCCTCGAGGGAGATCACGAGACCGGAGTCGCTTCGGCCCTGGCGACGTCCCTGGACCGAACCCTAACCCTAGCTAAGGCTCTCTCCCCAAGAGGACCCAATGCCAACGTCTGACAACACCACGCGCCTGGCGTCGGGAAGAGGTGCAGGCCGACTCGGCATGGAACCTGGAAGCTCACCATGCCGGATCCCAGGCCCGGCTGCAGCTGCCGAGAGGATTCCGGAGGCCTCCTCGACCAGGGGCCCAATCACGTGTGTGGCCCTGGCAGCCAAAGACGGATCCTGACCGGCAGCCTCCCTTGTGCCCTCAACTCAGGCCTTCGGGGAGACCACTGCCCTGCTGTGGGTTGGGCGCCTGGAGCCTCATGGGACCTAACCCTAACCCTAACCGAACCCCGAACAGGGACCCTCCACCGCAACCTAAGCCTGCGTCGAACCCTAACCCTGCAAGTGAGCCGCCTTCTGGCATGGGCCCTCACTTGAGCCCTCGAGGGAGATCACGAGACTGGAGTCGATTCCGCCCTGGCGACGTCCCTGGACCAAACCCTAACCCTAGCTAAGGCTCCCTCCCCATGGGGACCCAATGCCAACGTCTGGCAACACCACGCGCCTGGGGTCCAGAAGCGGTGCAGGCTGGCTCGGCATGGAACCTGGAAGCTCACCATGTGGTTTCCCAGCCTGTCTGCAGCTGAGCGAGAGGATTCCGGAGGCCTCCTCGAACAGGGGCCGATCGACGTCTGTGGCCTTGGCAGCCAAAGCCGGATCGTGACCGGCACCGTCCCTTGTGTCCTCAACTCAGCCCTTCGGGGAGACCACTGCCCCTGCTGTGGGTTCGGCGCCTGGAGCCTCCTGGGACCTAACCCTAACCCTAACCCCTACACCGAACTGGGACCCTCCACCGAAACCTAAGCCGGCCTCGAACCCTAAGCCTGCACTTGAGCCGCCTTTCTGCATGGGCCCTCACTTCAGCCCTCGAGGGAGATCACGAGACCGGAGTCGCTTCGGCCCTGGCGACGTCCCTGGACCGACCCTAACCCTAGCTAAGGCTCTCCCCCCAAGAGGACCCAATGCCAACGTCTGACAACACCACGCGCCTGGCGTCGGGAAGAGGTGCAGGCCGACTCGGCATGGAACCTGGAAGCTCACCATGCCGGATCCCAGGCCCGGCTGCAGCTGCCGAGAGGATTCCGGAGGCCTCCTCGACCAGGGGCCCAATCACGTGTGTGGCCCTGGCAGCCAAAGACGGATCCTGACCGGCAGCCTCCCTTGTGCCCTCAACTCAGGCCTTCGGGGAGACCACTGCCCTGCTGTGGGTTGGGCGCCTGGAGCCTCCTGGGACCTAACCCTAACCCTAACCGAACCCCGAACAGGGACCCTCCACCGCAACCTAAGCCTGCCTCGAACCCTAACCCTGCAAGTGAGCCGCCTTCTGGCATGGGCCCTCACTTGAGCCCTCGAGGGAGATCACGAGACTGGAGTCGATTCCGCCCTGGCGACGTCCCTGGACCAAACCCTAACCCTAGCTAAGGCTCCCTCCCCATGGGGACCCAATGCCAACGTCTGGCAACACCACGCGCCTGGGGTCCAGAAGCGGTGCAGGCTGGCTCGGCATGGAACCTGGAAGCTCACCATGTGGTTTCCAAGCCTGTCTGCAGCTGAGCGAGAGGATTCCGGAGGCCTCCTCGAACAGGGGCCGATCGACGTCTGTGGCCTTGGCAGCCAAAGCCGGATCGTGACCGGCACCGTCCCTTGTGTCCTCAACTCAGCCCTTCGGGGAGACCACTGCCCTGCTGTGGGTTCGGCGCCTGGAGCCTCCTGGGACCTAACCCTAACCCTAACCCTACACCGAACTGGGACCCTCCACCGAAACCTAAGCCGGCCTCGAACCCTAAGCCTGCACTTGAGCCGCCTTTCTGCATGGGCCCCTCACTTCAGCCCTCGAGGGAGATCACGAGACCGGAGTCGCTTCGGCCCTGGCGACGTCCCTGGACCGAACCCTAACCCTAGCTAAGGCTCTCCCCCCAAGAGGACCCAATGCCAACGTCTGACAACACCACGCGCCTGGCGTCGGGAAGAGGTGCAGGCCGACTCGGCATGGAACCTGGAAGCTCACCATGCCGGATCCCAGGCCCGGCTGCAGCTGCCGAGAGGATTCCGGAGGCCTCCTCGACCAGGGGCCCAATCACGTGTGTGGCCCTGGCAGCCAAAGACGGATCCTGACCGGCAGCCTCCCTTGTGCCCTCAACTCAGGCCTTCGGGGAGACCACTGCCCTGCTGTGGGTTGGGCGCCTGGAGCCTCCTGGGACCTAACCCTAACCCTAACCGAACCCCGAACAGGGACCCTCCACCGCAACCTAAGCCTGCCTCGAACCCTAACCCTGCAAGTGAGCCGCCTTCTTGCATGGGCACTCACTTGAGCCCTCGAGGGAGATCACGAGACTGGAGTCGATTCCGCCCTGGCGACGTCCCTGGACCAAACCCTAACCCTAGCTAAGGCTCCCTCCCCATGGGGGACCCAATGCCAACGTCTGGCAACACCAGGCGCCTTGGGTCCAGAAGCGGTGCAGGCTGGCTCGGCATGGAACCTGGAAGCTCACCATGTGGTTTCCCCAGCCTGTCTGCAGCTGAGCGAGAGGATTCCGAGGCCTCCTCGAACAGGGGCCGATCGACGTCTGTGGCCTTGGCAAGCCAAAGCCGGATCGTGACCGGCACCGTCCCTTGTGTCCTCAACTCAGCCCTTCGGGGAGACCACTGCCCTGCTGTGGGTTCGGCGCCTGGAGCCTCCTGGGACCTAACCCTAACCCTAACCCTACACCGAACTGGGACCCTCCACCGAAACCTAAGCCGGCCTCGAACCCTAAGCCTGCACTAGAGCCGCCTTGCTGCATGGGCCCTCACTTCAGCCCTCGAGGGAGATCACGAGACCGGAGTCGCTTCGGCCCTGGCGACGTCCCTGGACCGAACCCTAACCCTAGCTAAGGCTCTCTCCCCCAAGAGGACCCAATGCCAACGTCTGACAACACCACGCGCCTGGCGTCGGGAAGAGGTGCAGGCCGACTCGGCATGGAACCTGGAAGCTCACCATGCCGGATCCCAGGCCCGGCTACAGCTGGCCGAGAGGATTCCGGAGGCCTCCTCGACCAGGGGCCCAATCACGTGTGTGGCCCTGGCAGCCAAAGACGGATCCTGACCGGCAGCCTCCCTTGTGCCCTCAACTCAGGCCTTCGGGGAGACCACTGCCCTGCTGTGCGTTGGGCGCCTGGAGCCTCCTGGGACCTAACCCTAACCCTAACCGTACCCCGAACAGGGACCCTCCACCGCAACCTAAGCCTGCCTCGAACCCTAACCCTGCAAGTGAGCCGCCTTCTGGCATGGGCCCTCACTTGAGCCCTCGAGGGAGATCACGAGACTGGAGTCGATTCCGCCCTGGCGACGTCCCTGGACCAAACCCTAACCCTAGCTAAGGCTCCCCTCCCCATGGGGACCCAATGCCAACGTCTGGCAACACCACGCGCCTGGGGTCCAGAAGCGGTGCAGGCTGGCTCGGCATGGAACCTGGAAGCTCACCATGTGGTTTCCCAGCCTGTCTGCAGCTGAGCGAGAGGATTCCGGAGGCCTCCTCGAACAGGGGCCGATCGACGTCTGTGGCCTTGGCAGCCAAAGCCGGATCGTGACCGGCACCGTCCCTTGTGTCCTCAACTCAGCCCCTTCGGGGAGACCACTGCCCTGCTGTGGGTTCGGCGCCTGGAGCCTCCTGGGACCTAACCCTAACCCTAACCCTACACCGAACTGGGGACCCTCCACCGAAACCTAAGCCGGCCTCGAACCCTATGCCTGCACTTGAGCCGCCTTGCTGCATGGGCCCTCACTTCAGCCCTCGAGGGAGATCACGAGACCGGAGTCGCTTCGGCCCTGGCGACGTCCCTGGACCGAACCCTAACCCTAGCTAAGGCTCTCCCCCCAAGAGGACCCAATGCCAACGTCTGACAACACCACGCGCCTGGCGTCGGGAAGAGGTGCAGGCCGACTCGGCATGGAACCTGGAAGCTCACCATGCCGGATCCCAGGCCCGGCTGCAGCTGCCGAGAGGATCCGGAGGCCTCCTCGACGAGGGGCCCAATCACGTGTGTGGCCCTGGCAGCCAAAGACGGATCCTGACCGGCAGCTCCCTTGTGCCCTCAACTAGGCCTTCGGGGAGACCACTGCCCTGCTGTGGGGTTGGGCGCCTGGAGCCTCCTGGGACCTAACCCTAACCCTAACCGAACCCCGAACAGGGACCCTCCACCGCAACCTAAGCCTGCCTCGAACCCTAACCCTGCAAGTGAGCCGCCTTCTGGCATGGGCCCTCACTTGAGCCCTCGAGGGAGATCACGAGACTGGAGTCGATTCCGCCCTGGCGACGTCCCTGGACCAAACCCTAACCCTAGCTAAGGCTCCCTCCCCATGGGGACCCAATGCCAACGTCTGGCAACACCACGCGCCTGGGGTCCAGAAGCGGTGCAGGCTGGCTCGGCATGGAACCTGGAAGCTCACCATGTGGTTTCCCAGCCTGTCTGCAGGCTGAGCGAGAGGATCCCGGAGGCCTCCTCGAACAGGGGTCCGATCGACGTCTGTGGCCTTGGCAGCCAAAGCCGGATCGTGACCGGCACCGTCCCTTGTGTCCTCAACTCAGCCCTTCGGGGAGACCACTGCCCTGCTGTGGGTTCGGCGCCTGGAGCCTCCTGGGACCTAACCCTATCCCTAACCCTACACCTAACTGGGACCCTCCACCGAAACCTAAGCCGGCCTCGAACCCTAAGCCTGCACTTGAGCCGCCTTGCTGCATGGGCCCTCACTTCAGCCCTCGAGGGAGATCACGAGACCGGAGTCGCTTCGGCCCTGGCGACGTCCCTGGACCGAACCCTAACCCTAGCTAAGGCTCTCTCCCCAAGAGGACCCAATGCCAACGTCTGACAACACCACGCGCCTGGCGTCGGGAAGAGGTGCAGGCCGACTCGGCATGGAACCTGGAAGCTCACCATGCCGGATCCCAGGCCCGGCTGCAGCTGCCGAGAGGATTCCGGAGGCCTCCTCGACCAGGGGCCCAATCAC
Source organism: Panthera pardus (assembly GCF_024362965.1). Taxonomy (NCBI): domain Eukaryota; kingdom Metazoa; phylum Chordata; class Mammalia; order Carnivora; family Felidae; genus Panthera; species Panthera pardus. Next base: position 17,706 of record NW_026526919.1, read on the forward strand.
GTGTGTGGCCCTGGCAGCCAAAGACGGATCCTGACCGGCAGCCTCCCTTGTGCCCTCAACTCAGGCCTTCGGGGAGACCACTGCCCTGCTGTGGGTTGGGCGCCTGGAGCCTCCTGGGACCTAACCCTAACCCTAACCGAACCCCGAACAGGGACCCTCCACCGCAACCTAAGCCTGCCTCGAACCCTAACCCTGCAAGTGAGCCGCCTTCTGGCATGGGCCCTCACTTGAGCCCTCGAGGGAGATCACGAGACTGGAGTCGATTCCGCCCTGGCGACGTCCCTGGACCAAACCCTAACCCTAGCTAAGGCTCCCTCCCCATGGGGACCCAATGCCAACGTCTGGCAACACCACGCGCCTGGGGTCCAGAAGCGGTGCAGGCTGGCTCGGCATGGAACCTGGAAGCTCACCATGTGGTTTCCCAGCCTGTCTGCAGCTGAGCGAGAGGATTCCGGAGGCCTCCTCGAACAGGGGCCGATCGACGTCTGTGGCCTTGGCAGCCAAAGCCGGATCGTGACCGGCACCGTCCCTTGTGTCCTCAACTCAGCCCTTCGGGGAGACCACTGCCCTGCTGTGGGTTCGGCGCCTGGAGCCTCCTGGGACCTAACCCTAACCCTAACCCTACACCGAACTGGGACCCTCCACCGAAACCTAAGCCGGCCTCGAACCCTAAGCCTGCACTAGAGCCGCCTTGCTGCATGGGCCCTCACTTCAGCCCTCGAGGGAGATCACGAGACCAGAGTCGCTTCGGCCCTGGCGACGTCCCTGGACCGAACCCTAACCCTAGCTAAGGCTCTCTCCCCAAGAGGACCCAATGCCAACGTCTGACAACACCACGCGCCTGGCGTCGGGAAGAGGTGCAGGCCGACTCGGCATGGAACCTGGAAGCTCACCATGCCGGATCCCAGGCCCGGCTACAGCTGCCGAGAGGATTCCGGAGGCCTCCTCGACCAGGGGCCCAATCACGTGTGTGGCCCTGGCAGCCAAAGACGGATCCTGACCGGCAGCCTCCCTTGTGCCCTCAACTCAGGCCTTCGGGGAGACCACTGCCCTGCTGTGCGTTGGGCGCCTGGAGCCTCCTGGGACCTAACCCTAACCCTAACCGTACCCCGAACAGGGACCCTCCACCGCAACCTAAGCCTGCCTCGAACCCTAACCCTGCAAGTGAGCCGCCTTCTGGCATGGGCCCTCACTTGAGCCCTCGAGGGAGATCACGAGACTGGAGTCGATTCCGCCCTGGCGACGTCCCTGGACCAAACCCTAACCCTAGCTAAGGCTCCCTCCCCATGGGGACCCAATGCCAACGTCTGGCAATACCACGCGCCTGGGGTCCAGAAGCGGTGCAGGCTGGCTCGGCATGGAACCTGGAAGCTCACCATGTGGTTTCCCAGCCTGTCTGCAGCTGAGCGAGAGGATTCCGGAGGCCTCCTCGAACAGGGGCCGATCGACGTCTGTGGCCTTGGCAGCCAAAGCCGGATCGTGACCGGCACCGTCCCTTGTGTCCTCAACTCAGCCCTTCGGGGAGACCACTGCCCTGCTGTGGGTTCGGCGCCTGGAGCCTCCTGGGACCTAACCCTAACCCTAACCCTACACCGAACTGGGACCCTCCACCGAAACCTAAGCCGGCCTCGAACCCTAAGCCTGCACTAGAGCCGCCTTGCTGCATGGGCCCTCACTTCAGCCCTCGAGGGAGATCACGAGACCGGAGTCGCTTCGGCCCTGGCGACGTCCCTGGACCGAACCCTAACCCTAGCTAAGGCTCTCTCCCCAAGAGGACCCAATGCCAACGTCTGACAACACCACGCGCCTGGCGTCGGGAAGAGGTGCAGGCCGACTCGGCATGGAACCTGGAAGCTCACCATGCCGGATCCCAGGCCCGGCTACAGCTGCCGAGAGGATTCCGGAGGCCTCCTCGACCAGGGGCCCAATCACGTGTGTGGCCCTGGCAGCCAAAGACGGATCCTGACCGGCAGCCTCCCTTGTGCCCTCAACTCAGGCCTTCGGGGAGACCACTGCCCTGCTGTGCGTTGGGCGCCTGGAGCCTCCTGGGACCTAACCCTAACCCTAACCGTACCCCGAACAGGGACCCTCCACCGCAACCTAAGCCTGCCTCGAACCCTAACCCTGCAAGTGAGCCGCCTTCTGGCATGGGCCCTCACTTGAGCCCTCGAGGGAGATCACGAGACTGGAGTCGATTCCGCCCTGGCGACGTCCCTGGACCAAACCCTAACCCTAGCTAAGGCTCCCTCCCCATGGGGACCCAATGCCAACGTCTGGCAACACCACGCGCCTGGGGTCCAGAAGCGGTGCAGGCTGGCTCGGCATGGAACCTGGAAGCTCACCATGTGGTTTCCCAGCCTGTCTGCAGCTGAGCGAGAGGATTCCGGAGGCCTCCTCGAACAGGGGCCGATCGACGTCTGTGGCCTTGGCAGCCAAAGCCGGATCGTGACCGGCACCGTCCCTTGTGTCCTCAACTCAGCCCTTCGGGGAGACCACTGCCCTGCTGTGGGTTCGGCGCCTGGAGCCTCCTGGGACCTAACCCTAACCCTAACCCTACACCGAACTGGGACCCTCCACCGAAACCTAAGCCGGCCTCGAACCCTATGCCTGCACTTGAGCCGCCTTGCTGCATGGGCCCTCACTTCAGCCCTCGAGGGAGATCACGAGACCGGAGTCGCTTCGGCCCTGGCGACGTCCCTGGACCGAACCCTAACCCTAGCTAAGGCTCTCCCCCCAAGAGGACCCAATGCCAACGTCTGACAACACCACGCGCCTGGCGTCGGGAAGAGGTGCAGGCCGACTCGGCATGGAACCTGGAAGCTCACCATGCCGGATCCCAGGCCCGGCTGCAGCTGCCGAGAGGATTCCGGAGGCCTCCTCGACGAGGGGCCCAATCACGTGTGTGGCCCTGGCAGCCAAAGACGGATCCTGACCGGCAGCCTCCCTTGTGCCCTCAACTCAGGCCTTCGGGGAGACCACTGCCCTGCTGTGGGTTGGGCGCCTGGAGCCTCCTGGGACCTAACCCTAACCCTAACCGAACCCCGAACAGGGACCCTCCACCGCAACCTAAGCCTGCGTCGAACCCTAACCCTGCAAGTGAGCCGCCTTCTGGCATGGGCCCTCACTTGAGCCCTCGAGGGAGATCACGAGACTGGAGTCGATTCCGCCCTGGCGACGTCCCTGGACCAAACCCTAACCCTAGCTAAGGCTCCCTCCCCATGGGGACCCAATGCCAACGTCTGGCAACACCACGCGCCTGGGGTCCAGAAGCGGTGCAGGCTGGCTCGGCATGGAACCTGGAAGCTCACCATGTGGTTTCCCAGCCTGTCTGCAGCTGAGCGAGAGGATCCCGGAGGCCTCCTCGAACAGGGGCCGATCGACGTCTGTGGCCTTGGCAGCCAAAGCCGGATCGTGACCGGCACCGTCCCTTGTGTCCTCAACTCAGCCCTTCGGGGAGACCACTGCCCTGCTGTGGGTTCGGCGCCTGGAGCCTCCTGGGACCTAACCCTATCCCTAACCCTACACCTAACTGGGACCCTCCACCGAAACCTAAGCCGGCCTCGAACCCTAAGCCTGCACTTGAGCCGCCTTGCTGCATGGGCCCTCACTTCAGCCCTCGAGGGAGATCACGAGACCGGAGTCGCTTCGGCCCTGGCGACGTCCCTGGACCGAACCCTAACCCTAGCTAAGGCTCTCTCCCCAAGAGGACCCAATGCCAACGTCTGACAACACCACGCGCCTGGCGTCGGGAAGAGGTGCAGGCCGACTCGGCATGGAACCTGGAAGCTCACCATGCCGGATCCCAGGCCCGGCTGCAGCTGCCGAGAGGATTCCGGAGGCCTCCTCGACCAGGGGCCCAATCACGTGTGTGGCCCTGGCAGCCAAAGACGGATCCTGACCGGCAGCCTCCCTTGTGCCCTCAACTCAGGCCTTCGGGGAGACCACTGCCCTGCTGTGGGTTGGGCGCCTGGAGCCTCCTGGGACCTAACCCTAACCCTAACCGAACCCCGAACAGGGACCCTCCACCGCAACCTAAGCCTGCCTCGAACCCTAACCCTGCAAGTGAGCCGCCTTCTGGCATGGGCCCTCACTTGAGCCCTCGAGGGAGATCACGAGACTGGAGTCGATTCCGCCCTGGCGACGTCCCTGGACCAAACCCTAACCCTAGCTAAGGCTCCCTCCCCATGGGGACCCAATGCCAACGTCTGGCAACACCACGCGCCTGGGGTCCAGAAGCGGTGCAGGCTGGCTCGGCATGGAACCTGGAAGCTCACCATGTGGTTTCCCAGCCTGTCTGCAGCTGAGCGAGAGGATTCCGGAGGCCTCCTCGAACAGGGGCCGATCGACGTCTGTGGCCTTGGCAGCCAAAGCCGGATCGTGACCGGCACCGTCCCTTGTGTCCTCAACTCAGCCCTTCGGGGAGACCACTGCCCTGCTGTGGGTTCGGCGCCTGGAGCCTCCTGGGACCTAACCCTAACCCTAACCCTACACCGAACTGGGACCCTCCACCGAAACCTAAGCCGGCCTCGAACCCTAAGCCTGCACTTGAGCCGCCTTGCTGCATGGGCCCTCACTTCAGCCCTCGAGGGAGATCACGAGACCGGAGTCGCTTCGGCCCTGGCGACGTCCCTGGACCGAACCCTAACCCTAGCTAAGGCTCTCTCCCCAAGAGGACCCAATGCCAACGTCTGACAACACCACGCGCCTGGCGTCGGGAAGAGGTGCAGGCCGACTCGGCATGGAACCTGGAAGCTCACCATGCCGGATCCCAGGCCCGGCTACAGCTGCCGAGAGGATTCCGGAGGCCTCCTCGACCAGGGGCCCAATCACGTGTGTGGCCCTGGCAGCCAAAGACGGATCCTGACCGGCAGCCTCCCTTGTGCCCTCAACTCAGGCCTTCGGGGAGACCACTGCCCTGCTGTGCGTTGGGCGCCTGGAGCCTCCTGGGACCTAACCCTAACCCTAACCGTACCCCGAACAGGGACCCTCCACCGCAACCTAAGCCTGCCTCGAACCCTAACCCTGCAAGTGAGCCGCCTTCTGGCATGGGCCCTCACTTGAGCCCTCGAGGGAGATCACGAGACTGGAGTCGATTCCGCCCTGGCGACGTCCCTGGACCAAACCCTAACCCTAGCTAAGGCTCCCTCCCCATGGGGACCCAATGCCAACGTCTGGCAATACCACGCGCCTGGGGTCCAGAAGCGGTGCAGGCTGGCTCGGCATGGAACCTGGAAGCTCACCATGTGGTTTCCCAGCCTGTCTGCAGCTGAGCGAGAGGATTCCGGAGGCCTCCTCGAACAGGGGCCGATCGACGTCTGTGGCCTTGGCAGCCAAAGCCGGATCGTGACCGGCACCGTCCCTTGTGTCCTCAACTCAGCCCTTCGGGGAGACCACTGCCCTGCTGTGGGTTCGGCGCCTGGAGCCTCCTGGGACCTAACCCTAACCCTAACCCTACACCGAACTGGGACCCTCCACCGAAACCTAAGCCGGCCTCGAACCCTATGCCTGCACTTGAGCCGCCTTGCTGCATGGGCCCTCACTTCAGCCCTCGAGGGAGATCACGAGACCGGAGTCGCTTCGGCCCTGGCGACGTCCCTGGACCGAACCCTAACCCTAGCTAAGGCTCTCCCCCCAAGAGGACCCAATGCCAACGTCTGACAACACCACGCGCCTGGCGTCGGGAAGAGGTGCAGGCCGACTCGGCATGGAACCTGGAAGCTCACCATGCCGGATCCCAGGCCCGGCTGCAGCTGCCGAGAGGATTCCGGAGGCCTCCTCGACGAGGGGCCCAATCACGTGTGTGGCCCTGGCAGCCAAAGACGGATCCTGACCGGCAGCCTCCCTTGTGCCCTCAACTCAGGCCTTCGGGGAGACCACTGCCCTGCTGTGCGTTGGGCGCCTGGAGCCTCCTGGGACCTAACCCTAACCCTAACCGAACCCCGAACAGGGACCCTCCACCGCAACCTAAGCCTGCGTCGAACCCTAACCCTGCAAGTGAGCCGCCTTCTGGCATGGGCCCTCACTTGAGCCCTCGAGGGAGATCACGAGACTGGAGTCGATTCCGCCCTGGCGACGTCCCTGGACCAAACCCTAACCCTAGCTAAGGCTCCCTCCCCATGGGGACCCAATGCCAACGTCTGGCAACACCACGCGCCTGGGGTCCAGAAGCGGTGCAGGCTGGCTCGGCATGGAACCTGGAAGCTCACCATGTGGTTTCCCAGCCTGTCTGCAGCTGAGCGAGAGGATCCCGGAGGCCTCCTCGAACAGGGGCCGATCGACGTCTGTGGCCTTGGCAGCCAAAGCCGGATCGTGACCGGCACCGTCCCTTGTGTCCTCAACTCAGCCCTTCGGGGAGACCACTGCCCTGCTGTGGGTTCGGCGCCTGGAGCCTCCTGGGACCTAACCCTATCCCTAACCCTACACCTAACTGGGACCCTCCACCGAAACCTAAGCCGGCCTCGAACCCTAAGCCTGCACTTGAGCCGCCTTGCTGCATGGGCCCTCACTTCAGCCCTCGAGGGAGATCACGAGACCGGAGTCGCTTCGGCCCTGGCGACGTCCCTGGACCGAACCCTAACCCTAGCTAAGGCTCTCTCCCCAATAGGACCCAATGCCAACGTCTGACAACACCACGCGCCTGGCGTCGGGAAGAGGTGCAGGCCGACTCGGCATGGAACCTGGAAGCTCACCATGCCGGATCCCAGGCCCGGCTGCAGCTGCCGAGAGGATTCCGGAGGCCTCCTCGACCAGGGGCCCAATCACGTGTGTGGCCCTGGCAGCCAAAGACGGATCCTGACCGGCAGCCTCCCTTGTGCCCTCAACTCAGGCCTTCGGGGAGACCACTGCCCTGCTGTGGGTTGGGCGCCTGGAGCCTCCTGGGACCTAACCCTAACCCTAACCGAACCCCGAACAGGGACCCTCCACCGCAACCTAAGCCTGCCTCGAACCCTAACCCTGCAAGTGAGCCGCCTTCTGGCATGGGCCCTCACTTGAGCCCTCGAGGGAGATCACGAGACTGGAGTCGATTCCGCCCTGGCGACGTCCCTGGACCAAACCCTAACCCTAGCTAAGGCTCCCTCCCCATGGGGACCCAATGCCAACGTCTGGCAACACCACGCGCCTGGGGTCCAGAAGCGGTGCAGGCTGGCTCGGCATGGAACCTGGAAGCTCACCATGTGGTTTCCCAGCCTGTCTGCAGCTGAGCGAGAGGATTCCGGAGGCCTCCTCGAACAGGGGCCGATCGAAGTCTGTGGCCTTGGCAGCCAAAGCCGGATCGTGACCGGCACCGTCCCTTGTGTCCTCAACTCAGCCCTTCGGGGAGACCACTGCCCTGCTGTGGGTTCGGCGCCTGGAGCCTCCTGGGACCTAACCCTAACCCTAACCCTACACCGAACTGGGACCCTCCACCGAAACCTAAGCCGGCCTCGAACCCTAAGCCTGCACTTGAGCCGCCTTGCTGCATGGGCCCTCACTTCAGCCCTCGAGGGAGATCACGAGACCAGAGTCGCTTCGGCCCTGGCGACGTCCCTGGACCGAACCCTAACCCTAGCTAAGGCTCTCCCCCCAAGAGGACCCAATGCCAACGTCTGACAACACCACGCGCCTGGCGTCGGGAAGAGGTGCAGGCCGACTCGGCATGGAACCTGGAAGCTCACCATGCCGGATCCCAGGCCCGGCTGCAGCTGCCGAGTGGATTCCGGAGGCCTCCTCGACGAGGGGCCCAATCACGTGTGTGGCCCTGGCAGCCAAAGACGGATCCTGACCGGCAGCCTCCCTTGTGCCCTCAACTCAGGCCTTCGGGGAGACCACTGCCCTGCTGTGCGTTGGGCGCCTGGAGCCTCCTGGGACCTAACCCTAACCCTAACCGAACCCCGAACAGGGACCCTCCACCGCAACCTAAGCCTGCCTCGAACCCTAACCCTGCAAGTGAGCCGCCTTCTGGCATGGGCCCTCACTTGAGCCCTCGAGGGAGATCACGAGACTGGAGTCGATTCCGCCCTGGCGACGTCCCTGGACCAAACCCTAACCCTAGCTAAGGCTCCCTCCCCATGGGGACCCAATGCCAACGTCTGGCAACACCACGCGCCTGGGGTCCAGAAGCGGTGCAGGCTGGCTCGGCATGGAACCTGGAAGCTCACCATGTGGTTTCCCAGCCTGTCTGCAGCTGAGCGAGAGGATCCCGGAGGCCTCCTCGAACAGGGGCCGATCGACGTCTGTGGCCTTGGCAGCCAAAGCCGGATCGTGACCGGCACCGTCCCTTGTGTCCTCAACTCAGCCCTTCGGGGAGACCACTGCCCTGCTGTGGGTTCGGCGCCTGGAGCCTCCTGGGACCTAACCCTAACCCTAACCCTACACCGAACTGGGACCCTCCACCGAAACCTAAGCCGGCCTCGAACCCTAAGCCTGCACTTGAGCCGCCTTTCTGCATGGGCCCTCACTTCAGCCCTCGAGGGAGATCACGAGACCGGAGTCGCTTCGGCCCTGGCGACGTCCCTGGACCGAACCCTAACCCTAGCTAAGGCTCTCTCCCCAAGAGGACCCAATGCCAACGTCTGACAACACCACGCGCCTGGCGTCGGGAAGAGGTGCAGGCCGACTCGGCATGGAACCTGGAAGCTCACCATGCCGGATCCCAGGCCCGGCTGCAGCTGCCGAGAGGATTCCGGAGGCCTCCTCGACGAGGGGCCCAATCACGTGTGTGGCCCTGGCAGCCAAAGACGGATCCTGACCGGCAGCCTCCCTTGTGCCCTCAACTCAGGCCTTCGGGGAGACCACTGCCCTGCTGTGGGTTGGGCGCCTGGAGCCTCCTGGGACCTAACCCTAACCCTAACCGTACCCCGAACAGGGACCCTCCACCGCAACCTAAGCCTGCCTCGAACCCTAACCCTGCAAGTGAGCCGCCTTCTGGCATGGGCCCTCACTTGAGCCCTCGAGGGAGATCACGAGACTGGAGTCGATTCCGCCCTGGCGACGTCCCTGGACCAAACCCTAACCCTAGCTAAGGCTCCCTCCCCATGGGGACCCAATGCCAACGTCTGGCAATACCACGCGCCTGGGGTCCAGAAGCGGTGCAGGCTGGCTCGGCATGGAACCTGGAAGCTCACCATGTGGTTTCCCAGCCTGTCTGCAGCTGAGCGAGAGGATTCCGGAGGCCTCCTCGAACAGGGGCCGATCGACGTCTGTGGCCTTGGCAGCCAAAGCCGGATCGTGACCGGCACCGTCCCTTGTGTCCTCAACTCAGCCCTTCGGGGAGACCACTGCCCTGCTGTGGGTTCGGCGCCTGGAGCCTCCTGGGACCTAACCCTAACCCTAACCCTACACCGAACTGGGACCCTCCACCGAAACCTAAGCCGGCCTCGAACCCTATGCCTGCACTTGAGCCGCCTTGCTGCATGGGCCCTCACTTCAGCCCTCGAGGGAGATCACGAGACCGGAGTCGCTTCGGCCCTGGCGACGTCCCTGGACCGAACCCTAACCCTAGCTAAGGCTCTCCCCCCAAGAGGACCCAATGCCAACGTCTGACAACACCACGCGCCTGGCGTCGGGAAGAGGTGCAGGCCGACTCGGCATGGAACCTGGAAGCTCACCATGCCGGATCCCAGGCCCGGCTGCAGCTGCCGAGAGGATTCCGGAGGCCTCCTCGACGAGGGGCCCAATCACGTGTGTGGCCCTGGCAGCCAAAGACGGATCCTGACCGGCAGCCTCCCTTGTGCCCTCAACTCAGGCCTTCGGGGAGACCACTGCCCTGCTGTGCGTTGGGCGCCTGGAGCCTCCTGGGACCTAACCCTAACCCTAACCGAACCCCGAACAGGGACCCTCCACCGCAACCTAAGCCTGCGTCGAACCCTAACCCTGCAAGTGAGCCGCCTTCTGGCATGGGCCCTCACTTGAGCCCTCGAGGGAGATCACGAGACTGGAGTCGATTCCGCCCTGGCGACGTCCCTGGACCAAACCCTAACCCTAGCTAAGGCTCCCTCCCCATGGGGACCCAATGCCAACGTCTGGCAACACCACGCGCCTTGGGTCCAGAAGCGGTGCAGGCTGGCTCGGCATGGAACCTGGAAGCTCACCATGTGGTTTCCCAGCCTGTCTGCAGCTGAGCGAGAGGATCCCGGAGGCCTCCTCGAACAGGGGCCGATCGACGTCTGTGGCCTTGGCAGCCAAAGCCGGATCGTGACCGGCACCGTCCCTTGTGTCCTCAACTCAGCCCTTCGGGGAGACCACTGCCCTGCTGTGGGTTCGGCGCCTGGAGCCTCCTGGGACCTAACCCTATCCCTAACCCTACACCTAACTGGGACCCTCCACCGAAACCTAAGCCGGCCTCGAACCCTAAGCCTGCACTTGAGCCGCCTTGCTGCATGGGCCCTCACTTCAGCCCTCGAGGGAGATCACGAGACCGGAGTCGCTTCGGCCCTGGCGACGTCCCTGGACCGAACCCTAACCCTAGCTAAGGCTCTCTCCCCAAGAGGACCCAATGCCAACGTCTGACAACACCACGCGCCTGGCGTCGGGAAGAGGTGCAGGCCGACTCGGCATGGAACCTGGAAGCTCACCATGCCGGATCCCAGGCCCGGCTGCAGCTGCCGAGAGGATTCCGGAGGCCTCCTCGACCAGGGGCCCAATCACGTGTGTGGCCCTGGCAGCCAAAGACGGATCCTGACCGGCAGCCTCCCTTGTGCCCTCAACTCAGGCCTTCGGGGAGACCACTGCCCTGCTGTGGGTTGGGCGCCTGGAGCCTCCTGGGACCTAACCCTAACCCTAACCGAACCCCGAACAGGGACCCTCCACCGCAACCTAAGCCTGCCTCGAACCCTAACCCTGCAAGTGAGCCGCCTTCTGGCATGGGCCCTCACTTGAGCCCTCGAGGGAGATCACGAGACTGGAGTCGATTCCGCCCTGGCGACGTCCCTGGACCAAACCCTAACCCTAGCTAAGGCTCCCTCCCCATGGGGACCCAATGCCAACGTCTGGCAACACCACGCGCCTGGGGTCCAGAAGCGGTGCAGGCTGGCTCGGCATGGAACCTGGAAGCTCACCATGTGGTTTCCCAGCCTGTCTGCAGCTGAGCGAGAGGATTCCGGAGGCCTCCTCGAACAGGGGCCGATCGAAGTCTGTGGCCTTGGCAGCCAAAGCCGGATCGTGACCGGCACCGTCCCTTGTGTCCTCAACTCAGCCCTTCGGGGAGACCACTGCCCTGCTGTGGGTTCGGCGCCTGGAGCCTCCTGGGACCTAACCCTAACCCTAACCCTACACCGAACTGGGACCCTCCACCGAAACCTAAGCCGGCCTCGAACCCTAAGCCTGCACTTGAGCCGCCTTGCTGCATGGGCCCTCACTTCAGCCCTCGAGGGAGATCACGAGACCGGAGTCGCTTCGGCCCTGGCGACGTCCCTGGACCGAACCCTAACCCTAGCTAAGGCTCTCCCCCCAAGAGGACCCAATGCCAACGTCTGACAACACCACGCGCCTGGCGTCGGGAAGAGGTGCAGGCCGACTCGGCATGGAACCTGGAAGCTCACCATGCCGGATCCCAGGCCCGGCTGCAGCTGCCGAGTGGATTCCGGAGGCCTCCTCGACGAGGGGCCCAATCACGTATGTGGCCCTGGCAGCCAAAGACGGATCCTGACCGGCAGCCTCCCTTGTGCCCTCAACGCAGGCCTTCGGGGAGACCACTGCCCTGCTGTGCGTTGGGCGCCTGGAGCCTCCTGGGACCTAACCCTAACCCTAACCGAACCCCGAACAGGGACCCTCCACCGCAACCTAAGCCTGCCTCGAACCCTAACCCTGCAAGTGAGCCGCCTTCTGGCATGGGCCCTCACTTGAGCCCTCGAGGGAGATCACGAGACTGGAGTCGATTCCGCCCTGGCGACGTCCCTGGACCAAACCCTAACCCTAGCTAAGGCTCCCTCCCCATGGGGACCCAATGCCAACGTCTGGCAACACCACGCGCCTGGGGTCCAGAAGCGGTGCAGGCTGGCTCGGCATGGAACCTGGAAGCTCACCATGTGGTTTCCCAGCCTGTCTGCAGCTGAGCGAGAGGATCCCGGAGGCCTCCTCGAACAGGGGCCGATCGACGTCTGTGGCCTTGGCAGCCAAAGCCGGATCGTGACCGGCACCGTCCCTTGTGTCCTCAACTCAGCCCTTCGGGGAGACCACTGCCCTGCTGTGGGTTCGGCGCCTGGAGCCTCCTGGGACCTAACCCTAACCCTAACCCTACACCGAACTGGGACCCTCCACCGAAACCTAAGCCGGCCTCGAACCCTAAGCCTGCACTTGAGCCGCCTTGCTGCATGGGCCCTCACTTCAGCCCTCGAGGGAGATCACGAGACCGGAGTCGCTTCGGCCCTGGCGACGTCCCTGGACCGAACCCTAACCCTAGCTAAGGCTCTCTCCCCAAGAGGACCCAATGCCAACGTCTGACAACACCACGCGCCTGGCGTCGGGAAGAGGTGCAGGCCGACTCGGCATGGAACCTGGAAGCTCACCATGCCGGATCCCAGGCCCGGCTGCAGCTGCCGAGAGGATTCCGGAGGCCTCCTCGACGAGGGGCCCAATCACGTGTGTGGCCCTGGCAGCCAAAGACGGATCCTGACCGGCAGCCTCCCTTGTGCCCTCAACTCAGGCCTTCGGGGAGACCACTGCCCTGCTGTGGGTTGGGCGCCTGGAGCCTCCTGGGACCTAACCCTAACCCTAACCGTACCCCGAACAGGGACCCTCCACCGCAACCTAAGCCTGCCTCGAACCCTAACCCTGCAAGTGAGCCGCCTTCTGGCATGGGCCCTCACTTGAGCCCTCGAGGGAGATCACGAGACTGGAGTCGATTCCGCCCTGGCGACGTCCCTGGACCAAACCCTAACCCTAGCTAAGGCTCCCTCCCCATGGGGACCCAATGCCAACGTCTGGCAACACCACGCGCCTGGGGTCCAGAAGCGGTGCAGGCTGGCTCGGCATGGAACCTGGAAGCTCACCATGTGGTTTCCCAGCCTGTCTGCAGCTGAGCGAGAGGATTCCGGAGGCCTCCTCGAACAGGGGCCGATCGACGTCTGTGGCCTTGGCAGCCAAAGCCGGATCGTGACCGGCACCGTCCCTTGTGTCCTCAACTCAGCCCTTCGGGGAGACCACTGCCCTGCTGTGGGTTCGGCGCCTGGAGCCTCCTGGGACCTAACCCTAACCCTAACCCTACACCGAACTGGGACCCTCCACCGAAACCTAAGCCGGCCTCGAACCCTATGCCTGCACTTGAGCCGCCTTTCTGCATGGGCCCTCACTTCAGCCCTCGAGGGAGATCACGAGACCGGAGTCGCTTCGGCCCTGGCGACGTCCCTGGACCGAACCCTAACCCTAGCTAAGGCTCTCCCCCCAAGAGGACCCAATGCCAACGTCTGACAACACCACGCGCCTGGCGTCGGGAAGAGGTGCAGGCCGACTCGGCATGGAACCTGGAAGCTCACCATGCCGGATCCCAGGCCCGGCTGCAGCTGCCGAGAGGATTCCGGAGGCCTCCTCGACGAGGGGCCCAATCACGTGTGTGGCCCTGGCAGCCAAAGACGGATCCTGACCGGCAGCCTCCCTTGTGCCCTCAACTCAGGCCTTCGGGGAGACCACTGCCCTGCTGTGCATTGGGCGCCTGGAGCCTCCTGGGACCTAACCCTAACCCTAACCGAACCCCGAACAGGGACCCTCCACCGCAACCTAAGCCTGCCTCGAACCCTAACCCTGCAAGTGAGCCGCCTTCTGGCATGGGCCCTCACTTGAGCCCTCGAGGGAGATCACGAGACTGGAGTCGATTCCGCCCTGGCGACGTCCCTGGACCAAACCCTAACCCTAGCTAAGGCTCCCTCCCCATGGGGACCCAATGCCAACGTCTGGCAACACCACGCGCCTGGGGTCCAGAAGCGGTGCAGGCTGGCTCGGCATGGAACCTGGAAGCTCACCATGTGGTTTCCCAGCCTGTCTGCAGCTGAGCGAGAGGATCCCGGAGGCCTCCTCGAACAGGGGCCGATCGACGTCTGTGGCCTTGGCAGCCAAAGCCGGATCGTGACCGGCACCGTCCCTTGTGTCCTCAACTCAGCCCTTCGGGGAGACCACTGCCCTGCTGTGGGTTCGGCGCCTGGAGCCTCCTGGGACCTAACCCTAACCCTAACCCTACACCGAACTGGGACCCTCCACCGAAACCTAAGCCGGCCTCGAACCCTAAGCCTGCACTTGAGCCGCCTTGCTGCATGGGCCCTCACTTCAGCCCTCGAGGGAGATCACGAGACCGGAGTCGCTTCGGCCCTGGCGACGTCCCTGGACCGAACCCTAACCCTAGCTAAGGCTCTCTCCCCAAGAGGACCCAATGCCAACGTCTGACAACACCACGCGCCTGGCGTCGGGAAGTGGTGCAGGCCGACTCGGCATGGAACCTGGAAGCTCACCATGCCGGATCCCAGGCCCGGCTGCAGCTGCCGAGAGGATTCCGGAGGCCTCCTCGACGAGGGGCCCAATCACGTGTGTGGCCCTGGCAGCCAAAGACGGATCCTGACCGGCAGCCTCCCTTGTGCCCTCAACTCAGGCCTTCGGGGAGACCACTGCCCTGCTGTGGGTTGGGCGCCTGGAGCCTCCTGGGACCTAACCCTAACCCTAACCGAACCCCGAACAGGGACCCTCCACCGCAACCTAAGCCTGCCTCGAACCCTAACCCTGCAAGTGAGCCGCCTTCTGGCATGGGCCCTCACTTGAGCCCTCGAGGGAGATCACGAGACTGGAGTCGATTCCGCCCTGGCGACGTCCCTGGACCAAACCCTAACCCTAGCTAAGGCTCCCTCCCCATGGGGACCCAATGCCAACGTCTGGCAACACCACGCGCCTGGGGTCCAGAAGCGGTGCAGGCTGGCTCGGCATGGAACCTGGAAGCTCACCATGTGGTTTCCCAGCCTGTCTGCAGCTGAGCGAGAGGATTCCGGAGGCCTCCTCGAACAGGGGCCGATCGACGTCTGTGGCCTTGGCAGCCAAAGCCGGATCGTGACCGGCACCGTCCCTTGTGTCCTCAACTCAGCCCTTCGGGGAGACCACTGCCCTGCTGTGGGTTCGGCGCCTGGAGCCTCCTGGGACCTAACCCTAACCCTAACCCTACACCGAACTGGGACCCTCCACCGAAACCTAAGCCGGCCTCGAACCCTAAGCCTGCACTTGAGCCGCCTTGCTGCATGGGCCCTCACTTCAGCCCTCGAGGGAGATCACGAGACCGGAGTCGCTTCGGCCCTGGCGACGTCCCTGGACCGAACCCTAACCCTAGCTAAGGCTCTCTCCCCAAGAGGACCCAATGCCAACGTCTGACAACACCACGCGCCTGGCGTCGGGAAGAGGTGCAGGCCGACTCGGCATGGAACCTGGAAGCTCACCATGCCGGATCCCAGGCCCGGCTGCAGCTGCCGAGAGGATTCCGGAGGCCTCCTCGACCAGGGGCCCAATCACGTGTGTGGCCCTGGCAGCCAAAGACGGATCCTGACCGGCAGCCTCCCTTGTGCCCTCAACTCAGGCCTTCGGGGAGACCACTGCCCTGCTGTGGGTTGGGCGCCTGGAGCCTCCTGGGACCTAACCCTAACCCTAACCGTACCCCGAACAGGGACCCTCCACCGCAACCTAAGCCTGCCTCGAACCCTAACCCTGCAAGTGAGCCGCCTTCTGGCATGGGCCCTCACTTGAGCCCTCGAGGGAGATCACGAGACTGGAGTCGATTCCGCCCTGGCGACGTCCCTGGACCAAACCCTAACCCTAGCTAAGGCTCCCTCCCCATGGGGACCCAATGCCAACGTCTGGCAACACCACGCGCCTGGGGTCCAGAAGCGGTGCAGGCTGGCTCGGCATGGAACCTGGAAGCTCACCATGTGGTTTCCCAGCCTGTCTGCAGCTGAGCGAGTGGATCCCGGAGGCCTCCTCGAACAGGGGCCGATCGACGTCTGTGGCCTTGGCAGGCAAAGCCGGATCGTGACCGGCAGCGTCCCTTGTGTCCTCAACTCAGCCCTTCGGGGAGACCACTGCCCTGCTGTGGGTTCGGCGCCTGGAGCCTCCTGGGACCTAACCCTAACCCTAACCCTACACCGAACTGGGACCCTCCACCGAAACCTAAGCCGGCCTCGAACCCTAAGCCTGCACTTGAGCCGCCTTTCTGCATGGGCCCTCACTTCAGCCCTCGAGGGAGATCACGAGACCGGAGTCGCTTCGGCCCTGGCGACGTCCCTGGACCGAACCCTAACCCTAGCTAAGGCTCTCTCCCCAAGAGGACCCAATGCCAACGTCTGACAACACCACGTGCCTGGCGTCGGGAAGTGGTGCAGGCCGACTCGGCATGGAACCTGGAAGCTCACCATGCCGGATCCCAGGCCCGGCTGCAGCTGCCGAGAGGATTCCGGAGGCCTCCTCGACCAGGGGCCCAATCACGTGTGTGGCCCTGGCAGCCAAAGACGGATCCTGACCGGCAGCCTCCCTTGTGATCTCAACTCAGGCCTTCGGGGAGACCACTGCCCTGCTGTGGGTTGGGCGCCTGGAGCCTCCTGGGACCTAACCCTAACCCTAACCGAACCCCGAACAGGGACCTTCCACCGTAACCTAAGCCTGCCTCGAACCCTAACCCTGCAAGTGAGCCGCCTTCTGGCATGGGCCCTCACTTGAGCCCTCGAGGGAGATCACGAGACTGGAGTCAATTCCGCCCTGGCGACGTCCCTGGACCAAACCCTAACCCTAGCTAAGGCTCCCTCCCCATGGGGACCCAATGCCAACGTCTGGCAACACCACGCGCCTGGGGTCCAGAAGCGGTGCAGGCTGGCTCGGCATGGAACCTGGAAGCTCACCATGTGGTTTCCCAGCCTGTCTGCAGCTGAGCGAGAGGATCCCGGAGGCCTCCTCGAACAGGGGCCGATCGACGTCTGTGGCCTTGGCAGCCAAAGCCGGATCGTGACCGGCACCGTCCCTTGTGTCCTCAACTCAGCCCTTCGGGGAGACCACTGCCCTGCTGTGGGTTCGGCGCCTGGAGCCTCCTGGGACCTAACCCTAACCCTAACCCTACACCGAACTGGGACCCTCCACCGAAACCTAAGCCGGCCTCGAACCCTAAGCCTGCACTTGAGCCGCCTTGCTGCATGGGCCCTCACTTCAGCCCTCGAGGGAGATCACGAGACCGGAGTCGCTTCGGCCCTGGCGACGTCCCTGGACCGAACCCTAACCCTAGCTAAGGCTCTCTCCCCAAGAGGACCCAATGCCAACGTCTGACAACACCACGCGCCTGGCGTCGGGAAGTGGTGCAGGCCGACTCGGCATGGAACCTGGAAGCTCACCATGCCGGATCCCAGGCCCGGCTGCAGCTGCCGAGAGGATTCCGGAGGCCTCCTCGACGAGGGGCCCAATCACGTGTGTGGCCCTGGCAGCCAAAGACGGATCCTGACCGGCAGCCTCCCTTGTGCCCTCAACTCAGGCCTTCGGGGAGACCACTGCCCTGCTGTGGGTTGGGCGCCTGGAGCCTCCTGGGACCTAACCCTAACCCTAACCGAACCCCGAACAGGGACCCTCCACCGCAACCTAAGCCTGCCTCGAACCCTAACCCTGCAAGTGAGCCGCCTTCTGGCATGGGCCCTCACTTGAGCCCTCGAGGGAGATCACGAGACTGGAGTCGATTCCGCCCTGGCGACGTCCCTGGACCAAACCCTAACCCTAGCTAAGGCTCCCTCCCCATGGGGACCCAATGCCAACGTCTGGCAACACCACGCGCCTGGGGTCCAGAAGCGGTGCAGGCTGGCTCGGCATGGAACCTGGAAGCTCACCATGTGGTTTCCCAGCCTGTCTGCAGCTGAGCGAGAGGATCCCGGAGGCCTCCTCGAACAGGGGCCGATCGACGTCTGTGGCCTTGGCAGCCAAAGCCGGATCGTGACCGGCACCGTCCCTTGTGTCCTCAACTCAGCCCTTCGGGGAGACCACTGCCCTGCTGTGGGTTCGGCGCCTGGAGCCTCCTGGGACCTAACCCTAACCCTAACCCTACACCGAACTGGGACCCTCCCCCGAAACCTAAGCCGGCCTCGAACCCTAAGCCTGCACTTGAGCCGCCTTGCTGCATGGGCCCTCACTTCAGCCCTCGAGGGAGATCACGAGACCGGAGTCGCTTCGGCCCTGGCGACGTCCCTGGACCGAACCCTAACCCTAGCTAAGGCTCTCTCCCCAAGAGGACCCAATGCCAACGTCTGACAACACCACGCGCCTGGCGTCGGGAAGAGGTGCAGGCCGACTCGGCATGGAACCTGGAAGCTCACCATGCCGGATCCCAGGCCCGGCTGCAGCTGCCAAGTGGATTCCGGAGGCCTCCTCGACGAGGGGCCCAATCACGTGTGTGGCCCTGGCAGCCAAAGACGGATCCTGACCGGCAGCCTCCCTTGTGCCCTCAACTCAGGCCTTCGGGGAGACCACTGCCCTGCTGTGCGTTGGGCGCCTGGAGCCTCCTGGGACCTAACCCTAACCCTAACCGAACCCCGAACAGGGACCCTCCACCGCAACCTAAGCCTGCCTCGAACCCTAACCCTGCAAGTGAGCCGCCTTCTGGCATGGGCCCTCACTTGAGCCCTCGAGGGAGATCACGAGACTGGAGTCGATTCCGCCCTGGCGACGTCCCTGGACCAAACCCTAACCCTAGCTAAGGCTCCCTCCCCATGGGGACCCAATGCCAACGTCTGGCAACACCACGCGCCTGGGGTCCAGAAGCGGTGCAGGCTGGCTCGGCATGGAACCTGGAAGCTCACCATGTGGTTTCCCAGCCTGTCTGCAGCTGAGCGAGAGGATCCCGGAGGCCTCCTCGAACAGGGGCCGATCGACGTCTGTGGCCTTGGCAGCCAAAGCCGGATCGTGACCGGCACCGTCCCTTGTGTCCTCAACTCAGCCCTTCGGGGAGACCACTGCCCTGCTGTGGGTTCGGCGCCTGGAGCCTCCTGGGACCTAACCCTAACCCTAACCCTACACCGAACTGGGACCCTCCACCGAAACCTAAGCCGGCCTCGAACCCTAAGCCTGCACTTGAGCCGCCTTGCTGCATGGGCCCTCACTTCAGCCCTCGAGGGAGATCACGAGACCGGAGTCGCTTCGGCCCTGGCGACGTCCCTGGACCGAACCCTAACCCTAGCTAAGGCTCTCTCCCCAAGAGGACCCAATGCCAACGTCTGACAACACCACGCGCCTGGCGTCGGGAAGAGGTGCAGGCCGACTCGGCATGGAACCTGGAAGCTCACCATGCCGGATCCCAGGCCCGGCTGCAGCTGCCGAGAGGATTCCGGAGGCCTCCTCGACCAGGGGCCCAATCACGTGTGTGGCCCTGGCAGCCAAAGACGGATCCTGACCGGCAGCCTCCCTTGTGCCCTCAACTCAGGCCTTCGGGGAGACCACTGCCCTGCTGTGGGTTGGGCGCCTGGAGCCTCCTGGGACCTAACCCTAACCCTAACCGTACCCCGAACAGGGACCCTCCACTGCAACCTAAGCCTGCCTCGAACCCTAACCCTGCAAGTGAGCCGCCTTCTGGCATGGGCCCTCACTTGAGCCCTCGAGGGAGATCACGAGACTGGAGTCGATTCCGCCCTGGCGACGTCCCTGGACCAAACCCTAACCCTAGCTAAGGCTCCCTCCCCATGGGGACCCAATGCCAACGTCTGGCAACACCACGCGCCTGGGGTCCAGAAGCGGTGCAGGCTGGCTCGGCATGGAACCTGGAAGCTCACCATGTGGTTTCCCAGCCTGTCTGCAGCTGAGCGAGAGGATTCCGGAGGCCTCCTCGAACAGGGGCCGATCGACGTCTGTGGCCTTGGCAGCCAAAGCCGGATCGTGACCGGCACCGTCCCTTGTGTCCTCAACTCAGCCCTTCGGGGAGACCACTGCCCTGCTGTGGGTTCGGCGCCTGGAGCCTCCTGGGACCTAACCCTAACCCTAACCCTACACCGAACTGGGACCCTCCACCGAAACCTAAGCCGGCCTCGAACCCTAAGCCTGCACTTGAGCCGCCTTTCTGCATGGGCCCTCACTTCAGCCCTCGAGGGAGATCACGAGACCGGAGTCGCTTCGGCCCTGGCGACGTCCCTGGACCGAACCCTAACCCTAGCTAAGGCTCTCCCCCCAAGGGGACCCAATGCCAACGTCTGACAACACCACGCGCCTGGCGTCGGGAAGAGGTGCAGGCCGACTCGGCATGGAACCTGGAAGCTCACCATGCCGGATCCCAGGCCCGGCTGCAGCTGCCGAGTGGATTCCGGAGGCCTCCTCGACGAGGGGCCCAATCACGTGTGTGGCCCTGGCAGCCAAAGACGGATCCTGACCGGCAGCCTCCCTTGTGCCCTCAACTCAGGCCTTCGGGGAGACCACTGCCCTGCTGTGCGTTGGGCGCCTGGAGCCTCCTGGGACCTAACCCTAACCCTAACCGAACCCCGAACAGGGACCCTCCACCGCAACCTAAGCCTGCCTCGAACCCTAACCCTGCAAGTGAGCCGCCTTCTGGCATGGGCCCTCACTTGAGCCCTCGAGGGAGATCACGAGACTGGAGTCGATTCCGCCCTGGCGACGTCCCTGGACCAAACCCTAACCCTAGCTAAGGCTCCCTCCCCATGGGGACCCAATGCCAACGTCTGGCAACACCACGCGCCTGGGGTCCAGAAGCGGTGCAGGCTGGCTCGGCATGGAACCTGGAAGCTCACCATGTGGTTTCCCAGCCTGTCTGCAGCTGAGCGAGAGGATCCCGGAGGCCTCCTCGAACAGGGGCCGATCGACGTCTGTGGCCTTGGCAGCCAAAGCCGGATCGTGACCGGCACCGTCCCTTGTGTCCTCAACTCAGCCCTTCGGGGAGACCACTGCCCTGCTGTGGGTTCGGCGCCTGGAGCCTCCTGGGACCTAACCCTAACCCTAACCCTACACCGAACTGGGACCCTCCACCGAAACCTAAGCCGGCCTCGAACCCTAAGCCTGCACTTGAGCCGCCTTGCTGCATGGGCCCTCACTTCAGCCCTCGAGGGAGATCACGAGACCGGAGTCGCTTCGGCCCTGGCGACGTCCCTGGACCGAACCCTAACCCTAGCTAAGGCTCTCTCCCCAAGAGGACCCAATGCCAACGTCTGACAACACCACGCGCCTGGCGTCGGGAAGAGGTGCAGGCCGACTCGGCATGGAACCTGGAAGCTCACCATGCCGGATCCCAGGCCCGGCTGCAGCTGCCGAGAGGATTCCGGAGGCCTCCTCGACGAGGGGCCCAATCACGTGTGTGGCCCTGGCAGCCAAAGACGGATCCTGACCGGCAGCCTCCCTTGTGCCCTCAACTCAGGCCTTCGGGGAGACCACTGCCCTGCTGTGGGTTGGGCGCCTGGAGCCTCCTGGGACCTAACCCTAACCCTAACCGAACCCCGAACAGGGACCCTCCACCGCAACCTAAGCCTGCCTCGAACCCTAACCCTGCAAGTGAGCCGCCTTCTGGCATGGGCCCTCACTTGAGCCCTCGAGGGAGATCACGAGACTGGAGTCGATTCCGCCCTGGCGACGTCCCTGGACCAAACCCTAACCCTAGCTAAGGCTCCCTCCCCATGGGGACCCAATGCCAACGTCTGGCAACACCACGCGCCTGGGGTCCAGAAGCGGTGCAGGCTGGCTCGGCATGGAACCTGGAAGCTCACCATGTGGTTTCCCAGCCTGTCTGCAGCTGAGCGAGAGGATTCCGGAGGCCTCCTCGAACAGGGGCCGATCGACGTCTGTGGCCTTGGCAGCCAAAGCCGGATCGTGACCGGCACCGTCCCTTGTGTCCTCAACTCAGCCCTTCGGGGAGACCACTGCCCTGCTGTGGGTTCGGCGCCTGGAGCCTCCTGGGACCTAACCCTAACCCTAACCCTACACCGAACTGGGACCCTCCACCGAAACCTAAGCCGGCCTCGAACCCTAAGCCTGCACTTGAGCCGCCTTGCTGCATGGGCCCTCACTTCAGCCCTCGAGGGAGATCACGAGACCGGAGTCGCTTCGGCCCTGGCGACGTCCCTGGACCGAACCCTAACCCTAGCTAAGGCTCTCTCCCCAAGAGGACCCAATGCCAACGTCTGACAACACCACGCGCCTGGCGTCGGGAAGAGGTGCAGGCCGACTCGGCATGGAACCTGGAAGCTCACCATGCCGGATCCCAGGCCCGGCTGCAGCTGCCGAGAGGATTCCGGAGGCCTCCTCGACCAGGGGCCCAATCACGTGTGTGGCCCTGGCAGCCAAAGACGGATCCTGACCGGCAGCCTCCCTTGTGCCCTCAACTCAGGCCTTCGGGGAGACCACTGCCCTGCTGTGGGTTGGGCGCCTGGAGCCTCCTGGGACCTAACCCTAACCCTAACCGTACCCCGAACAGGGACCCTCCACCGCAACCTAAGCCTGCCTCGAACCCTAACCCTGCAAGTGAGCCGCCTTCTGGCATGGGCCCTCACTTGAGCCCTCGAGGGAGATCACGAGACTGGAGTCGATTCCGCCCTGGCGACGTCCCTGGACCAAACCCTAACCCTAGCTAAGGCTCCCTCCCCATGGGGACCCAATGCCAACGTCTGGCAACACCACGCGCCTGGGGTCCAGAAGCGGTGCAGGCTGGCTCGGCATGGAACCTGGAAGCTCACCATGTGGTTTCCCAGCCTGTCTGCAGCTGAGCGAGTGGATCCCGGAGGCCTCCTCGAACAGGGGCCGATCGACGTCTGTGGCCTTGGCAGGCAAAGCCGGATCGTGACCGGCAGCGTCCCTTGTGTCCTCAACTCAGCCCTTCGGGGAGACCACTGCCCTGCTGTGGGTTCGGCGCCTGGAGCCTCCTGGGACCTAACCCTAACCCTAACCCTACACCGAACTGGGACCCTCCACCGAAACCTAAGCCGGCCTCGAACCCTAAGCCTGCACTTGAGCCGCCTTTCTGCATGGGCCCTCACTTCAGCCCTCGAGGGAGATCACGAGACCGGAGTCGCTTCGGCCCTGGCGACGTCCCTGGACCGAACCCTAACCCTAGCTAAGGCTCTCTCCCCAAGAGGACCCAATGCCAACGTCTGACAACACCACGTGCCTGGCGTCGGGAAGTGGTGCAGGCCGACTCGGCATGGAACCTGGAAGCTCACCATGCCGGATCCCAGGCCCGGCTGCAGCTGCCGAGAGGATTCCGGAGGCCTCCTCGACCAGGGGCCCAATCACGTGTGTGGCCCTGGCAGCCAAAGACGGATCCTGACCGGCAGCCTCCCTTGTGATCTCAACTCAGGCCTTCGGGGAGACCACTGCCCTGCTGTGGGTTGGGCGCCTGGAGCCTCCTGGGACCTAACCCTAACCCTAACCGAACCCCGAACAGGGACCTTCCACCGTAACCTAAGCCTGCCTCGAACCCTAACCCTGCAAGTGAGCCGCCTTCTGGCATGGGCCCTCACTTGAGCCCTCGAGGGAGATCACGAGACTGGAGTCAATTCCGCCCTGGCGACGTCCCTGGACCAAACCCTAACCCTAGCTAAGGCTCCCTCCCCATGGGGACCCAATGCCAACGTCTGGCAACACCACGCGCCTGGGGTCCAGAAGCGGTGCAGGCTGGCTCGGCATGGAACCTGGAAGCTCACCATGTGGTTTCCCAGCCTGTCTGCAGCTGAGCGAGAGGATCCCGGAGGCCTCCTCGAACAGGGGCCGATCGACGTCTGTGGCCTTGGCAGCCAAAGCCGGATCGTGACCGGCACCGTCCCTTGTGTCCTCAACTCAGCCCTTCGGGGAGACCACTGCCCTGCTGTGGGTTCGGCGCCTGGAGCCTCCTGGGACCTAACCCTAACCCTAACCCTACACCGAACTGGGACCCTCCACCGAAACCTAAGCCGGCCTCGAACCCTAAGCCTGCACTTGAGCCGCCTTGCTGCATGGGCCCTCACTTCAGCCCTCGAGGGAGATCACGAGACCGGAGTCGCTTCGGCCCTGGCGACGTCCCTGGACCGAACCCTAACCCTAGCTAAGGCTCTCTCCCCAAGAGGACCCAATGCCAACGTCTGACAACACCACGCGCCTGGCGTCGGGAAGAGGTGCAGGCCGACTCGGCATGGAACCTGGAAGCTCACCATGCCGGATCCCAGGCCCGGCTGCAGCTGCCGAGAGGATTCCGGAGGCCTCCTCGACCAGGGGCCCAATCACGTGTGTGGCCCTGGCAGCCAAAGACGGATCCTGACCGGCAGCCTCCCTTGTGCCCTCAACTCAGGCCTTCGGGGAGACCACTGCCCTGCTGTGGGTTGGGCGCCTGGAGCCTCCTGGGACCTAACCCTAACCCTAACCGTACCCCGAACAGGGACCCTCCACTGCAACCTAAGCCTGCCTCGAACCCTAACCCTGCAAGTGAGCCGCCTTCTGGCATGGGCCCTCACTTGAGCCCTCGAGGGAGATCACGAGACTGGAGTCGATTCCGCCCTGGCGACGTCCCTGGACCAAACCCTAACCCTAGCTAAGGCTCCCTCCCCATGGGGACCCAATGCCAACGTCTGGCAACACCACGCGCCTGGGGTCCAGAAGCGGTGCAGGCTGGCTCGGCATGGAACCTGGAAGCTCACCATGTGGTTTCCCAGCCTGTCTGCAGCTGAGCGAGAGGATTCCGGAGGCCTCCTCGAACAGGGGCCGATCGACGTCTGTGGCCTTGGCAGCCAAAGCCGGATCGTGACCGGCACCGTCCCTTGTGTCCTCAACTCAGCCCTTCGGGGAGACCACTGCCCTGCTGTGGGTTCGGCGCCTGGAGCCTCCTGGGACCTAACCCTAACCCTAACCCTACACCGAACTGGGACCCTCCACCGAAACCTAAGCCGGCCTCGAACCCTAAGCCTGCACTTGAGCCGCCTTTCTGCATGGGCCCTCACTTCAGCCCTCGAGGGAGATCACGAGACCGGAGTCGCTTCGGCCCTGGCGACGTCCCTGGACCGAACCCTAACCCTAGCTAAGGCTCTCCCCCCAAGGGGACCCAATGCCAACGTCTGACAACACCACGCGCCTGGCGTCGGGAAGAGGTGCAGGCCGACTCGGCATGGAACCTGGAAGCTCACCATGCCGGATCCCAGGCCCGGCTGCAGCTGCCGAGTGGATTCCGGAGGCCTCCTCGACGAGGGGCCCAATCACGTGTGTGGCCCTGGCAGCCAAAGACGGATCCTGACCGGCAGCCTCCCTTGTGCCCTCAACTCAGGCCTTCGGGGAGACCACTGCCCTGCTGTGCGTTGGGCGCCTGGAGCCTCCTGGGACCTAACCCTAACCCTAACCGAACCCCGAACAGGGACCCTCCACCGCAACCTAAGCCTGCCTCGAACCCTAACCCTGCAAGTGAGCCGCCTTCTGGCATGGGCCCTCACTTGAGCCCTCGAGGGAGATCACGAGACTGGAGTCGATTCCGCCCTGGCGACGTCCCTGGACCAAACCCTAACCCTAGCTAAGGCTCCCTCCCCATGGGGACCCAATGCCAACGTCTGGCAACACCACGCGCCTGGGGTCCAGAAGCGGTGCAGGCTGGCTCGGCATGGAACCTGGAAGCTCACCATGTGGTTTCCCAGCCTGTCTGCAGCTGAGCGAGAGGATTCCGGAGGCCTCCTCGAACAGGGGCCGATCGACGTCTGTGGCCTTGGCAGCCAAAGCCGGATCGTGACCGGCACCGTCCCTTGTGTCCTCAACTCAGCCCTTCGGGGAGACCACTGCCCTGCTGTGGGTTCGGCGCCTGGAGCCTCCTGGGACCTAACCCTAACCCTAACCCTACACCGAACTGGGACCCTCCACCGAAACCTAAGCCGGCCTCGAACCCTAAGCCTGCACTTGAGCCGCCTTTCTGCATGGGCCCTCACTTCAGCCCTCGAGGGAGATCACGAGACCGGAGTCGCTTCGGCCCTGGCGACGTCCCTGGACCGAACCCTAACCCTAGCTAAGGCTCTCCCCCCAAGGGGACCCAATGCCAACGTCTGACAACACCACGCGCCTGGCGTCGGGAAGAGGTGCAGGCCGACTCGGCATGGAACCTGGAAGCTCACCATGCCGGATCCCAGGCCCGGCTGCAGCTGCCGAGTGGATTCCGGAGGCCTCCTCGACGAGGGGCCCAATCACGTGTGTGGCCCTGGCAGCCAAAGACGGATCCTGACCGGCAGCCTCCCTTGTGCCCTCAACTCAGGCCTTCGGGGAGACCACTGCCCTGCTGTGCGTTGGGCGCCTGGAGCCTCCTGGGACCTAACCCTAACCCTAACCGAACCCCGAACAGGGACCCTCCACCGCAACCTAAGCCTGCCTCGAACCCTAACCCTGCAAGTGAGCCGCCTTCTGGCATGGGCCCTCACTTGAGCCCTCGAGGGAGATCACGAGACTGGAGTCGATTCCGCCCTGGCGACGTCCCTGGACCAAACCCTAACCCTAGCTAAGGCTCCCTCCCCATGGGGACCCAATGCCAACGTCTGGCAACACCACGCGCCTGGGGTCCAGAAGCGGTGCAGGCTGGCTCGGCATGGAACCTGGAAGCTCACCATGTGGTTTCCCAGCCTGTCTGCAGCTGAGCGAGAGGATCCCGGAGGCCTCCTCGAACAGGGGCCGATCGACGTCTGTGGCCTTGGCAGCCAAAGCCGGATCGTGACCGGCACCGTCCCTTGTGTCCTCAACTCAGCCCTTCGGGGAGACCACTGCCCTGCTGTGGGTTCGGCGCCTGGAGCCTCCTGGGACCTAACCCTAACCCTAACCCTACACCGAACTGGGACCCTCCACCGAAACCTAAGCCGGCCTCGAACCCTAAGCCTGCACTTGAGCCGCCTTGCTGCATGGGCCCTCACTTCAGCCCTCGAGGGAGATCACGAGACCGGAGTCGCTTCGGCCCTGGCGACGTCCCTGGACCGAACCCTAACCCTAGCTAAGGCTCTCTCCCCAAGAGGACCCAATGCCAACGTCTGACAACACCACGCGCCTGGCGTCGGGAAGAGGTGCAGGCCGACTCGGCATGGAACCTGGAAGCTCACCATGCCGGATCCCAGGCCCGGCTGCAGCTGCCGAGAGGATTCCGGAGGCCTCCTCGACGAGGGGCCCAATCACGTGTGTGGCCCTGGCAGCCAAAGACGGATCCTGACCGGCAGCCTCCCTTGTGCCCTCAACTCAGGCCTTCGGGGAGACCACTGCCCTGCTGTGGGTTGGGCGCCTGGAGCCTCTTGGGACCTAACCCTAACCCTAACCGAACCCCGAACAGGGACCCTCCACCGCAACCTAAGCCTGCCTCGAACCCTAACCCTGCAAGTGAGCCGCCTTCTGGCATGGGCCCTCACTTGAGCCCTCGAGGGAGATCACGAGACTGGAGTCGATTCCGCCCTGGCGACGTCCCTGGACCAAACCCTAACCCTAGCTAAGGCTCCCTCCCCATGGGGACCCAATGCCAACGTCTGGCAACACCACGCGCCTGGGGTCCAGAAGCGGTGCAGGCTGGCTCGGCATGGAACCTGGAAGCTCACCATGTGGTTTCCCAGCCTGTCTGCAGCTGAGCGAGAGGATTCCGGAGGCCTCCTCGAACAGGGGCCGATCGACGTCTGTGGCCTTGGCAGCCAAAGCCGGATCGTGACCGGCACCGTCCCTTGTGTCCTCAACTCAGCCCTTCGGGGAGACCACTGCCCTGCTGTGGGTTCGGCGCCTGGAGCCTCCTGGGACCTAACCCTAACCCTAACCCTACACCGAACTGGGACCCTCCACCGAAACCTAAGCCGGCCTCGAACCCTAAGCCTGCACTTGAGCCGCCTTGCTGCATGGGCCCTCACTTCAGCCCTCGAGGGAGATCACGAGACCGGAGTCGCTTCGGCCCTGGCGACGTCCCTGGACCGAACCCTAACCCTAGCTAAGGCTCTCTCCCCAAGAGGACCCAATGCCAACGTCTGACAACACCACGCGCCTGGCGTCGGGAAGAGGTGCAGGCCGACTCGGCATGGAACCTGGAAGCTCACCATGCCGGATCCCAGGCCCGGCTGCAGCTGCCGAGAGGATTCCGGAGGCCTCCTCGACCAGGGGCCCAATCACGTGTGTGGCCCTGGCAGCCAAAGACGGATCCTGACCGGCAGCCTCCCTTGTGCCCTCAACTCAGGCCTTCGGGGAGACCACTGCCCTGCTGTGGGTTGGGCGCCTGGAGCCTCCTGGGACCTAACCCTAACCCTAACCGTACCCCGAACAGGGACCCTCCACCGCAACCTAAGCCTGCCTCGAACCCTAACCCTGCAAGTGAGCCGCCTTCTGGCATGGGCCCTCACTTGAGCCCTCGAGGGAGATCACGAGACTGGAGTCGATTCCGCCCTGGCGACGTCCCTGGACCAAACCCTAACCCTAGCTAAGGCTCCCTCCCCATGGGGACCCAATGCCAACGTCTGGCAACACCACGCGCCTGGGGTCCAGAAGCGGTGCAGGCTGGCTCGGCATGGAACCTGGAAGCTCACCATGTGGTTTCCCAGCCTGTCTGCAGCTGAGCGAGTGGATCCCGGAGGCCTCCTCGAACAGGGGCCGATCGACGTCTGTGGCCTTGGCAGGCAAAGCCGGATCGTGACCGGCAGCGTCCCTTGTGTCCTCAACTCAGCCCTTCGGGGAGACCACTGCCCTGCTGTGGGTTCGGCGCCTGGAGCCTCCTGGGACCTAACCCTAACCCTAACCCTCCACCGAACTGGGACCCTCCACCGAAACCTAAGCCGGCCTCGAACCCTAAGCCTGCACTTGAGCCGCCTTTCTGCATGGGCCCTCACTTCAGCCCTCGAGGGAGATCACGAGACCGGAGTCGCTTCGGCCCTGGCGACGTCCCTGGACCGAACCCTAACCCTAGCTAAGGCTCTCTCCCCAAGAGGACCCAATGCCAACGTCTGACAACACCACGTGCCTGGCGTCGGGAAGTGGTGCAGGCCGACTCGGCATGGAACCTGGAAGCTCACCATGCCGGATCCCAGGCCCGGCTGCAGCTGCCGAGAGGATTCCGGAGGCCTCCTCGACCAGGGGCCCAATCACGTGTGTGGCCCTGGCAGCCAAAGACGGATCCTGACCGGCAGCCTCCCTTGTGATCTCAACTCAGGCCTTCGGGGAGACCACTGCCCTGCTGTGGGTTGGGCGCCTGGAGCCTCCTGGGACCTAACCCTAACCCTAACCGAACCCCGAACAGGGACCTTCCACCGTAACCTAAGCCTGCCTCGAACCCTAACCCTGCAAGTGAGCCGCCTTCTGGCATGGGCCCTCACTTGAGCCCTCGAGGGAGATCACGAGACTGGAGTCAATTCCGCCCTGGCGACGTCCCTGGACCAAACCCTAACCCTAGCTAAGGCTCCCTCCCCATGGGGACCCAATGCCAACGTCTGGCAACACCACGCGCCTGGGGTCCAGAAGCGGTGCAGGCTGGCTCGGCATGGAACCTGGAAGCTCACCATGTGGTTTCCCAGCCTGTCTGCAGCTGAGCGAGAGGATCCCGGAGGCCTCCTCGAACAGGGGCCGATCGACGTCTGTGGCCTTGGCAGCCAAAGCCGGATCGTGACCGGCACCGTCCCTTGTGTCCTCAACTCAGCCCTTCGGGGAGACCACTGCCCTGCTGTGGGTTCGGCGCCTGGAGCCTCCTGGGACCTAACCCTAACCCTAACCCTACACCGAACTGGGACCCTCCACCGAAACCTAAGCCGGCCTCGAACCCTAAGCCTGCACTTGAGCCGCCTTGCTGCATGGGCCCTCACTTCAGCCCTCGAGGGAGATCACGAGACCGGAGTCGCTTCGGCCCTGGCGACGTCCCTGGACCGAACCCTAACCCTAGCTAAGGCTCTCTCCCCAAGAGGACCCAATGCCAACGTCTGACAACACCACGCGCCTGGCGTCGGGAAGAGGTGCAGGCCGACTCGGCATGGAACCTGGAAGCTCACCATGCCGGATCCCAGGCCCGGCTGCAGCTGCCGAGAGGATTCCGGAGGCCTCCTCGACCAGGGGCCCAATCACGTGTGTGGCCCTGGCAGCCAAAGACGGATCCTGACCGGCAGCCTCCCTTGTGCCCTCAACTCAGGCCTTCGGGGAGACCACTGCCCTGCTGTGGGTTGGGCGCCTGGAGCCTCCTGGGACCTAACCCTAACCCTAACCGTACCCCGAACAGGGACCCTCCACTGCAACCTAAGCCTGCCTCGAACCCTAACCCTGCAAGTGAGCCGCCTTCTGGCATGGGCCCTCACTTGAGCCCTCGAGGGAGATCACGAGACTGGAGTCGATTCCGCCCTGGCGACGTCCCTGGACCAAACCCTAACCCTAGCTAAGGCTCCCTCCCCATGGGGACCCAATGCCAACGTCTGGCAACACCACGCGCCTGGGGTCCAGAAGCGGTGCAGGCTGGCTCGGCATGGAACCTGGAAGCTCACCATGTGGTTTCCCAGCCTGTCTGCAGCTGAGCGAGAGGATTCCGGAGGCCTCCTCGAACAGGGGCCGATCGACGTCTGTGGCCTTGGCAGCCAAAGCCGGATCGTGACCGGCACCGTCCCTTGTGTCCTCAACTCAGCCCTTCGGGGAGACCACTGCCCTGCTGTGGGTTCGGCGCCTGGAGCCTCCTGGGACCTAACCCTAACCCTAACCCTACACCGAACTGGGACCCTCCACCGAAACCTAAGCCGGCCTCGAACCCTAAGCCTGCACTTGAGCCGCCTTTCTGCATGGGCCCTCACTTCAGCCCTCGAGGGAGATCACGAGACCGGAGTCGCTTCGGCCCTGGCGACGTCCCTGGACCGAACCCTAACCCTAGCTAAGGCTCTCCCCCCAAGGGGACCCAATGCCAACGTCTGACAACACCACGCGCCTGGCGTCGGGAAGAGGTGCAGGCCGACTCGGCATGGAACCTGGAAGCTCACCATGCCGGATCCCAGGCCCGGCTGCAGCTGCCGAGTGGATTCCGGAGGCCTCCTCGACGAGGGGCCCAATCACGTGTGTGGCCCTGGCAGCCAAAGACGGATCCTGACCGGCAGCCTCCCTTGTGCCCTCAACTCAGGCCTTCGGGGAGACCACTGCCCTGCTGTGCGTTGGGCGCCTGGAGCCTCCTGGGACCTAACCCTAACCCTAACCGAACCCCGAACAGGGACCCTCCACCGCAACCTAAGCCTGCCTCGAACCCTAACCCTGCAAGTGAGCCGCCTTCTGGCATGGGCCCTCACTTGAGCCCTCGAGGGAGATCACGAGACTGGAGTCGATTCCGCCCTGGCGACGTCCCTGGACCAAACCCTAACCCTAGCTAAGGCTCCCTCCCCATGGGGACCCAATGCCAACGTCTGGCAACACCACGCGCCTGGGGTCCAGAAGCGGTGCAGGCTGGCTCGGCATGGAACCTGGAAGCTCACCATGTGGTTTCCCAGCCTGTCTGCAGCTGAGCGAGAGGATCCCGGAGGCCTCCTCGAACAGGGGCCGATCGACGTCTGTGGCCTTGGCAGCCAAAGCCGGATCGTGACCGGCACCGTCCCTTGTGTCCTCAACTCAGCCCTTCGGGGAGACCACTGCCCTGCTGTGGGTTCGGCGCCTGGAGCCTCCTGGGACCTAACCCTAACCCTAACCCTACACCGAACTGGGACCCTCCACCGAAACCTAAGCCGGCCTCGAACCCTAAGCCTGCACTTGAGCCGCCTTGCTGCATGGGCCCTCACTTCAGCCCTCGAGGGAGATCACGAGACCGGAGTCGCTTCGGCCCTGGCGACGTCCCTGGACCGAACCCTAACCCTAGCTAAGGCTCTCTCCCCAAGAGGACCCAATGCCAACGTCTGACAACACCACGCGCCTGGCGTCGGGAAGAGGTGCAGGCCGACTCGGCATGGAACCTGGAAGCTCACCATGCCGGATCCCAGGCCCGGCTGCAGCTGCCGAGAGGATTCCGGAGGCCTCCTCGACGAGGGGCCCAATCACGTGTGTGGCCCTGGCAGCCAAAGACGGATCCTGACCGGCAGCCTCCCTTGTGCCCTCAACTCAGGCCTTCGGGGAGACCACTGCCCTGCTGTGGGTTGGGCGCCTGGAGCCTCCTGGGACCTAACCCTAACCCTAACCGAACCCCGAACAGGGACCCTCCACCGCAACCTAAGCCTGCCTCGAACCCTAACCCTGCAAGTGAGCCGCCTTCTGGCATGGGCCCTCACTTGAGCCCTCGAGGGAGATCACGAGACTGGAGTCGATTCCGCCCTGGCGACGTCCCTGGACCAAACCCTAACCCTAGCTAAGGCTCCCTCCCCATGGGGACCCAATGCCAACGTCTGGCAACACCACGCGCCTGGGGTCCAGAAGCGGTGCAGGCTGGCTCGGCATGGAACCTGGAAGCTCACCATGTGGTTTCCCAGCCTGTCTGCAGCTGAGCGAGAGGATTCCGGAGGCCTCCTCGAACAGGGGCCGATCGACGTCTGTGGCCTTGGCAGCCAAAGCCGGATCGTGACCGGCACCGTCCCTTGTGTCCTCAACTCAGCCCTTCGGGGAGACCACTGCCCTGCTGTGGGTTCGGCGCCTGGAGCCTCCTGGGACCTAACCCTAACCCTAACCCTACACCGAACTGGGACCCTCCACCGAAACCTAAGCCGGCCTCGAACCCTAAGCCTGCACTTGAGCCGCCTTGCTGCATGGGCCCTCACTTCAGCCCTCGAGGGAGATCACGAGACCGGAGTCGCTTCGGCCCTGGCGACGTCCCTGGACCGAACCCTAACCCTAGCTAAGGCTCTCTCCCCAAGAGGACCCAATGCCAACGTCTGACAACACCACGCGCCTGGCGTCGGGAAGAGGTGCAGGCCGACTCGGCATGGAACCTGGAAGCTCACCATGCCGGATCCCAGGCCCGGCTGCAGCTGCCGAGAGGATTCCGGAGGCCTCCTCGACCAGGGGCCCAATCACGTGTGTGGCCCTGGCAGCCAAAGACGGATCCTGACCGGCAGCCTCCCTTGTGCCCTCAACTCAGGCCTTCGGGGAGACCACTGCCCTGCTGTGGGTTGGGCGCCTGGAGCCTCCTGGGACCTAACCCTAACCCTAACCGTACCCCGAACAGGGACCCTCCACCGCAACCTAAGCCTGCCTCGAACCCTAACCCTGCAAGTGAGCCGCCTTCTGGCATGGGCCCTCACTTGAGCCCTCGAGGGAGATCACGAGACTGGAGTCGATTCCGCCCTGGCGACGTCCCTGGACCAAACCCTAACCCTAGCTAAGGCTCCCTCCCCATGGGGACCCAATGCCAACGTCTGGCAACACCACGCGCCTGGGGTCCAGAAGCGGTGCAGGCTGGCTCGGCATGGAACCTGGAAGCTCACCATGTGGTTTCCCAGCCTGTCTGCAGCTGAGCGAGTGGATCCCGGAGGCCTCCTCGAACAGGGGCCGATCGACGTCTGTGGCCTTGGCAGGCAAAGCCGGATCGTGACCGGCAGCGTCCCTTGTGTCCTCAACTCAGCCCTTCGGGGAGACCACTGCCCTGCTGTGGGTTCGGCGCCTGGAGCCTCCTGGGACCTAACCCTAACCCTAACCCTACACCGAACTGGGACCCTCCACCGAAACCTAAGCCGGCCTCGAACCCTAAGCCTGCACTTGAGCCGCCTTTCTGCATGGGCCCTCACTTCAGCCCTCGAGGGAGATCACGAGACCGGAGTCGCTTCGGCCCTGGCGACGTCCCTGGACCGAACCCTAACCCTAGCTAAGGCTCTCTCCCCAAGAGGACCCAATGCCAACGTCTGACAACACCACGTGCCTGGCGTCGGGAAGTGGTGCAGGCCGACTCGGCATGGAACCTGGAAGCTCACCATGCCGGATCCCAGGCCCGGCTGCAGCTGCCGAGAGGATTCCGGAGGCCTCCTCGACCAGGGGCCCAATCACGTGTGTGGCCCTGGCAGCCAAAGACGGATCCTGACCGGCAGCCTCCCTTGTGATCTCAACTCAGGCCTTCGGGGAGACCACTGCCCTGCTGTGGGTTGGGCGCCTGGAGCCTCCTGGGACCTAACCCTAACCCTAACCGAACCCCGAACAGGGACCTTCCACCGTAACCTAAGCCTGCCTCGAACCCTAACCCTGCAAGTGAGCCGCCTTCTGGCATGGGCCCTCACTTGAGCCCTCGAGGGAGATCACGAGACTGGAGTCAATTCCGCCCTGGCGACGTCCCTGGACCAAACCCTAACCCTAGCTAAGGCTCCCTCCCCATGGGGACCCAATGCCAACGTCTGGCAACACCACGCGCCTGGGGTCCAGAAGCGGTGCAGGCTGGCTCGGCATGGAACCTGGAAGCTCACCATGTGGTTTCCCAGCCTGTCTGCAGCTGAGCGAGAGGATCCCGGAGGCCTCCTCGAACAGGGGCCGATCGACGTCTGTGGCCTTGGCAGCCAAAGCCGGATCGTGACCGGCACCGTCCCTTGTGTCCTCAACTCAGCCCTTCGGGGAGACCACTGCCCTGCTGTGGGTTCGGCGCCTGGAGCCTCCTGGGACCTAACCCTAACCCTAACCCTACACCGAACTGGGACCCTCCACCGAAACCTAAGCCGGCCTCGAACCCTAAGCCTGCACTTGAGCCGCCTTGCTGCATGGGCCCTCACTTCAGCCCTCGAGGGAGATCACGAGACCGGAGTCGCTTCGGCCCTGGCGACGTCCCTGGACCGAACCCTAACCCTAGCTAAGGCTCTCTCCCCAAGAGGACCCAATGCCAACGTCTGACAACACCACGCGCCTGGCGTCGGGAAGAGGTGCAGGCCGACTCGGCATGGAACCTGGAAGCTCACCATGCCGGATCCCAGGCCCGGCTGCAGCTGCCGAGAGGATTCCGGAGGCCTCCTCGACCAGGGGCCCAATCACGTGTGTGGCCCTGGCAGCCAAAGACGGATCCTGACCGGCAGCCTCCCTTGTGCCCTCAACTCAGGCCTTCGGGGAGACCACTGCCCTGCTGTGGGTTGGGCGCCTGGAGCCTCCTGGGACCTAACCCTAACCCTAACCGAACCCCGAACAGGGACCCTCCACCGCAACCTAAGCCTGCCTCGAACCCTAACCCTGCAAGTGAGCCGCCTTCTGGCATGGGCCCTCACTTGAGCCCTCGAGGGAGATCACGAGACTGGAGTCGATTCCGCCCTGGCGACGTCCCTGGACCAAACCCTAACCCTAGCTAAGGCTCCCTCCCCATGGGGACCCAATGCCAACGTCTGGCAACACCACGCGCCTGGGGTCCAGAAGCGGTGCAGGCTGGCTCGGCATGGAACCTGGAAGCTCACCATGTGGTTTCCCAGCCTGTCTGCAGCTGAGCGAGAGGATTCCGGAGGCCTCCTCGAACAGGGGCCGATCGACGTCTGTGGCCTTGGCAGCCAAAGCCGGATCGTGACCGGCACCGTCCCTTGTGTCCTCAACTCAGCCCTTCGGGGAGACCACTGCCCTGCTGTGGGTTCGGCGCCTGGAGCCTCCTGGGACCTAACCCTAACCCTAACCCTACACCGAACTGGGACCCTCCACCGAAACCTAAGCCGGCCTCGAACCCTAAGCCTGCACTTGAGCCGCCTTTCTGCATGGGCCCTCACTTCAGCCCTCGAGGGAGATCACGAGACCGGAGTCGCTTCGGCCCTGGCGACTTCCCTGGACCGAACCCTAACCCTAGCTAAGGCTCTCTCCCCAAGAGGACCCAATGCCAACGTCTGACAACACCACGCGCCTGGCGTCGGGAAGAGGTGCAGGCCGACTCGGCAAGGAACCTGGAAGCTCACCATGCCGGATCCCAGGCCCGGCTGCAGCTGCCGAGAGGATTCCGGAGGCCTCCTCGACCAGGGGCCCAATCACGTGTGTGGCCCTGGCAGCCAAAGACGGATCCTGACCGGCAGCCTCCCTTGTGCCCTCAACTCAGGCCTTCGGGGAGACCACTGCCCTGCTGTGCGTTGGGCGCCTGGAGCCTCCTGGGACCTAACCCTAACCCTAACCGTACCCCGAACAGGGACCCTCCACCGCAACCTAAGCCTGCGTCGAACCCTAACCCTGCAAGTGAGCCGCCTTCTGGCATGGGCCCTCACTTGAGCCCTCGAGGGAGATCACGAGACTGGAGTCGATTCCGCCCTGGCGACGTCCCTGGACCAAACCCTAACCCTAGCTAAGGCTCCCTCCCCATGGGGACCCAATGCCAACGTCTGGCAACACCACGCGCCTGGGGTCCAGAAGCGGTGCAGGCTGGCTCGGCATGGAACCTGGAAGCTCACCATGTGGTTTCCCAGCCTGTCTGCAGCTGAGCGAGAGGATCCCGGAGGCCTCCTCGAACAGGGGCCGATCGACGTCTGTGGCCTTGGCAGCCAAAGCCGGATCGTGACCGGCACCGTCCCTTGTGTCCTCAACTCAGCCCTTCGGGGAGACCACTGCCCTGCTGTGGGTTCGGCGCCTGGAGCCTCCTGGGACCTAACCCTAACCCTAACCCTACACCGAACTGGGACCCTCCACCGAAACCTAAGCCGGCCTCGAACCCTAAGCCTGCACTTGAGCCGCCTTGCTGCATGGGCCCTCACTTCAGCCCTCGAGGGAGATCACGAGACCGGAGTCGCTTCGGCCCTGGCGACGTCCCTGGACCGAACCCTAACCCTAGCTAAGGCTCTCTCCCCAAGAGGACCCAATGCCAACGTCTGACAACACCACGCGCCTGGCGTCGGGAAGAGGTGCAGGCCGACTCGGCATGGAACCTGGAAGCTCACCATGCCGGATCCCAGGCCCGGCTGCAGCTGCCGAGAGGATTCCGGAGGCCTCCTCGACCAGGGGCCCAATCACGTGTGTGGCCCTGGCAGCCAAAGACGGATCCTGACCGGCAGCCTCCCTTGTGCCCTCAACTCAGGCCTTCGGGGAGACCACTGCCCTGCTGTGGGTTGGGCGCCTGGAGCCTCCTGGGACCTAACCCTAACCCTAACCGAACCCCGAACAGGGACCCTCCACCGCAACCTAAGCCTGCCTCGAACCCTAACCCTGCAAGTGAGCCGCCTTCTGGCATGGGCCCTCACTTGAGCCCTCGAGGGAGATCACGAGACTGGAGTCGATTCCGCCCTGGCGACGTCCCTGGACCAAACCCTAACCCTAGCTAAGGCTCCCTCCCCATGGGGACCCAATGCCAACGTCTGGCAACACCACGCGCCTGGGGTCCAGAAGCGGTGCAGGCTGGCTCGGCATGGAACCTGGAAGCTCACCATGTGGTTTCCCAGCCTGTCTGCAGCTGAGCGAGTGGATCCCGGAGGCCTCCTCGAACAGGGGCCGATCGACGTCTGTGGCCTTGGCAGCCAAAGCCGGATCGTGACCGGCACCGTCCCTTGTGTCCTCAACTCAGCCCTTCGGGGAGACCACTGCCCTGCTGTGGGTTCGGCGCCTGGAGCCTCCTGGGACCTAACCCTAACCCTAACCCTACACCGAACTGGGACCCTCCACCGAAACCTAAGCCGGCCTCGAACCCTAAGCCTGCAC
Organism: Panthera pardus; assembly: GCF_024362965.1. Classification (NCBI taxonomy): domain Eukaryota; kingdom Metazoa; phylum Chordata; class Mammalia; order Carnivora; family Felidae; genus Panthera; species Panthera pardus. The sequence continues at coordinate 55,095 of NW_026526919.1, forward strand.
TTGAGCCGCCTTTCTGCATGGGCCCTCACTTCAGCCCTCGAGGGAGATCACGAGACCGGAGTCGCTTCGGCCCTGGCGACGTCCCTGGACCGAACCCTAACCCTAGCTAAGGCTCTCTCCCCAAGAGGACCCAATGCCAACGTCTGACAACACCACGCGCCTGGCGTCGGGAAGAGGTGCAGGCCGACTCGGCATGGAACCTGGAAGCTCACCATGCCGGATCCCAGGCCCGGCTGCAGCTGCCGAGAGGATTCCGGAGGCCTCCTCGACGAGGGGCCCAATCACGTGTGTGGCCCTGGCAGCCAAAGACGGATCCTGACCGGCAGCCTCCCTTGTGCCCTCAACTCAGGCCTTCGGGGAGACCACTGCCCTGCTGTGGGTTGGGCGCCTGGAGCCTCCTGGGACCTAACCCTAACCCTAACCGAACCCCGAACAGGGACCCTCCACCGCAACCTAAGCCTGCCTCGAACCCTAACCCTGCAAGTGAGCCGCCTTCTGGCATGGGCCCTCACTTGAGCCCTCGAGGGAGATCACGAGACTGGAGTCGATTCCGCCCTGGCGACGTCCCTGGACCAAACCCTAACCCTAGCTAAGGCTCCCTCCCCATGGGGACCCAATGCCAACGTCTGGCAACACCACGCGCCTGGGGTCCAGAAGCGGTGCAGGCTGGCTCGGCATGGAACCTGGAAGCTCACCATGTGGTTTCCCCAGCCTGTCTGCAGCTGAGCGAGAGGATTCCGGAGGCCTCCTCGAACAGGGGCCGATCGACGTCTGTGGCCTTGGCAGCCAAAGCCGGATCGTGACCGGCACCGTCCCTTGTGTCCTCAACTCAGCCCTTCGGGGAGACCACTGCCCTGCTGTGGGTTCGGCGCCTGGAGCCTCCTGGGACCTAACCCTAACCCTAACCCTACACCGAACTGGGACCCTCCACCGAAACCTAAGCCGGCCTCGAACCCTAAGCTGCACTTGAGCCGCCTTTCTGCATGGGCCCTCACTTCAGCCCTCGAGGGAGATCACGAGACCGGAGTCGCTTCGGCCCTGGCGACGTCCCTGGACCGAACCCTAACCCTAGCTAAGGCTCTCCCCCCAAGAGGACCCAATGTCAACGTCTGACAACACCACGCGCCTGGCGTCGGGAAGAGGTGCAGGCCGACTCGGCATGGAACCTGGAAGCTCACCATGCCGGATCCCAGGCCCGGCTGCAGCTGCCGAGAGGATTCCGGAGGCCTCCTCGACCAGGGGCCCAATCACGTGTGTGGCCCTGGCAGCCAAAGACGGATCCTGACCGGCAGCCTCCCTTGTGCCCTCAACTCAGGCCTTCGGGGAGACCACTGCCCTGCTGTGGGTTGGGCGCCTGGAGCCTCCTGGGACCTAACCCTAACCCTAACCGAACCCCGAACAGGGACCCTCCACCGCAACCTAAGCCTGCCTCGAACCCTAACCCTGCAAGTGAGCCGCCTTCTGGCATGGGCACTCACTTGAGCCCTCGAGGGAGATCACGAGACTGGAGTCGATTCCGCCCTGGCGACGTCCCTGGACCAAACCCTAACCCTAGCTAAGGCTCCCTCCCCATGGGGACCCAATGCCAACGTCTGGCAACACCACGCGCCTTGGGTCCAGAAGCGGTGCAGGCTGGCTCGGCATGGAACCTGGAAGCTCACCATGTGGTTTCCCAGCCTGTCTGCAGCTGAGCGAGAGGATTCCGGAGGCCTCCTCGAACAGGGGCCGATCGACGTCTGTGGCCTTGGCAGCCAAAGCCGGATCGTGACCGGCACCGTCCCTTGTGTCCTCAACTCAGCCCTTCGGGGAGACCACTGCCCTGCTGTGGGTTCGGCGCCTGGAGCCTCCTGGGACCTAACCCTAACCCTAACCCTACACCGAACTGGGACCCTCCACCGAAACCTAAGCCGGCCTCGAACCCTAAGCCTGCACTAGAGCCGCCTTGCTGCATGGGCCCTCACTTCAGCCCTCGAGGGAGATCACGAGACCGGAGTCGCTTCGGCCCTGGCGACGTCCCTGGACCGAACCCTAACCCTAGCTAAGGCTCTCTCCCCAAGAGGACCCAATGCAAACGTCTGACAACACCACGCGCCTGGCGTCGGGAAGAGGTGCAGGCCGACTCGGCATGGAACCTGGAAGCTCACCATGCCGGATCCCAGGCCCGGCTACAGCTGCCGAGAGGATTCCGGAGGCCTCCTCGACCAGGGGCCCAATCACGTGTGTGGCCCTGGCAGCCAAAGACGGATCCTGACCGGCAGCCTCCCTTGTGCCCTCAACTCAGGCCTTCGGGGAGACCACTGCCCTGCTGTGCGTTGGGCGCCTGGAGCCTCCTGGGACCTAACCCTAACCCTAACCGTACCCCGAACAGGGACCCTCCACCGCAACCTAAGCCTGCCTCGAACCCTAACCCTGCAAGTGAGCCGCCTTCTGGCATGGGCCCTCACTTGAGCCCTCGAGGGAGATCACGAGACTGGAGTCGATTCCGCCCTGGCGACGTCCCTGGACCAAACCCTAACCCTAGCTAAGGCTCCCTCCCCATGGGGACCCAATGCCAACGTCTGGCAATACCACGCGCCTGGGGTCCAGAAGCGGTGCAGGCTGGCTCGGCATGGAACCTGGAAGCTCACCATGTGGTTTCCCAGCCTGTCTGCAGCTGAGCGAGAGGATTCCGGAGGCCTCCTCGAACAGGGGCCGATCGACGTCTGTGGCCTTGGCAGCCAAAGCCGGATCGTGACCGGCACCGTCCCTTGTGTCCTCAACTCAGCCCTTCGGGGAGACCACTGCCCTGCTGTGGGTTCGGCGCCTGGAGCCTCCTGGGACCTAACCCTAACCCTAACCCTACACCGAACTGGGACCCTCCACCGAAACCTAAGCCGGCCTCGAACCCTATGCCTGCACTTGAGCCGCCTTGCTGCATGGGCCCTCACTTCAGCCCTCGAGGGAGATCACGAGACCGGAGTCGCTTCGGCCCTGGCGACGTCCCTGGACCGAACCCTAACCCTAGCTAAGGCTCTCCCCCCAAGAGGACCCAATGCCAACGTCTGACAACACCACGCGCCTGGCGTCGGGAAGAGGTGCAGGCCGACTCGGCATGGAACCTGGAAGCTCACCATGCCGGATCCCAGGCCCGGCTGCAGCTGCCGAGAGGATTCCGGAGGCCTCCTCGACGAGGGGCCCAATCACGTGTGTGGCCCTGGCAGCCAAAGACGGATCCTGACCGGCAGCCTCCCTTGTGCCCTCAACTCAGGCCTTCGGGGAGACCACTGCCCTGCTGTGCGTTGGGCGCCTGGAGCCTCCTGGGACCTAACCCTAACCCTAACCGAACCCCGAACAGGGACCCTCCACCGCAACCTAAGCCTGCGTCGAACCCTAACCCTGCAAGTGAGCCGCCTTCTGGCATGGGCCCTCACTTGAGCCCTCGAGGGAGATCACGAGACTGGAGTCGATTCCGCCCTGGCGACGTCCCTGGACCAAACCCTAACCCTAGCTAAGGCTCCCTCCCCATGGGGACCCAATGCCAACGTCTGGCAACACCACGCGCCTGGGGTCCAGAAGCGGTGCAGGCTGGCTCGGCATGGAACCTGGAAGCTCACCATGTGGTTTCCCAGCCTGTCTGCAGCTGAGCGAGAGGATTCCGGAGGCCTCCTCGAACAGGGGCCGATCGACGTCTGTGGCCTTGGCAGCCAAAGCCGGATCGTGACCGGCACCGTCCCTTGTGTCCTCAACTCAGCCCTTCGGGGAGACCACTGCCCTGCTGTGGGTTCGGCGCCTGGAGCCTCCTGGGACCTAACCCTAACCCTAACCCTACACCGAACTGGGACCCTCCACCGAAACCTAAGCCGGCCTCGAACCCTAAGCCTGCACTTGAGCCGCCTTGCTGCATGGGCCCTCACTTCAGCCCTCGAGGGAGATCACGAGACCGGAGTCGCTTCGGCCCTGGCGACGTCCCTGGACCGAACCCTAACCCTAGCTAAGGCTCTCCCCCCAAGAGGACCCAATGCCAACGTCTGACAACACCACGCGCCTGGCGTCGGGAAGAGGTGCAGGCCGACTCGGCATGGAACCTGGAAGCTCACCATGCCGGATCCCAGGCTCGGCTGCAGCTGCCGAGAGGATTCCGGAGGCCTCCTCGACCAGGGGCCCAATCACGTGTGTGGCCCTGGCAGCCAAAGACGGATCCTGACCGGCAGCCTCCCTTGTGCCCTCAACTCAGGCCTTCGGGGAGACCACTGCCCTGCTGTGGGTTGGGCGCCTGGAGCCTCCTGGGACCTAACCCTAACCCTAACCGAACCCCGAACAGGGACCCTCCACCGCAACCTAAGCCTGCCTCGAACCCTAACCCTGCAAGTGAGCCGCCTTCTGGCATGGGCCCTCACTTGAGCCCTCGAGGGAGATCACGAGACTGGAGTCGATTCCGCCCTGGCGACGTCCCTGGACCAAACCCTAACCCTAGCTAAGGCTCCCTCCCCATGGGGACCCAATGCCAACGTCTGGCAACACCACGCGCCTGGGGTCCAGAAGCGGTGCAGGCTGGCTCGGCATGGAACCTGGAAGCTCACCATGTGGTTTCCCAGCCTGTCTGCAGCTGAGCGAGAGGATTCCGGAGGCCTCCTCGAACAGGGGCCGATCGAAGTCTGTGGCCTTGGCAGCCAAAGCCGGATCGTGACCGGCACCGTCCCTTGTGTCCTCAACTCAGCCCTTCGGGGAGACCACTGCCCTGCTGTGGGTTCGGCGCCTGGAGCCTCCTGGGACCTAACCCTAACCCTAACCCTACACCGAACTGGGACCCTCCACCGAAACCTAAGCCGGCCTCGAACCCTAAGCCTGCACTTGAGCCGCCTTGCTGCATGGGCCCTCACTTCAGCCCTCGAGGGAGATCACGAGACCGGAGTCGCTTCGGCCCTGGCGACGTCCCTGGACCGAACCCTAACCCTAGCTAAGGCTCTCCCCCCAAGAGGACCCAATGCCAACGTCTGACAACACCACGCGCCTGGCGTCGGGAAGAGGTGCAGGCCGACTCGGCATGGAACCTGGAAGCTCACCATGCCGGATCCCAGGCCCGGCTGCAGCTGCCGAGTGGATTCCGGAGGCCTCCTCGACGAGGGGCCCAATCACGTGTGTGGCCCTGGCAGCCAAAGACGGATCCTGACCGGCAGCCTCCCTTGTGCCCTCAACTCAGGCCTTCGGGGAGACCACTGCCCTGCTGTGCGTTGGGCGCCTGGAGCCTCCTGGGACCTAACCCTAACCCTAACCGAACCCCGAACAGGGACCCTCCACCGCAACCTAAGCCTGCCTCGAACCCTAACCCTGCAAGTGAGCCGCCTTCTGGCATGGGCCCTCACTTGAGCCCTCGAGGGAGATCACGAGACTGGAGTCGATTCCGCCCTGGCGACGTCCCTGGACCAAACCCTAACCCTAGCTAAGGCTCCCTCCCCATGGGGACCCAATGCCAACGTCTGGCAACACCACGCGCCTGGGGTCCAGAAGCGGTGCAGGCTGGCTCGGCATGGAACCTGGAAGCTCACCATGTGGTTTCCCAGCCTGTCTGCAGCTGAGCGAGAGGATCCCGGAGGCCTCCTCGAACAGGGGCCGATCGACGTCTGTGGCCTTGGCAGCCAAAGCCGGATCGTGACCGGCACCGTCCCTTGTGTCCTCAACTCAGCCCTTCGGGGAGACCACTGCCCTGCTGTGGGTTCGGCGCCTGGAGCCTCCTGGGACCTAACCCTAACCCTAACCCTACACCGAACTGGGACCCTCCACCGAAACCTAAGCCGGCCTCGAACCCTAAGCCTGCACTTGAGCCGCCTTGCTGCATGGGCCCTCACTTCAGCCCTCGAGGGAGATCACGAGACCGGAGTCGCTTCGGCCCTGGCGACGTCCCTGGACCGAACCCTAACCCTAGCTAAGGCTCTCTCCCCAAGAGGACCCAATGCCAACGTCTGACAACACCACGCGCCTGGCGTCGGGAAGAGGTGCAGGCCGACTCGGCATGGAACCTGGAAGCTCACCATGCCGGATCCCAGGCCCGGCTGCAGCTGCCGAGAGGATTCCGGAGGCCTCCTCGACGAGGGGCCCAATCACGTGTGTGGCCCTGGCAGCCAAAGACGGATCCTGACCGGCAGCCTCCCTTGTGCCCTCAACTCAGGCCTTCGGGGAGACCACTGCCCTGCTGTGGGTTGGGCGCCTGGAGCCTCCTGGGACCTAACCCTAACCCTAACCGAACCCCGAACAGGGACCCTCCACCGCAACCTAAGCCTGCCTCGAACCCTAACCCTGCAAGTGAGCCGCCTTCTGGCATGGGCCCTCACTTGAGCCCTCGAGGGAGATCACGAGACTGGAGTCGATTCCGCCCTGGCGACGTCCCTGGACCAAACCCTAACCCTAGCTAAGGCTCCCTCCCCATGGGGACCCAATGCCAACGTCTGGCAACACCACGCGCCTGGGGTCCAGAAGCGGTGCAGGCTGGCTCGGCATGGAACCTGGAAGCTCACCATGTGGTTTCCCAGCCTGTCTGCAGCTGAGCGAGAGTATTCCGGAGGCCTCCTCGAACAGGGGCCGATCGACGTCTGTGGCCTTGGCAGCCAAAGCCGGATCGTGACCGGCACCGTCCCTTGTGTCCTCAACTCAGCCCTTCGGGGAGACCACTGCCCTGCTGTGGGTTCGGCGCCTGGAGCCTCCTGGGACCTAACCCTAACCCTAACCCTACACCGAACTGGGACCCTCCACCGAAACCTAAGCCGGCCTCGAACCCTATGCCTGCACTTGAGCCGCCTTTCTGCATGGGCCCTCACTTCAGCCCTCGAGGGAGATCACGAGACCGGAGTCGCTTCGGCCCTGGCGACGTCCCTGGACCGAACCCTAACCCTAGCTAAGGCTCTCCCCCCAAGAGGACCCAATGCCAACGTCTGACAACACCACGCGCCTGGCGTCGGGAAGAGGTGCAGGCCGACTCGGCATGGAACCTGGAAGCTCACCATGCCGGATCCCAGGCCCGGCTGCAGCTGCCGAGAGGATTCCGGAGGCCTCCTCGACGAGGGGCCCAATCACGTGTGTGGCCCTGGCAGCCAAAGACGGATCCTGACCGGCAGCCTCCCTTGTGCCCTCAACTCAGGCCTTCGGGGAGACCACTGCCCTGCTGTGCGTTGGGCGCCTGGAGCCTCCTGGGACCTAACCCTAACCCTAACCGAACCCCGAACAGGGACCCTCCACCGCAACCTAAGCCTGCGTCGAACCCTAACCCTGCAAGTGAGCCGCCTTCTGGCATGGGCCCTCACTTGAGCCCTCGAGGGAGATCACGAGACTGGAGTCGATTCCGCCCTGGCGACGTCCCTGGACCAAACCCTAACCCTAGCTAAGGCTCCCTCCCCATGGGGACCCAATGCCAACGTCTGGCAACACCACGCGCCTGGGGTCCAGAAGCGGTGCAGGCTGGCTCGGCATGGAACCTGGAAGCTCACCATGTGGTTTCCCAGCCTGTCTGCAGCTGAGCGAGAGGATCCCGGAGGCCTCCTCGAACAGGGGCCGATCGACGTCTGTGGCCTTGGCAGCCAAAGCCGGATCGTGACCGGCACCGTCCCTTGTGTCCTCAACTCAGCCCTTCGGGGAGACCACTGCCCTGCTGTGGGTTCGGCGCCTGGAGCCTCCTGGGACCTAACCCTAACCCTAACCCTACACCGAACTGGGACCCTCCACCGAAACCTAAGCCGGCCTCGAACCCTAAGCCTGCACTTGAGCCGCCTTGCTGCATGGGCCCTCACTTCAGCCCTCGAGGGAGATCACGAGACCGGAGTCGCTTCGGCCCTGGCGACGTCCCTGGACCGAACCCTAACCCTAGCTAAGGCTCTCTCCCCAAGAGGACCCAATGCCAACGTCTGACAACACCACGCGCCTGGCGTCGGGAAGAGGTGCAGGCCGACTCGGCATGGAACCTGGAAGCTCACCATGCCGGATCCCAGGCCCGGCTGCAGCTGCCGAGAGGATTCCGGAGGCCTCCTCGACCAGGGGCCCAATCACGTGTGTGGCCCTGGCAGCCAAAGACGGATCCTGACCGGCAGCCTCCCTTGTGCCCTCAACTCAGGCCTTCGGGGAGACCACTGCCCTGCTGTGGGTTGGGCGCCTGGAGCCTCCTGGGACCTAACCCTAACCCTAACCGAACCCCGAACAGGGACCCTCCACCGCAACCTAAGCCTGCCTCGAACCCTAACCCTGCAAGTGAGCCGCCTTCTGGCATGGGCCCTCACTTGAGCCCTCGAGGGAGATCACGAGACTGGAGTCGATTCCGCCCTGGCGACGTCCCTGGACCAAACCCTAACCCTAGCTAAGGCTCCCTCCCCATGGGGACCCAATGCCAACGTCTGGCAACACCACGCGCCTGGGGTCCAGAAGCGGTGCAGGCTGGCTCGGCATGGAACCTGGAAGCTCACCATGTGGTTTCCCAGCCTGTCTGCAGCTGAGCGAGAGGATCCCGGAGGCCTCCTCGAACAGGGGCCGATCGAAGTCTGTGGCCTTGGCAGCCAAAGCCGGATCGTGACCGGCACCGTCCCTTGTGTCCTCAACTCAGCCCTTCGGGGAGACCACTGCCCTGCTGTGGGTTCGGCGCCTGGAGCCTCCTGGGACCTAACCCTAACCCTAACCCTACACCGAACTGGGACCCTCCACCGAAACCTAAGCCGGCCTCGAACCCTAAGCCTGCACTTGAGCCGCCTTTCTGCATGGGCCCTCACTTCAGCCCTCGAGGGAGATCACGAGACCGGAGTCGCTTCGGCCCTGGCGACGTCCCTGGACCGAACCCTAACCCTAGCTAAGGCTCTCCCCCCAAGAGGACCCAATGCCAACGTCTGACAACACCACGCGCCTGGCGTCGGGAAGAGGTGCAGGCCGACTCGGCATGGAACCTGGAAGCTCACCATGCCGGATCCCAGGCCCGGCTGCAGCTGCCGAGAGGATTCCGGAGGCCTCCTCGACCAGGGGCCCAATCACGTGTGTGGCCCTGGCAGCCAAAGACGGATCCTGACCGGCAGCCTCCCTTGTGCCCTCAACTCAGGCCTTCGGGGAGACCACTGCCCTGCTGTGGGTTGGGCGCCTGGAGCCTCCTGGGACCTAACCCTAACCCTAACCGAACCCCGAACAGGGACCCTCCACCGCAACCTAAGCCTGCCTCGAACCCTAACCCTGCAAGTGAGCCGCCTTCTGGCATGGGCACTCACTTGAGCCCTCGAGGGAGATCACGAGACTGGAGTCGATTCCGCCCTGGCGACGTCCCTGGACCAAACCCTAACCCTAGCTAAGGCTCCCTCCCCATGGGGACCCAATGCCAACGTCTGGCAACACCACGCGCCTTGGGTCCAGAAGCGGTGCAGGCTGGCTCGGCATGGAACCTGGAAGCTCACCATGTGGTTTCCCAGCCTGTCTGCAGCTGAGCGAGAGGATTCCGGAGGCCTCCTCGAACAGGGGCCGATCGACGTCTGTGGCCTTGGCAGCCAAAGCCGGATCGTGACCGGCACCGTCCCTTGTGTCCTCAACTCAGCCCTTCGGGGAGACCACTGCCCTGCTGTGGGTTCGGCGCCTGGAGCCTCCTGGGACCTAACCCTAACCCTAACCCTACACCGAACTGGGACCCTCCACCGAAACCTAAGCCGGCCTCGAACCCTAAGCCTGCACTAGAGCCGCCTTGCTGCATGGGCCCTCACTTCAGCCCTCGAGGGAGATCACGAGACCGGAGTCGCTTCGGCCCTGGCGACGTCCCTGGACCGAACCCTAACCCTAGCTAAGGCTCTCTCCCCAAGAGGACCCAATGCCAACGTCTGACAACACCACGCGCCTGGCGTCGGGAAGAGGTGCAGGCCGACTCGGCATGGAACCTTGAAGCTCGCCATGCCGGATCCCAGGCCCGGCTGCAGCTGCCGAGAGGATTCCGGAGGCCTCCTCGACCAGGGGCCCAATCACGTGTGTGGCCCTGGCAGCCAAAGACGGATCCTGACCGGCAGCCTCCCTTGTGCCCTCAACTCAGGCCTTCGGGGAGACCACTGCCCTGCTGTGCGTTGGGCGCCTGGAGCCTCCTGGGACCTAACCCTAACCCTAACCGTACCCCGAACAGGGACCCTCCACCGCAACCTAAGCCTGCGTCGAACCCTAACCCTGCAAGTGAGCCGCCTTCTGGCATGGGCCCTCACTTGAGCCCTCGAGGGAGATCACGAGACTGGAGTCGATTCCGCCCTGGCGACGTCCCTGGACCAAACCCTAACCCTAGCTAAGGCTCCCTCCCCATGGGGACCCAATGCCAACGTCTGGCAACACCACGCGCCTGGGGTCCAGAAGCGGTGCAGGCTGGCTCGGCATGGAACCTGGAAGCTCACCATGTGGTTTCCCAGCCTGTCTGCAGCTGAGCGAGAGGATTCCGGAGGCCTCCTCGAACAGGGGGCCGATCGACGTCTGTGGCCTTGGCAGCCAAAGCCGGATCGTGACCGGCACCGTCCCTTGTGTCCTCAACTCAGCCCTTCGGGGAGACCACTGCCCTGCTGTGGGTTCGGCGCCTGGAGCCTCCTGGGACCTAACCCTAACCCTAACCCTACACCGAACTGGGACCCTCCACCGAAACCTAAGCCGGCCTCGAACCCTAAGCCTGCACTTGAGCCGCCTTGCTGCATGGGCCCTCACTTCAGCCCTCGAGGGAGATCACGAGACCGGAGTCGCTTCGGCCCTGGCGACGTCCCTGGACCGAACCCTAACCCTAGCTAAGGCTCTCTCCCCAAGAGGACCCAATGCCAACGTCTGACAACACCACGCGCCTGGCGTCGGGAAGAGGTGCAGGCCGACTCGGCATGGAACCTGGAAGCTCACCATGCCGGATCCCAGGCCCGGCTGCAGCTGCCGAGAGGATTCCGGAGGCCTCCTCGACCAGGGGCCCAATCACGTGTGTGGCCCTGGCAGCCAAAGACGGATCCTGACCGGCAGCCTCCCTTGTGCCCTCAACTCAGGCCTTCGGGGAGACCACTGCCCTGCTGTGGGTTGGGCGCCTGGAGCCTCCTGGGACCTAACCCTAACCCTAACCGAACCCCGAACAGGGACCCTCCACCGCAACCTAAGCCTGCCTCGAACCCTAACCCTGCAAGTGAGCCGCCTTCTGGCATGGGCCCTCACTTGAGCCCTCGAGGGAGATCACGAGACTGGAGTCGATTCCGCCCTGGCGACGTCCCTGGACCAAACCCTAACCCTAGCTAAGGCTCCCTCCCCATGGGGACCCAATGCCAACGTCTGGCAACACCACGCGCCTGGGGTCCAGAAGCGGTGCAGGCTGGCTCGGCATGGAACCTGGAAGCTCACCATGTGGTTTCCCAGCCTGTCTGCAGCTGAGCGAGAGGATTCCGGAGGCCTCCTCGAACAGGGGCCGATCGAAGTCTGTGGCCTTGGCAGCCAAAGCCGGATCGTGACCGGCACCGTCCCTTGTGTCCTCAACTCAGCCCTTCGGGGAGACCACTGCCCTGCTGTGGGTTCGGCGCCTGGAGCCTCCTGGGACCTAACCCTAACCCTAACCCTACACCGAACTGGGACCCTCCACCGAAACCTAAGCCGGCCTCGAACCCTAAGCCTGCACTTGAGCCGCCTTTCTGCATGGGCCCTCACTTCAGCCCTCGAGGGAGATCACGAGACCGGAGTCGCTTCGGCCCTGGCGACGTCCCTGGACCGAACCCTAACCCTAGCTAAGGCTCTCCCCCCAAGAGGACCCAATGCCAACGTCTGACAACACCACGCGCCTGGCGTCGGGAAGAGGTGCAGGCCGACTCGGCATGGAACCTGGAAGCTCACCATGCCGGATCCCAGGCCCGGCTGCAGCTGCCGAGAGGATTCCGGAGGCCTCCTCGACCAGGGGCCCAATCACGTGTGTGGCCCTGGCAGCCAAAGACGGATCCTGACCGGCAGCCTCCCTTGTGCCCTCAACTCAGGCCTTCGGGGAGACCACTGCCCTGCTGTGGGTTGGGCGCCTGGAGCCTCCTGGGACCTAACCCTAACCCTAACCGAACCCCGAACAGGGACCCTCCACCGCAACCTAAGCCTGCCTCGAACCCTAACCCTGCAAGTGAGCCGCCTTCTGGCATGGGCACTCACTTGAGCCCTCGAGGGAGATCACGAGACTGGAGTCGATTCCGCCCTGGCGACGTCCCTGGACCAAACCCTAACCCTAGCTAAGGCTCCCTCCCCATGGGGACCCAATGCCAACGTCTGGCAACACCACGCGCCTTGGGTCCAGAAGCGGTGCAGGCTGGCTCGGCATGGAACCTGGAAGCTCACCATGTGGTTTCCCAGCCTGTCTGCAGCTGAGCGAGAGGATTCCGGAGGCCTCCTCGAACAGGGGCCGATCGACGTCTGTGGCCTTGGCAGCCAAAGCCGGATCGTGACCGGCACCGTCCCTTGTGTCCTCAACTCAGCCCTTCGGGGAGACCACTGCCCTGCTGTGGGTTCGGCGCCTGGAGCCTCCTGGGACCTAACCCTAACCCTAACCCTACACCGAACTGGGACCCTCCACCGAAACCTAAGCCGGCCTCGAACCCTAAGCCTGCACTAGAGCCGCCTTGCTGCATGGGCCCTCACTTCAGCCCTCGAGGGAGATCACGAGACCGGAGTCGCTTCGGCCCTGGCGACGTCCCTGGACCGAACCCTAACCCTAGCTAAGGCTCTCTCCCCAAGAGGACCCAATGCCAACGTCTGACAACACCACGCGCCTGGCGTCGGGAAGAGGTGCAGGCCGACTCGGCATGGAACCTTGAAGCTCGCCATGCCGGATCCCAGGCCCGGCTGCAGCTGCCGAGAGGATTCCGGAGGCCTCCTCGACCAGGGGCCCAATCACGTGTGTGGCCCTGGCAGCCAAAGACGGATCCTGACCGGCAGCCTCCCTTGTGCCCTCAACTCAGGCCTTCGGGGAGACCACTGCCCTGCTGTGCGTTGGGCGCCTGGAGCCTCCTGGGACCTAACCCTAACCCTAACCGTACCCCGAACAGGGACCCTCCACCGCAACCTAAGCCTGCGTCGAACCCTAACCCTGCAAGTGAGCCGCCTTCTGGCATGGGCCCTCACTTGAGCCCTCGAGGGAGATCACGAGACTGGAGTCGATTCCGCCCTGGCGACGTCCCTGGACCAAACCCTAACCCTAGCTAAGGCTCCCTCCCCATGGGGACCCAATGCCAACGTCTGGCAATACCACGCGCCTGGGGTCCAGAAGCGGTGCAGGCTGGCTCGGCATGGAACCTGGAAGCTCACCATGTGGTTTCCCAGCCTGTCTGCAGCTGAGCGAGAGGATTCCGGAGGCCTCCTCGAACAGGGGCCGATCGACGTCTGTGGCCTTGGCAGCCAAAGCCGGATCGTGACCGGCACCGTCCCTTGTGTCCTCAACTCAGCCCTTCGGGGAGACCACTGCCCTGCTGTGGGTTCGGCGCCTGGAGCCTCCTGGGACCTAACCCTAACCCTAACCCTACACCGAACTGGGACCCTCCACCGAAACCTAAGCCGGCCTCGAACCCTAAGCCTGCACTTGAGCCGCCTTGCTGCATGGGCCCTCACTTCAGCCCTCGAGGGAGATCACGAGACCGGAGTCGCTTCGGCCCTGGCGACGTCCCTGGACCGAACCCTAACCCTAGCTAAGGCTCTCTCCCCAAGAGGACCCAATGCCAACGTCTGACAACACCACGCGCCTGGCGTCGGGAAGAGGTGCAGGCCGACTCGGCATGGAACCTGGAAGCTCACCATGCCGGATCCCAGGCCCGGCTGCAGCTGCCGAGAGGATTCCGGAGGCCTCCTCGACCAGGGGCCCAATCACGTGTGTGGCCCTGGCAGCCAAAGACGGATCCTGACCGGCAGCCTCCCTTGTGCCCTCAACTCAGGCCTTCGGGGAGACCACTGCCCTGCTGTGGGTTGGGCGCCTGGAGCCTCCTGGGACCTAACCCTAACCCTAACCGAACCCCGAACAGGGACCCTCCACCGCAACCTAAGCCTGCCTCGAACCCTAACCCTGCAAGTGAGCCGCCTTCTGGCATGGGCCCTCACTTGAGCCCTCGAGGGAGATCACGAGACTGGAGTCGATTCCGCCCTGGCGACGTCCCTGGACCAAACCCTAACCCTAGCTAAGGCTCCCTCCCCATGGGGACCCAATGCCAACGTCTGGCAACACCACGCGCCTGGGGTCCAGAAGCGGTGCAGGCTGGCTCGGCATGGAACCTGGAAGCTCACCATGTGGTTTCCCAGCCTGTCTGCAGCTGAGCGAGAGGATTCCGGAGGCCTCCTCGAACAGGGGCCGATCGAAGTCTGTGGCCTTGGCAGCCAAAGCCGGATCGTGACCGGCACCGTCCCTTGTGTCCTCAACTCAGCCCTTCGGGGAGACCACTGCCCTGCTGTGGGTTCGGCGCCTGGAGCCTCCTGGGACCTAACCCTAACCCTAACCCTACACCGAACTGGGACCCTCCACCGAAACCTAAGCCGGCCTCGAACCCTAAGCCTGCACTTGAGCCGCCTTGCTGCATGGGCCCTCACTTCAGCCCTCGAGGGAGATCACGAGACCGGAGTCGCTTCGGCCCTGGCGACGTCCCTGGACCGAACCCTAACCCTAGCTAAGGCTCTCCCCCCAAGAGGACCCAATGCCAACGTCTGACAACACCACGCGCCTGGCGTCGGGAAGAGGTGCAGGCCGACTCGGCATGGAACCTGGAAGCTCACCATGCCGGATCCCAGGCCCGGCTGCAGCTGCCGAGAGGATTCCGGAGGCCTCCTCGACCAGGGGCCCAATCACGTGTGTGGCCCTGGCAGCCAAAGACGGATCCTGACCGGCAGCCTCCCTTGTGCCCTCAACTCAGGCCTTCGGGGAGACCACTGCCCTGCTGTGCGTTGGGCGCCTGGAGCCTCCTGGGACCTAACCCTAACCCTAACCGAACCCCGAACAGGGACCCTCCACCGCAACCTAAGCCTGCCTCGAACCCTAACCCTGCAAGTGAGCCGCCTTCTGGCATGGGCCCTCACTTGAGCCCTCGAGGGAGATCACGAGACTGGAGTCGATTCCGCCCTGGCGACGTCCCTGGACCAAACCCTAACCCTAGCTAAGGCTCCCTCCCCATGGGGACCCAATGCCAACGTCTGGCAACACCACGCGCCTGGGGTCCAGAAGCGGTGCAGGCTGGCTCGGCATGGAACCTGGAAGCTCACCATGTGGTTTCCCAGCCTGTCTGCAGCTGAGCGAGAGGATCCCGGAGGCCTCCTCGAACAGGGGCCGATCGACGTCTGTGGCCTTGGCAGCCAAAGCCGGATCGTGACCGGCACCGTCCCTTGTGTCCTCAACTCAGCCCTTCGGGGAGACCACTGCCCTGCTGTGGGTTCGGCGCCTGGAGCCTCCTGGGACCTAACCCTAACCCTAACCCTACACCGAACTGGGACCCTCCACCGAAACCTAAGCCGGCCTCGAACCCTATGCCTGCACTTGAGCCGCCTTGCTGCATGGGCCCTCACTTCAGCCCTCGAGGGAGATCACGAGACCGGAGTCGCTTCGGCCCTGGCGACGTCCCTGGACCGAACCCTAACCCTAGCTAAGGCTCTCCCCCCAAGAGGACCCAATGCCAACGTCTGACAACACCACGCGCCTGGCGTCGGGAAGAGGTGCAGGCCGACTCGGCATGGAACCTGGAAGCTCACCATGCCGGATCCCAGGCCCGGCTGCAGCTGCCGAGAGGATTCCGGAGGCCTCCTCGACGAGGGGCCCAATCACGTGTGTGGCCCTGGCAGCCAAAGACGGATCCTGACCGGCAGCCTCCCTTGTGCCCTCAACTCAGGCCTTCGGGGAGACCACTGCCCTGCTGTGCGTTGGGCGCCTGGAGCCTCCTGGGACCTAACCCTAACCCTAACCGAACCCCGAACAGGGACCCTCCACCGCAACCTAAGCCTGCGTCGAACCCTAACCCTGCAAGTGAGCCGCCTTCTGGCATGGGCCCTCACTTGAGCCCTCGAGGGAGATCACGAGACTGGAGTCGATTCCGCCCTGGCGACGTCCCTGGACCAAACCCTAACCCTAGCTAAGGCTCCCTCCCCATGGGGACCCAATGCCAACGTCTGGCAACACCACGCGCCTGGGGTCCAGAAGCGGTGCAGGCTGGCTCGGCATGGAACCTGGAAGCTCACCATGTGGTTTCCCAGCCTGTCTGCAGCTGAGCGAGAGGATCCCGGAGGCCTCCTCGAACAGGGGCCGATCGACGTCTGTGGCCTTGGCAGCCAAAGCCGGATCGTGACCGGCACCGTCCCTTGTGTCCTCAACTCAGCCCTTCGGGGAGACCACTGCCCTGCTGTGGGTTCGGCGCCTGGAGCCTCCTGGGACCTAACCCTAACCCTAACCCTACACCGAACTGGGACCCTCCACCGAAACCTAAGCCGGCCTCGAACCCTAAGCCTGCACTTGAGCCGCCTTGCTGCATGGGCCCTCACTTCAGCCCTCGAGGGAGATCACGAGACCGGAGTCGCTTCGGCCCTGGCGACGTCCCTGGACCGAACCCTAACCCTAGCTAAGGCTCTCTCCCCAAGAGGACCCAATGCCAACGTCTGACAACACCACGCGCCTGGCGTCGGGAAGAGGTGCAGGCCGACTCGGCATGGAACCTGGAAGCTCACCATGCCGGATCCCAGGCCCGGCTGCAGCTGCCGAGAGGATTCCGGAGGCCTCCTCGACCAGGGGCCCAATCACGTGTGTGGCCCTGGCAGCCAAAGACGGATCCTGACCGGCAGCCTCCCTTGTGCCCTCAACTCAGGCCTTCGGGGAGACCACTGCCCTGCTGTGGGTTGGGCGCCTGTAGCCTCCTGGGACCTAACCCTAACCCTAACCGAACCCCGAACAGGGACCCTCCACCGCAACCTAAGCCTGCCTCGAACCCTAACCCTGCAAGTGAGCCGCCTTCTGGCATGGGCCCTCACTTGAGCCCTCGAGGGAGATCACGAGACTGGAGTCGATTCCGCCCTGGCGACGTCCCTGGACCAAACCCTAACCCTAGCTAAGGCTCCCTCCCCATGGGGACCCAATGCCAACGTCTGGCAACACCACGCGCCTGGGGTCCAGAAGCGGTGCAGGCTGGCTCGGCATGGAACCTGGAAGCTCACCATGTGGTTTCCCAGCCTGTCTGCAGCTGAGCGAGAGGATTCCGGAGGCCTCCTCGAACAGGGGCCGATCGAAGTCTGTGGCCTTGGCAGCCAAAGCCGGATCGTGACCGGCACCGTCCCTTGTGTCCTCAACTCAGCCCTTCGGGGAGACCACTGCCCTGCTGTGGGTTCGGCGCCTGGAGCCTCCTGGGACCTAACCCTAACCCTAACCCTACACCGAACTGGGACCCTCCACCGAAACCTAAGCCGGCCTCGAACCCTAAGCCTGCACTTGAGCCGCCTTGCTGCATGGGCCCTCACTTCAGCCCTCGAGGGAGATCACGAGACCGGAGTCGCTTCGGCCCTGGCGACGTCCCTGGACCGAACCCTAACCCTAGCTAAGGCTCTCCCCCCAAGAGGACCCAATGCCAACGTCTGACAACACCACGCGCCTGGCGTCGGGAAGAGGTGCAGGCCGACTCGGCATGGAACCTGGAAGCTCACCATGCCGGATCCCAGGCCCGGCTGCAGCTGCCGAGTGGATTCCGGAGGCCTCCTCGACGAGGGGCCCAATCACGTGTGTGGCCCTGGCAGCCAAAGACGGATCCTGACCGGCAGCCTCCCTTGTGCCCTCAACTCAGGCCTTCGGGGAGACCACTGCCCTGCTGTGCGTTGGGCGCCTGGAGCCTCCTGGGACCTAACCCTAACCCTAACCGAACCCCGAACAGGGACCCTCCACCGCAACCTAAGCCTGCCTCGAACCCTAACCCTGCAAGTGAGCCGCCTTCTGGCATGGGCCCTCACTTGAGCCCTCGAGGGAGATCACGAGACTGGAGTCGATTCCGCCCTGGCGACGTCCCTGGACCAAACCCTAACCCTAGCTAAGGCTCCCTCCCCATGGGGACCCAATGCCAACGTCTGGCAACACCACGCGCCTGGGGTCCAGAAGCGGTGCAGGCTGGCTCGGCATGGAACCTGGAAGCTCACCATGTGGTTTCCCAGCCTGTCTGCAGCTGAGCGAGAGGATCCCGGAGGCCTCCTCGAACAGGGGCCGATCGACGTCTGTGGCCTTGGCAGCCAAAGCCGGATCGTGACCGGCACCGTCCCTTGTGTCCTCAACTCAGCCCTTCGGGGAGACCACTGCCCTGCTGTGGGTTCGGCGCCTGGAGCCTCCTGGGACCTAACCCTAACCCTAACCCTACACCGAACTGGGACCCTCCACCGAAACCTAAGCCGGCCTCGAACCCTAAGCCTGCACTTGAGCCGCCTTGCTGCATGGGCCCTCACTTCAGCCCTCGAGGGAGATCACGAGACCGGAGTCGCTTCGGCCCTGGCGACGTCCCTGGACCGAACCCTAACCCTAGCTAAGGCTCTCTCCCCAAGAGGACCCAATGCCAACGTCTGACAACACCACGCGCCTGGCGTCGGGAAGAGGTGCAGGCCGACTCGGCATGGAACCTGGAAGCTCACCATGCCGGATCCCAGGCCCGGCTGCAGCTGCCGAGAGGATTCCGGAGGCCTCCTCGACGAGGGGCCCAATCACGTGTGTGGCCCTGGCAGCCAAAGACGGATCCTGACCGGCAGCCTCCCTTGTGCCCTCAACTCAGGCCTTCGGGGAGACCACTGCCCTGCTGTGGGTTGGGCGCCTGGAGCCTCCTGGGACCTAACCCTAACCCTAACCGAACCCCGAACAGGGACCCTCCACCGCAACCTAAGCCTGCCTCGAACCCTAACCCTGCAAGTGAGCCGCCTTCTGGCATGGGCCCTCACTTGAGCCCTCGAGGGAGATCACGAGACTGGAGTCGATTCCGCCCTGGCGACGTCCCTGGACCAAACCCTAACCCTAGCTAAGGCTCCCTCCCCATGGGGACCCAATGCCAACGTCTGGCAACACCACGCGCCTGGGGTCCAGAAGCGGTGCAGGCTGGCTCGGCATGGAACCTGGAAGCTCACCATGTGGTTTCCCAGCCTGTCTGCAGCTGAGCGAGAGGATCCCGGAGGCCTCCTCGAACAGGGGCCGATCGACGTCTGTGGCCTTGGCAGCCAAAGCCGGATCGTGACCGGCACCGTCCCTTGTGTCCTCAACTCAGCCCTTCGGGGAGACCACTGCCCTGCTGTGGGTTCGGCGCCTGGAGCCTCCTGGGACCTAACCCTAACCCTAACCCTACACCGAACTGGGACCCTCCACCGAAACCTAAGCCGGCCTCGAACCCTAAGCCTGCACTTGAGCCGCCTTGCTGCATGGGCCCTCACTTCAGCCCTCGAGGGAGATCACGAGACCGGAGTCGCTTCGGCCCTGGCGACGTCCCTGGACCGAACCCTAACCCTAGCTAAGGCTCTCTCCCCAAGAGGACCCAATGCCAACGTCTGACAACACCACGCGCCTGGCGTCGGGAAGAGGTGCAGGCCGACTCGGCATGGAACCTGGAAGCTCACCATGCCGGATCCCAGGCCCGGCTGCAGCTGCCGAGAGGATTCCGGAGGCCTCCTCGACGAGGGGCCCAATCACGTGTGTGGCCCTGGCAGCCAAAGACGGATCCTGACCGGCAGCCTCCCTTGTGCCCTCAACTCAGGCCTTCGGGGAGACCACTGCCCTGCTGTGGGTTGGGCGCCTGGAGCCTCCTGGGACCTAACCCTAACCCTAACCGAACCCCGAACAGGGACCCTCCACCGCAACCTAAGCCTGCCTCGAACCCTAACCCTGCAAGTGAGCCGCCTTCTGGCATGGGCCCTCACTTGAGCCCTCGAGGGAGATCACGAGACTGGAGTCGATTCCGCCCTGGCGACGTCCCTGGACCAAACCCTAACCCTAGCTAAGGCTCCCTCCCCATGGGGACCCAATGCCAACGTCTGGCAACACCACGCGCCTGGGGTCCAGAAGCGGTGCAGGCTGGCTCGGCATGGAACCTGGAAGCTCACCATGTGGTTTCCCAGCCTGTCTGCAGCTGAGCGAGAGGATTCCGGAGGCCTCCTCGAACAGGGGCCGATCGACGTCTGTGGCCTTGGCAGCCAAAGCCGGATCGTGACCGGCACCGTCCCTTGTGTCCTCAACTCAGCCCTTCGGGGAGACCACTGCCCTGCTGTGGGTTCGGCGCCTGGAGCCTCCTGGGACCTAACCCTAACCCTAACCCTACACCGAACTGGGACCCTCCACCGAAACCTAAGCCGGCCTCGAACCCTAAGCCTGCACTTGAGCCGCCTTGCTGCATGGGCCCTCACTTCAGCCCTCGAGGGAGATCACGAGACCGGAGTCGCTTCGGCCCTGGCGACGTCCCTGGACCGAACCCTAACCCTAGCTAAGGCTCTCCCCCCAAGAGGACCCAATGCCAACGTCTGACAACACCACGCGCCTGGCGTCGGGAAGAGGTGCAGGCCGACTCGGCATGGAACCTGGAAGCTCACCATGCCGGATCCCAGGCCCGGCTGCAGCTGCCGAGAGGATTCCGGAGGCCTCCTCGACGAGGGGCCCAATCACGTGTGTGGCCCTGGCAGCCAAAGACGGATCCTGACCGGCAGCCTCCCTTGTGCCCTCAACTCAGGCCTTCGGGGAGACCACTGCCCTGCTGTGGGTTGGGCGCCTGGAGCCTCCTGGGACCTAACCCTAACCCTAACCGAACCCCGAACAGGGACCCTCCACCGCAACCTAAGCCTGCCTCGAACCCTAACCCTGCAAGTGAGCCGCCTTCTGGCATGGGCCCTCACTTGAGCCCTCGAGGGAGATCACGAGACTGGAGTCGATTCCGCCCTGGCGACGTCCCTGGACCAAACCCTAACCCTAGCTAAGGCTCCCTCCCCATGGGGACCCAATGCCAACGTCTGGCAACACCACGCGCCTGGGGTCCAGAAGCGGTGCAGGCTGGCTCGGCATGGAACCTGGAAGCTCACCATGTGGTTTCCCAGCCTGTCTGCAGCTGAGCGAGAGGATTCCGGAGGCCTCCTCGAACAGGGGCCGATCGACGTCTGTGGCCTTGGCAGCCAAAGCCGGATCGTGACCGGCACCGTCCCTTGTGTCCTCAACTCAGCCCTTCGGGGAGACCACTGCCCTGCTGTGGGTTCGGCGCCTGGAGCCTCCTGGGACCTAACCCTAACCCTAACCCTACACCGAACTGGGACCCTCCACCGAAACCTAAGCCGGCCTCGAACCCTAAGCCTGCACTTGAGCCGCCTTGCTGCATGGGCCCTCACTTCAGCCCTCGAGGGAGATCACGAGACCGGAGTCGCTTCGGCCCTGGCGACGTCCCTGGACCGAACCCTAACCCTAGCTAAGGCTCTCCCCCCAAGAGGACCCAATGCCAACGTCTGACAACACCACGCGCCTGGCGTCGGGAAGAGGTGCAGGCCGACTCGGCATGGAACCTGGAAGCTCACCATGCCGGATCCCAGGCCCGGCTGCAGCTGCCGAGAGGATTCCGGAGGCCTCCTCGACGAGGGGCCCAATCACGTGTGTGGCCCTGGCAGCCAAAGACGGATCCTGACCGGCAGCCTCCCTTGTGCCCTCAACTCAGGCCTTCGGGGAGACCACTGCCCTGCTGTGGGTTGGGCGCCTGGAGCCTCCTGGGACCTAACCCTAACCCTAACCGAACCCCGAACAGGGACCCTCCACCGCAACCTAAGCCTGCCTCGAACCCTAACCCTGCAAGTGAGCCGCCTTCTGGCATGGGCCCTCACTTGAGCCCTCGAGGGAGATCACGAGACTGGAGTCGATTCCGCCCTGGCGACGTCCCTGGACCAAACCCTAACCCTAGCTAAGGCTCCCTCCCCATGGGGACCCAATGCCAACGTCTGGCAACACCACGCGCCTGGGGTCCAGAAGCGGTGCAGGCTGGCTCGGCATGGAACCTGGAAGCTCACCATGTGGTTTCCCAGCCTGTCTGCAGCTGAGCGAGAGGATCCCGGAGGCCTCCTCGAACAGGGGCCGATCGACGTCTGTGGCCTTGGCAGCCAAAGCCGGATCGTGACCGGCACCGTCCCTTGTGTCCTCAACTCAGCCCTTCGGGGAGACCACTGCCCTGCTGTGGGTTCGGCGCCTGGAGCCTCCTGGGACCTAACCCTAACCCTAACCCTACACCGAACTGGGACCCTCCACCGAAACCTAAGCCGGCCTCGAACCCTAAGCCTGCACTTGAGCCGCCTTGCTGCATGGGCCCTCACTTCAGCCCTCGAGGGAGATCACGAGACCGGAGTCGCTTCGGCCCTGGCGACGTCCCTGGACCGAACCCTAACCCTAGCTAAGGCTCTCTCCCCAAGAGGACCCAATGCCAACGTCTGACAACACCACGCGCCTGGCGTCGGGAAGTGGTGCAGGCCGACTCGGCATGGAACCTGGAAGCTCACCATGCCGGATCCCAGGCCCGGCTGCAGCTGCCGAGAGGATTCCGGAGGCCTCCTCGACCAGGGGCCCAATCACGTGTGTGGCCCTGGCAGCCAAAGACGGATCCTGACCGGCAGCCTCCCTTGTGCCCTCAACTCAGGCCTTCGGGGAGACCACTGCCCTGCTGTGGGTTGGGCGCCTGGAGCCTCCTGGGACCTAACCCTAACCCTAACCGAACCCCGAACAGGGACCCTCCACCGCAACCTAAGCCTGCCTCGAACCCTAACCCTGCAAGTGAGCCGCCTTCTGGCATGGGCCCTCACTTGAGCCCTCGAGGGAGATCACGAGACTGGAGTCGATTCCGCCCTGGCGACGTCCCTGGACCAAACCCTAACCCTAGCTAAGGCTCCCTCCCCATGGGGACCCAATGCCAACGTCTGGCAACACCACGCGCCTGGGGTCCAGAAGCGGTGCAGGCTGGCTCGGCATGGAACCTGGAAGCTCACCATGTGGTTTCCCAGCCTGTCTGCAGCTGAGCGAGAGGATCCCGGAGGCCTCCTCGAACAGGGGCCGATCGACGTCTGTGGCCTTGGCAGCCAAAGCCGGATCGTGACCGGCACCGTCCCTTGTGTCCTCAACTCAGCCCTTCGGGGAGACCACTGCCCTGCTGTGGGTTCGGCGCCTGGAGCCTCCTGGGACCTAACCCTAACCCTAACCCTACACCGAACTGGGACCCTCCACCGAAACCTAAGCCGGCCTCGAACCCTAAGCCTGCACTTGAGCCGCCTTGCTGCATGGGCCCTCACTTCAGCCCTCGAGGGAGATCACGAGACCGGAGTCGCTTCGGCCCTGGCGACGTCCCTGGACCGAACCCTAACCCTAGCTAAGGCTCTCTCCCCAAGAGGACCCAATGCCAACGTCTGACAACACCACGCGCCTGGCGTCGGGAAGAGGTGCAGGCCGACTCGGCATGGAACCTGGAAGCTCACCATGCCGGATCCCAGGCCCGGCTGCAGCTGCCGAGAGGATTCCGGAGGCCTCCTCGACGAGGGGCCCAATCACGTGTGTGGCCCTGGCAGCCAAAGACGGATCCTGACCGGCAGCCTCCCTTGTGCCCTCAACTCAGGCCTTCGGGGAGACCACTGCCCTGCTGTGGGTTGGGCGCCTGGAGCCTCCTGGGACCTAACCCTAACCCTAACCGAACCCCGAACAGGGACCCTCCACCGCAACCTAAGCCTGCCTCGAACCCTAACCCTGCAAGTGAGCCGCCTTCTGGCATGGGCCCTCACTTGAGCCCTCGAGGGAGATCACGAGACTGGAGTCGATTCCGCCCTGGCGACGTCCCTGGACCAAACCCTAACCCTAGCTAAGGCTCCCTCCCCATGGGGACCCAATGCCAACGTCTGGCAACACCACGCGCCTGGGGTCCAGAAGCGGTGCAGGCTGGCTCGGCATGGAACCTGGAAGCTCACCATGTGGTTTCCCAGCCTGTCTGCAGCTGAGCGAGAGGATTCCGGAGGCCTCCTCGAACAGGGGGCCGATCGACGTCTGTGGCCTTGGCAGCCAAAGCCGGATCGTGACCGGCACCGTCCCTTGTGTCCTCAACTCAGCCCTTCGGGGAGACCACTGCCCTGCTGTGGGTTCGGCGCCTGGAGCCTCCTGGGACCTAACCCTAACCCTAACCCTACACCGAACTGGGACCCTCCACCGAAACCTAAGCTGGCCTCGAACCCTAAGCCTGCACTTGAGCCGCCTTGCTGCATGGGCCCTCACTTCAGCCCTCGAGGGAGATCACGAGACCGGAGTCGCTTCGGCCCTGGCGACGTCCCTGGACCGAACCCTAACCCTAGCTAAGGCTCTCCCCCCAAGAGGACCCAATGCCAACGTCTGACAACACCACGCGCCTGGCGTCGGGAAGAGGTGCAGGCCGACTCGGCATGGAACCTGGAAGCTCACCATGCCGGATCCCAGGCCCGGCTGCAGCTGCCGAGAGGATTCCGGAGGCCTCCTCGACGAGGGGCCCAATCACGTGTGTGGCCCTGGCAGCCAAAGACGGATCCTGACCGGCAGCCTCCCTTGTGCCCTCAACTCAGGCCTTCGGGGAGACCACTGCCCTGCTGTGGGTTGGGCGCCTGGAGCCTCCTGGGACCTAACCCTAACCCTAACCGAACCCCGAACAGGGACCCTCCACCGCAACCTAAGCCTGCCTCGAACCCTAACCCTGCAAGTGAGCCGCCTTCTGGCATGGGCCCTCACTTGAGCCCTCGAGGGAGATCACGAGACTGGAGTCGATTCCGCCCTGGCGACGTCCCTGGACCAAACCCTAACCCTAGCTAAGGCTCCCTCCCCATGGGGACCCAATGCCAACGTCTGGCAACACCACGCGCCTGGGGTCCAGAAGCGGTGCAGGCTGGCTCGGCATGGAACCTGGAAGCTCACCATGTGGTTTCCCAGCCTGTCTGCAGCTGAGCGAGAGGATTCCGGAGGCCTCCTCGAACAGGGGCCGATCGACGTCTGTGGCCTTGGCAGCCAAAGCCGGATCGTGACCGGCACCGTCCCTTGTGTCCTCAACTCAGCCCTTCGGGGAGACCACTGCCCTGCTGTGGGTTCGGCGCCTGGAGCCTCCTGGGACCTAACCCTAACCCTAACCCTACACCGAACTGGGACCCTCCACCGAAACCTAAGCCGGCCTCGAACCCTAAGCCTGCACTTGAGCCGCCTTGCTGCATGGGCCCTCACTTCAGCCCTCGAGGGAGATCACGAGACCGGAGTCGCTTCGGCCCTGGCGACGTCCCTGGACCGAACCCTAACCCTAGCTAAGGCTCTCCCCCCAAGAGGACCCAATGCCAACGTCTGACAACACCACGCGCCTGGCGTCGGGAAGAGGTGCAGGCCGACTCGGCATGGAACCTGGAAGCTCACCATGCCGGATCCCAGGCCCGGCTGCAGCTGCCGAGAGGATTCCGGAGGCCTCCTCGACGAGGGGCCCAATCACGTGTGTGGCCCTGGCAGCCAAAGACGGATCCTGACCGGCAGCCTCCCTTGTGCCCTCAACTCAGGCCTTCGGGGAGACCACTGCCCTGCTGTGGGTTGGGCGCCTGGAGCCTCCTGGGACCTAACCCTAACCCTAACCGAACCCCGAACAGGGACCCTCCACCGCAACCTAAGCCTGCCTCGAACCCTAACCCTGCAAGTGAGCCGCCTTCTGGCATGGGCCCTCACTTGAGCCCTCGAGGGAGATCACGAGACTGGAGTCGATTCCGCCCTGGCGACGTCCCTGGACCAAACCCTAACCCTAGCTAAGGCTCCCTCCCCATGGGGACCCAATGCCAACGTCTGGCAACACCACGCGCCTGGGGTCCAGAAGCGGTGCAGGCTGGCTCGGCATGGAACCTGGAAGCTCACCATGTGGTTTCCCAGCCTGTCTGCAGCTGAGCGAGAGGATCCCGGAGGCCTCCTCGAACAGGGGCCGATCGACGTCTGTGGCCTTGGCAGCCAAAGCCGGATCGTGACCGGCACCGTCCCTTGTGTCCTCAACTCAGCCCTTCGGGGAGACCACTGCCCTGCTGTGGGTTCGGCGCCTGGAGCCTCCTGGGACCTAACCCTAACCCTAACCCTACACCGAACTGGGACCCTCCACCGAAACCTAAGCCGGCCTCGAACCCTAAGCCTGCACTTGAGCCGCCTTGCTGCATGGGCCCTCACTTCAGCCCTCGAGGGAGATCACGAGACCGGAGTCGCTTCGGCCCTGGCGACGTCCCTGGACCGAACCCTAACCCTAGCTAAGGCTCTCTCCCCAAGAGGACCCAATGCCAACGTCTGACAACACCACGCGCCTGGCGTCGGGAAGTGGTGCAGGCCGACTCGGCATGGAACCTGGAAGCTCACCATGCCGGATCCCAGGCCCGGCTGCAGCTGCCGAGAGGATTCCGGAGGCCTCCTCGACCAGGGGCCCAATCACGTGTGTGGCCCTGGCAGCCAAAGACGGATCCTGACCGGCAGCCTCCCTTGTGCCCTCAACTCAGGCCTTCGGGGAGACCACTGCCCTGCTGTGGGTTGGGCGCCTGGAGCCTCCTGGGACCTAACCCTAACCCTAACCGAACCCCGAACAGGGACCCTCCACCGCAACCTAAGCCTGCCTCGAACCCTAACCCTGCAAGTGAGCCGCCTTCTGGCATGGGCCCTCACTTGAGCCCTCGAGGGAGATCACGAGACTGGAGTCGATTCCGCCCTGGCGACGTCCCTGGACCAAACCCTAACCCTAGCTAAGGCTCCCTCCCCATGGGGACCCAATGCCAACGTCTGGCAACACCACGCGCCTGGGGTCCAGAAGCGGTGCAGGCTGGCTCGGCATGGAACCTGGAAGCTCACCATGTGGTTTCCCAGCCTGTCTGCAGCTGAGCGAGAGGATTCCGGAGGCCTCCTCGAACAGGGGCCGATCGAAGTCTGTGGCCTTGGCAGCCAAAGCCGGATCGTGACCGGCACCGTCCCTTGTGTCCTCAACTCAGCCCTTCGGGGAGACCACTGCCCTGCTGTGGGTTCGGCGCCTGGAGCCTCCTGGGACCTAACCCTAACCCTAACCCTACACCGAACTGGGACCCTCCACCGAAACCTAAGCCGGCCTCGAACCCTAAGCCTGCACTTGAGCCGCCTTGCTGCATGGGCCCTCACTTCAGCCCTCGAGGGAGATCACGAGACCGGAGTCGCTTCGGCCCTGGCGACGTCCCTGGACCGAACCCTAACCCTAGCTAAGGCTCTCCCCCCAAGAGGACCCAATGCCAACGTCTGACAACACCACGCGCCTGGCGTCGGGAAGAGGTGCAGGCCGACTCGGCATGGAACCTGGAAGCTCACCATGCCGGATCCCAGGCCCGGCTGCAGCTGCCGAGTGGATTCCGGAGGCCTCCTCGACGAGGGGCCCAATCACGTGTGTGGCCCTGGCAGCCAAAGACGGATCCTGACCGGCAGCCTCCCTTGTGCCCTCAACTCAGGCCTTCGGGGAGACCACTGCCCTGCTGTGCGTTGGGCGCCTGGAGCCTCCTGGGACCTAACCCTAACCCTAACCGAACCCCGAACAGGGACCCTCCACCGCAACCTAAGCCTGCCTCGAACCCTAACCCTGCAAGTGAGCCGCCTTCTGGCATGGGCCCTCACTTGAGCCCTCGAGGGAGATCACGAGACTGGAGTCGATTCCGCCCTGGCGACGTCCCTGGACCAAACCCTAACCCTAGCTAAGGCTCCCTCCCCATGGGGACCCAATGCCAACGTCTGGCAACACCACGCGCCTGGGGTCCAGAAGCAGTGCAGGCTGGCTCGGCATGGAACCTGGAAGCTCACCATGTGGTTTCCCAGCCTGTCTGCAGCTGAGCGAGAGGATCCCGGAGGCCTCCTCGAACAGGGGGCCGATCGACGTCTGTGGCCTTGGCAGCCAAAGCCGGATCGTGACCGGCACCGTCCCTTGTGTCCTCAACTCAGCCCTTCGGGGAGACCACTGCCCTGCTGTGGGTTCGGCGCCTGGAGCCTCCTGGGACCTAACCCTAACCCTAACCCTACACCGAACTGGGACCCTCCACCGAAACCTAAGCCGGCCTCGAACCCTAAGCCTGCACTTGAGCCGCCTTGCTGCATGGGCCCTCACTTCAGCCCTCGAGGGAGATCACGAGACCGGAGTCGCTTCGGCCCTGGCGACGTCCCTGGACCGAACCCTAACCCTAGCTAAGGCTCTCTCCCCAAGAGGACCCAATGCCAACGTCTGACAACACCACGCGCCTGGCGTCGGGAAGAGGTGCAGGCCGACTCGGCATGGAACCTGGAAGCTCACCATGCCGGATCCCAGGCCCGGCTGCAGCTGCCGAGAGGATTCCGGAGGCCTCCTCGACGAGGGGCCCAATCACGTGTGTGGCCCTGGCAGCCAAAGACGGATCCTGACCGGCAGCCTCCCTTGTGCCCTCAACTCAGGCCTTCGGGGAGACCACTGCCCTGCTGTGGGTTGGGCGCCTGGAGCCTCCTGGGACCTAACCCTAACCTTAACCGAACCCCGAACAGGGACCCTCCACCGCAACCTAAGCCTGCCTCGAACCCTAACCCTGCAAGTGAGCCGCCTTCTGGCATGGGCCCTCACTTGAGCCCTCGAGGGAGATCACGAGACTGGAGTCGATTCCGCCCTGGCGACGTCCCTGGACCAAACCCTAACCCTAGCTAAGGCTCCCTCCCCATGGGGACCCAATGCCAACGTCTGGCAACACCACGCGCCTGGGGTCCAGAAGCGGTGCAGGCTGGCTCGGCATGGAACCTGGAAGCTCACCATGTGGTTTCCCAGCCTGTCTGCAGCTGAGCGAGAGGATTCCGGAGGCCTCCTCGAACAGGGGCCGATCGACGTCTGTGGCCTTGGCAGCCAAAGCCGGATCGTGACCGGCACCGTCCCTTGTGTCCTCAACTCAGCCCTTCGGGGAGACCACTGCCCTGCTGTGGGTTCGGCGCCTGGAGCCTCCTGGGACCTAACCCTAACCCTAACCCTACACCGAACTGGGACCCTCCACCGAAACCTAAGCCGGCCTCGAACCCTATGCCTGCACTTGAGCCGCCTTTCTGCATGGGCCCTCACTTCAGCCCTCGAGGGAGATCACGAGACCGGAGTCGCTTCGGCCCTGGCGACGTCCCTGGACCGAACCCTAACCCTAGCTAAGGCTCTCCCCCCAAGAGGACCCAATGCCAACGTCTGACAACACCACGCGCCTGGCGTCGGGAAGAGGTGCAGGCCGACTCGGCATGGAACCTGGAAGCTCACCATGCCGGATCCCAGGCCCGGCTGCAGCTGCCGAGAGGATTCCGGAGGCCTCCTCGACCAGGGGCCCAATCACGTGTGTGGCCCTGGCAGCCAAAGACGGATCCTGACCGGCAGCCTCCCTTGTGCCCTCAACTCAGGCCTTCGGGGAGACCACTGCCCTGCTGTGCGTTGGGCGCCTGGAGCCTCCTGGGACCTAACCCTAACCCTAACCGAACCCCGAACAGGGACCCTCCACCGCAACCTAAGCCTGCCTCGAACCCTAACCCTGCAAGTGAGCCGCCTTCTGGCATGGGCCCTCACTTGAGCCCTCGAGGGAGATCACGAGACTGGAGTCGATTCCGCCCTGGCGACGTCCCTGGACCAAACCCTAACCCTAGCTAAGGCTCCCTCCCCATGGGGACCCAATGCCAACGTCTGGCAACACCACGCGCCTGGGGTCCAGAAGCGGTGCAGGCTGGCTCGGCATGGAACCTGGAAGCTCACCATGTGGTTTCCCAGCCTGTCTGCAGCTGAGCGAGAGGATCCCGGAGGCCTCCTCGAACAGGGGCCGATCGACGTCTGTGGCCTTGGCAGCCAAAGCCGGATCGTGACCGGCACCGTCCCTTGTGTCCTCAACTCAGCCCTTCGGGGAGACCACTGCCCTGCTGTGGGTTCGGCGCCTGGAGCCTCCTGGGACCTAACCCTAACCCTAACCCTACACCGAACTGGGACCCTCCACCGAAACCTAAGCCGGCCTCGAACCCTAAGCCTGCACTTGAGCCGCCTTGCTGCATGGGCCCTCACTTCAGCCCTCGAGGGAGATCACGAGACCGGAGTCGCTTCGGCCCTGGCGACGTCCCTGGACCGAACCCTAACCCTAGCTAAGGCTCTCTCCCCAAGAGGACCCAATGCCAACGTCTGACAACACCACGCGCCTGGCGTCGGGAAGAGGTGCAGGCCGACTCGGCATGGAACCTGGAAGCTCACCATGCCGGATCCCAGGCCCGGCTGCAGCTGCCGAGAGGATTCCGGAGGCCTCCTCGACGAGGGGCCCAATCACGTGTGTGGCCCTGGCAGCCAAAGACGGATCCTGACCGGCAGCCTCCCTTGTGCCCTCAACTCAGGCCTTCGGGGAGACCACTGCCCTGCTGTGGGTTGGGCGCCTGGAGCCTCCTGGGACCTAACCCTAACCCTAACCGAACCCCGAACAGGGACCCTCCACCGCAACCTAAGCCTGCCTCGAACCCTAACCCTGCAAGTGAGCCGCCTTCTGGCATGGGCCCTCACTTGAGCCCTCGAGGGAGATCACGAGACTGGAGTCGATTCCGCCCTGGCGACGTCCCTGGACCAAACCCTAACCCTAGCTAAGGCTCCCTCCCCATGGGGACCCAATGCCAACGTCTGGCAACACCACGCGCCTGGGGTCCAGAAGCGGTGCAGGCTGGCTCGGCATGGAACCTGGAAGCTCACCATGTGGTTTCCCAGCCTGTCTGCAGCTGAGCGAGAGGATTCCGGAGGCCTCCTCGAACAGGGGCCGATCGACGTCTGTGGCCTTGGCAGCCAAAGCCGGATCGTGACCGGCACCGTCCCTTGTGTCCTCAACTCAGCCCTTCGGGGAGACCACTGCCCTGCTGTGGGTTCGGCGCCTGGAGCCTCCTGGGACCTAACCCTAACCCTAACCCTACACCGAACTGGGACCCTCCACCGAAACCTAAGCCGGCCTCGAACCCTAAGCCTGCACTTGAGCCGCCTTGCTGCATGGGCCCTCACTTCAGCCCTCGAGGGAGATCACGAGACCGGAGTCGCTTCGGCCCTGGCGACGTCCCTGGACCGAACCCTAACCCTAGCTAAGGCTCTCTCCCCAAGAGGACCCAATGCCAACGTCTGACAACACCACGCGCCTGGCGTCGGGAAGAGGTGCAGGCCGACTCGGCATGGAACCTGGAAGCTCACCATGCCGGATCCCAGGCCCGGCTGCAGCTGCCGAGAGGATTCCGGAGGCCTCCTCGACGAGGGGCCCAATCACGTGTGTGGCCCTGGCAGCCAAAGACGGATCCTGACCGGCAGCCTCCCTTGTGCCCTCAACTCAGGCCTTCGGGGAGACCACTGCCCTGCTGTGCGTTGGGCGCCTGGAGCCTCCTGGGACCTAACCCTAACCCTAACCGTACCCCGAACAGGGACCCTCCACCGCAACCTAAGCCTGCCTCGAACCCTAACCCTGCAAGTGAGCCGCCTTCTGGCATGGGCCCTCACTTGAGCCCTCGAGGGAGATCACGAGACTGGAGTCGATTCCGCCCTGGCGACGTCCCTGGACCAAACCCTAACCCTAGCTAAGGCTCCCTCCCCATGGGGACCCAATGCCAACGTCTGGCAACACCACGCGCCTGGGGTCCAGAAGCGGTGCAGGCTGGCTCGGCATGGAACCTGGAAGCTCACCATGTGGTTTCCCAGCCTGTCTGCAGCTGAGCGAGAGGATTCCGGAGGCCTCCTCGAACAGGGGCCGATCGACGTCTGTGGCCTTGGCAGCCAAAGCCGGATCGTGACCGGCACCGTCCCTTGTGTCCTCAACTCAGCCCTTCGGGGAGACCACTGCCCTGCTGTGGGTTCGGCGCCTGGAGCCTCCTGGGACCTAACCCTAACCCTAACCCTACACCGAACTGGGACCCTCCACCGAAACCTAAGCCGGCCTCGAACCCTATGCCTGCACTTGAGCCGCCTTTCTGCATGGGCCCTCACTTCAGCCCTCGAGGGAGATCACGAGACCGGAGTCGCTTCGGCCCTGGCGACGTCCCTGGACCGAACCCTAACCCTAGCTAAGGCTCTCCCCCCAAGAGGACCCAATGCCAACGTCTGACAACACCACGCGCCTGGCGTCGGGAAGAGGTGCAGGCCGACTCGGCATGGAACCTGGAAGCTCACCATGCCGGATCCCAGGCCCGGCTGCAGCTGCCGAGAGGATTCCGGAGGCCTCCTCGACCAGGGGCCCAATCACGTGTGTGGCCCTGGCAGCCAAAGACGGATCCTGACCGGCAGCCTCCCTTGTGCCCTCAACTCAGGCCTTCGGGGAGACCACTGCCCTGCTGTGCGTTGGGCGCCTGGAGCCTCCTGGGACCTAACCCTAACCCTAACCGAACCCCGAACAGGGACCCTCCACCGCAACCTAAGCCTGCCTCGAACCCTAACCCTGCAAGTGAGCCGCCTTCTGGCATGGGCCCTCACTTGAGCCCTCGAGGGAGATCACGAGACTGGAGTCGATTCCGCCCTGGCGACGTCCCTGGACCAAACCCTAACCCTAGCTAAGGCTCCCTCCCCATGGGGACCCAATGCCAACGTCTGGCAACACCACGCGCCTGGGGTCCAGAAGCGGTGCAGGCTGGCTCGGCATGGAACCTGGAAGCTCACCATGTGGTTTCCCAGCCTGTCTGCAGCTGAGCGAGAGGATCCCGGAGGCCTCCTCGAACAGGGGCCGATCGACGTCTGTGGCCTTGGCAGCCAAAGCCGGATCGTGACCGGCACCGTCCCTTGTGTCCTCAACTCAGCCCTTCGGGGAGACCACTGCCCTGCTGTGGGTTCGGCGCCTGGAGCCTCCTGGGACCTAACCCTAACCCTAACCCTACACCGAACTGGGACCCTCCACCGAAACCTAAGCCGGCCTCGAACCCTAAGCCTGCACTTGAGCCGCCTTGCTGCATGGGCCCTCACTTCAGCCCTCGAGGGAGATCACGAGACCGGAGTCGCTTCGGCCCTGGCGACGTCCCTGGACCGAACCCTAACCCTAGCTAAGGCTCTCTCCCCAAGAGGACCCAATGCCAACGTCTGACAACACCACGCGCCTGGCGTCGGGAAGAGGTGCAGGCCGACTCGGCATGGAACCTGGAAGCTCAC
This sequence comes from Panthera pardus, assembly GCF_024362965.1. NCBI lineage: Eukaryota > Metazoa > Chordata > Mammalia > Carnivora > Felidae > Panthera > Panthera pardus. Next base: position 88,154 of record NW_026526919.1, read on the forward strand.
CATGCCGGATCCCAGGCCCGGCTGCAGCTGCCGAGAGGATTCCGGAGGCCTCCTCGACGAGGGGCCCAATCACGTGTGTGGCCCTGGCAGCCAAAGACGGATCCTGACCGGCAGCCTCCCTTGTGCCCTCAACTCAGGCCTTCGGGGAGACCACTGCCCTGCTGTGGGTTGGGCGCCTGGAGCCTCCTGGGACCTAACCCTAACCCTAACCGAACCCCGAACAGGGACCCTCCACCGCAACCTAAGCCTGCCTCGAACCCTAACCCTGCAAGTGAGCCGCCTTCTGGCATGGGCCCTCACTTGAGCCCTCGAGGGAGATCACGAGACTGGAGTCGATTCCGCCCTGGCGACGTCCCTGGACCAAACCCTAACCCTAGCTAAGGCTCCCTCCCCATGGGGACCCAATGCCAACGTCTGGCAACACCACGCGCCTGGGGTCCAGAAGCGGTGCAGGCTGGCTCGGCATGGAACCTGGAAGCTCACCATGTGGTTTCCCAGCCTGTCTGCAGCTGAGCGAGAGGATTCCGGAGGCCTCCTCGAACAGGGGCCGATCGACGTCTGTGGCCTTGGCAGCCAAAGCCGGATCGTGACCGGCACCGTCCCTTGTGTCCTCAACTCAGCCCTTCGGGGAGACCACTGCCCTGCTGTGGGTTCGGCGCCTGGAGCCTCCTGGGACCTAACCCTAACCCTAACCCTACACCGAACTGGGACCCTCCACCGAAACCTAAGCCGGCCTCGAACCCTAAGCCTGCACTTGAGCCGCCTTGCTGCATGGGCCCTCACTTCAGCCCTCGAGGGAGATCACGAGACCGGAGTCGCTTCGGCCCTGGCGACGTCCCTGGACCGAACCCTAACCCTAGCTAAGGCTCTCTCCCCAAGAGGACCCAATGCCAACGTCTGACAACACCACGCGCCTGGCGTCGGGAAGAGGTGCAGGCCGACTCGGCATGGAACCTGGAAGCTCACCATGCCGGATCCCAGGCCCGGCTGCAGCTGCCGAGAGGATTCCGGAGGCCTCCTCGACCAGGGGCCCAATCACGTGTGTGGCCCTGGCAGCCAAAGACGGATCCTGACCGGCAGCCTCCCTTGTGCCCTCAACTCAGGCCTTCGGGGAGACCACTGCCCTGCTGTGCGTTGGGCGCCTGGAGCCTCCTGGGACCTAACCCTAACCCTAACCGTACCCCGAACAGGGACCCTCCACCGCAACCTAAGCCTGCCTCGAACCCTAACCCTGCAAGTGAGCCGCCTTCTGGCATGGGCCCTCACTTGAGCCCTCGAGGGAGATCACGAGACTGGAGTCGATTCCGCCCTGGCGACGTCCCTGGACCAAACCCTAACCCTAGCTAAGGCTCCCTCCCCATGGGGACCCAATGCCAACGTCTGGCAACACCACGCGCCTGGGGTCCAGAAGCGGTGCAGGCTGGCTCGGCATGGAACCTGGAAGCTCACCATGTGGTTTCCCAGCCTGTCTGCAGCTGAGCGAGTGGATCCCGGAGGCCTCCTCGAACAGGGGCCGATCGACGTCTGTGGCCTTGGCAGCCAAAGCCGGATCGTGACCGGCACCGTCCCTTGTGTCCTCAACTCAGCCCTTCGGGGAGACCACTGCCCTGCTGTGGGTTCGGCGCCTGGAGCCTCCTGGGACCTAACCCTAACCCTAACCCTACACCGAACTGGGACCCTCCACCGAAACCTAAGCCGGCCTCGAACCCTAAGCCTGCACTTGAGCCGCCTTTCTGCATGGGCCCTCACTTCAGCCCTCGAGGGAGATCACGAGACCGGAGTCGCTTCGGCCCTGGCGACGTCCCTGGACCGAACCCTAACCCTAGCTAAGGCTCTCTCCCCAAGAGGACCCAATGCCAACGTCTGACAACACCACGCGCCTGGCGTCGGGAAGAGGTGCAGGCCGACTCGGCATGGAACCTGGAAGCTCACCATGCCGGATCCCAGGCCCGGCTGCAGCTGCCGAGAGGATTCCGGAGGCCTCCTCGACGAGGGGCCCAATCACGTGTGTGGCCCTGGCAGCCAAAGACGGATCCTGACCGGCAGCCTCCCTTGTGCCCTCAACTCAGGCCTTCGGGGAGACCACTGCCCTGCTGTGGGTTGGGCGCCTGGAGCCTCCTGGGACCTAACCCTAACCCTAACCGAACCCCGAACAGGGACCCTGCACCGCAACCTAAGCCTGCCTCGAACCCTAACCCTGCAAGTGAGCCGCCTTCTGGCATGGGCCCTCACTTGAGCCCTCGAGGGAGATCACGAGACTGGAGTCGATTCCGCCCTGGCGACGTCCCTGGACCAAACCCTAACCCTAGCTAAGGCTCCCTCCCCATGGGGACCCAATGCCAACGTCTGGCAACACCACGCGCCTGGGGTCCAGAAGCGGTGCAGGCTGGCTCGGCATGGAACCTGGAAGCTCACCATGTGGTTTCCCAGCCTGTCTGCAGCTGAGCGAGAGGATCCCGGAGGCCTCCTCGAACAGGGGCCGATCGACGTCTGTGGCCTTGGCAGCCAAAGCCGGATCGTGACCGGCACCGTCCCTTGTGTCCTCAACTCAGCCCTTCGGGGAGACCACTGCCCTGCTGTGGGTTCGGCGCCTGGAGCCTCCTGGGACCTAACCCTAACCCTAACCCTACACCGAACTGGGACCCTCCACCGAAACCTAAGCCGGCCTCGAACCCTAAGCCTGCACTTGAGCCGCCTTGCTGCATGGGCCCTCACTTCAGCCCTCGAGGGAGATCACGAGACCGGAGTCGCTTCGGCCCTGGCGACGTCCCTGGACCGAACCCTAACCCTAGCTAAGGCTCTCTCCCCAAGAGGACCCAATGCCAACGTCTGACAACACCACGCGCCTGGCGTCGGGAAGAGGTGCAGGCCGACTCGGCATGGAACCTGGAAGCTCACCATGCCGGATCCCAGGCCCGGCTGCAGCTGCCGAGAGGATTCCGGAGGCCTCCTCGACGAGGGGCCCAATCACGTGTGTGGCCCTGGCAGCCAAAGACGGATCCTGACCGGCAGCCTCCCTTGTGCCCTCAACTCAGGCCTTCGGGGAGACCACTGCCCTGCTGTGGGTTGGGCGCCTGGAGCCTCCTGGGACCTAACCCTAACCCTAACCGAACCCCGAACAGGGACCCTCCACCGCAACCTAAGCCTGCCTCGAACCCTAACCCTGCAAGTGAGCCGCCTTCTGGCATGGGCCCTCACTTGAGCCCTCGAGGGAGATCACGAGACTGGAGTCGATTCCGCCCTGGCGACGTCCCTGGACCAAACCCTAACCCTAGCTAAGGCTCCCTCCCCATGGGGACCCAATGCCAACGTCTGGCAACACCACGCGCCTGGGGTCCAGAAGCGGTGCAGGCTGGCTCGGCATGGAACCTGGAAGCTCACCATGTGGTTTCCCAGCCTGTCTGCAGCTGAGCGAGAGGATTCCGGAGGCCTCCTCGAACAGGGGCCGATCGACGTCTGTGGCCTTGGCAGCCAAAGCCGGATCGTGACCGGCACCGTCCCTTGTGTCCTCAACTCAGCCCTTCGGGGAGACCACTGCCCTGCTGTGGGTTCGGCGCCTGGAGCCTCCTGGGACCTAACCCTAACCCTAACCCTACACCGAACTGGGACCCTCCACCGAAACCTAAGCCGGCCTCGAACCCTAAGCCTGCACTTGAGCCGCCTTGCTGCATGGGCCCTCACTTCAGCCCTCGAGGGAGATCACGAGACCGGAGTCGCTTCGGCCCTGGCGACGTCCCTGGACCGAACCCTAACCCTAGCTAAGGCTCTCTCCCCAAGAGGACCCAATGCCAACGTCTGACAACACCACGCGCCTGGCGTCGGGAAGAGGTGCAGGCCGACTCGGCATGGAACCTGGAAGCTCACCATGCCGGATCCCAGGCCCGGCTGCAGCTGCCGAGAGGATTCCGGAGGCCTCCTCGACCAGGGGCCCAATCACGTGTGTGGCCCTGGCAGCCAAAGACGGATCCTGACCGGCAGCCTCCCTTGTGCCCTCAACTCAGGCCTTCGGGGAGACCACTGCCCTGCTGTGCGTTGGGCGCCTGGAGCCTCCTGGGACCTAACCCTAACCCTAACCGTACCCCGAACAGGGACCCTCCACCGCAACCTAAGCCTGCCTCGAACCCTAACCCTGCAAGTGAGCCGCCTTCTGGCATGGGCCCTCACTTGAGCCCTCGAGGGAGATCACGAGACTGGAGTCGATTCCGCCCTGGCGACGTCCCTGGACCAAACCCTAACCCTAGCTAAGGCTCCCTCCCCATGGGGACCCAATGCCAACGTCTGGCAACACCACGCGCCTGGGGTCCAGAAGCGGTGCAGGCTGGCTCGGCATGGAACCTGGAAGCTCACCATGTGGTTTCCCAGCCTGTCTGCAGCTGAGCGAGTGGATCCCGGAGGCCTCCTCGAACAGGGGCCGATCGACGTCTGTGGCCTTGGCAGCCAAAGCCGGATCGTGACCGGCACCGTCCCTTGTGTCCTCAACTCAGCCCTTCGGGGAGACCACTGCCCTGCTGTGGGTTCGGCGCCTGGAGCCTCCTGGGACCTAACCCTAACCCTAACCCTACACCGAACTGGGACCCTCCACCGAAACCTAAGCCGGCCTCGAACCCTAAGCCTGCACTTGAGCCGCCTTTCTGCATGGGCCCTCACTTCAGCCCTCGAGGGAGATCACGAGACCGGAGTCGCTTCGGCCCTGGCGACGTCCCTGGACCGAACCCTAACCCTAGCTAAGGCTCTCTCCCCAAGAGGACCCAATGCCAACGTCTGACAACACCACGCGCCTGGCGTCGGGAAGAGGTGCAGGCCGACTCGGCATGGAACCTGGAAGCTCACCATGCCGGATCCCAGGCCCGGCTGCAGCTGCCGAGAGGATTCCGGAGGCCTCCTCGACGAGGGGCCCAATCACGTGTGTGGCCCTGGCAGCCAAAGACGGATCCTGACCGGCAGCCTCCCTTGTGCCCTCAACTCAGGCCTTCGGGGAGACCACTGCCCTGCTGTGGGTTGGGCGCCTGGAGCCTCCTGGGACCTAACCCTAACCCTAACCGAACCCCGAACAGGGACCCTGCACCGCAACCTAAGCCTGCCTCGAACCCTAACCCTGCAAGTGAGCCGCCTTCTGGCATGGGCCCTCACTTGAGCCCTCGAGGGAGATCACGAGACTGGAGTCGATTCCGCCCTGGCGACGTCCCTGGACCAAACCCTAACCCTAGCTAAGGCTCCCTCCCCATGGGGACCCAATGCCAACGTCTGGCAACACCACGCGCCTGGGGTCCAGAAGCGGTGCAGGCTGGCTCGGCATGGAACCTGGAAGCTCACCATGTGGTTTCCCAGCCTGTCTGCAGCTGAGCGAGAGGATCCCGGAGGCCTCCTCGAACAGGGGCCGATCGACGTCTGTGGCCTTGGCAGCCAAAGCCGGATCGTGACCGGCACCGTCCCTTGTGTCCTCAACTCAGCCCTTCGGGGAGACCACTGCCCTGCTGTGGGTTCGGCGCCTGGAGCCTCCTGGGACCTAACCCTAACCCTAACCCTACACCGAACTGGGACCCTCCACCGAAACCTAAGCCGGCCTCGAACCCTAAGCCTGCACTTGAGCCGCCTTGCTGCATGGGCCCTCACTTCAGCCCTCGAGGGAGATCACGAGACCGGAGTCGCTTCGGCCCTGGCGACGTCCCTGGACCGAACCCTAACCCTAGCTAAGGCTCTCTCCCCAAGAGGACCCAATGCCAACGTCTGACAACACCACGCGCCTGGCGTCGGGAAGAGGTGCAGGCCGACTCGGCATGGAACCTGGAAGCTCACCATGCCGGATCCCAGGCCCGGCTGCAGCTGCCGAGAGGATTCCGGAGGCCTCCTCGACGAGGGGCCCAATCACGTGTGTGGCCCTGGCAGCCAAAGACGGATCCTGACCGGCAGCCTCCCTTGTGCCCTCAACTCAGGCCTTCGGGGAGACCACTGCCCTGCTGTGGGTTGGGCGCCTGGAGCCTCCTGGGACCTAACCCTAACCCTAACCGAACCCCGAACAGGGACCCTCCACCGCAACCTAAGCCTGCCTCGAACCCTAACCCTGCAAGTGAGCCGCCTTCTGGCATGGGCCCTCACTTGAGCCCTCGAGGGAGATCACGAGACTGGAGTCGATTCCGCCCTGGCGACGTCCCTGGACCAAACCCTAACCCTAGCTAAGGCTCCCTCCCCATGGGGACCCAATGCCAACGTCTGGCAACACCACGCGCCTGGGGTCCAGAAGCGGTGCAGGCTGGCTCGGCATGGAACCTGGAAGCTCACCATGTGGTTTCCCAGCCTGTCTGCAGCTGAGCGAGAGGATTCCGGAGGCCTCCTCGAACAGGGGCCGATCGACGTCTGTGGCCTTGGCAGCCAAAGCCGGATCGTGACCGGCACCGTCCCTTGTGTCCTCAACTCAGCCCTTCGGGGAGACCACTGCCCTGCTGTGGGTTCGGCGCCTGGAGCCTCCTGGGACCTAACCCTAACCCTAACCCTACACCGAACTGGGACCCTCCACCGAAACCTAAGCCGGCCTCGAACCCTAAGCCTGCACTTGAGCCGCCTTGCTGCATGGGCCCTCACTTCAGCCCTCGAGGGAGATCACGAGACCGGAGTCGCTTCGGCCCTGGCGACGTCCCTGGACCGAACCCTAACCCTAGCTAAGGCTCTCTCCCCAAGAGGACCCAATGCCAACGTCTGACAACACCACGCGCCTGGCGTCGGGAAGAGGTGCAGGCCGACTCGGCATGGAACCTGGAAGCTCACCATGCCGGATCCCAGGCCCGGCTGCAGCTGCCGAGAGGATTCCGGAGGCCTCCTCGACCAGGGGCCCAATCACGTGTGTGGCCCTGGCAGCCAAAGACGGATCCTGACCGGCAGCCTCCCTTGTGCCCTCAACTCAGCCCTTCGGGGAGACCACTGCCCTGCTGTGCGTTGGGCGCCTGGAGCCTCCTGGGACCTAACCCTAACCCTAACCGTACCCCGAACAGGGACCCTCCACCGCAACCTAAGCCTGCCTCGAACCCTAACCCTGCAAGTGAGCCGCCTTCTGGCATGGGCCCTCACTTGAGCCCTCGAGGGAGATCACGAGACTGGAGTCGATTCCGCCCTGGCGACGTCCCTGGACCAAACCCTAACCCTAGCTAAGGCTCCCTCCCCATGGGGACCCAATGCCAACGTCTGGCAACACCACGCGCCTGGGGTCCAGAAGCGGTGCAGGCTGGCTCGGCATGGAACCTGGAAGCTCACCATGTGGTTTCCCAGCCTGTCTGCAGCTGAGCGAGTGGATCCCGGAGGCCTCCTCGAACAGGGGCCGATCGACGTCTGTGGCCTTGGCAGCCAAAGCCGGATCGTGACCGGCACCGTCCCTTGTGTCCTCAACTCAGCCCTTCGGGGAGACCACTGCCCTGCTGTGGGTTCGGCGCCTGGAGCCTCCTGGGACCTAACCCTAACCCTAACCCTACACCGAACTGGGACCCTCCACCGAAACCTAAGCCGGCCTCGAACCCTAAGCCTGCACTTGAGCCGCCTTTCTGCATGGGCCCTCACTTCAGCCCTCGAGGGAGATCACGAGACCGGAGTCGCTTCGGCCCTGGCGACGTCCCTGGACCGAACCCTAACCCTAGCTAAGGCTCTCTCCCCAAGAGGACCCAATGCCAACGTCTGACAACACCACGCGCCTGGCGTCGGGAAGAGGTGCAGGCCGACTCGGCATGGAACCTGGAAGCTCACCATGCCGGATCCCAGGCCCGGCTGCAGCTGCCGAGAGGATTCCGGAGGCCTCCTCGACGAGGGGCCCAATCACGTGTGTGGCCCTGGCAGCCAAAGACGGATCCTGACCGGCAGCCTCCCTTGTGCCCTCAACTCAGGCCTTCGGGGAGACCACTGCCCTGCTGTGGGTTGGGCGCCTGGAGCCTCCTGGGACCTAACCCTAACCCTAACCGAACCCCGAACAGGGACCCTGCACCGCAACCTAAGCCTGCCTCGAACCCTAACCCTGCAAGTGAGCCGCCTTCTGGCATGGGCCCTCACTTGAGCCCTCGAGGGAGATCACGAGACTGGAGTCGATTCCGCCCTGGCGACGTCCCTGGACCAAACCCTAACCCTAGCTAAGGCTCCCTCCCCATGGGGACCCAATGCCAACGTCTGGCAACACCACGCGCCTGGGGTCCAGAAGCGGTGCAGGCTGGCTCGGCATGGAACCTGGAAGCTCACCATGTGGTTTCCCAGCCTGTCTGCAGCTGAGCGAGAGGATTCCGGAGGCCTCCTCGAACAGGGGCCGATCGACGTCTGTGGCCTTGGCAGCCAAAGCCGGATCGTGACCGGCACCGTCCCTTGTGTCCTCAACTCAGCCCTTCGGGGAGACCACTGCCCTGCTGTGGGTTCGGCGCCTGGAGCCTCCTGGGACCTAACCCTAACCCTAACCCTACACCGAACTGGGACCCTCCACCGAAACCTAAGCCGGCCTCGAACCCTAAGCCTGCACTTGAGCCGCCTTTCTGCATGGGCCCTCACTTCAGCCCTCGAGGGAGATCACGAGACCGGAGTCGCTTCGGCCCTGGCGACGTCCCTGGACCGAACCCTAACCCTAGCTAAGGCTCTCCCCCCAAGAGGACCCAATGCCAACGTCTGACAACACCACGCGCCTGGCGTCGGGAAGAGGTGCAGGCCGACTCGGCATGGAACCTGGAAGCTCACCATGCCGGATCCCAGGCCCGGCTGCAGCTGCCGAGAGGATTCCGGAGGCCTCCTCGACCAGGGGCCCAATCACGTGTGTGGCCCTGGCAGCCAAAGACGGATCCTGACCGGCAGCCTCCCTTGTGCCCTCAACTCAGGCCTTCGGGGAGACCACTGCCCTGCTGTGGGTTGGGCGCCTGGAGCCTCCTGGGACCTAACCCTAACCCTAACCGAACCCCGAACAGGGACCCTCCACCGCAACCTAAGCCTGCCTCGAACCCTAACCCTGCAAGTGAGCCGCCTTCTGGCATGGGCACTCACTTGAGCCCTCGAGGGAGATCACGAGACTGGAGTCGATTCCGCCCTGGCGACGTCCCTGGACCAAACCCTAACCCTAGCTAAGGCTCCCTCCCCATGGGGACCCAATGCCAACGTCTGGCAACACCACGCGCCTTGGGTCCAGAAGCGGCGCAGGCTGGCTCGGCATGGAACCTGGAAGCTCACCATGTGGTTTCCCAGCCTGTCTGCAGCTGAGCGAGAGGATTCCGGAGGCCTCCTCGAACAGGGGCCGATCGACGTCTGTGGCCTTGGCAGCCAAAGCCGGATCGTGACCGGCACCGTCCCTTGTGTCAGCCCTTCGGGGAGACCACTGCCCTGCTGTGGGTTCGGCGCCTGGAGCCTCCTGGGACCTAACCCTAACCCTAACCCTACACCGAACTGGGACCCTCCACCGAAACCTAAGCCGGCCTCGAACCCTAAGCCTGCACTTGAGCCGCCTTGCTGCATGGGCCCTCACTTCAGCCCTCGAGGGAGATCACGAGACCGGAGTCGCTTCGGCCCTGGCGACGTCCCTGGACCGAACCCTAACCCTAGCTAAGGCTCTCCCCCCAAGAGGACCCAATGCCAACGTCTGACAACACCACGCGCCTGGCGTCGGGAAGAGGTGCAGGCCGACTCGGCATGGAACCTGGAAGCTCACCATGCCGGATCCCAGGCCCGGCTGCAGCTGCCGAGAGGATTCCGGAGGCCTCCTCGACGAGGGGCCCAATCACGTGTGTGGCCCTGGCAGCCAAAGACGGATCCTGACCGGCAGCCTCCCTTGTGCCCTCAACTCAGGCCTTCGGGGAGACCCACTGCCCTGCTGTGCGTTGGGCGCCTGGAGCCTCCTGGGACCTAACCCTAACCCTAACCGAACCCCGAACAGGGACCCTCCACCGCAACCTAAGCCTGCCTCGAACCCTAACCCTGCAAGTGAGCCGCCTTCTGGCATGGGCCCTCACTTGAGCCCTCGAGGGAGATCACGAGACTGGAGTCGATTCCGCCCTGGCGACGTCCCTGGACCAAACCCTAACCCTAGCTAAGGCTCCCTCCCCATGGGGACCCAATGCCAACGTCTGGCAACACCACGCGCCTGGGGTCCAGAAGCGGTGCAGGCTGGCTCGGCATGGAACCTGGAAGCTCACCATGTGGTTTCCCAGCCTGTCTGCAGCTGAGCGAGAGGATCCCGGAGGCCTCCTCGAACAGGGGCCGATCGACGTCTGTGGCCTTGGCAGCCAAAGCCGGATCGTGACCGGCACCGTCCCTTGTGTCCTCAACTCAGCCCTTCGGGGAGACCACTGCCCTGCTGTGGGTTCGGCGCCTGGAGCCTCCTGGGACCTAACCCTAACCCTAACCCTACACCGAACTGGGACCCTCCACCGAAACCTAAGCCGGCCTCGAACCCTAAGCCTGCACTTGAGCCGCCTTGCTGCATGGGCCCTCACTTCAGCCCTCGAGGGAGATCACGAGACCGGAGTCGCTTCGGCCCTGGCGACGTCCCTGGACCGAACCCTAACCCTAGCTAAGGCTCTCTCCCCAAGAGGACCCAATGCCAACGTCTGACAACACCACGCGCCTGGCGTCGGGAAGTGGTGCAGGCCGACTCGGCATGGAACCTGGAAGCTCACCATGCCGGATCCCAGGCCCGGCTGCAGCTGCCGAGAGGATTCCGGAGGCCTCCTCGACCAGGGGCCCAATCACGTGTGTGGCCCTGGCAGCCAAAGACGGATCCTGACCGGCAGCCTCCCTTGTGCCCTCAACTCAGGCCTTCGGGGAGACCACTGCCCTGCTGTGGGTTGGGCGCCTGGAGCCTCCTGGGACCTAACCCTAACCCTAACCGAACCCCGAACAGGGACCCTCCACCGCAACCTAAGCCTGCCTCGAACCCTAACCCTGCAAGTGAGCCGCCTTCTGGCATGGGCCCTCACTTGAGCCCTCGAGGGAGATCACGAGACTGGAGTCGATTCCGCCCTGGCGACGTCCCTGGACCAAACCCTAACCCTAGCTAAGGCTCCCTCCCCATGGGGACCCAATGCCAACGTCTGGCAACACCACGCGCCTGGGGTCCAGAAGCGGTGCAGGCTGGCTCGGCATGGAACCTGGAAGCTCACCATGTGGTTTCCCAGCCTGTCTGCAGCTGAGCGAGAGGATTCCGGAGGCCTCCTCGAACAGGGGCCGATCGAAGTCTGTGGCCTTGGCAGCCAAAGCCGGATCGTGACCGGCACCGTCCCTTGTGTCCTCAACTCAGCCCTTCGGGGAGACCACTGCCCTGCTGTGGGTTCGGCGCCTGGAGCCTCCTGGGACCTAACCCTAACCCTAACCCTACACCGAACTGGGACCCTCCACCGAAACCTAAGCCGGCCTCGAACCCTAAGCCTGCACTTGAGCCGCCTTGCTGCATGGGCCCTCACTTCAGCCCTCGAGGGAGATCACGAGACCGGAGTCGCTTCGGCCCTGGCGACGTCCCTGGACCGAACCCTAACCCTAGCTAAGGCTCTCCCCCCAAGAGGACCCAATGCCAACGTCTGACAACACCACGCGCCTGGCGTCGGGAAGAGGTGCAGGCCGACTCGGCATGGAACCTGGAAGCTCACCATGCCGGATCCCAGGCCCGGCTGCAGCTGCCGAGTGGATTCCGGAGGCCTCCTCGACGAGGGGCCCAATCACGTGTGTGGCCCTGGCAGCCAAAGACGGATCCTGACCGGCAGCCTCCCTTGTGCCCTCAACTCAGGCCTTCGGGGAGACCACTGCCCTGCTGTGCGTTGGGCGCCTGGAGCCTCCTGGGACCTAACCCTAACCCTAACCGAACCCCGAACAGGGACCCTCCACCGCAACCTAAGCCTGCCTCGAACCCTAACCCTGCAAGTGAGCCGCCTTCTGGCATGGGCCCTCACTTGAGCCCTCGAGGGAGATCACGAGACTGGAGTCGATTCCGCCCTGGCGACGTCCCTGGACCAAACCCTAACCCTAGCTAAGGCTCCCTCCCCATGGGGACCCAATGCCAACGTCTGGCAACACCACGCGCCTGGGGTCCAGAAGCGGTGCAGGCTGGCTCGGCATGGAACCTGGAAGCTCACCATGTGGTTTCCCAGCCTGTCTGCAGCTGAGCGAGAGGATCCCGGAGGCCTCCTCGAACAGGGGCCGATCGACGTCTGTGGCCTTGGCAGCCAAAGCCGGATCGTGACCGGCACCGTCCCTTGTGTCCTCAACTCAGCCCTTCGGGGAGACCACTGCCCTGCTGTGGGTTCGGCGCCTGGAGCCTCCTGGGACCTAACCCTAACCCTAACCCTACACCGAACTGGGACCCTCCACCGAAACCTAAGCCGGCCTCGAACCCTAAGCCTGCACTTGAGCCGCCTTGCTGCATGGGCCCTCACTTCAGCCCTCGAGGGAGATCACGAGACCGGAGTCGCTTCGGCCCTGGCGACGTCCCTGGACCGAACCCTAACCCTAGCTAAGGCTCTCCCCCCAAGAGGACCCAATGCCAACGTCTGACAACACCACGCGCCTGGCGTCGGGAAGAGGTGCAGGCCGACTCGGCATGGAACCTGGAAGCTCACCATGCCGGATCCCAGGCCCGGCTGCAGCTGCCGAGAGGATTCCGGAGGCCTCCTCGACCAGGGGCCCAATCACGTGTGTGGCCCTGGCAGCCAAAGACGGATCCTGACCGGCAGCCTCCCTTGTGCCCTCAACTCAGGCCTTCGGGGAGACCACTGCCCTGCTGTGCGTTGGGCGCCTGGAGCCTCCTGGGACCTAACCCTAACCCTAACCGTACCCCGAACAGGGACCCTCCACCGCAACCTAAGCCTGCCTCGAACCCTAACCCTGCAAGTGAGCCGCCTTCTGGCATGGGCCCTCACTTGAGCCCTCGAGGGAGATCACGAGACTGGAGTCGATTCCGCCCTGGCGACGTCCCTGGACCAAACCCTAACCCTAGCTAAGGCTCCCTCCCCATGGGGACCCAATGCCAACGTCTGGCAACACCACGCGCCTGGGGTCCAGAAGCGGTGCAGGCTGGCTCGGCATGGAACCTGGAAGCTCACCATGTGGTTTTCCAGCCTGTCTGCAGCTGAGCGAGAGGATTCCGGAGGCCTCCTCGAACAGGGGCCGATCGACGTCTGTGGCCTTGGCAGCCAAAGCCGGATCGTGACCGGCACCGTCCCTTGTGTCCTCAACTCAGCCCTTCGGGGAGACCACTGCCCTGCTGTGGGTTCGGCGCCTGGAGCCTCCTGGGACCTAACCCTAACCCTAACCCTACACCGAACTGGGACCCTCCACCGAAACCTAAGCCGGCCTCGAACCCTATGCCTGCACTTGAGCCGCCTTTCTGCATGGGCCCTCACTTCAGCCCTCGAGGGAGATCACGAGACCGGAGTCGCTTCGGCCCTGGCGACGTCCCTGGACCGAACCCTAACCCTAGCTAAGGCTCTCCCCCCAAGAGGACCCAATGCCAACGTCTGACAACACCACGCGCCTGGCGTCGGGAAGAGGTGCAGGCCGACTCGGCATGGAACCTGGAAGCTCACCATGCCGGATCCCAGGCCCGGCTGCAGCTGCCGAGAGGATTCCGGAGGCCTCCTCGACCAGGGGCCCAATCACGTGTGTGGCCCTGGCAGCCAAAGACGGATCCTGACCGGCAGCCTCCCTTGTGCCCTCAACTCAGGCCTTCGGGGAGACCACTGCCCTGCTGTGCGTTGGGCGCCTGGAGCCTCCTGGGACCTAACCCTAACCCTAACCGAACCCCGAACAGGGACCCTCCACCGCAACCTAAGCCTGCCTCGAACCCTAACCCTGCAAGTGAGCCGCCTTCTGGCATGGGCCCTCACTTGAGCCCTCGAGGGAGATCACGAGACTGGAGTCGATTCCGCCCTGGCGACGTCCCTGGACCAAACCCTAACCCTAGCTAAGGCTCCCTCCCCATGGGGACCCAATGCCAACGTCTGGCAAACCACGCGCCTGGGGTCCAGAAGCGGTGCAGGCTGGCTCGGCATGGAACCTGGAAGCTCACCATGTGGTTTCCCAGCCTGTCTGCAGCTGAGCGAGAGGATCCCGGAGGCCTCCTCGAACAGGGGCCGATCGACGTCTGTGGCCTTGGCAGCCAAAGCCGGATCGTGACCGGCACCGTCCCTTGTGTCCTCAACTCAGCCCTTCGGGGAGACCACTGCCCTGCTGTGGGTTCGGCGCCTGGAGCCTCCTGGGACCTAACCCTAACCCTAACCCTACACCGAACTGGGACCCTCCACCGAAACCTAAGCCGGCCTCGAACCCTAAGCCTGCACTTGAGCCGCCTTGCTGCATGGGCCCTCACTTCAGCCCTCGAGGGAGATCACGAGACCGGAGTCGCTTCGGCCCTGGCGACGTCCCTGGACCGAACCCTAACCCTAGCTAAGGCTCTCTCCCCAAGAGGACCCAATGCCAACGTCTGACAACACCACGCGCCTGGCGTCGGGAAGAGGTGCAGGCCGACTCGGCATGGAACCTGGAAGCTCACCATGCCGGATCCCAGGCCCGGCTGCAGCTGCCGAGAGGATTCCGGAGGCCTCCTCGACGAGGGGCCCAATCACGTGTGTGGCCCTGGCAGCCAAAGACGGATCCTGACCGGCAGCCTCCCTTGTGCCCTCAACTCAGGCCTTCGGGGAGACCACTGCCCTGCTGTGGGTTGGGCGCCTGGAGCCTCCTGGGACCTAACCCTAACCTTAACCGAACCCCGAACAGGGACCCTCCACCGCAACCTAAGCCTGCCTCGAACCCTAACCCTGCAAGTGAGCCGCCTTCTGGCATGGGCCCTCACTTGAGCCCTCGAGGGAGATCACGAGACTGGAGTCGATTCCGCCCTGGCGACGTCCCTGGACCAAACCCTAACCCTAGCTAAGGCTCCCTCCCCATGGGGACCCAATGCCAACGTCTGGCAACACCACGCGCCTGGGGTCCAGAAGCGGTGCAGGCTGGCTCGGCATGGAACCTGGAAGCTCACCATGTGGTTTCCCAGCCTGTCTGCAGCTGAGCGAGAGGATTCCGGAGGCCTCCTCGAACAGGGGCCGATCGACGTCTGTGGCCTTGGCAGCCAAAGCCGGATCGTGACCGGCACCGTCCCTTGTGTCCTCAACTCAGCCCTTCGGGGAGACCACTGCCCTGCTGTGGGTTCGGCGCCTGGAGCCTCCTGGGACCTAACCCTAACCCTAACCCTACACCGAACTGGGACCCTCCACCGAAACCTAAGCCGGCCTCGAACCCTAAGCCTGCACTTGAGCCGCCTTGCTGCATGGGCCCTCACTTCAGCCCTCGAGGGAGATCACGAGACCGGAGTCGCTTCGGCCCTGGCGACGTCCCTGGACCGAACCCTAACCCTAGCTAAGGCTCTCCCCCCAAGAGGACCCAATGCCAACGTCTGACAACACCACGCGCCTGGCGTCGGGAAGAGGTGCAGGCCGACTCGGCATGGAACCTGGAAGCTCACCATGCCGGATCCCAGGCCCGGCTGCAGCTGCCGAGAGGATTCAGGAGGCCTCCTCGACCAGGGGCCCAATCACGTGTGTGGCCCTGGCAGCCAAAGACGGATCCTGACCGGCAGCCTCCCTTGTGCCCTCAACTCAGGCCTTCGGGGAGACCACTGCCCTGCTGTGCGTTGGGCGCCTGGAGCCTCCTGGGACCTAACCCTAACCCTAACCGAACCCCGAACAGGGACCCTCCACCGCAACCTAAGCCTGCCTCGAACCCTAACCCTGCAAGTGAGCCGCCTTCTGGCATGGGCCCTCACTTGAGCCCTCGAGGGAGATCACGAGACTGGAGTCGATTCCGCCCTGGCGACGTCCCTGGACCAAACCCTAACCCTAGCTAAGGCTCCCTCCCCATGGGGACCCAATGCCAACGTCTGGCAACACCACGCGCCTGGGGTCCAGAAGCGGTGCAGGCTGGCTCGGCATGGAACCTGGAAGCTCACCATGTGGTTTCCCAGCCTGTCTGCAGCTGAGCGAGAGGATCCCGGAGGCCTCCTCGAACAGGGGCCGATCGACGTCTGTGGCCTTGGCAGCCAAAGCCGGATCGTGACCGGCACCGTCCCTTGTGTCCTCAACTCAGCCCTTCGGGGAGACCACTGCCCTGCTGTGGGTTCGGCGCCTGGAGCCTCCTGGGACCTAACCCTAACCCTAACCCTACACCGAACTGGGACCCTCCACCGAAACCTAAGCCGGCCTCGAACCCTAAGCCTGCACTTGAGCCGCCTTGCTGCATGGGCCCTCACTTCAGCCCTCGAGGGAGATCACGAGACCGGAGTCGCTTCGGCCCTGGCGACGTCCCTGGACCGAACCCTAACCCTAGCTAAGGCTCTCTCCCAAGAGGACCCAATGCCAACGTCTGACAACACCACGCGCCTGGCGTCGGGAAGAGGTGCAGGCCGACTCGGCATGGAACCTGGAAGCTCACCATGCCGGATCCCAGGCCCGGCTGCAGCTGCCGAGAGGATTCCGGAGGCCTCCTCGACGAGGGGCCCAATCACGTGTGTGGCCCTGGCAGCCAAAGACGGATCCTGACCGGCAGCCTCCCTTGTGCCCTCAACTCAGGCCTTCGGGGAGACCACTGCCCTGCTGTGGGTTGGGCGCCTGGAGCCTCCTGGGACCTAACCCTAACCCTAACCGAACCCCGAACAGGGACCCTCCACCGCAACCTAAGCCTGCCTCGAACCCTAACCCTGCAAGTGAGCCGCCTTCTGGCATGGGCCCTCACTTGAGCCCTCGAGGGAGATCACGAGACTGGATTCGATTCCGCCCTGGCGACGTCCCTGGACCAAACCCTAACCCTAGCTAAGGCTCCCTCCCCATGGGGACCCAATGCCAACGTCTGGCAACACCACGCGCCTGGGGTCCAGAAGCGGTGCAGGCTGGCTCGGCATGGAACCTGGAAGCTCACCATGTGGTTTCCCAGCCTGTCTGCAGCTGAGCGAGAGGATCCCGGAGGCCTCCTCGAACAGGGGCCGATCGACGTCTGTGGCCTTGGCAGCCAAAGCCGGATCGTGACCGGCACCGTCCCTTGTGTCCTCAACTCAGCCCTTCGGGGAGACCACTGCCCTGCTGTGGGTTCGGCGCCTGGAGCCTCCTGGGACCTAACCCTAACCCTAACCCTACACCGAACTGGGACCCTCCACCGAAACCTAAGCCGGCCTCGAACCCTAAGCCTGCACTTGAGCCGCCTTGCTGCATGGGCCCTCACTTCAGCCCTCGAGGGAGATCACGAGACCGGAGTCGCTTCGGCCCTGGCGACGTCCCTGGATCCGAACCCTAACCCTAGCTAAGGCTCTCTCCCCAAGAGGACCCAATGCCAACGTCTGACAACACCACGCGCCTGGCGTCGGGAAGAGGTGCAGGCCGACTCGGCATGGAACCTGGAAGCTCACCATGCCGGATCCCAGGCCCGGCTGCAGCTGCCGAGAGGATTCCGGAGGCCTCCTCGACCAGGGGCCCAATCACGTGTGTGGCCCTGGCAGCCAAAGACGGATCCTGACCGGCAGCCTCCCTTGTGCCCTCAACTCAGGCCTTCGGGGAGACCACTGCCCTGCTGTGGGTTGGGCGCCTGGAGCCTCCTGGGACCTAACCCTAACCTTAACCGAACCCCGAACAGGGACCCTCCACCGCAACCTAAGCCTGCCTCGAACCCTAACCCTGCAAGTGAGCCGCCTTCTGGCATGGGCCCTCACTTGAGCCCTCGAGGGAGATCACGAGACTGGAGTCGATTCCGCCCTGGCGACGTCCCTGGACCAAACCCTAACCCTAGCTAAGGCTCCCTCCCCATGGGGACCCAATGCCAACGTCTGGCAACACCACGCGCCTGGGGTCCAGAAGCGGTGCAGGCTGGCTCGGCATGGAACCTGGAAGCTCACCATGTGGTTTCCCAGCCTGTCTGCAGCTGAGCGAGAGGATTCCGGAGGCCTCCTCGAACAGGGGCCGATCGACGTCTGTGGCCTTGGCAGCCAAAGCCGGATCGTGACCGGCACCGTCCCTTGTGTCCTCAACTCAGCCCTTCGGGGAGACCACTGCCCTGCTGTGGGTTCGGCGCCTGGAGCCTCCTGGGACCTAACCCTAACCCTAACCCTACACCGAACTGGGACCCTCCACCGAAACCTAAGCCGGCCTCGAACCCTAAGCCTGCACTTGAGCCGCCTTGCTGCATGGGCCCTCACTTCAGCCCTCGAGGGAGATCACGAGACCGGAGTCGCTTCGGCCCTGGCGACGTCCCTGGACCGAACCCTAACCCTAGCTAAGGCTCTCCCCCCAAGAGGACCCAATGCCAACGTCTGACAACACCACGCGCCTGGCGTCGGGAAGAGGTGCAGGCCGACTCGGCATGGAACCTGGAAGCTCACCATGCCGGATCCCAGGCCCGGCTGCAGCTGCCGAGAGGATTCCGGAGGCCTCCTCGACCAGGGGCCCAATCACGTGTGTGGCCCTGGCAGCCAAAGACGGATCCTGACCGGCAGCCTCCCTTGTGCCCTCAACTCAGGCCTTCGGGGAGACCACTGCCCTGCTGTGCGTTGGGCGCCTGGAGCCTCCTGGGACCTAACCCTAACCCTAACCGAACCCCGAACAGGGACCCTCCACCGCAACCTAAGCCTGCCTCGAACCCTAACCCTGCAAGTGAGCCGCCTTCTGGCATGGGCCCTCACTTGAGCCCTCGAGGGAGATCACGAGACTGGAGTCGATTCCGCCCTGGCGACGTCCCTGGACCAAACCCTAACCCTAGCTAAGGCTCCCTCCCCATGGGGACCCAATGCCAACGTCTGGCAACACCACGCGCCTGGGGTCCAGAAGCGGTGCAGGCTGGCTCGGCATGGAACCTGGAAGCTCACCATGTGGTTTCCCAGCCTGTCTGCAGCTGAGCGAGAGGATCCCGGAGGCCTCCTCGAACAGGGGCCGATCGACGTCTGTGGCCTTGGCAGCCAAAGCCGGATCGTGACCGGCACCGTCCCTTGTGTCCTCAACTCAGCCCTTCGGGGAGACCACTGCCCTGCTGTGGGTTCGGCGCCTGGAGCCTCCTGGGACCTAACCCTAACCCTAACCCTACACCGAACTGGGACCCTCCACCGAAACCTAAGCCGGCCTCGAACCCTAAGCCTGCACTTGAGCCGCCTTGCTGCATGGGCCCTCACTTCAGCCCTCGAGGGAGATCACGAGACCGGAGTCGCTTCGGCCCTGGCGACGTCCCTGGACCGAACCCTAACCCTAGCTAAGGCTCTCTCCCCAAGAGGACCCAATGCCAACGTCTGACAACACCACGCGCCTGGCGTCGGGAAGAGGTGCAGGCCGACTCGGCATGGAACCTGGAAGCTCACCATGCCGGATCCCAGGCCCGGCTGCAGCTGCCGAGAGGATTCCGGAGGCCTCCTCGACGAGGGGCCCAATCACGTGTGTGGCCCTGGCAGCCAAAGACGGATCCTGACCGGCAGCCTCCCTTGTGCCCTCAACTCAGGCCTTCGGGGAGACCACTGCCCTGCTGTGGGTTGGGCGCCTGGAGCCTCCTGGGACCTAACCCTAACCCTAACCGAACCCCGAACAGGGACCCTCCACCGCAACCTAAGCCTGCCTCGAACCCTAACCCTGCAAGTGAGCCGCCTTCTGGCATGGGCCCTCACTTGAGCCCTCGAGGGAGATCACGAGACTGGAGTCGATTCCGCCCTGGCGACGTCCCTGGACCAAACCCTAACCCTAGCTAAGGCTCCCTCCCCATGGGGACCCAATGCCAACGTCTGGCAACACCACGCGCCTGGGGTCCAGAAGCGGTGCAGGCCTGGCTCGGCATGGAACCTGGAAGCTCACCATGTGGTTTCCCAGCCTGTCTGCAGCTGAGCGAGAGGATTCCGGAGGCCTCCTCGAACAGGGGCCGATCGACGTCTGTGGCCTTGGCAGCCAAAGCCGGATCGTGACCGGCACCGTCCCTTGTGTCCTCAACTCAGCCCTTCGGGGAGACCACTGCCCTGCTGTGGGTTCGGCGCCTGGAGCCTCCTGGGACCTAACCCTAACCCTAACCCTACACCGAACTGGGACCCTCCACCGAAACCTAAGCCGGCCTCGAACCCTAAGCCTGCACTTGAGCCGCCTTGCTGCATGGGCCCTCACTTCAGCCCTCGAGGGAGATCACGAGACCGGAGTCGCTTCGGCCCTGGCGACGTCCCTGGACCGAACCCTAACCCTAGCTAAGGCTCTCTCCCCAAGAGGACCCAATGCCAACGTCTGACAACACCACGCTCCTGGCGTCGGGAAGAGGTGCAGGCCGACTCGGCATGGAACCTGGAAGCTCACCATGCCGGATCCCAGGCCCGGCTGCAGCTGCCGAGAGGATTCCGGAGGCCTCCTCGACCAGGGGCCCAATCACGTGTGTGGCCCTGGCAGCCAAAGACGGATCCTGACCGGCAGCCTCCCTTGTGCCCTCAACTCAGGCCTTCGGGGAGACCACTGCCCTGCTGTGCGTTGGGCGCCTGGAGCCTCCTGGGACCTAACCCTAACCCTAACCGTACCCCGAACAGGGACCCTCCACCGCAACCTAAGCCTGCCTCGAACCCTAACCCTGCAAGTGAGCCGCCTTCTGGCATGGGCCCTCACTTGAGCCCTCGAGGGAGATCACGAGACTGGAGTCGATTCCGCCCTGGCGACGTCCCTGGACCAAACCCTAACCCTAGCTAAGGCTCCCTCCCCATGGGGACCCAATGCCAACGTCTGGCAACACCACGCGCCTGGGGTCCAGAAGCGGTGCAGGCTGGCTCGGCATGGAACCTGGAAGCTCACCATGTGGTTTCCCAGCCTGTCTGCAGCTGAGCGAGAGGATCCCGGAGGCCTCCTCGAACAGGGGCCGATCGACGTCTGTGGCCTTGGCAGCCAAAGCCGGATCGTGACCGGCACCGTCCCTTGTGTCCTCAACTCAGCCCTTCGGGGAGACCACTGCCCTGCTGTGGGTTCGGCGCCTGGAGCCTCCTGGGACCTAACCCTAACCCTAACCCTACACCGAACTGGGACCCTCCACCGAAACCTAAGCCGGCCTCGAACCCTATGCCTGCACTTGAGCCGCCTTTCTGCATGGGCCCTCACTTCAGCCCTCGAGGGAGATCACGAGACCGGAGTCGCTTCGGCCCTGGCGACGTCCCTGGACCGAACCCTAACCCTAGCTAAGGCTCTCCCCCCAAGAGGACCCAATGCCAACGTCTGACAACACCACGCGCCTGGCGTCGGGAAGAGGTGCAGGCCGACTCGGCATGGAACCTGGAAGCTCACCATGCCGGATCCCAGGCCCGGCTGCAGCTGCCGAGAGGATTCCGGAGGCCTCCTCGACCAGGGGCCCAATCACGTGTGTGGCCCTGGCAGCCAAAGACGGATCCTGACCGGCAGCCTCCCTTGTGCCCTCAACTCAGGCCTTCGGGGAGACCACTGCCCTGCTGTGCGTTGGGCGCCTGGAGCCTCCTGGGACCTAACCCTAACCCTAACCGAACCCCGAACAGGGACCCTCCACCGCAACCTAAGCCTGCCTCGAACCCTAACCCTGCAAGTGAGCCGCCTTCTGGCATGGGCCCTCACTTGAGCCCTCGAGGGAGATCACGAGACTGGAGTCGATTCCGCCCTGGCGACGTCCCTGGACCAAACCCTAACCCTAGCTAAGGCTCCCTTCCCATGGGGACCCAATGCCAACGTCTGGCAACACCACGCGCCTGGGGTCCAGAAGCGGTGCAGGCTGGCTCGGCATGGAACCTGGAAGCTCACCATGTGGTTTCCCAGCCTGTCTGCAGCTGAGCGAGAGGATCCCGGAGGCCTCCTCGAACAGGGGCCGATCGACGTCTGTGGCCTTGGCAGCCAAAGCCGGATCGTGACCGGCACCGTCCCTTGTGTCCTCAACTCAGCCCTTCGGGGAGACCACTGCCCTGCTGTGGGTTCGGCGCCTGGAGCCTCCTGGGACCTAACCCTAACCCTAACCCTACACCGAACTGGGACCCTCCACCGAAACCTAAGCCGGCCTCGAACCCTAAGCCTGCACTTGAGCCGCCTTGCTGCATGGGCCCTCACTTCAGCCCTCGAGGGAGATCACGAGACCGGAGTCGCTTCGGCCCTGGCGACGTCCCTGGACCGAACCCTAACCCTAGCTAAGGCTCTCTCCCCAAGAGGACCCAATGCCAACGTCTGACAACACCACGCGCCTGGCGTCGGGAAGAGGTGCAGGCCGACTCGGCATGGAACCTGGAAGCTCACCATGCCGGATCCCAGGCCCGGCTGCAGCTGCCGAGAGGATTCCGGAGGCCTCCTCGACGAGGGGCCCAATCACGTGTGTGGCCCTGGCAGCCAAAGACGGATCCTGACCGGCAGCCTCCCTTGTGCCCTCAACTCAGGCCTTCGGGGAGACCACTGCCCTGCTGTGGGTTGGGCGCCTGGAGCCTCCTGGGACCTAACCCTAACCCTAACCGAACCCCGAACAGGGACCCTCCACCGCAACCTAAGCCTGCCTCGAACCCTAACCCTGCAAGTGAGCCGCCTTCTGGCATGGGCCCTCACTTGAGCCCTCGAGGGAGATCACGAGACTGGAGTCGATTCCGCCCTGGCGACGTCCCTGGACCAAACCCTAACCCTAGCTAAGGCTCCCTCCCCATGGGGACCCAATGCCAACGTCTGGCAACACCACGCGCCTGGGGTCCAGAAGCGGTGCAGGCTGGCTCGGCATGGAACCTGGAAGCTCACCATGTGGTTTCCCAGCCTGTCTGCAGCTGAGCGAGAGGATCCCGGAGGCCTCCTCGAACAGGGGCCGATCGACGTCTGTGGCCTTGGCAGCCAAAGCCGGATCGTGACCGGCACCGTCCCTTGTGTCCTCAACTCAGCCCTTCGGGGAGACCACTGCCCTGCTGTGGGTTCGGCGCCTGGAGCCTCCTGGGACCTAACCCTAACCCTAACCCTACACCGAACTGGGACCCTCCACCGAAACCTAAGCCGGCCTCGAACCCTAAGCCTGCACTTGAGCCGCCTTGCTGCATGGGCCCTCACTTCAGCCCTCGAGGGAGATCACGAGACCGGAGTCGCTTCGGCCCTGGCGACGTCCCTGGACCGAACCCTAACCCTAGCTAAGGCTCTCTCCCCAAGAGGACCCAATGCCAACGTCTGACAACACCACGCGCCTGGCGTCGGGAAGAGGTGCAGGCCGACTCGGCATGGAACCTGGAAGCTCACCATGCCGGATCCCAGGCCCGGCTGCAGCTGCCGAGAGGATTCCGGAGGCCTCCTCGACGAGGGGCCCAATCACGTGTGTGGCCCTGGCAGCCAAAGACGGATCCTGACCGGCAGCCTCCCTTGTGCCCTCAACTCAGGCCTTCGGGGAGACCACTGCCCTGCTGTGGGTTGGGCGCCTGGAGCCTCCTGGGACCTAACCCTAACCCTAACCGAACCCCGAACAGGGACCCTCCACCGCAACCTAAGCCTGCCTCGAACCCTAACCCTGCAAGTGAGCCGCCTTCTGGCATGGGCCCTCACTTGAGCCCTCGAGGGAGATCACGAGACTGGAGTCGATTCCGCCCTGGCGACGTCCCTGGACCAAACCCTAACCCTAGCTAAGGCTCCCTCCCCATGGGGACCCAATGCCAACGTCTGGCAACACCACGCGCCTGGGGTCCAGAAGCGGTGCAGGCTGGCTCGGCATGGAACCTGGAAGCTCACCATGTGGTTTCCCAGCCTGTCTGCAGCTGAGCGAGAGGATTCCGGAGGCCTCCTCGAACAGGGGCCGATCGACGTCTGTGGCCTTGGCAGCCAAAGCCGGATCGTGACCGGCACCGTCCCTTGTGTCCTCAACTCAGCCCTTCGGGGAGACCACTGCCCTGCTGTGGGTTCGGCGCCTGGAGCCTCCTGGGACCTAACCCTAACCCTAACCCTACACCGAACTGGGACCCTCCACCGAAACCTAAGCCGGCCTCGAACCCTAAGCCTGCACTTGAGCCGCCTTGCTGCATGGGCCCTCACTTCAGCCCTCGAGGGAGATCACGAGACCGGAGTCGCTTCGGCCCTGGCGACGTCCCTGGACCGAACCCTAACCCTAGCTAAGGCTCTCTCCCCAAGAGGACCCAATGCCAACGTCTGACAACACCACGCGCCTGGCGTCGGGAAGAGGTGCAGGCCGACTCGGCATGGAACCTGGAAGCTCACCATGCCGGATCCCAGGCCCGGCTGCAGCTGCCGAGAGGATTCCGGAGGCCTCCTCGACCAGGGGCCCAATCACGTGTGTGGCCCTGGCAGCCAAAGACGGATCCTGACCGGCAGCCTCCCTTGTGCCCTCAACTCAGGCCTTCGGGGAGACCACTGCCCTGCTGTGCGTTGGGCGCCTGGAGCCTCCTGGGACCTAACCCTAACCCTAACCGTACCCCGAACAGGGACCCTCCACCGCAACCTAAGCCTGCCTCGAACCCTAACCCTGCAAGTGAGCCGCCTTCTGGCATGGGCCCTCACTTGAGCCCTCGAGGGAGATCACGAGACTGGAGTCGATTCCGCCCTGGCGACGTCCCTGGACCAAACCCTAACCCTAGCTAAGGCTCCCTCCCCATGGGGACCCAATGCCAACGTCTGGCAACACCACGCGCCTGGGGTCCAGAAGCGGTGCAGGCTGGCTCGGCATGGAACCTGGAAGCTCACCATGTGGTTTCCCAGCCTGTCTGCAGCTGAGCGAGTGGATCCCGGAGGCCTCCTCGAACAGGGGCCGATCGACGTCTGTGGCCTTGGCAGCCAAAGCCGGATCGTGACCGGCACCGTCCCTTGTGTCCTCAACTCAGCCCTTCGGGGAGACCACTGCCCTGCTGTGGGTTCGGCGCCTGGAGCCTCCTGGGACCTAACCCTAACCCTAACCCTACACCGAACTGGGACCCTCCACCGAAACCTAAGCCGGCCTCGAACCCTAAGCCTGCACTTGAGCCGCCTTGCTGCATGGGCCCTCACTTCAGCCCTCGAGGGAGATCACGAGACCGGAGTCGCTTCGGCCCTGGCGACGTCCCTGGACCGAACCCTAACCCTAGCTAAGGCTCTCTCCCCAAGAGGACCCAATGCCAACGTCTGACAACACCACGCGCCTGGCGTCGGGAAGAGGTGCAGGCCGACTCGGCATGGAACCTGGAAGCTCACCATGCCGGATCCCAGGCCCGGCTGCAGCTGCCGAGAGGATTCCGGAGGCCTCCTCGACGAGGGGCCCAATCACGTGTGTGGCCCTGGCAGCCAAAGACGGATCCTGACCGGCAGCCTCCCTTGTGCCCTCAACTCAGGCCTTCGGGGAGACCACTGCCCTGCTGTGGGTTGGGCGCCTGGAGCCTCCTGGGACCTAACCCTAACCCTAACCGAACCCCGAACAGGGACCCTCCACCGCAACCTAAGCCTGCCTCGAACCCTAACCCTGCAAGTGAGCCGCCTTCTGGCATGGGCCCTCACTTGAGCCCTCGAGGGAGATCACGAGACTGGAGTCGATTCCGCCCTGGCGACGTCCCTGGACCAAACCCTAACCCTAGCTAAGGCTCCCTCCCCATGGGGACCCAATGCCAACGTCTGGCAACACCACGCGCCTGGGGTCCAGAAGCGGTGCAGGCTGGCTCGGCATGGAACCTGGAAGCTCACCATGTGGTTTCCCAGCCTGTCTGCAGCTGAGCGAGAGGATTCCGGAGGCCTCCTCGAACAGGGGCCGATCGACGTCTGTGGCCTTGGCAGCCAAAGCCGGATCGTGACCGGCACCGTCCCTTGTGTCCTCAACTCAGCCCTTCGGGGAGACCACTGCCCTGCTGTGGGTTCGGCGCCTGGAGCCTCCTGGGACCTAACCCTAACCCTAACCCTACACCGAACTGGGACCCTCCACCGAAACCTAAGCCGGCCTCGAACCCTAAGCCTGCACTTGAGCCGCCTTGCTGCATGGGCCCTCACTTCAGCCCTCGAGGGAGATCACGAGACCGGAGTCGCTTCGGCCCTGGCGACGTCCCTGGACCGAACCCTAACCCTAGCTAAGGCTCTCCCCCCAAGAGGACCCAATGCCAACGTCTGACAACACCACGCGCCTGGCGTCGGGAAGAGGTGCAGGCCGACTCGGCATGGAACCTGGAAGCTCACCATGCCGGATCCCAGGCCCGGCTGCAGCTGCCGAGAGGATTCCGGAGGCCTCCTCGACCAGGGGCCCAATCACGTGTGTGGCCCTGGCAGCCAAAGACGGATCCTGACCGGCAGCCTCCCTTGTGCCCTCAACTCAGGCCTTCGGGGAGACCACTGCCCTGCTGTGGGTTGGGCGCCTGGAGCCTCCTGGGACCTAACCCTAACCCTAACCGAACCCCGAACAGGGACCCTCCACCGCAACCTAAGCCTGCCTCGAACCCTAACCCTGCAAGTGAGCCGCCTTCTGGCATGGGCCCTCACTTGAGCCCTCGAGGGAGATCACGAGACTGGAGTCGATTCCGCCCTGGCGACGTCCCTGGACCAAACCCTAACCCTAGCTAAGGCTCCCTCCCCATGGGGACCCAATGCCAACGTCTGGCAACACCACGCGCCTGGGGTCCAGAAGCGGTGCAGGCTGGCTCGGCATGGAACCTGGAAGCTCACCATGTGGTTTCCCAGCCTGTCTGCAGCTGAGCGAGAGGATTCCGGAGGCCTCCTCGAACAGGGGCCGATCGACGTCTGTGGCCTTGGCAGCCAAAGCCGGATCGTGACCGGCACCGTCCCTTGTGTCCTCAACTCAGCCCTTCGGGGAGACCACTGCCCTGCTGTGGGTTCGGCGCCTGGAGCCTCCTGGGACCTAACCCTAACCCTAACCCTACACCGAACTGGGACCCTCCACCGAAACCTAAGCCGGCCTCGAACCCTAAGCCTGCACTTGAGCCGCCTTGCTGCATGGGCCCTCACTTCAGCCCTCGAGGGAGATCACGAGACCGGAGTCGCTTCGGCCCTGGCGACGTCCCTGGACCGAACCCTAACCCTAGCTAAGGCTCTCTCCCCAAGAGGACCCAATGCCAACGTCTGACAACACCACGCGCCTGGCGTCGGGAAGAGGTGCAGGCCGACTCGGCATGGAACCTGGAAGCTCACCATGCCGGATCCCAGGCCCGGCTGCAGCTGCCGAGAGGATTCCGGAGGCCTCCTCGACCAGGGGCCCAATCACGTGTGTGGCCCTGGCAGCCAAAGACGGATCCTGACCGGCAGCCTCCCTTGTGCCCTCAACTCAGGCCTTCGGGGAGACCACTGCCCTGCTGTGCGTTGGGCGCCTGGAGCCTCCTGGGACCTAACCCTAACCCTAACCGTACCCCGAACAGGGACCCTCCACCGCAACCTAAGCCTGCCTCGAACCCTAACCCTGCAAGTGAGCCGCCTTCTGGCATGGGCCCTCACTTGAGCCCTCGAGGGAGATCACGAGACTGGAGTCGATTCCGCCCTGGCGACGTCCCTGGACCAAACCCTAACCCTAGCTAAGGCTCCCTCCCCATGGGGACCCAATGCCAACGTCTGGCAACACCACGCGCCTGGGGTCCAGAAGCGGTGCAGGCTGGCTCGGCATGGAACCTGGAAGCTCACCATGTGGTTTCCCAGCCTGTCTGCAGCTGAGCGAGTGGATCCCGGAGGCCTCCTCGAACAGGGGCCGATCGACGTCTGTGGCCTTGGCAGCCAAAGCCGGATCGTGACCGGCACCGTCCCTTGTGTCCTCAACTCAGCCCTTCGGGGAGACCACTGCCCTGCTGTGGGTTCGGCGCCTGGAGCCTCCTGGGACCTAACCCTAACCCTAACCCTACACCGAACTGGGACCCTCCACCGAAACCTAAGCCGGCCTCGAACCCTAAGCCTGCACTTGAGCCGCCTTTCTGCATGGGCCCTCACTTCAGCCCTCGAGGGAGATCACGAGACCGGAGTCGCTTCGGCCCTGGCGACGTCCCTGGACCGAACCCTAACCCTAGCTAAGGCTCTCTCCCCAAGAGGACCCAATGCCAACGTCTGACAACACCACGCGCCTGGCGTCGGGAAGAGGTGCAGGCCGACTCGGCATGGAACCTGGAAGCTCACCATGCCGGATCCCAGGCCCGGCTGCAGCTGCCGAGAGGATTCCGGAGGCCTCCTCGACGAGGGGCCCAATCACGTGTGTGGCCCTGGCAGCCAAAGACGGATCCTGACCGGCAGCCTCCCTTGTGCCCTCAACTCAGGCCTTCGGGGAGACCACTGCCCTGCTGTGGGTTGGGCGCCTGGAGCCTCCTGGGACCTAACCCTAACCCTAACCGAACCCCGAACAGGGACCCTCCACCGCAACCTAAGCCTGCCTCGAACCCTAACCCTGCAAGTGAGCCGCCTTCTGGCATGGGCCCTCACTTGAGCCCTCGAGGGAGATCACGAGACTGGAGTCGATTCCGCCCTGGCGACGTCCCTGGACCAAACCCTAACCCTAGCTAAGGCTCCCTCCCCATGGGGACCCAATGCCAACGTCTGGCAACACCACGCGCCTGGGGTCCAGAAGCGGTGCAGGCTGGCTCGGCATGGAACCTGGAAGCTCACCATGTGGTTTCCCAGCCTGTCTGCAGCTGAGCGAGAGGATTCCGGAGGCCTCCTCGAACAGGGGCCGATCGACGTCTGTGGCCTTGGCAGCCAAAGCCGGATCGTGACCGGCACCGTCCCTTGTGTCCTCAACTCAGCCCTTCGGGGAGACCACTGCCCTGCTGTGGGTTCGGCGCCTGGAGCCTCCTGGGACCTAACCCTAACCCTAACCCTACACCGAACTGGGACCCTCCACCGAAACCT
Source organism: Panthera pardus (assembly GCF_024362965.1). NCBI lineage: Eukaryota > Metazoa > Chordata > Mammalia > Carnivora > Felidae > Panthera > Panthera pardus. The sequence goes on from NW_026526919.1 coordinate 116,887, forward strand.
AAGCCGGCCTCGAACCCTAAGCCTGCACTTGAGCCGCCTTGCTGCATGGGCCCTCACTTCAGCCCTCGAGGGAGATCACGAGACCGGAGTCGCTTCGGCCCTGGCGACGTCCCTGGACCGAACCCTAACCCTAGCTAAGGCTCTCCCCCCAAGAGGACCCAATGCCAACGTCTGACAACACCACGCGCCTGGCGTCGGGAAGAGGTGCAGGCCGACTCGGCATGGAACCTGGAAGCTCACCATGCCGGATCCCAGGCCCGGCTGCAGCTGCCGAGAGGATTCCGGAGGCCTCCTCGACCAGGGGCCCAATCACGTGTGTGGCCCTGGCAGCCAAAGACGGATCCTGACCGGCAGCCTCCCTTGTGCCCTCAACTCAGGCCTTCGGGGAGACCACTGCCCTGCTGTGGGTTGGGCGCCTGGAGCCTCCTGGGACCTAACCCTAACCCTAACCGAACCCCGAACAGGGACCCTCCACCGCAACCTAAGCCTGCCTCGAACCCTAACCCTGCAAGTGAGCCGCCTTCTGGCATGGGCCCTCACTTGAGCCCTCGAGGGAGATCACGAGACTGGAGTCGATTCCGCCCTGGCGACGTCCCTGGACCAAACCCTAACCCTAGCTAAGGCTCCCTCCCCATGGGGACCCAATGCCAACGTCTGGCAACACCACGCGCCTGGGGTCCAGAAGCGGTGCAGGCTGGCTCGGCATGGAACCTGGAAGCTCACCATGTGGTTTCCCAGCCTGTCTGCAGCTGAGCGAGAGGATCCCGGAGGCCTCCTCGAACAGGGGCCGATCGACGTCTGTGGCCTTGGCAGCCAAAGCCGGATCGTGACCGGCACCGTCCCTTGTGTCCTCAACTCAGCCCTTCGGGGAGACCACTGCCCTGCTGTGGGTTCGGCGCCTGGAGCCTCCTGGGACCTAACCCTAACCCTAACCCTACACCGAACTGGGACCCTCCACCGAAACCTAAGCCGGCCTCGAACCCTAAGCCTGCACTTGAGCCGCCTTGCTGCATGGGCCCTCACTTCAGCCCTCGAGGGAGATCACGAGACCGGAGTCGCTTCGGCCCTGGCGACGTCCCTGGACCGAACCCTAACCCTAGCTAAGGCTCTCCCCCCAAGAGGACCCAATGCCAACGTCTGACAACACCACGCGCCTGGCGTCGGGAAGTGGTGCAGGCCGACTCGGCATGGAACCTGGAAGCTCACCATGCCGGATCCCAGGCCCGGCTGCAGCTGCCGAGAGGATTCCGGAGGCCTCCTCGACCAGGGGCCCAATCACGTGTGTGGCCCTGGCAGCCAAAGACGGATCCTGACCGGCAGCCTCCCTTGTGCCCTCAACTCAGGCCTTCGGGGAGACCACTGCCCTGCTGTGGGTTGGGCGCCTGGAGCCTCCTGGGACCTAACCCTAACCCTAACCGAACCCCGAACAGGGACCCTCCACCGCAACCTAAGCCTGCCTCGAACCCTAACCCTGCAAGTGAGCCGCCTTCTGGCATGGGCCCTCACTTGAGCCCTCGAGGGAGATCACGAGACTGGAGTCGATTCCGCCCTGGCGACGTCCCTGGACCAAACCCTAACCCTAGCTAAGGCTCCCTCCCCATGGGGACCCAATGCCAACGTCTGGCAACACCACGCGCCTGGGGTCCAGAAGCGGTGCAGGCTGGCTCGGCATGGAACCTGGAAGCTCACCATGTGGTTTCCCAGCCTGTCTGCAGCTGAGCGAGAGGATTCCGGAGGCCTCCTCGAACAGGGGCCGATCGAAGTCTGTGGCCTTGGCAGCCAAAGCCGGATCGTGACCGGCACCGTCCCTTGTGTCCTCAACTCAGCCCTTCGGGGAGACCACTGCCCTGCTGTGGGTTCGGCGCCTGGAGCCTCCTGGGACCTAACCCTAACCCTAACCCTACACCGAACTGGGACCCTCCACCGAAACCTAAGCCGGCCTCGAACCCTAAGCCTGCACTTGAGCCGCCTTGCTGCATGGGCCCTCACTTCAGCCCTCGAGGGAGATCACGAGACCGGAGTCGCTTCGGCCCTGGCGACGTCCCTGGACCGAACCCTAACCCTAGCTAAGGCTCTCCCCCCAAGAGGACCCAATGCCAACGTCTGACAACACCACGCGCCTGGCGTCGGGAAGAGGTGCAGGCCGACTCGGCATGGAACCTGGAAGCTCACCATGCCGGATCCCAGGCCCGGCTGCAGCTGCCGAGTGGATTCCGGAGGCCTCCTCGACGAGGGGCCCAATCACGTGTGTGGCCCTGGCAGCCAAAGACGGATCCTGACCGGCAGCCTCCCTTGTGCCCTCAACTCAGGCCTTCGGGGAGACCACTGCCCTGCTGTGCGTTGGGCGCCTGGAGCCTCCTGGGACCTAACCCTAACCCTAACCGAACCCCGAACAGGGACCCTCCACCGCAACCTAAGCCTGCCTCGAACCCTAACCCTGCAAGTGAGCCGCCTTCTGGCATGGGCCCTCACTTGAGCCCTCGAGGGAGATCACGAGACTGGAGTCGATTCCGCCCTGGCGACGTCCCTGGACCAAACCCTAACCCTAGCTAAGGCTCCCTCCCCATGGGGACCCAATGCCAACGTCTGGCAACACCACGCGCCTGGGGTCCAGAAGCGGTGCAGGCTGGCTCGGCATGGAACATGGAAGCTCACCATGTGGTTTCCCAGCCTGTCTGCAGCTGAGCGAGAGGATCCCGGAGGCCTCCTCGAACAGGGGCCGATCGACGTCTGTGGCCTTGGCAGCCAAAGCCGGATCGTGACCGGCACCGTCCCTTGTGTCCTCAACTCAGCCCTTCGGGGAGACCACTGCCCTGCTGTGGGTTCGGCGCCTGGAGCCTCCTGGGACCTAACCCTAACCCTAACCCTACACCGAACTGGGACCCTCCACCGAAACCTAAGCCGGCCTCGAACCCTAAGCCTGCACTTGAGCCGCCTTGCTGCATGGGCCCTCACTTCAGCCCTCGAGGGAGATCACGAGACCGGAGTCGCTTCGGCCCTGGCGACGTCCCTGGACCGAACCCTAACCCTAGCTAAGGCTCTCTCCCCAAGAGGACCCAATGCCAACGTCTGACAACACCACGCGCCTGGCGTCGGGAAGAGGTGCAGGCCGACTCGGCATGGAACCTGGAAGCTCACCATGCTGGATCCCAGGCCCGGCTGCAGCTGCCGAGAGGATTCCGGAGGCCTCCTCGACGAGGGGCCCAATCACGTGTGTGGCCCTGGCAGCCAAAGACGGATCCTGACCGGCAGCCTCCCTTGTGCCCTCAACTCAGGCCTTCGGGGAGACCACTGCCCTGCTGTGGGTTGGGCGCCTGGAGCCTCCTGGGACCTAACCCTAACCTTAACCGAACCCCGAACAGGGACCCTCCACCGCAACCTAAGCCTGCCTCGAACCCTAACCCTGCAAGTGAGCCGCCTTCTGGCATGGGCCCTCACTTGAGCCCTCGAGGGAGATCACGAGACTGGAGTCGATTCCGCCCTGGCGACGTCCCTGGACCAAACCCTAACCCTAGCTAAGGCTCCCTCCCCATGGGGACCCAATGCCAACGTCTGGCAACACCACGCGCCTGGGGTCCAGAAGCGGTGCAGGCTGGCTCGGCATGGAACCTGGAAGCTCACCATGTGGTTTCCCAGCCTGTCTGCAGCTGAGCGAGAGGATTCCGGAGGCCTCCTCGAACAGGGGCCGATCGACGTCTGTGGCCTTGGCAGCCAAAGCCGGATCGTGACCGGCACCGTCCCTTGTGTCCTCAACTCAGCCCTTCGGGGAGACCACTGCCCTGCTGTGGGTTCGGCGCCTGGAGCCTCCTGGGACCTAACCCTAACCCTAACCCTACACCGAACTGGGACCCTCCACCGAAACCTAAGCCGGCCTCGAACCCTAAGCCTGCACTTGAGCCGCCTTGCTGCATGGGCCCTCACTTCAGCCCTCGAGGGAGATCACGAGACCGGAGTCGCTTCGGCCCTGGCGACGTCCCTGGACCGAACCCTAACCCTAGCTAAGGCTCTCTCCCCAAGAGGACCCAATGCCAACGTCTGACAACACCACGCGCCTGGCGTCGGGAAGAGGTGCAGGCCGACTCGGCATGGAACCTGGAAGCTCACCATGCCGGATCCCAGGCCCGGCTGCAGCTGCCGAGAGGATTCCGGAGGCCTCCTCGACGAGGGGCCCAATCACGTGTGTGGCCCTGGCAGCCAAAGACGGATCCTGACCGGCAGCCTCCCTTGTGCCCTCAACTCAGGCCTTCGGGGAGACCACTGCCCTGCTGTGCGTTGGGCGCCTGGAGCCTCCTGGGACCTAACCCTAACCCTAACCGTACCCCGAACAGGGACCCTCCACCGCAACCTAAGCCTGCCTCGAACCCTAACCCTGCAAGTGAGCCGCCTTCTGGCATGGGCCCTCACTTGAGCCCTCGAGGGAGATCACGAGACTGGAGTCGATTCCGCCCTGGCGACGTCCCTGGACCAAACCCTAACCCTAGCTAAGGCTCCCTCCCCATGGGGACCCAATGCCAACGTCTGGCAACACCACGCGCCTGGGGTCCAGAAGCGGTGCAGGCTGGCTCGGCATGGAACCTGGAAGCTCACCATGTGGTTTCCCAGCCTGTCTGCAGCTGAGCGAGAGGATTCCGGAGGCCTCCTCGAACAGGGGCCGATCGACGTCTGTGGCCTTGGCAGCCAAAGCCGGATCGTGACCGGCACCGTCCCTTGTGTCCTCAACTCAGCCCTTCGGGGAGACCACTGCCCTGCTGTGGGTTCGGCGCCTGGAGCCTCCTGGGACCTAACCCTAACCCTAACCCTACACCGAACTGGGACCCTCCACCGAAACCTAAGCCGGCCTCGAACCCTATGCCTGCACTTGAGCCGCCTTTCTGCATGGGCCCTCACTTCAGCCCTCGAGGGAGATCACGAGACCGGAGTCGCTTCGGCCCTGGCGACGTCCCTGGACCGAACCCTAACCCTAGCTAAGGCTCTCCCCCCAAGAGGACCCAATGCCAACGTCTGACAACACCACGCGCCTGGCGTCGGGAAGAGGTGCAGGCCGACTCGGCATGGAACCTGGAAGCTCACCATGCCGGATCCCAGGCCCGGCTGCAGCTGCCGAGAGGATTCCGGAGGCCTCCTCGACCAGGGGCCCAATCACGTGTGTGGCCCTGGCAGCCAAAGACGGATCCTGACCGGCAGCCTCCCTTGTGCCCTCAACTCAGGCCTTCGGGGAGACCACTGCCCTGCTGTGCGTTGGGCGCCTGGAGCCTCCTGGGACCTAACCCTAACCCTAACCGAACCCCGAACAGGGACCCTCCACCGCAACCTAAGCCTGCCTCGAACCCTAACCCTGCAAGTGAGCCGCCTTCTGGCATGGGCCCTCACTTGAGCCCTCGAGGGAGATCACGAGACTGGAGTCGATTCCGCCCTGGCGACGTCCCTGGACCAAACCCTAACCCTAGCTAAGGCTCCCTCCCCATGGGGACCCAATGCCAACGTCTGGCAAACCACGCGCCTGGGGTCCAGAAGCGGTGCAGGCTGGCTCGGCATGGAACCTGGAAGCTCACCATGTGGTTTCCCAGCCTGTCTGCAGCTGAGCGAGAGGATCCCGGAGGCCTCCTCGAACAGGGGCCGATCGACGTCTGTGGCCTTGGCAGCCAAAGCCGGATCGTGACCGGCACCGTCCCTTGTGTCCTCAACTCAGCCCTTCGGGGAGACCACTGCCTTGCTGTGGGTTCGGCGCCTGGAGCCTCCTGGGACCTAACCCTAACCCTAACCCTACACCGAACTGGGACCCTCCACCGAAACCTAAGCCGGCCTCGAACCCTAAGCCTGCACTTGAGCCGCCTTGCTGCATGGGCCCTCACTTCAGCCCTCGAGGGAGATCACGAGACCGGAGTCGCTTCGGCCCTGGCGACGTCCCTGGACCGAACCCTAACCCTAGCTAAGGCTCTCCCCCCAAGAGGACCCAATGCCAACGTCTGACAACACCACGCGCCTGGCGTCGGGAAGAGGTGCAGGCCGACTCGGCATGGAACCTGGAAGCTCACCATGCCGGATCCCAGGCCCGGCTGCAGCTGCCGAGTGGATTCCGGAGGCCTCCTCGACGAGGGGCCCAATCACGTGTGTGGCCCTGGCAGCCAAAGACGGATCCTGACCGGCAGCCTCCCTTGTGCCCTCAACTCAGGCCTTCGGGGAGACCACTGCCCTGCTGTGCGTTGGGCGCCTGGAGCCTCCTGGGACCTAACCCTAACCCTAACCGAACCCCGAACAGGGACCCTCCACCGCAACCTAAGCCTGCCTCGAACCCTAACCCTGCAAGTGAGCCGCCTTCTGGCATGGGCCCTCACTTGAGCCCTCGAGGGAGATCACGAGACTGGAGTCGATTCCGCCCTGGCGACGTCCCTGGACCAAACCCTAACCCTAGCTAAGGCTCCCTCCCCATGGGGACCCAATGCCAACGTCTGGCAACACCACGCGCCTGGGGTCCAGAAGCGGTGCAGGCTGGCTCGGCATGGAACCTGGAAGCTCACCATGTGGTTTCCCAGCCTGTCTGCAGCTGAGCGAGAGGATCCCGGAGGCCTCCTCGAACAGGGGCCGATCGACGTCTGTGGCCTTGGCAGCCAAAGCCGGATCGTGACCGGCACCGTCCCTTGTGTCCTCAACTCAGCCCTTCGGGGAGACCACTGCCCTGCTGTGGGTTCGGCGCCTGGAGCCTCCTGGGACCTAACCCTAACCCTAACCCTACACCGAACTGGGACCCTCCACCGAAACCTAAGCCGGCCTCGAACCCTAAGCCTGCACTTGAGCCGCCTTGCTGCATGGGCCCTCACTTCAGCCCTCGAGGGAGATCACGAGACCGGAGTCGCTTCGGCCCTGGCGACGTCCCTGGACCGAACCCTAACCCTAGCTAAGGCTCTCTCCCCAAGAGGACCCAATGCCAACGTCTGACAACACCACGCGCCTGGCGTCGGGAAGAGGTGCAGGCCGACTCGGCATGGAACCTGGAAGCTCACCATGCCGGATCCCAGGCCCGGCTGCAGCTGCCGAGAGGATTCCGGAGGCCTCCTCGACGAGGGGCCCAATCACGTGTGTGGCCCTGGCAGCCAAAGACGGATCCTGACCGGCAGCCTCCCTTGTGCCCTCAACTCAGGCCTTCGGGGAGACCACTGCCCTGCTGTGGGTTGGGCGCCTGGAGCCTCCTGGGACCTAACCCTAACCTTAACCGAACCCCGAACAGGGACCCTCCACCGCAACCTAAGCCTGCCTCGAACCCTAACCCTGCAAGTGAGCCGCCTTCTGGCATGGGCCCTCACTTGAGCCCTCGAGGGAGATCACGAGACTGGAGTCGATTCCGCCCTGGCGACGTCCCTGGACCAAACCCTAACCCTAGCTAAGGCTCCCTCCCCATGGGGACCCAATGCCAACGTCTGGCAACACCACGCGCCTGGGGTCCAGAAGCGGTGCAGGCTGGCTCGGCATGGAACCTGGAAGCTCACCATGTGGTTTCCCAGCCTGTCTGCAGCTGAGCGAGAGGATTCCGGAGGCCTCCTCGAACAGGGGCCGATCGACGTCTGTGGCCTTGGCAGCCAAAGCCGGATCGTGACCGGCACCGTCCCTTGTGTCCTCAACTCAGCCCTTCGGGGAGACCACTGCCCTGCTGTGGGTTCGGCGCCTGGAGCCTCCTGGGACCTAACCCTAACCCTAACCCTACACCGAACTGGGACCCTCCACCGAAACCTAAGCCGGCCTCGAACCCTAAGCCTGCACTTGAGCCGCCTTTCTGCATGGGCCCTCACTTCAGCCCTCGAGGGAGATCACGAGACCGGAGTCGCTTCGGCCCTGGCGACGTCCCTGGACCGAACCCTAACCCTAGCTAAGGCTCTCCCCCCAAGAGGACCCAATGCCAACGTCTGACAACACCACGCGCCTGGCGTCGGGAAGAGGTGCAGGCCGACTCGGCATGGAACCTGGAAGCTCACCATGCCGGATCCCAGGCCCGGCTGCAGCTGCCGAGAGGATTCCGGAGGCCTCCTCGACCAGGGGCCCAATCACGTGTGTGGCCCTGGCAGCCAAAGACGGATCCTGACCGGCAGCCTCCCTTGTGCCCTCAACTCAGGCCTTCGGGGAGACCACTGCCCTGCTGTGGGTTGGGCGCCTGGAGCCTCCTGGGACCTAACCCTAACCCTAACCGAACCCCGAACAGGGACCCTCCACCGCAACCTAAGCCTGCCTCGAACCCTAACCCTGCAAGTGAGCCGCCTTCTGGCATGGGCACTCACTTGAGCCCTCGAGGGAGATCACGAGACTGGAGTCGATTCCGCCCTGGCGACGTCCCGGGACCAAACCCTAACCCTAGCTAAGGCTCCCTCCCCATGGGGACCCAATGCCAACGTCTGGCAACACCACGCGCCTGGGGTCCAGAAGCGGTGCAGGCTGGCTCGGCATGGAACCTGGAAGCTCACCATGTGGTTTCCCAGCCTGTCTGCAGCTGAGCGAGAGGATTCCGGAGGCCTCCTCGAACAGGGGCCGATCGACGTCTGTGGCCTTGGCAGCCAAAGCCGGATCGTGACCGGCACCGTCCCTTGTGTCCTCAACTCAGCCCTTCGGGGAGACCACTGCCCTGCTGTGGGTTCGGCGCCTGGAGCCTCCTGGGACCTAACCCTAACCCTAACCCTACACCGAACTGGGACCCTCCACCGAAACCTAAGCCGGCCTCGAACCCTAAGCCTGCACTTGAGCCGCCTTGCTGCATGGGCCCTCACTTCAGCCCTCGAGGGAGATCACGAGACCGGAGTCGCTTCGGCCCTGGCGACGTCCCTGGACCGAACCCTAACCCTAGCTAAGGCTCTCCCCCCAAGAGGACCCAATGCCAACGTCTGACAACACCACGCGCCTGGCGTCGGGAAGAGGTGCAGGCCGACTCGGCATGGAACCTGGAAGCTCACCATGCCGGATCCCAGGCCCGGCTGCAGCTGCCGAGAGGATTCCGGAGGCCTCCTCGACGAGGGGCCCAATCACGTGTGTGGCCCTGGCAGCCAAAGACGGATCCTGACCGGCAGCCTCCCTTGTGCCCTCAACTCAGGCCTTCGGGGAGACCACTGCCCTGCTGTGCGTTGGGCGCCTGGAGCCTCCTGGGACCTAACCCTAACCCTAACCGAACCCCGAACAGGGACCCTCCACCGCAACCTAAGCCTGCCTCGAACCCTAACCCTGCAAGTGAGCCGCCTTCTGGCATGGGCCCTCACTTGAGCCCTCGAGGGAGATCACGAGACTGGAGTCGATTCCGCCCTGGCGACGTCCCTGGACCAAACCCTAACCCTAGCTAAGGCTCCCTCCCCATGGGGACCCAATGCCAACGTCTGGCAACACCACGCGCCTGGGGTCCAGAAGCGGTGCAGGCTGGCTCGGCATGGAACCTGGAAGCTCACCATGTGGTTTCCCAGCCTGTCTGCAGCTGAGCGAGAGGATCCCGGAGGCCTCCTCGAACAGGGGCCGATCGACGTCTGTGGCCTTGGCAGCCAAAGCCGGATCGTGACCGGCACCGTCCCTTGTGTCCTCAACTCAGCCCTTCGGGGAGACCACTGCCCTGCTGTGGGTTCGGCGCCTGGAGCCTCCTGGGACCTAACCCTAACCCTAACCCTACACCGAACTGGGACCCTCCACCGAAACCTAAGCCGGCCTCGAACCCTAAGCCTGCACTTGAGCCGCCTTGCTGCATGGGCCCTCACTTCAGCCCTCGAGGGAGATCACGAGACCGGAGTCGCTTCGGCCCTGGCGACGTCCCTGGACCGAACCCTAACCCTAGCTAAGGCTCTCTCCCCAAGAGGACCCAATGCCAACGTCTGACAACACCACGCGCCTGGCGTCGGGAAGTGGTGCAGGCCGACTCGGCATGGAACCTGGAAGCTCACCATGCCGGATCCCAGGCCCGGCTGCAGCTGCCGAGAGGATTCCGGAGGCCTCCTCGACCAGGGGCCCAATCACGTGTGTGGCCCTGGCAGCCAAAGACGGATCCTGACCGGCAGCCTCCCTTGTGCCCTCAACTCAGGCCTTCGGGGAGACCACTGCCCTGCTGTGGGTTGGGCGCCTGGAGCCTCCTGGGACCTAACCCTAACCCTAACCGAACCCCGAACAGGGACCCTCCACCGCAACCTAAGCCTGCCTCGAACCCTAACCCTGCAAGTGAGCCGCCTTCTGGCATGGGCCCTCACTTGAGCCCTCGAGGGAGATCACGAGACTGGAGTCGATTCCGCCCTGGCGACGTCCCTGGACCAAACCCTAACCCTAGCTAAGGCTCCCTCCCCATGGGGACCCAATGCCAACGTCTGGCAACACCACGCGCCTGGGGTCCAGAAGCGGTGCAGGCTGGCTCGGCATGGAACCTGGAAGCTCACCATGTGGTTTCCCAGCCTGTCTGCAGCTGAGCGAGAGGATTCCGGAGGCCTCCTCGAACAGGGGCCGATCGAAGTCTGTGGCCTTGGCAGCCAAAGCCGGATCGTGACCGGCACCGTCCCTTGTGTCCTCAACTCAGCCCTTCGGGGAGACCACTGCCCTGCTGTGGGTTCGGCGCCTGGAGCCTCCTGGGACCTAACCCTAACCCTAACCCTACACCGAACTGGGACCCTCCACCGAAACCTAAGCCGGCCTCGAACCCTAAGCCTGCACTTGAGCCGCCTTGCTGCATGGGCCCTCACTTCAGCCCTCGAGGGAGATCACGAGACCGGAGTCGCTTCGGCCCTGGCGACGTCCCTGGACCGAACCCTAACCCTAGCTAAGGCTCTCCCCCCAAGAGGACCCAATGCCAACGTCTGACAACACCACGCGCCTGGCGTCGGGAAGAGGTGCAGGCCGACTCGGCATGGAACCTGGAAGCTCACCATGCCGGATCCCAGGCCCGGCTGCAGCTGCCGAGTGGATTCCGGAGGCCTCCTCGACGAGGGGCCCAATCACGTGTGTGGCCCTGGCAGCCAAAGACGGATCCTGACCGGCAGCCTCCCTTGTGCCCTCAACTCAGGCCTTCGGGGAGACCACTGCCCTGCTGTGCGTTGGGCGCCTGGAGCCTCCTGGGACCTAACCCTAACCCTAACCGAACCCCGAACAGGGACCCTCCACCGCAACCTAAGCCTGCCTCGAACCCTAACCCTGCAAGTGAGCCGCCTTCTGGCATGGGCCCTCACTTGAGCCCTCGAGGGAGATCACGAGACTGGAGTCGATTCCGCCCTGGCGACGTCCCTGGACCAAACCCTAACCCTAGCTAAGGCTCCCTCCCCATGGGGACCCAATGCCAACGTCTGGCAACACCACGCGCCTGGGGTCCAGAAGCGGTGCAGGCTGGCTCGGCATGGAACCTGGAAGCTCACCATGTGGTTTCCCAGCCTGTCTGCAGCTGAGCGAGAGGATCCCGGAGGCCTCCTCGAACAGGGGCCGATCGACGTCTGTGGCCTTGGCAGCCAAAGCCGGATCGTGACCGGCACCGTCCCTTGTGTCCTCAACTCAGCCCTTCGGGGAGACCACTGCCCTGCTGTGGGTTCGGCGCCTGGAGCCTCCTGGGACCTAACCCTAACCCTAACCCTACACCGAACTGGGACCCTCCACCGAAACCTAAGCCGGCCTCGAACCCTAAGCCTGCACTTGAGCCGCCTTGCTGCATGGGCCCTCACTTCAGCCCTCGAGGGAGATCACGAGACCGGAGTCGCTTCGGCCCTGGCGACGTCCCTGGACCGAACCCTAACCCTAGCTAAGGCTCTCTCCCCAAGAGGACCCAATGCCAACGTCTGACAACACCACGCGCCTGGCGTCGGGAAGAGGTGCAGGCCGACTCGGCATGGAACCTGGAAGCTCACCATGCCGGATCCCAGGCCCGGCTGCAGCTGCCGAGAGGATTCCGGAGGCCTCCTCGACGAGGGGCCCAATCACGTGTGTGGCCCTGGCAGCCAAAGACGGATCCTGACCGGCAGCCTCCCTTGTGCCCTCAACTCAGGCCTTCGGGGAGACCACTGCCCTGCTGTGGGTTGGGCGCCTGGAGCCTCCTGGGACCTAACCCTAACCTTAACCGAACCCCGAACAGGGACCCTCCACCGCAACCTAAGCCTGCCTCGAACCCTAACCCTGCAAGTGAGCCGCCTTCTGGCATGGGCCCTCACTTGAGCCCTCGAGGGAGATCACGAGACTGGAGTCGATTCCGCCCTGGCGACGTCCCTGGACCAAACCCTAACCCTAGCTAAGGCTCCCTCCCCATGGGGACCCAATGCCAACGTCTGGCAACACCACGCGCCTGGGGTCCAGAAGCGGTGCAGGCTGGCTCGGCATGGAACCTGGAAGCTCACCATGTGGTTTCCCAGCCTGTCTGCAGCTGAGCGAGAGGATTCCGGAGGCCTCCTCGAACAGGGGCCGATCGACGTCTGTGGCCTTGGCAGCCAAAGCCGGATCGTGACCGGCACCGTCCCTTGTGTCCTCAACTCAGCCCTTCGGGGAGACCACTGCCCTGCTGTGGGTTCGGCGCCTGGAGCCTCCTGGGACCTAACCCTAACCCTAACCCTACACCGAACTGGGACCCTCCACCGAAACCTAAGCCGGCCTCGAACCCTAAGCCTGCACTTGAGCCGCCTTGCTGCATGGGCCCTCACTTCAGCCCTCGAGGGAGATCACGAGACCGGAGTCGCTTCGGCCCTGGCGACGTCCCTGGACCGAACCCTAACCCTAGCTAAGGCTCTCTCCCCAAGAGGACCCAATGCCAACGTCTGACAACACCACGCGCCTGGCGTCGGGAAGAGGTGCAGGCCGACTCGGCATGGAACCTGGAAGCTCACCATGCCGGATCCCAGGCCCGGCTGCAGCTGCCGAGAGGATTCCGGAGGCCTCCTCGACCAGGGGCCCAATCACGTGTGTGGCCCTGGCAGCCAAAGACGGATCCTGACCGGCAGCCTCCCTTGTGCCCTCAACTCAGGCCTTCGGGGAGACCACTGCCCTGCTGTGGGTTGGGCGCCTGGAGCCTCCTGGGACCTAACCCTAACCTTAACCGAACCCCGAACAGGGACCCTCCACCGCAACCTAAGCCTGCCTCGAACCCTAACCCTGCAAGTGAGCCGCCTTCTGGCATGGGCCCTCACTTGAGCCCTCGAGGGAGATCACGAGACTGGAGTCGATTCCGCCCTGGCGACGTCCCTGGACCAAACCCTAACCCTAGCTAAGGCTCCCTCCCCATGGGGACCCAATGCCAACGTCTGGCAACACCACGCGCCTGGGGTCCAGAAGCGGTGCAGGCTGGCTCGGCATGGAACCTGGAAGCTCACCATGTGGTTTCCCAGCCTGTCTGCAGCTGAGCGAGAGGATTCCGGAGGCCTCCTCGAACAGGGGCCGATCGACGTCTGTGGCCTTGGCAGCCAAAGCCGGATCGTGACCGGCACCGTCCCTTGTGTCCTCAACTCAGCCCTTCGGGGAGACCACTGCCCTGCTGTGGGTTCGGCGCCTGGAGCCTCCTGGGACCTAACCCTAACCCTAACCCTACACCGAACTGGGACCCTCCACCGAAACCTAAGCCGGCCTCGAACCCTAAGCCTGCACTTGAGCCGCCTTTCTGCATGGGCCCTCACTTCAGCCCTCGAGGGAGATCACGAGACCGGAGTCGCTTCGGCCCTGGCGACGTCCCTGGACCGAACCCTAACCCTAGCTAAGGCTCTCCCCCCAAGAGGACCCAATGCCAACGTCTGACAACACCACGCGCCTGGCGTCGGGAAGAGGTGCAGGCCGACTCGGCATGGAACCTGGAAGCTCACCATGCCGGATCCCAGGCCCGGCTGCAGCTGCCGAGAGGATTCCGGAGGCCTCCTCGACCAGGGGCCCAATCACGTGTGTGGCCCTGGCAGCCAAAGACGGATCCTGACCGGCAGCCTCCCTTGTGCCCTCAACTCAGGCCTTCGGGGAGACCACTGCCCTGCTGTGGGTTGGGCGCCTGGAGCCTCCTGGGACCTAACCCTAACCCTAACCGAACCCCGAACAGGGACCCTCCACCGCAACCTAAGCCTGCCTCGAACCCTAACCCTGCAAGTGAGCCGCCTTCTGGCATGGGCACTCACTTGAGCCCTCGAGGGAGATCACGAGACTGGAGTCGATTCCGCCCTGGCGACGTCCCGGGACCAAACCCTAACCCTAGCTAAGGCTCCCTCCCCATGGGGACCCAATGCCAACGTCTGGCAACACCACGCGCCTGGGGTCCAGAAGCGGTGCAGGCTGGCTCGGCATGGAACCTGGAAGCTCACCATGTGGTTTCCCAGCCTGTCTGCAGCTGAGCGAGAGGATTCCGGAGGCCTCCTCGAACAGGGGCCGATCGACGTCTGTGGCCTTGGCAGCCAAAGCCGGATCGTGACCGGCACCGTCCCTTGTGTCCTCAACTCAGCCCTTCGGGGAGACCACTGCCCTGCTGTGGGTTCGGCGCCTGGAGCCTCCTGGGACCTAACCCTAACCCTAACCCTACACCGAACTGGGACCCTCCACCGAAACCTAAGCCGGCCTCGAACCCTAAGCCTGCACTTGAGCCGCCTTGCTGCATGGGCCCTCACTTCAGCCCTCGAGGGAGATCACGAGACCGGAGTCGCTTCGGCCCTGGCGACGTCCCTGGACCGAACCCTAACCCTAGCTAAGGCTCTCCCCCCAAGAGGACCCAATGCCAACGTCTGACAACACCACGCGCCTGGCGTCGGGAAGAGGTGCAGGCCGACTCGGCATGGAACCTGGAAGCTCACCATGCCGGATCCCAGGCCCGGCTGCAGCTGCCGAGAGGATTCCGGAGGCCTCCTCGACGAGGGGCCCAATCACGTGTGTGGCCCTGGCAGCCAAAGACGGATCCTGACCGGCAGCCTCCCTTGTGCCCTCAACTCAGGCCTTCGGGGAGACCACTGCCCTGCTGTGCGTTGGGCGCCTGGAGCCTCCTGGGACCTAACCCTAACCCTAACCGAACCCCGAACAGGGACCCTCCACCGCAACCTAAGCCTGCCTCGAACCCTAACCCTGCAAGTGAGCCGCCTTCTGGCATGGGCCCTCACTTGAGCCCTCGAGGGAGATCACGAGACTGGAGTCGATTCCGCCCTGGCGACGTCCCTGGACCAAACCCTAACCCTAGCTAAGGCTCCCTCCCCATGGGGACCCAATGCCAACGTCTGGCAACACCACGCGCCTGGGGTCCAGAAGCGGTGCAGGCTGGCTCGGCATGGAACCTGGAAGCTCACCATGTGGTTTCCCAGCCTGTCTGCAGCTGAGCGAGAGGATCCCGGAGGCCTCCTCGAACAGGGGCCGATCGACGTCTGTGGCCTTGGCAGCCAAAGCCGGATCGTGACCGGCACCGTCCCTTGTGTCCTCAACTCAGCCCTTCGGGGAGACCACTGCCCTGCTGTGGGTTCGGCGCCTGGAGCCTCCTGGGACCTAACCCTAACCCTAACCCTACACCGAACTGGGACCCTCCACCGAAACCTAAGCCGGCCTCGAACCCTAAGCCTGCACTTGAGCCGCCTTGCTGCATGGGCCCTCACTTCAGCCCTCGAGGGAGATCACGAGACCGGAGTCGCTTCGGCCCTGGCGACGTCCCTGGACCGAACCCTAACCCTAGCTAAGGCTCTCTCCCCAAGAGGACCCAATGCCAACGTCTGACAACACCACGCGCCTGGCGTCGGGAAGTGGTGCAGGCCGACTCGGCATGGAACCTGGAAGCTCACCATGCCGGATCCCAGGCCCGGCTGCGCTGCCGAGAGGATTCCGGAGGCCTCCTCGACCAGGGGCCCAATCACGTGTGTGGCCCTGGCAGCCAAAGACGGATCCTGACCGGCAGCCTCCCTTGTGCCCTCAACTCAGGCCTTCGGGGAGACCACTGCCCTGCTGTGGGTTGGGCGCCTGGAGCCTCCTGGGACCTAACCCTAACCCTAACCGAACCCCGAACAGGGACCCTCCACCGCAACCTAAGCCTGCCTCGAACCCTAACCCCTGCAAGTGAGCCGCCTTCTGGCATGGGCCCTCACTTGAGCCCATCGAGGGAGATCACGAGACTGGAGTCGATTCCGCCCTGGCGACGTCCCTGGACCAAACCCTAACCCTAGCTAAGGCTCCCTCCCATGGGGACCCAATGCCAACGTCTGGCAACACCACGCGCCTGGGGTCCAGAAGCGGTGCAGGCTGGCTCGGCATGGAACCTGGAAGCTCACCATGTGGTTTCCCAGCCTGTCTGCAGCTGAGCGAGAGGATTCCGGAGGCCTCCTCGAACAGGGGCCGATCGAAGTCTGTGGCCTTGGCAGCCAAAGCCGGATCGTGACCGGCACCGTCCCTTGTGTCCTCAACTCAGCCCTTCGGGGAGACCACTGCCCTGCTGTGGGTTCGGCGCCTGGAGCCTCCTGGGACCTAACCCTAACCCTAACCCTACACCGAACTGGGACCCTCCACCGAAACCTAAGCCGGCCTCGAACCCTAAGCCTGCACTTGAGCCGCCTTGCTGCATGGGCCCTCACTTCAGCCCTCGAGGGAGATCACGAGACCGGAGTCGCTTCGGCCCTGGCGACGTCCCTGGACCGAACCCTAACCCTAGCTAAGGCTCTCCCCCCAAGAGGACCCAATGCCAACGTCTGACAACACCACGCGCCTGGCGTCGGGAAGAGGTGCAGGCCGACTCGGCATGGAACCTGGAAGCTCACCATGCCGGATCCCAGGCCCGGCTGCAGCTGCCGAGTGGATTCCGGAGGCCTCCTCGACGAGGGGCCCAATCACGTGTGTGGCCCTGGCAGCCAAAGACGGATCCTGACCGGCAGCCTCCCTTGTGCCCTCAACTCAGGCCTTCGGGGAGACCACTGCCCTGCTGTGCGTTGGGCGCCTGGAGCCTCCTGGGACCTAACCCTAACCCTAACCGAACCCCGAACAGGGACCCTCCACCGCAACCTAAGCCTGCCTCGAACCCTAACCCTGCAAGTGAGCCGCCTTCTGGCATGGGCCCTCACTTGAGCCCTCGAGGGAGATCACGAGACTGGAGTCGATTCCGCCCTGGCGACGTCCCTGGACCAAACCCTAACCCTAGCTAAGGCTCCCTCCCCATGGGGACCCAATGCCAACGTCTGGCAACACCACGCGCCTGGGGTCCAGAAGCGGTGCAGGCTGGCTCGGCATGGAACCTGGAAGCTCACCATGTGGTTTCCCAGCCTGTCTGCAGCTGAGCGAGAGGATCCCGGAGGCCTCCTCGAACAGGGGCCGATCGACGTCTGTGGCCTTGGCAGCCAAAGCCGGATCGTGACCGGCACCGTCCCTTGTGTCCTCAACTCAGCCCTTCGGGGAGACCACTGCCCTGCTGTGGGTTCGGCGCCTGGAGCCTCCTGGGACCTAACCCTAACCCTAACCCTACACCGAACTGGGACCCTCCACCGAAACCTAAGCCGGCCTCGAACCCTAAGCCTGCACTTGAGCCGCCTTGCTGCATGGGCCCTCACTTCAGCCCTCGAGGGAGATCACGAGACCGGAGTCGCTTCGGCCCTGGCGACGTCCCTGGACCGAACCCTAACCCTAGCTAAGGCTCTCTCCCCAAGAGGACCCAATGCCAACGTCTGACAACACCACGCGCCTGGCGTCGGGAAGAGGTGCAGGCCGACTCGGCATGGAACCTGGAAGCTCACCATGCCGGATCCCAGGCCCGGCTGCAGCTGCCGAGAGGATTCCGGAGGCCTCCTCGACGAGGGGCCCAATCACGTGTGTGGCCCTGGCAGCCAAAGACGGATCCTGACCGGCAGCCTCCCTTGTGCCCTCAACTCAGGCCTTCGGGGAGACCACTGCCCTGCTGTGGGTTGGGCGCCTGGAGCCTCCTGGGACCTAACCCTAACCTTAACCGAACCCCGAACAGGGACCCTCCACCGCAACCTAAGCCTGCCTCGAACCCTAACCCTGCAAGTGAGCCGCCTTCTGGCATGGGCCCTCACTTGAGCCCTCGAGGGAGATCACGAGACTGGAGTCGATTCCGCCCTGGCGACGTCCCTGGACCAAACCCTAACCCTAGCTAAGGCTCCCTCCCCATGGGGACCCAATGCCAACGTCTGGCAACACCACGCGCCTGGGGTCCAGAAGCGGTGCAGGCTGGCTCGGCATGGAACCTGGAAGCTCACCATGTGGTTTCCCAGCCTGTCTGCATCTGAGCGAGAGGATTCCGGAGGCCTCCTCGAACAGGGGCCGATCGACGTCTGTGGCCTTGGCAGCCAAAGCCGGATCGTGACCGGCACCGTCCCTTGTGTCCTCAACTCAGCCCTTCGGGGAGACCACTGCCCTGCTGTGGGTTCGGCGCCTGGAGCCTCCTGGGACCTAACCCTAACCCTAACCCTACACCGAACTGGGACCCTCCACCGAAACCTAAGCCGGCCTCGAACCCTAAGCCTGCACTTGAGCCGCCTTGCTGCATGGGCCCTCACTTCAGCCCTCGAGGGAGATCACGAGACCGGAGTCGCTTCGGCCCTGGCGACGTCCCTGGACCGAACCCTAACCCTAGCTAAGGCTCTCTCCCCAAGAGGACCCAATGCCAACGTCTGACAACACCACGCGCTTGCGTCGGGAAGAGGTGCAGGCCGACTCGGCATGGAACCTGGAAGCTCACCATGCCGGATCCCAGGCCCGGCTGCAGCTGCCGAGAGGATTCCGGAGGCCTCCTCGACCAGGGGCCCAATCACGTGTGTGGCCCTGGCAGCCAAAGACGGATCCTGACCGGCAGCCTCCCTTGTGCCCTCAACTCAGGCCTTCGGGGAGACCACTGCCCTGCTGTGGGTTGGGCGCCTGGAGCCTCCTGGGACCTAACCCTAACCTTAACCGAACCCCGAACAGGGACCCTCCACCGCAACCTAAGCCTGCCTCGAACCCTAACCCTGCAAGTGAGCCGCCTTCTGGCATGGGCCCTCACTTGAGCCCTCGAGGGAGATCACGAGACTGGAGTCGATTCCGCCCTGGCGACGTCCCTGGACCAAACCCTAACCCTAGCTAAGGCTCCCTCCCCATGGGGACCCAATGCCAACGTCTGGCAACACCACGCGCCTGGGGTCCAGAAGCGGTGCAGGCTGGCTCGGCATGGAACCTGGAAGCTCACCATGTGGTTTCCCAGCCTGTCTGCAGCTGAGCGAGAGGATTCCGGAGGCCTCCTCGAACAGGGGCCGATCGACGTCTGTGGCCTTGGCAGCCAAAGCCGGATCGTGACCGGCACCGTCCCTTGTGTCCTCAACTCAGCCCTTCGGGGAGACCACTGCCCTGCTGTGGGTTCGGCGCCTGGAGCCTCCTGGGACCTAACCCTAACCCTAACCCTACACCGAACTGGGACCCTCCACCGAAACCTAAGCCGGCCTCGAACCCTAAGCCTGCACTTGAGCCGCCTTGCTGCATGGGCCCTCACTTCAGCCCTCGAGGGAGATCACGAGACCGGAGTCGCTTCGGCCCTGGCGACGTCCCTGGACCGAACCCTAACCCTAGCTAAGGCTCTCTCCCCAAGAGGACCCAATGCCAACGTCTGACAACACCACGCGCCTGGCGTCGGGAAGAGGTGCAGGCCGACTCGGCATGGAACCTGGAAGCTCACCATGCCGGATCCCAGGCCCGGCTGCAGCTGCCGAGAGGATTCCGGAGGCCTCCTCGACCAGGGGCCCAATCACGTGTGTGGCCCTGGCAGCCAAAGACGGATCCTGACCGGCAGCCTCCCTTGTGCCCTCAACTCAGGCCTTCGGGGAGACCACTGCCCTGCTGTGGGTTGGGCGCCTGGAGCCTCCTGGGACCTAACCCTAACCCTAACCGTACCCCGAACAGGGACCCTCCACCGCAACCTAAGCCTGCCTCGAACCCTAACCCTGCAAGTGAGCCGCCTTCTGGCATGGGCCCTCACTTGAGCCCTCGAGGGAGATCACGAGACTGGAGTCGATTCCGCCCTGGCGACGTCCCTGGACCAAACCCTAACCCTAGCTAAGGCTCCCTCCCCATGGGGACCCAATGCCAACGTCTGGCAACACCACGCGCCTGGGGTCCAGAAGCGGTGCAGGCTGGCTCGGCATGGAACCTGGAAGCTCACCATGTGGTTTCCCAGCCTGTCTGCAGCTGAGCGAGAGGATTCCGGAGGCCTCCTCGAACAGGGGCCGATCGACGTCTGTGGCCTTGGCAGCCAAAGCCGGATCGTGACCGGCACCGTCCCTTGTGTCCTCAACTCAGCCCTTCGGGGAGACCACTGCCCTGCTGTGGGTTCGGCGCCTGGAGCCTCCTGGGACCTAACCCTAACCCTAACCCTACACCGAACTGGGACCCTCCACCGAAACCTAAGCCGGCCTCGAACCCTATGCCTGCACTTGAGCCGCCTTGCTGCATGGGCCCTCACTTCAGCCCTCGAGGGAGATCACGAGACCGGAGTCGCCTTTCGGGCCCTGGCGACGTCCCTGGACCGAACCCTAACCCTAGCTAAGGCTCTCCCCCCAAGAGGACCCAATGCCAACGTCTGACAACACCACGCGCCTGGCGTCGGGAAGAGGTGCAGGCCGACTCGGCATGGAACCTGGAAGCTCACCATGCCGGATCCCAGGCCCGGCTGCAGCTGCCGAGTGGATTCCGGAGGCCTCCTCGACGAGGGGCCCAATCACGTGTGTGGCCCTGGCAGCCAAAGACGGATCCTGACCGGCAGCCTCCCTTGTGCCCTCAACTCAGGCCTTCGGGGAGACCACTGCCCTGCTGTGCGTTGGGCGCCTGAGCCTCCTGGGACCTAACCCTAACCCTAACCGAACCCCGAACAGGGACCCTCCACCGCAACCTAAGCCTGCCTCGAACCCTAACCCTGCAAGTGAGCCGCCTTCTGGCATGGGCCCTCACTTGAGCCCTCGAGGGAGATCACGAGACTGGAGTCGATTCCGCCCTGGCGACGTCCCTGGACCAAACCCTAACCCTAGCTAAGGCTCCCTCCCCATGGGGACCCAATGCCAACGTCTGGCAACACCACGCGCCTGGGGTCCAGAAGCGGTGCAGGCTGGCTCGGCATGGAACCTGGAAGCTCACCATGTGGTTTCCCAGCCTGTCTGCAGCTGAGCGAGAGGATCCCGGAGGCCTCCCTCGAACAGGGGCCGATCGACGTCTGTGGCCTTGGGCAGCCAAAGCCGGATCGTGACCGGCACCGTCCCTTGTGTCCTCAACTCAGCCCTTCGGGGAGACCACTGCCCTGCTGTGGGTTCGGCGCCTGGAGCCTCCTGGGACCTAACCCTAACCCTAACCCTACACCGAACTGGGACCCTCCACCGAAACCTAAGCCGGCCTCGAACCCTAAGCCTGCACTTGAGCCGCCTTGCTGCAATGGGCCCTCACTTCAGCCCCTCGAGGGAGATCACGAGACCGGAGTCGCTTCGGCCCTGGCGACGTCCCTGGGACCGAACCCTAACCCTAGCTAAGGCTCTCTCCCCAAGAGGACCCAATGCCAACGTCTGACAACACCACGCGCCTGGCGTCGGGAAGAGGTGCAGGCCGAACTCGGCATGGAACCTGGAAGCTCACCATGCCGGATCCCAGGCCCGGCTGCAGCTGCCGAGAGGATTCCGGAGGCCTCCTCGACGAGGGGCCCAATCACGTGTGTGGCCCTGGCAGCCAAAGACGGATCCTGACCGGCAGCCTCCCTTGTGCCCTCAACTCAGGCCTTCGGGGAGACCACTGCCCTGCTGTGGGTTGGGCGCCTGGAGCCTCCTGGGACCTAACCCTAACCTTAACCGAACCCCGAACAGGGACCCTCCACCGCAACCTAAGCCTGCCTCGAACCCTAACCCTGCAAGTGAGCCGCCTTCTGGCATGGGCCCTCACTTGAGCCCTCGAGGGAGATCACGAGACTGGAGTCGATTCCGCCCTGGCGACGTCCCTGGACCAAACCCTAACCCTAGCTAAGGCTCCCTCCCCATGGGGACCCAATGCCAACGTCTGGCAACACCACGCGCCTGGGGTCCAGAAGCGGTGCAGGCTGGCTCGGCATGGAACCTGGAAGCTCACCATGTGGTTTCCCAGCCTGTCTGCAGCTGAGCGAGAGGATTCCGGAGGCCTCCTCGAACAGGGGCCGATCGACGTCTGTGGCCTTGGCAGCCAAAGCCGGATCGTGACCGGCACCGTCCCTTGTGTCCTCAACTCAGCCCTTCGGGGAGACCACTGCCCTGCTGTGGGTTCGGCGCCTGGAGCCTCCTGGGACCTAACCCTAACCCTAACCCTACACCGAACTGGGACCCTCCACCGAAACCTAAGCCGGCCTCGAACCCTAAGCCTGCACTTGAGCCGCCTTGCTGCATGGGCCCTCACTTCAGCCCTCGAGGGAGATCACGAGACCGGAGTCGCTTCGGCCCTGGCGACGTCCCTGGACCGAACCCTAACCCTAGCTAAGGCTCTCTCCCCAAGAGGACCCAATGCCAACGTCTGACAACACCACGCGCCTGGCGTCGGGAAGAGGTGCAGGCCGACTCGGCATGGAACCTGGAAGCTCACCATGCCGGATCCCAGGCCCGGCTGCAGCTGCCGAGAGGATTCCGGAGGCCTCCTCGACGAGGGGCCCAATCACGTGTGTGGCCCTGGCAGCCAAAGACGGATCCTGACCGGCAGCCTCCCTTGTGCCCTCAACTCAGGCCTTCGGGGAGACCACTGCCCTGCTGTGCGTTGGGCGCCTGGAGCCTCCTGGGACCTAACCCTAACCCTAACCGTACCCCGAACAGGGACCCTCCACCGCAACCTAAGCCTGCCTCGAACCCTAACCCTGCAAGTGAGCCGCCTTCTGGCATGGGCCCTCACTTGAGCCCTCGAGGGAGATCACGAGACTGGAGTCGATTCCGCCCTGGCGACGTCCCTGGACCAAACCCTAACCCTAGCTAAGGCTCCCTCCCCATGGGGACCCAATGCCAACGTCTGGCAACACCACGCGCCTGGGGTCCAGAAGCGGTGCAGGCTGGCTCGGCATGGAACCTGGAAGCTCACCATGTGGTTTCCCAGCCTGTCTGCAGCTGAGCGAGAGGATTCCGGAGGCCTCCTCGAACAGGGGCCGATCGACGTCTGTGGCCTTGGCAGCCAAAGCCGGATCGTGACCGGCACCGTCCCTTGTGTCCTCAACTCAGCCCTTCGGGGAGACCACTGCCCTGCTGTGGGTTCGGCGCCTGGAGCCTCCTGGGACCTAACCCTAACCCTAACCCTACACCGAACTGGGACCCTCCACCGAAACCTAAGCCGGCCTCGAACCCTATGCCTGCACTTGAGCCGCCTTTCTGCATGGGCCCTCACTTCAGCCCTCGAGGGAGATCACGAGACCGGAGTCGCTTCGGCCCTGGCGACGTCCCTGGACCGAACCCTAACCCTAGCTAAGGCTCTCCCCCCAAGAGGACCCAATGCCAACGTCTGACAACACCACGCGCCTGGCGTCGGGAAGAGGTGCAGGCCGACTCGGCATGGAACCTGGAAGCTCACCATGCCGGATCCCAGGCCCGGCTGCAGCTGCCGAGTGGATTCCGGAGGCCTCCTCGACGAGGGGCCCAATCACGTGTGTGGCCCTGGCAGCCAAAGACGGATCCTGACCGGCAGCCTCCCTTGTGCCCTCAACTCAGGCCTTCGGGGAGACCACTGCCCTGCTGTGCGTTGGGCGCCTGGAGCCTCCTGGGACCTAACCCTAACCCTAACCGAACCCCGAACAGGGACCCTCCACCGCAACCTAAGCCTGCCTCGAACCCTAACCCTGCAAGTGAGCCGCCTTCTGGCATGGGCCCTCACTTGAGCCCTCGAGGGAGATCACGAGACTGGAGTCGATTCCGCCCTGGCGACGTCCCTGGACCAAACCCTAACCCTAGCTAAGGCTCCCTCCCCATGGGGACCCAATGCCAACGTCTGGCAACACCACGCGCCTGGGGTCCAGAAGCGGTGCAGGCTGGCTCGGCATGGAACCTGGAAGCTCACCATGTGGTTTCCCAGCCTGTCTGCAGCTGAGCGAGAGGATCCCGGAGGCCTCCTCGAACAGGGGCCGATCGACGTCTGTGGCCTTGGCAGCCAAAGCCGGATCGTGACCGGCACCGTCCCTTGTGTCCTCAACTCAGCCCTTCGGGGAGACCACTGCCCTGCTGTGGGTTCGGCGCCTGGAGCCTCCTGGGACCTAACCCTAACCCTAACCCTACACCGAACTGGGACCCTCCACCGAAACCTAAGCCGGCCTCGAACCCTAAGCCTGCACTTGAGCCGCCTTGCTGCATGGGCCCTCACTTCAGCCCTCGAGGGAGATCACGAGACCGGAGTCGCTTCGGCCCTGGCGACGTCCCTGGACCGAACCCTAACCCTAGCTAAGGCTCTCTCCCCAAGAGGACCCAATGCCAACGTCTGACAACACCACGCGCCTGGCGTCGGGAAGAGGTGCAGGCCGACTCGGCATGGAACCTGGAAGCTCACCATGCCGGATCCCAGGCCCGGCTGCAGCTGCCGAGAGGATTCCGGAGGCCTCCTCGACGAGGGGCCCAATCACGTGTGTGGCCCTGGCAGCCAAAGACGGATCCTGACCGGCAGCCTCCCTTGTGCCCTCAACTCAGGCCTTCGGGGAGACCACTGCCCTGCTGTGGGTTGGGCGCCTGGAGCCTCCTGGGACCTAACCCTAACCCTAACCGTACCCCGAACAGGGACCCTCCACCGCAACCTAAGCCTGCCTCGAACCCTAACCCTGCAAGTGAGCCGCCTTCTGGCATGGGCCCTCACTTGAGCCCTCGAGGGAGATCACGAGACTGGAGTCGATTCCGCCCTGGCGACGTCCCTGGACCAAACCCTAACCCTAGCTAAGGCTCCCTCCCCATGGGGACCCAATGCCAACGTCTGGCAACACCACGCGCCTGGGGTCCAGAAGCGGTGCAGGCTGGCTCGGCATGGAACCTGGAAGCTCACCATGTGGTTTCCCAGCCTGTCTGCAGCTGAGCGAGAGGATTCCGGAGGCCTCCTCGAACAGGGGCCGATCGACGTCTGTGGCCTTGGCAGCCAAAGCCGGATCGTGACCGGCACCGTCCCTTGTGTCCTCAACTCAGCCCTTCGGGGAGACCACTGCCCTGCTGTGGGTTCGGCGCCTGGAGCCTCCTGGGACCTAACCCTAACCCTAACCCTACACCGAACTGGGACCCTCCACCGAAACCTAAGCCGGCCTCGAACCCTATGCCTGCACTTGAGCCGCCTTTCTGCATGGGCCCTCACTTCAGCCCTCGAGGGAGATCACGAGACCGGAGTCGCTTCGGCCCTGGCGACGTCCCTGGACCGAACCCTAACCCTAGCTAAGGCTCTCCCCCCAAGAGGACCCAATGCCAACGTCTGACAACACCACGCGCCTGGCGTCGGGAAGAGGTGCAGGCCGACTCGGCATGGAACCTGGAAGCTCACCATGCCGGATCCCAGGCCCGGCTGCAGCTGCCGAGTGGATTCCGGAGGCCTCCTCGACGAGGGGCCCAATCACGTGTGTGGCCCTGGCAGCCAAAGACGGATCCTGACCGGCAGCCTCCCTTGTGCCCTCAACTCAGGCCTTCGGGGAGACCACTGCCCTGCTGTGCGTTGGGCGCCTGGAGCCTCCTGGGACCTAACCCTAACCCTAACCGAACCCCGAACAGGGACCCTCCACCGCAACCTAAGCCTGCCTCGAACCCTAACCCTGCAAGTGAGCCGCCTTCTGGCATGGGCCCTCACTTGAGCCCTCGAGGGAGATCACGAGACTGGAGTCGATTCCGCCCTGGCGACGTCCCTGGACCAAACCCTAACCCTAGCTAAGGCTCCCTCCCCATGGGGACCCAATGCCAACGTCTGGCAACACCACGCGCCTGGGGTCCAGAAGCGGTGCAGGCTGGCTCGGCATGGAACCTGGAAGCTCACCATGTGGTTTCCCAGCCTGTCTGCAGCTGAGCGAGAGGATCCCGGAGGCCTCCTCGAACAGGGGCCGATCGACGTCTGTGGCCTTGGCAGCCAAAGCCGGATCGTGACCGGCACCGTCCCTTGTGTCCTCAACTCAGCCCTTCGGGGAGACCACTGCCCTGCTGTGGGTTCGGCGCCTGGAGCCTCCTGGGACCTAACCCTAACCCTAACCCTACACCGAACTGGGACCCTCCACCGAAACCTAAGCCGGCCTCGAACCCTAAGCCTGCACTTGAGCCGCCTTGCTGCATGGGCCCTCACTTCAGCCCTCGAGGGAGATCACGAGACCGGAGTCGCTTCGGCCCTGGCGACGTCCCTGGACCGAACCCTAACCCTAGCTAAGGCTCTCTCCCCAAGAGGACCCAATGCCAACGTCTGACAACACCACGCGCCTGGCGTCGGGAAGAGGTGCAGGCCGACTCGGCATGGAACCTGGAAGCTCACCATGCCGGATCCCAGGCCCGGCTGCAGCTGCCGAGAGGATTCCGGAGGCCTCCTCGACGAGGGGCCCAATCACGTGTGTGGCCCTGGCAGCCAAAGACGGATCCTGACCGGCAGCCTCCCTTGTGCCCTCAACTCAGGCCTTCGGGGAGACCACTGCCCTGCTGTGGGTTGGGCGCCTGGAGCCTCCTGGGACCTAACCCTAACCTTAACCGAACCCCGAACAGGGACCCTCCACCGCAACCTAAGCCTGCCTCGAACCCTAACCCTGCAAGTGAGCCGCCTTCTGGCATGGGCCCTCACTTGAGCCCTCGAGGGAGATCACGAGACTGGAGTCGATTCCGCCCTGGCGACGTCCCTGGACCAAACCCTAACCCTAGCTAAGGCTCCCTCCCCATGGGGACCCAATGCCAACGTCTGGCAACACCACGCGCCTGGGGTCCAGAAGCGGTGCAGGCTGGCTCGGCATGGAACCTGGAAGCTCACCATGTGGTTTCCCAGCCTGTCTGCAGCTGAGCGAGAGGATTCCGGAGGCCTCCTCGAACAGGGGCCGATCGACGTCTGTGGCCTTGGCAGCCAAAGCCGGATCGTGACCGGCACCGTCCCTTGTGTCCTCAACTCAGCCCTTCGGGGAGACCACTGCCCTGCTGTGGGTTCGGCGCCTGGAGCCTCCTGGGACCTAACCCTAACCCTAACCCTACACCGAACTGGGACCCTCCACCGAAACCTAAGCCGGCCTCGAACCCTAAGCCTGCACTTGAGCCGCCTTGCTGCATGGGCCCTCACTTCAGCCCTCGAGGGAGATCACGAGACCGGAGTCGCTTCGGCCCTGGCGACGTCCCTGGACCGAACCCTAACCCTAGCTAAGGCTCTCTCCCCAAGAGGACCCAATGCCAACGTCTGACAACACCACGCGCCTGGCGTCGGGAAGAGGTGCAGGCCGACTCGGCATGGAACCTGGAAGCTCACCATGCCGGATCCCAGGCCCGGCTGCAGCTGCCGAGAGGATTCCGGAGGCCTCCTCGACGAGGGGCCCAATCACGTGTGTGGCCCTGGCAGCCAAAGACGGATCCTGACCGGCAGCCTCCCTTGTGCCCTCAACTCAGGCCTTCGGGGAGACCACTGCCCTGCTGTGCGTTGGGCGCCTGGAGCCTCCTGGGACCTAACCCTAACCCTAACCGTACCCCGAACAGGGACCCTCCACCGCAACCTAAGCCTGCCTCGAACCCTAACCCTGCAAGTGAGCCGCCTTCTGGCATGGGCCCTCACTTGAGCCCTCGAGGGAGATCACGAGACTGGAGTCGATTCCGCCCTGGCGACGTCCCTGGACCAAACCCTAACCCTAGCTAAGGCTCCCTCCCCATGGGGACCCAATGCCAACGTCTGGCAACACCACGCGCCTGGGGTCCAGAAGCGGTGCAGGCTGGCTCGGCATGGAACCTGGAAGCTCACCATGTGGTTTCCCAGCCTGTCTGCAGCTGAGCGAGAGGATTCCGGAGGCCTCCTCGAACAGGGGCCGATCGACGTCTGTGGCCTTGGCAGCCAAAGCCGGATCGTGACCGGCACCGTCCCTTGTGTCCTCAACTCAGCCCTTCGGGGAGACCACTGCCCTGCTGTGGGTTCGGCGCCTGGAGCCTCCTGGGACCTAACCCTAACCCTAACCCTACACCGAACTGGGACCCTCCACCGAAACCTAAGCCGGCCTCGAACCCTATGCCTGCACTTGAGCCGCCTTTCTGCATGGGCCCTCACTTCAGCCCTCGAGGGAGATCACGAGACCGGAGTCGCTTCGGCCCTGGCGACGTCCCTGGACCGAACCCTAACCCTAGCTAAGGCTCTCCCCCCAAGAGGACCCAATGCCAACGTCTGACAACACCACGCGCCTGGCGTCGGGAAGAGGTGCAGGCCGACTCGGCATGGAACCTGGAAGCTCACCATGCCGGATCCCAGGCCCGGCTGCAGCTGCCGAGTGGATTCCGGAGGCCTCCTCGACGAGGGGCCCAATCACGTGTGTGGCCCTGGCAGCCAAAGACGGATCCTGACCGGCAGCCTCCCTTGTGCCCTCAACTCAGGCCTTCGGGGAGACCACTGCCCTGCTGTGCGTTGGGCGCCTGGAGCCTCCTGGGACCTAACCCTAACCCTAACCGAACCCCGAACAGGGACCCTCCACCGCAACCTAAGCCTGCCTCGAACCCTAACCCTGCAAGTGAGCCGCCTTCTGGCATGGGCCCTCACTTGAGCCCTCGAGGGAGATCACGAGACTGGAGTCGATTCCGCCCTGGCGACGTCCCTGGACCAAACCCTAACCCTAGCTAAGGCTCCCTCCCCATGGGGACCCAATGCCAACGTCTGGCAACACCACGCGCCTGGGGTCCAGAAGCGGTGCAGGCTGGCTCGGCATGGAACCTGGAAGCTCACCATGTGGTTTCCCAGCCTGTCTGCAGCTGAGCGAGAGGATCCCGGAGGCCTCCTCGAACAGGGGCCGATCGACGTCTGTGGCCTTGGCAGCCAAAGCCGGATCGTGACCGGCACCGTCCCTTGTGTCCTCAACTCAGCCCTTCGGGGAGACCACTGCCCTGCTGTGGGTTCGGCGCCTGGAGCCTCCTGGGACCTAACCCTAACCCTAACCCTACACCGAACTGGGACCCTCCACCGAAACCTAAGCCGGCCTCGAACCCTAAGCCTGCACTTGAGCCGCCTTGCTGCATGGGCCCTCACTTCAGCCCTCGAGGGAGATCACGAGACCGGAGTCGCTTCGGCCCTGGCGACGTCCCTGGACCGAACCCTAACCCTAGCTAAGGCTCTCTCCCCAAGAGGACCCAATGCCAACGTCTGACAACACCACGCGCCTGGCGTCGGGAAGAGGTGCAGGCCGACTCGGCATGGAACCTGGAAGCTCACCATGCCGGATCCCAGGCCCGGCTGCAGCTGCCGAGAGGATTCCGGAGGCCTCCTCGACGAGGGGCCCAATCACGTGTGTGGCCCTGGCAGCCAAAGACGGATCCTGACCGGCAGCCTCCCTTGTGCCCTCAACTCAGGCCTTCGGGGAGACCACTGCCCTGCTGTGGGTTGGGCGCCTGGAGCCTCCTGGGACCTAACCCTAACCCTAACCGTACCCCGAACAGGGACCCTCCACCGCAACCTAAGCCTGCCTCGAACCCTAACCCTGCAAGTGAGCCGCCTTCTGGCATGGGCCCTCACTTGAGCCCTCGAGGGAGATCACGAGACTGGAGTCGATTCCGCCCTGGCGACGTCCCTGGACCAAACCCTAACCCTAGCTAAGGCTCCCTCCCCATGGGGACCCAATGCCAACGTCTGGCAACACCACGCGCCTGGGGTCCAGAAGCGGTGCAGGCTGGCTCGGCATGGAACCTGGAAGCTCACCATGTGGTTTCCCAGCCTGTCTGCAGCTGAGCGAGAGGATTCCGGAGGCCTCCTCGAACAGGGGCCGATCGACGTCTGTGGCCTTGGCAGCCAAAGCCGGATCGTGACCGGCACCGTCCCTTGTGTCCTCAACTCAGCCCTTCGGGGAGACCACTGCCCTGCTGTGGGTTCGGCGCCTGGAGCCTCCTGGGACCTAACCCTAACCCTAACCCTACACCGAACTGGGACCCTCCACCGAAACCTAAGCCGGCCTCGAACCCTATGCCTGCACTTGAGCCGCCTTTCTGCATGGGCCCTCACTTCAGCCCTCGAGGGAGATCACGAGACCGGAGTCGCTTCGGCCCTGGCGACGTCCCTGGACCGAACCCTAACCCTAGCTAAGGCTCTCCCCCCAAGAGGACCCAATGCCAACGTCTGACAACACCACGCGCCTGGCGTCGGGAAGAGGTGCTGGCCGACTCGGCATGGAACCTGGAAGCTCACCATGCCGGATCCCAGGCCCGGCTGCAGCTGCCGAGAGGATTCCGGAGGCCTCCTCGACGAGGGGCCCAATCACGTGTGTGGCCCTGGCAGCCAAAGACGGATCCTGACCGGCAGCCTCCCTTGTGCCCTCAACTCAGGCCTTCGGGGAGACCACTGCCCTGCTGTGCGTTGGGCGCCTGGAGCCTCCTGGGACCTAACCCTAACCCTAACCGTACCCCGAACAGGGACCCTCCACCGCAACCTAAGCCTGCCTCGAACCCTAACCCTGCAAGTGAGCCGCCTTCTGGCATGGGCCCTCACTTGAGCCCTCGAGGGAGATCACGAGACTGGAGTCGATTCCGCCCTGGCGACGTCCCTGGACCAAACCCTAACCCTAGCTAAGGCTCCCTCCCCATGGGGACCCAATGCCAACGTCTGGCAACACCACGCGCCTGGGGTCCAGAAGCGGTGCAGGCTGGCTCGGCATGGAACCTGGAAGCTCACCATGTGGTTTCCCAGCCTGTCTGCAGCTGAGCGAGAGGATTCCGGAGGCCTCCTCGAACAGGGGCCGATCGACGTCTGTGGCCTTGGCAGCCAAAGCCGGATCGTGACCGGCACCGTCCCTTGTGTCCTCAACTCAGCCCTTCGGGGAGACCACTGCCCTGCTGTGGGTTCGGCGCCTGGAGCCTCCTGGGACCTAACCCTAACCCTAACCCTACACCGAACTGGGACCCTCCACCGAAACCTAAGCCGGCCTCGAACCCTAAGCCTGCACTTGAGCCGCCTTGCTGCATGGGCCCTCACTTCAGCCCTCGAGGGAGATCACGAGACCGGAGTCGCTTCGGCCCTGGCGACGTCCCTGGACCGAACCCTAACCCTAGCTAAGGCTCTCTCCCCAAGAGGACCCAATGCCAACGTCTGACAACACCACGCGCCTGGCGTCGGGAAGAGGTGCAGGCCGACTCGGCATGGAACCTGGAAGCTCACCATGCCGGATCCCAGGCCCGGCTGCAGCTGCCGAGAGGATTCCGGAGGCCTCCTCGACGAGGGGCCCAATCACGTGTGTGGCCCTGGCAGCCAAAGACGGATCCTGACCGGCAGCCTCCCTTGTGCCCTCAACTCAGGCCTTCGGGGAGACCACTGCCCTGCTGTGCGTTGGGCGCCTGGAGCCTCCTGGGACCTAACCCTAACCCTAACCGTACCCCGAACAGGGACCCTCCACCGCAACCTAAGCCTGCCTCGAACCCTAACCCTGCAAGTGAGCCGCCTTCTGGCATGGGCCCTCACTTGAGCCCTCGAGGGAGATCACGAGACTGGAGTCGATTCCGCCCTGGCGACGTCCCTGGACCAAACCCTAACCCTAGCTAAGGCTCCCTCCCCATGGGGACCCAATGCCAACGTCTGGCAACACCACGCGCCTGGGGTCCAGAAGCGGTGCAGGCTGGCTCGGCATGGAACCTGGAAGCTCACCATGTGGTTTCCCAGCCTGTCTGCAGCTGAGCGAGAGGATTCCGGAGGCCTCCTCGAACAGGGGCCGATCGACGTCTGTGGCCTTGGCAGCCAAAGCCGGATCGTGACCGGCACCGTCCCTTGTGTCCTCAACTCAGCCCTTCGGGGAGACCACTGCCCTGCTGTGGGTTCGGCGCCTGGAGCCTCCTGGGACCTAACCCTAACCCTAACCCTACACCGAACTGGGACCCTCCACCGAAACCTAAGCCGGCCTCGAACCCTATGCCTGCACTTGAGCCGCCTTTCTGCATGGGCCCTCACTTCAGCCCTCGAGGGAGATCACGAGACCGGAGTCGCTTCGGCCCTGGCGACGTCCCTGGACCGAACCCTAACCCTAGCTAAGGCTCTCCCCCCAAGAGGACCCAATGCCAACGTCTGACAACACCACGCGCCTGGCGTCGGGAAGAGGTGCAGGCCGACTCGGCATGGAACCTGGAAGCTCACCATGCCGGATCCCAGGCCCGGCTGCAGCTGCCGAGTGGATTCCGGAGGCCTCCTCGACGAGGGGCCCAATCACGTGTGTGGCCCTGGCAGCCAAAGACGGATCCTGACCGGCAGCCTCCCTTGTGCCCTCAACTCAGGCCTTCGGGGAGACCACTGCCCTGCTGTGCGTTGGGCGCCTGGAGCCTCCTGGGACCTAACCCTAACCCTAACCGAACCCCGAACAGGGACCCTCCACCGCAACCTAAGCCTGCCTCGAACCCTAACCCTGCAAGTGAGCCGCCTTCTGGCATGGGCCCTCACTTGAGCCCTCGAGGGAGATCACGAGACTGGAGTCGATTCCGCCCTGGCGACGTCCCTGGACCAAACCCTAACCCTAGCTAAGGCTCCCTCCCCATGGGGACCCAATGCCAACGTCTGGCAACACCACGCGCCTGGGGTCCAGAAGCGGTGCAGGCTGGCTCGGCATGGAACCTGGAAGCTCACCATGTGGTTTCCCAGCCTGTCTGCAGCTGAGCGAGAGGATCCCGGAGGCCTCCTCGAACAGGGGCCGATCGACGTCTGTGGCCTTGGCAGCCAAAGCCGGATCGTGACCGGCACCGTCCCTTGTGTCCTCAACTCAGCCCTTCGGGGAGACCACTGCCCTGCTGTGGGTTCGGCGCCTGGAGCCTCCTGGGACCTAACCCTAACCCTAACCCTACACCGAACTGGGACCCTCCACCGAAACCTAAGCCGGCCTCGAACCCTAAGCCTGCACTTGAGCCGCCTTGCTGCATGGGCCCTCACTTCAGCCCTCGAGGGAGATCACGAGACCGGAGTCGCTTCGGCCCTGGCGACGTCCCTGGACCGAACCCTAACCCTAGCTAAGGCTCTCTCCCCAAGAGGACCCAATGCCAACGTCTGACAACACCACGCGCCTGGCGTCGGGAAGAGGTGCAGGCCGACTCGGCATGGAACCTGGAAGCTCACCATGCCGGATCCCAGGCCCGGCTGCAGCTGCCGAGAGGATTCCGGAGGCCTCCTCGACGAGGGGCCCAATCACGTGTGTGGCCCTGGCAGCCAAAGACGGATCCTGACCGGCAGCCTCCCTTGTGCCCTCAACTCAGGCCTTCGGGGAGACCACTGCCCTGCTGTGGGTTGGGCGCCTGGAGCCTCCTGGGACCTAACCCTAACCTTAACCGAACCCCGAACAGGGACCCTCCACCGCAACCTAAGCCTGCCTCGAACCCTAACCCTGCAAGTGAGCCGCCTTCTGGCATGGGCCCTCACTTGAGCCCTCGAGGGAGATCACGAGACTGGAGTCGATTCCGCCCTGGCGACGTCCCTGGACCAAACCCTAACCCTAGCTAAGGCTCCCTCCCCATGGGGACCCAATGCCAACGTCTGGCAACACCACGCGCCTGGGGTCCAGAAGCGGTGCAGGCTGGCTCGGCATGGAACCTGGAAGCTCACCATGTGGTTTCCCAGCCTGTCTGCAGCTGAGCGAGAGGATTCCGGAGGCCTCCTCGAACAGGGGCCGATCGACGTCTGTGGCCTTGGCAGCCAAAGCCGGATCGTGACCGGCACCGTCCCTTGTGTCCTCAACTCAGCCCTTCGGGGAGACCACTGCCCTGCTGTGGGTTCGGCGCCTGGAGCCTCCTGGGACCTAACCCTAACCCTAACCCTACACCGAACTGGGACCCTCCACCGAAACCTAAGCCGGCCTCGAACCCTAAGCCTGCACTTGAGCCGCCTTGCTGCATGGGCCCTCACTTCAGCCCTCGAGGGAGATCACGAGACCGGAGTCGCTTCGGCCCTGGCGACGTCCCTGGACCGAACCCTAACCCTAGCTAAGGCTCTCTCCCCAAGAGGACCCAATGCCAACGTCTGACAACACCACGCGCCTGGCGTCGGGAAGAGGTGCAGGCCGACTCGGCATGGAACCTGGAAGCTCACCATGCCGGATCCCAGGCCCGGCTGCAGCTGCCGAGAGGATTCCGGAGGCCTCCTCGACGAGGGGCCCAATCACGTGTGTGGCCCTGGCAGCCAAAGACGGATCCTGACCGGCAGCCTCCCTTGTGCCCTCAACTCAGGCCTTCGGGGAGACCACTGCCCTGCTGTGGGTTGGGCGCCTGGAGCCTCCTGGGACCTAACCCTAACCCTAACCGTACCCCGAACAGGGACCCTCCACCGCAACCTAAGCCTGCCTCGAACCCTAACCCTGCAAGTGAGCCGCCTTCTGGCATGGGCCCTCACTTGAGCCCTCGAGGGAGATCACGAGACTGGAGTCGATTCCGCCCTGGCGACGTCCCTGGACAAAACCCTAACCCTAGCTAAGGCTCCCTCCCCATGGGGACCCAATGCCAACGTCTGGCAACACCACGCGCCTGGGGTCCAGAAGCGGTGCAGGCTGGCTCGGCAT
The DNA here is from genome assembly GCF_024362965.1 of Panthera pardus. Taxonomy (NCBI): domain Eukaryota; kingdom Metazoa; phylum Chordata; class Mammalia; order Carnivora; family Felidae; genus Panthera; species Panthera pardus. Next base: position 151,409 of record NW_026526919.1, read on the forward strand.
GGAACCTGGAAGCTCACCATGTGGTTTCCCAGCCTGTCTGCAGCTGAGCGAGAGGATTCCGGAGGCCTCCTCGAACAGGGGCCGATCGACGTCTGTGGCCTTGGCAGCCAAAGCCGGATCGTGACCGGCACCGTCCCTTGTGTCCTCAACTCAGCCCTTCGGGGAGACCACTGCCCTGCTGTGGGTTCGGCGCCTGGAGCCTCCTGGGACCTAACCCTAACCCTAACCCTACACCGAACTGGGACCCTCCACCGAAACCTAAGCCGGCCTCGAACCCTATGCCTGCACTTGAGCCGCCTTTCTGCATGGGCCCTCACTTCAGCCCTCGAGGGAGATCACGAGACCGGAGTCGCTTCGGCCCTGGCGACGTCCCTGGACCGAACCCTAACCCTAGCTAAGGCTCTCCCCCCAAGAGGACCCAATGCCAACGTCTGACAACACCACGCGCCTGGCGTCGGGAAGAGGTGCTGGCCGACTCGGCATGGAACCTGGAAGCTCACCATGCCGGATCCCAGGCCCGGCTGCAGCTGCCGAGAGGATTCCGGAGGCCTCCTCGACGAGGGGCCCAATCACGTGTGTGGCCCTGGCAGCCAAAGACGGATCCTGACCGGCAGCCTCCCTTGTGCCCTCAACTCAGGCCTTCGGGGAGACCACTGCCCTGCTGTGCGTTGGGCGCCTGGAGCCTCCTGGGACCTAACCCTAACCCTAACCGTACCCCGAACAGGGACCCTCCACCGCAACCTAAGCCTGCCTCGAACCCTAACCCTGCAAGTGAGCCGCCTTCTGGCATGGGCCCTCACTTGAGCCCTCGAGGGAGATCACGAGACTGGAGTCGATTCCGCCCTGGCGACGTCCCTGGACCAAACCCTAACCCTAGCTAAGGCTCCCTCCCCATGGGGACCCAATGCCAACGTCTGGCAACACCACGCGCCTGGGGTCCAGAAGCGGTGCAGGCTGGCTCGGCATGGAACCTGGAAGCTCACCATGTGGTTTCCCAGCCTGTCTGCAGCTGAGCGAGAGGATCCCGGAGGCCTCCTCGAACAGGGGCCGATCGACGTCTGTGGCCTTGGCAGCCAAAGCCGGATCGTGACCGGCACCGTCCCTTGTGTCCTCAACTCAGCCCTTCGGGGAGACCACTGCCCTGCTGTGGGTTCGGCGCCTGGAGCCTCCTGGGACCTAACCCTAACCCTAACCCTACACCGAACTGGGACCCTCCACCGAAACCTAAGCCGGCCTCGAACCCTAAGCCTGCACTTGAGCCGCCTTGCTGCATGGGCCCTCACTTCAGCCCTCGAGGGAGATCACGAGACCGGAGTCGCTTCGGCCCTGGCGACGTCCCTGGACCGAACCCTAACCCTAGCTAAGGCTCTCTCCCCAAGAGGACCCAATGCCAACGTCTGACAACACCACGCGCCTGGCGTCGGGAAGAGGTGCAGGCCGACTCGGCATGGAACCTGGAAGCTCACCATGCCGGATCCCAGGCCCGGCTGCAGCTGCCGAGAGGATTCCGGAGGCCTCCTCGACGAGGGGCCCAATCACGTGTGTGGCCCTGGCAGCCAAAGACGGATCCTGACCGGCAGCCTCCCTTGTGCCCTCAACTCAGGCCTTCGGGGAGACCACTGCCCTGCTGTGGGTTGGGCGCCTGGAGCCTCCTGGGACCTAACCCTAACCTTAACCGAACCCCGAACAGGGACCCTCCACCGCAACCTAAGCCTGCCTCGAACCCTAACCCTGCAAGTGAGCCGCCTTCTGGCATGGGCCCTCACTTGAGCCCTCGAGGGAGATCACGAGACTGGAGTCGATTCCGCCCTGGCGACGTCCCTGGACCAAACCCTAACCCTAGCTAAGGCTCCCTCCCCATGGGGACCCAATGCCAACGTCTGGCAACACCACGCGCCTGGGGTCCAGAAGCGGTGCAGGCTGGCTCGGCATGGAACCTGGAAGCTCACCATGTGGTTTCCCAGCCTGTCTGCAGCTGAGCGAGAGGATTCCGGAGGCCTCCTCGAACAGGGGCCGATCGACGTCTGTGGCCTTGGCAGCCAAAGCCGGATCGTGACCGGCACCGTCCCTTGTGTCCTCAACTCAGCCCTTCGGGGAGACCACTGCCCTGCTGTGGGTTCGGCGCCTGGAGCCTCCTGGGACCTAACCCTAACCCTAACCCTACACCGAACTGGGACCCTCCACCGAAACCTAAGCCGGCCTCGAACCCTAAGCCTGCACTTGAGCCGCCTTGCTGCATGGGCCCTCACTTCAGCCCTCGAGGGAGATCACGAGACCGGAGTCGCTTCGGCCCTGGCGACGTCCCTGGACCGAACCCTAACCCTAGCTAAGGCTCTCCCCCCAAGAGGACCCAATGCCAACGTCTGACAACACCACGCGCCTGGCGTCGGGAAGAGGTGCAGGCCGACTCGGCATGGAACCTGGAAGCTCACCATGCCGGATCCCAGGCCCGGCTGCAGCTGCCGAGAGGATTCCGGAGGCCTCCTCGACCAGGGGCCCAATCACGTGTGTGGCCCTGGCAGCCAAAGACGGATCCTGACCGGCAGCCTCCCTTGTGCCCTCAACTCAGGCCTTCGGGGAGACCACTGCCCTGCTGTGGGTTGGGCGCCTGGAGCCTCCTGGGACCTAACCCTAACCCTAACCGAACCCCGAACAGGGACCCTCCACCGCAACCTAAGCCTGCCTCGAACCCTAACCCTGCAAGTGAGCCGCCTTCTGGCATGGGCCCTCACTTGAGCCCTCGAGGGAGATCACGAGACTGGAGTCGATTCCGCCCTGGCGACGTCCCTGGACCAAACCCTAACCCTAGCTAAGGCTCCCTCCCCATGGGGACCCAATGCCAACGTCTGGCAACACCACGCGCCTGGGGTCCAGAAGCGGTGCAGGCTGGCTCGGCATGGAACCTGGAAGCTCACCATGTGGTTTCCCAGCCTGTCTGCAGCTGAGCGAGAGGATTCCGGAGGCCTCCTCGAACAGGGGCCGATCGAAGTCTGTGGCCTTGGCAGCCAAAGCCGGATCGTGACCGGCACCGTCCCTTGTGTCCTCAACTCAGCCCTTCGGGGAGACCACTGCCCTGCTGTGGGTTCGGCGCCTGGAGCCTCCTGGGACCTAACCCTAACCCTAACCCTACACCGAACTGGGACCCTCCACCGAAACCTAAGCCGGCCTCGAACCCTAAGCCTGCACTTGAGCCGCCTTGCTGCATGGGCCCTCACTTCAGCCCTCGAGGGAGATCACGAGACCGGAGTCGCTTCGGCCCTGGCGACGTCCCTGGACCGAACCCTAACCCTAGCTAAGGCTCTCCCCCCAAGAGGACCCAATGCCAACGTCTGACAACACCACGCGCCTGGCGTCGGGAAGAGGTGCAGGCCGACTCGGCATGGAACCTGGAAGCTCACCATGCCGGATCCCAGGCCCGGCTGCAGCTGCCGAGTGGATTCCGGAGGCCTCCTCGACGAGGGGCCCAATCACGTGTGTGGCCCTGGCAGCCAAAGACGGATCCTGACCGGCAGCCTCCCTTGTGCCCTCAACTCAGGCCTTCGGGGAGACCACTGCCCTGCTGTGCGTTGGGCGCCTGGAGCCTCCTGGGACCTAACCCTAACCCTAACCGAATCCCGAACAGGGACCCTCCACCGCAACCTAAGCCTGCCTCGAACCCTAACCCTGCAAGTGAGCCGCCTTCTGGCATGGGCCCTCACTTGAGCCCTCGAGGGAGATCACGAGACTGGAGTCGATTCCGCCCTGGCGACGTCCCTGGACCAAACCCTAACCCTAGCTAAGGCTCCCTCCCCATGGGGACCCAATGCCAACGTCTGGCAACACCACGCGCCTGGGGTCCAGAAGCGGTGCAGGCTGGCTCGGCATGGAACCTGGAAGCTCACCATGTGGTTTCCCAGCCTGTCTGCAGCTGAGCGAGAGGATCCCGGAGGCCTCCTCGAACAGGGGCCGATCGACGTCTGTGGCCTTGGCAGCCAAAGCCGGATCGTGACCGGCACCGTCCCTTGTGTCCTCAACTCAGCCCTTCGGGGAGACCACTGCCCTGCTGTGGGTTCGGCGCCTGGAGCCTCCTGGGACCTAACCCTAACCCTAACCCTACACCGAACTGGGACCCTCCACCGAAACCTAAGCCGGCCTCGAACCCTAAGCCTGCACTTGAGCCGCCTTGCTGCATGGGCCCTCACTTCAGCCCTCGAGGGAGATCACGAGACCGGAGTCGCTTCGGCCCTGGCGACGTCCCTGGACCGAACCCTAACCCTAGCTAAGGCTCTCTCCCCAAGAGGACCCAATGCCAACGTCTGACAACACCACGCGCCTGGCGTCGGGAAGAGGTGCAGGCCGACTCGGCATGGAACCTGGAAGCTCACCATGCCGGATCCCAGGCCCGGCTGCAGCTGCCGAGAGGATTCCGGAGGCCTCCTCGACGAGGGACCCAATCACGTGTGTGGCCCTGGCAGCCAAAGACGGATCCTGACCGGCAGCCTCCCTTGTGCCCTCAACTCAGGCCTTCGGGGAGACCACTGCCCTGCTGTGGGTTGGGCGCCTGGAGCCTCCTGGGACCTAACCCTAACCCTAACCGTACCCCGAACAGGGACCCTCCACCGCAACCTAAGCCTGCCTCGAACCCTAACCCTGCAAGTGAGCCGCCTTCTGGCATGGGCCCTCACTTGAGCCCTCGAGGGAGATCACGAGACTGGAGTCGATTCCGCCCTGGCGACGTCCCTGGACCAAACCCTAACCCTAGCTAAGGCTCCCTCCCCATGGGGACCCAATGCCAACGTCTGGCAACACCACGCGCCTGGGGTCCAGAAGCGGTGCAGGCTGGCTCGGCATGGAACCTGGAAGCTCACCATGTGGTTTCCCAGCCTGTCTGCAGCTGAGCGAGAGGATTCCGGAGGCCTCCTCGAACAGGGGCCGATCGACGTCTGTGGCCTTGGCAGCCAAAGCCGGATCGTGACCGGCACCGTCCCTTGTGTCCTCAACTCAGCCCTTCGGGGAGACCACTGCCCTGCTGTGGGTTCGGCGCCTGGAGCCTCCTGGGACCTAACCCTAACCCTAACCCTACACCGAACTGGGACCCTCCACCGAAACCTAAGCCGGCCTCGAACCCTATGCCTGCACTTGAGCCGCCTTTCTGCATGGGCCCTCACTTCAGCCCTCGAGGGAGATCACGAGACCGGAGTCGCTTCGGCCCTGGCGACGTCCCTGGACCGAACCCTAACCCTAGCTAAGGCTCTCCCCCCAAGAGGACCCAATGCCAACGTCTGACAACACCACGCGCCTGGCGTCGGGAAGAGGTGCTGGCCGACTCGGCATGGAACCTGGAAGCTCACCATGCCGGATCCCAGGCCCGGCTGCAGCTGCCGAGAGGATTCCGGAGGCCTCCTCGACGAGGGGCCCAATCACGTGTGTGGCCCTGGCAGCCAAAGACGGATCCTGACCGGCAGCCTCCCTTGTGCCCTCAACTCAGGCCTTCGGGGAGACCACTGCCCTGCTGTGCGTTGGGCGCCTGGAGCCTCCTGGGACCTAACCCTAACCCTAACCGAACCCCGAACAGGGACCCTCCACCGCAACCTAAGCCTGCCTCGAACCCTAACCCTGCAAGTGAGCCGCCTTCTGGCATGGGCCCTCACTTGAGCCCTCGAGGGAGATCACGAGACTGGAGTCGATTCCGCCCTGGCGACGTCCCTGGACCAAACCCTAACCCTAGCTAAGGCTCCCTCCCCATGGGGACCCAATGCCAACGTCTGGCAACACCACGCGCCTGGGGTCCAGAAGCGGTGCAGGCTGGCTCGGCATGGAACCTGGAAGCTCACCATGTGGTTTCCCAGCCTGTCTGCAGCTGAGCGAGAGGATCCCGGAGGCCTCCTCGAACAGGGGCCGATCGACGTCTGTGGCCTTGGCAGCCAAAGCCGGATCGTGACCGGCACCGTCCCTTGTGTCCTCAACTCAGCCCTTCGGGGAGACCACTGCCCTGCTGTGGGTTCGGCGCCTGGAGCCTCCTGGGACCTAACCCTAACCCTAACCCTACACCGAACTGGGACCCTCCACCGAAACCTAAGCCGGCCTCGAACCCTAAGCCTGCACTTGAGCCGCCTTGCTGCATGGGCCCTCACTTCAGCCCTCGAGGGAGATCACGAGACCGGAGTCGCTTCGGCCCTGGCGACGTCCCTGGACCGAACCCTAACCCTAGCTAAGGCTCTCTCCCCAAGAGGACCCAATGCCAACGTCTGACAACACCACGCGCCTGGCGTCGGGAAGTGGTGCAGGCCGACTCGGCATGGAACCTGGAAGCTCACCATGCCGGATCCCAGGCCCGGCTGCAGCTGCCGAGAGGATTCCGGAGGCCTCCTCGACGAGGGGCCCAATCACGTGTGTGGCCCTGGCAGCCAAAGACGGATCCTGACCGGCAGCCTCCCTTGTGCCCTCAACTCAGGCCTTCGGGGAGACCACTGCCCTGCTGTGGGTTGGGCGCCTGGAGCCTCCTGGGACCTAACCCTAACCCTAACCGAACCCCGAACAGGGACCCTCCACCGCAACCTAAGCCTGCCTCGAACCCTAACCCTGCAAGTGAGCCGCCTTCTGGCATGGGCCCTCACTTGAGCCCTCGAGGGAGATCACGAGACTGGAGTCGATTCCGCCCTGGCGACGTCCCTGGACCAAACCCTAACCCTAGCTAAGGCTCCCTCCCCATGGGGACCCAATGCCAACGTCTGGCAACACCACGCGCCTGGGGTCCAGAAGCGGTGCAGGCTGGCTCGGCATGGAACCTGGAAGCTCACCATGTGGTTTCCCAGCCTGTCTGCAGCTGAGCGAGAGGATCCCGGAGGCCTCCTCGAACAGGGGCCGATCGACGTCTGTGGCCTTGGCAGCCAAAGCCGGATCGTGACCGGCACCGTCCCTTGTGTCCTCAACTCAGCCCTTCGGGGAGACCACTGCCCTGCTGTGGGTTCGGCGCCTGGAGCCTCCTGGGACCTAACCCTAACCCTAACCCTACACCGAACTGGGACCCTCCACCGAAACCTAAGCCGGCCTCGAACCCTAAGCCTGCACTTGAGCCGCCTTGCTGCATGGGCCCTCACTTCAGCCCTCGAGGGAGATCACGAGACCGGAGTCGCTTCGGCCCTGGCGACGTCCCTGGACCGAACCCTAACCCTAGCTAAGGCTCTCCCCCCAAGAGGACCCAATGCCAACGTCTGACAACACCACGCGCCTGGCGTCGGGAAGAGGTGCAGGCCGACTCGGCATGGAACCTGGAAGCTCACCATGCCGGATCCCAGGCCCGGCTGCAGCTGCCGAGAGGATTCCGGAGGCCTCCTCGACGAGGGGCCCAATCACGTGTGTGGCCCTGGCAGCCAAAGACGGATCCTGACCGGCAGCCTCCCTTGTGCCCTCAACTCAGGCCTTCGGGGAGACCACTGCCCTGCTGTGCGTTGGGCGCCTGGAGCCTCCTGGGACCTAACCCTAACCCTAACCGAACCCCGAACAGGGACCCTCCACCGCAACCTAAGCCTGCCTCGAACCCTAACCCTGCAAGTGAGCCGCCTTCTGGCATGGGCCCTCACTTGAGCCCTCGAGGGAGATCACGAGACTGGAGTCGATTCCGCCCTGGCGACGTCCCTGGACCAAACCCTAACCCTAGCTAAGGCTCCCTCCCCATGGGGACCCAATGCCAACGTCTGGCAACACCACGCGCCTGGGGTCCAGAAGCGGTGCAGGCTGGCTCGGCATGGAACCTGGAAGCTCACCATGTGGTTTCCCAGCCTGTCTGCAGCTGAGCGAGAGGATCCCGGAGGCCTCCTCGAACAGGGGCCGATCGACGTCTGTGGCCTTGGCAGCCAAAGCCGGATCGTGACCGGCACCGTCCCTTGTGTCCTCAACTCAGCCCTTCGGGGAGACCACTGCCCTGCTGTGGGTTCGGCGCCTGGAGCCTCCTGGGACCTAACCCTAACCCTAACCCTACACCGAACTGGGACCCTCCACCGAAACCTAAGCCGGCCTCGAACCCTAAGCCTGCACTTGAGCCGCCTTGCTGCATGGGCCCTCACTTCAGCCCTCGAGGGAGATCACGAGACCGGAGTCGCTTCGGCCCTGGCGACGTCCCTGGACCGAACCCTAACCCTAGCTAAGGCTCTCTCCCCAAGAGGACCCAATGCCAACGTCTGACAACACCACGCGCCTGGCGTCGGGATGTGGTGCAGGCCGACTCGGCATGGAACCTGGAAGCTCACCATGCCGGATCCCAGGCCCGGCTGCAGCTGCCGAGAGGATTCCGGAGGCCTCCTCGACCAGGGGCCCAATCACGTGTGTGGCCCTGGCAGCCAAAGACGGATCCTGACCGGCAGCCTCCCTTGTGCCCTCAACTCAGGCCTTCGGGGAGACCACTGCCCTGCTGTGGGTTGGGCGCCTGGAGCCTCCTGGGACCTAACCCTAACCCTAACCGAACCCCGAACAGGGACCCTCCACCGCAACCTAAGCCTGCCTCGAACCCTAACCCTGCAAGTGAGCCGCCTTCTGGCATGGGCCCTCACTTGAGCCCTCGAGGGAGATCACGAGACTGGAGTCGATTCCGCCCTGGCGACGTCCCTGGACCAAACCCTAACCCTAGCTAAGGCTCCCTCCCCATGGGGACCCAATGCCAACGTCTGGCAACACCACGCGCCTGGGGTCCAGAAGCGGTGCAGGCTGGCTCGGCATGGAACCTGGAAGCTCACCATGTGGTTTCCCAGCCTGTCTGCAGCTGAGCGAGAGGATTCCGGAGGCCTCCTCGAACAGGGGCCGATCGAAGTCTGTGGCCTTGGCAGCCAAAGCCGGATCGTGACCGGCACCGTCCCTTGTGTCCTCAACTCAGCCCTTCGGGGAGACCACTGCCCTGCTGTGGGTTCGGCGCCTGGAGCCTCCTGGGACCTAACCCTAACCCTAACCCTACACCGAACTGGGACCCTCCACCGAAACCTAAGCCGGCCTCGAACCCTAAGCCTGCACTTGAGCCGCCTTGCTGCATGGGCCCTCACTTCAGCCCTCGAGGGAGATCACGAGACCGGAGTCGCTTCGGCCCTGGCGACGTCCCTGGACCGAACCCTAACCCTAGCTAAGGCTCTCCCCCCAAGAGGACCCAATGCCAACGTCTGACAACACCACGCGCCTGGCGTCGGGAAGAGGTGCAGGCCGACTCGGCATGGAACCTGGAAGCTCACCATGCCGGATCCCAGGCCCGGCTGCAGCTGCCGAGTGGATTCCGGAGGCCTCCTCGACGAGGGGCCCAATCACGTGTGTGGCCCTGGCAGCCAAAGACGGATCCTGACCGGCAGCCTCCCTTGTGCCCTCAACTCAGGCCTTCGGGGAGACCACTGCCCTGCTGTGGGTTGGGCCCCTGGAGCCTCCTGGGACCTAACCCTAACCCTAACCGAACCCCGAACAGGGACCCTCCACCGCAACCTAAGCCTGCCTCGAACCCTAACCCTGCAAGTGAGCCGCCTTCTGGCATGGGCCCTCACTTGAGCCCTCGAGGGAGATCACGAGACTGGAGTCGATTCCGCCCTGGCGACGTCCCTGGACCAAACCCTAACCCTAGCTAAGGCTCCCTCCCCATGGGGACCCAATGCCAACGTCTGGCAACACCACGCGCCTGGGGTCCAGAAGCGGTGCAGGCTGGCTCGGCATGGAACCTGGAAGCTCACCATGTGGTTTCCCAGCCTGTCTGCAGCTGAGCGAGAGGATCCCGGAGGCCTCCTCGAACAGGGGCCGATCGACGTCTGTGGCCTTGGCAGCCAAAGCCGGATCGTGACCGGCACCGTCCCTTGTGTCCTCAACTCAGCCCTTCGGGGAGACCACTGCCCTGCTGTGGGTTCGGCGCCTGGAGCCTCCTGGGACCTAACCCTAACCCTAACCCTACACCGAACTGGGACCCTCCACCGAAACCTAAGCCGGCCTCGAACCCTAAGCCTGCACTTGAGCCGCCTTGCTGCATGGGCCCTCACTTCAGCCCTCGAGGGAGATCACGAGACCGGAGTCGCTTCGGCCCTGGCGACGTCCCTGGACCGAACCCTAACCCTAGCTAAGGCTCTCTCCCCAAGAGGACCCAATGCCAACGTCTGACAACACCACGCGCCTGGCGTCGGGAAGAGGTGCAGGCCGACTCGGCATGGAACCTGGAAGCTCACCATGCCGGATCCCAGGCCCGGCTGCAGCTGCCGAGAGGATTCCGGAGGCCTCCTCGACGAGGGGCCCAATCACGTGTGTGGCCCTGGCAGCCAAAGACGGATCCTGACCGGCAGCCTCCCTTGTGCCCTCAACTCAGGCCTTCGGGGAGACCACTGCCCTGCTGTGGGTTGGGCGCCTGGAGCCTCCTGGGACCTAACCCTAACCTTAACCGAACCCCGAACAGGGACCCTCCACCGCAACCTAAGCCTGCCTCGAACCCTAACCCTGCAAGTGAGCCGCCTTCTGGCATGGGCCCTCACTTGAGCCCTCGAGGGAGATCACGAGACTGGAGTCGATTCCGCCCTGGCGACGTCCCTGGACCAAACCCTAACCCTAGCTAAGGCTCCCTCCCCATGGGGACCCAATGCCAACGTCTGGCAACACCACGCGCCTGGGGTCCAGAAGCGGTGCAGGCTGGCTCGGCATGGAACCTGGAAGCTCACCATGTGGTTTCCCAGCCTGTCTGCAGCTGAGCGAGAGGATTCCGGAGGCCTCCTCGAACAGGGGCCGATCGACGTCTGTGGCCTTGGCAGCCAAAGCCGGATCGTGACCGGCACCGTCCCTTGTGTCCTCAACTCAGCCCTTCGGGGAGACCACTGCCCTGCTGTGGGTTCGGCGCCTGGAGCCTCCTGGGACCTAACCCTAACCCTAACCCTACACCGAACTGGGACCCTCCACCGAAACCTAAGCCGGCCTCGAACCCTAAGCCTGCACTTGAGCCGCCTTGCTGCATGGGCCCTCACTTCAGCCCTCGAGGGAGATCACGAGACCGGAGTCGCTTCGGCCCTGGCGACGTCCCTGGACCGAACCCTAACCCTAGCTAAGGCTCTCTCCCCAAGAGGACCCAATGCCAACGTCTGACAACACCACGCGCCTGGCGTCGGGAAGAGGTGCAGGCCGACTCGGCATGGAACCTGGAAGCTCACCATGCCGGATCCCAGGCCCGGCTGCAGCTGCCGAGAGGATTCCGGAGGCCTCCTCGACCAGGGGCCCAATCACGTGTGTGGCCCTGGCAGCCAAAGACGGATCCTGACCGGCAGCCTCCCTTGTGCCCTCAACTCAGGCCTTCGGGGAGACCACTGCCCTGCTGTGCGTTGGGCGCCTGGAGCCTCCTGGGACCTAACCCTAACCCTAACCGAACCCCGAACAGGGACCCTCCACCGCAACCTAAGCCTGCCTCGAACCCTAACCCTGCAAGTGAGCCGCCTTCTGGCATGGGCCCTCACTTGAGCCCTCGAGGGAGATCACGAGACTGGAGTCGATTCCGCCCTGGCGACGTCCCTGGACCAAACCCTAACCCTAGCTAAGGCTCCCTCCCCATGGGGACCCAATGCCAACGTCTGGCAACACCACGCGCCTGGGGTCCAGAAGCGGTGCAGGCTGGCTCGGCATGGAACCTGGAAGCTCACCATGTGGTTTCCCAGCCTGTCTGCAGCTGAGCGAGAGGATTCCGGAGGCCTCCTCGAACAGGGGCCGATCGACGTCTGTGGCCTTGGCAGCCAAAGCCGGATCGTGACCGGCACCGTCCCTTGTGTCCTCAACTCAGCCCTTCGGGGAGACCACTGCCCTGCTGTGGGTTCGGCGCCTGGAGCCTCCTGGGACCTAACCCTAACCCTAACCCTACACCGAACTGGGACCCTCCACCGAAACCTAAGCCGGCCTCGAACCCTAAGCCTGCACTTGAGCCGCCTTGCTGCATGGGCCCTCACTTCAGCCCTCGAGGGAGATCACGAGACCGGAGTCGCTTCGGCCCTGGCGACGTCCCTGGACCGAACCCTAACCCTAGCTAAGGCTCTCTCCCCAAGAGGACCCAATGCCAACGTCTGACAACACCACGCGCCTGGCGTCGGGAAGAGGTGCAGGCCGACTCGGCATGGAACCTGGAAGCTCACCATGCCGGATCCCAGGCCCGGCTGCAGCTGCCGAGAGGATTCCGGAGGCCTCCTCGACGAGGGGCCCAATCACGTGTGTGGCCCTGGCAGCCAAAGACGGATCCTGACCGGCAGCCTCCCTTGTGCCCTCAACTCAGGCCTTCGGGGAGACCACTGCCCTGCTGTGCGTTGGGCGCCTGGAGCCTCCTGGGACCTAACCCTAACCCTAACCGAACCCCGAACAGGGACCCTCCACCGCAACCTAAGCCTGCCTCGAACCCTAACCCTGCAAGTGAGCCGCCTTCTGGCATGGGCCCTCACTTGAGCCCTCGAGGGAGATCACGAGACTGGAGTCGATTCCGCCCTGGCGACGTCCCTGGACCAAACCCTAACCCTAGCTAAGGCTCCCTCCCCATGGGGACCCAATGCCAACGTCTGGCAACACCACGCGCCTGGGGTCCAGAAGCGGTGCAGGCTGGCTCGGCATGGAACCTGGAAGCTCACCATGTGGTTTCCCAGCCTGTCTGCAGCTGAGCGAGAGGATTCCGGAGGCCTCCTCGAACAGGGGCCGATCGACGTCTGTGGCCTTGGCAGCCAAAGCCGGATCGTGACCGGCACCGTCCCTTGTGTCCTCAACTCAGCCCTTCGGGGAGACCACTGCCCTGCTGTGGGTTCGGCGCCTGGAGCCTCCTGGGACCTAACCCTAACCCTAACCCTACACCGAACTGGGACCCTCCACCGAAACCTAAGCCGGCCTCGAACCCTATGCCTGCACTTGAGCCGCCTTTCTGCATGGGCCCTCACTTCAGCCCTCGAGGGAGATCACGAGACCGGAGTCGCTTCGGCCCTGGCGACGTCCCTGGACCGAACCCTAACCCTAGCTAAGGCTCTCCCCCCAAGAGGACCCAATGCCAACGTCTGACAACACCACGCGCCTGGCGTCGGGAAGAGGTGCAGGCCGACTCGGCATGGAACCTGGAAGCTCACCATGCCGGATCCCAGGCCCGGCTGCAGCTGCCGAGAGGATTCCGGAGGCCTCCTCGACCAGGGGCCCAATCACGTGTGTGGCCCTGGCAGCCAAAGACGGATCCTGACCGGCAGCCTCCCTTGTGCCCTCAACTCAGGCCTTCGGGGAGACCACTGCCCTGCTGTGCGTTGGGCGCCTGGAGCCTCCTGGGACCTAACCCTAACCCTAACCGAACCCCGAACAGGGACCCTCCACCGCAACCTAAGCCTGCCTCGAACCCTAACCCTGCAAGTGAGCCGCCTTCTGGCATGGGCCCTCACTTGAGCCCTCGAGGGAGATCACGAGACTGGAGTCGATTCCGCCCTGGCGACGTCCCTGGACCAAACCCTAACCCTAGCTAAGGCTCCCTCCCCATGGGGACCCAATGCCAACGTCTGGCAACACCACGCGCCTGGGGTCCAGAAGCGGTGCAGGCTGGCTCGGCATGGAACCTGGAAGCTCACCATGTGGTTTCCCAGCCGGTCTGCAGCTGAGCGAGAGGATCCCGGAGGCCTCCTCGAACAGGGGCCGATCGACGTCTGTGGCCTTGGCAGCCAAAGCCGGATCGTGACCGGCACCGTCCCTTGTGTCCTCAACTCAGCCCTTCGGGGAGACCACTGCCCTGCTGTGGGTTCGGCGCCTGGAGCCTCCTGGGACCTAACCCTAACCCTAACCCTACACCGAACTGGGACCCTCCACCGAAACCTAAGCCGGCCTCGAACCCTAAGCCTGCACTTGAGCCGCCTTGCTGCATGGGCCCTCACTTCAGCCCTCGAGGGAGATCACGAGACCGGAGTCGCTTCGGCCCTGGCGACGTCCCTGGACCGAACCCTAACCCTAGCTAAGGCTCTCTCCCCAAGAGGACCTAATGCCAACGTCTGACAACACCACGCGCCTGGCGTCGGGAAGAGGTGCAGGCCGACTCGGCATGGAACCTGGAAGCTCACCATGCCGGATCCCAGGCCCGGCTGCAGCTGCCGAGAGGATTCCGGAGGCCTCCTCGACGAGGGGCCCAATCACGTGTGTGGCCCTGGCAGCCAAAGACGGATCCTGACCGGCAGCCTCCCTTGTGCCCTCAACTCAGGCCTTCGGGGAGACCACTGCCCTGCTGTGCGTTGGGCGCCTGGAGCCTCCTGGGACCTAACCCTAACCCTAACCGAACCCCGAACAGGGACCCTCCACCGCAACCTAAGCCTGCCTCGAACCCTAACCCTGCAAGTGAGCCGCCTTCTGGCATGGGCCCTCACTTGAGCCCTCGAGGGAGATCACGAGACTGGAGTCGATTCCGCCCTGGCGACGTCCCTGGACCAAACCCTAACCCTAGCTAAGGCTCCCTCCCCATGGGGACCCAATGCCAACGTCTGGCAACACCACGCGCCTGGGGTCCAGAAGCGGTGCAGGCTGGCTCGGCATGGAACCTGGAAGCTCACCATGTGGTTTCCCAGCCTGTCTGCAGCTGAGCGAGAGGATTCCGGAGGCCTCCTCGAACAGGGGCCGATCGACGTCTGTGGCCTTGGCAGCCAAAGCCGGATCGTGACCGGCACCGTCCCTTGTGTCCTCAACTCAGCCCTTCGGGGAGACCACTGCCCTGCTGTGGGTTCGGCGCCTGGAGCCTCCTGGGACCTAACCCTAACCCTAACCCTACACCGAACTGGGACCCTCCACCGAAACCTAAGCCGGCCTCGAACCCTAAGCCTGCACTTGAGCCGCCTTGCTGCATGGGCCCTCACTTCAGCCCTCGAGGGAGATCACGAGACCGGAGTCGCTTCGGCCCTGGCGACGTCCCTGGACCGAACCCTAACCCTAGCTAAGGCTCTCTCCCCAAGAGGACCCAATGCCAACGTCTGACAACACCACGCGCCTGGCGTCGGGAAGAGGTGCAGGCCGACTCGGCATGGAACCTGGAAGCTCACCATGCCGGATCCCAGGCCCGGCTGCAGCTGCCGAGAGGATTCCGGAGGCCTCCTCGACCAGGGGCCCAATCACGTGTGTGGCCCTGGCAGCCAAAGACGGATCCTGACCGGCAGCCTCCCTTGTGCCCTCAACTCAGGCCTTCGGGGAGACCACTGCCCTGCTGTGCGTTGGGCGCCTGGAGCCTCCTGGGACCTAACCCTAACCCTAACCGTACCCCGAACAGGGACCCTCCACCGCAACCTAAGCCTGCCTCGAACCCTAACCCTGCAAGTGAGCCGCCTTCTGGCATGGGCCCTCACTTGAGCCCTCGAGGGAGATCACGAGACTGGAGTCGATTCCGCCCTGGCGACGTCCCTGGACCAAACCCTAACCCTAGCTAAGGCTCCCTCCCCATGGGGACCCAATGCCAACGTCTGGCAACACCACGCGCCTGGGGTCCAGAAGCGGTGCAGGCTGGCTCGGCATGGAACCTGGAAGCTCACCATGTGGTTTCCCAGCCTGTCTGCAGCTGAGCGAGAGGATTCCGGAGGCCTCCTCGAACAGGGGCCGATCGACGTCTGTGGCCTTGGCAGCCAAAGCCGGATCGTGACCGGCACCGTCCCTTGTGTCCTCAACTCAGCCCTTCGGGGAGACCACTGCCCTGCTGTGGGTTCGGCGCCTGGAGCCTCCTGGGACCTAACCCTAACCCTAACCCTACACCGAACTGGGACCCTCCACCGAAACCTAAGCCGGCCTCGAACCCTAAGCCTGCACTTGAGCCGCCTTGCTGCATGGGCCCTCACTTCAGCCCTCGAGGGAGATCACGAGACCGGAGTCGCTTCGGCCCTGGCGACGTCCCTGGACCGAACCCTAACCCTAGCTAAGGCTCTCCCCCCAAGAGGACCCAATGCCAACGTCTGACAACACCACGCGCCTGGCGTCGGGAAGAGGTGCAGGCCGACTCGGCATGGAACCTGGAAGCTCACCATGCCGGATCCCAGGCCCGGCTGCAGCTGCCGAGTGGATTCCGGAGGCCTCCTCGACGAGGGGCCCAATCACGTGTGTGGCCCTGGCAGCCAAAGACGGATCCTGACCGGCAGCCTCCCTTGTGCCCTCAACTCAGGCCTTCGGGGAGACCACTGCCCTGCTGTGCGTTGGGCGCCTGGAGCCTCCTGGGACCTAACCCTAACCCTAACCGAACCCCGAACAGGGACCCTCCACCGCAACCTAAGCCTGCCTCGAACCCTAACCCTGCAAGTGAGCCGCCTTCTGGCATGGGCCCTCACTTGAGCCCTCGAGGGAGATCACGAGACTGGAGTCGATTCCGCCCTGGCGACGTCCCTGGACCAAACCCTAACCCTAGCTAAGGCTCCCTCCCCATGGGGACCCAATGCCAACGTCTGGCAACACCACGCGCCTGGGGTCCAGAAGCGGTGCAGGCTGGCTCGGCATGGAACCTGGAAGCTCACCATGTGGTTTCCCAGCCTGTCTGCAGCTGAGCGAGAGGATCCCGGAGGCCTCCTCGAACAGGGGCCGATCGACGTCTGTGGCCTTGGCAGCCAAAGCCGGATCGTGACCGGCACCGTCCCTTGTGTCCTCAACTCAGCCCTTCGGGGAGACCACTGCCCTGCTGTGGGTTCGGCGCCTGGAGCCTCCTGGGACCTAACCCTAACCCTAACCCTACACCGAACTGGGACCCTCCACCGAAACCTAAGCCGGCCTCGAACCCTAAGCCTGCACTTGAGCCGCCTTGCTGCATGGGCCCTCACTTCAGCCCTCGAGGGAGATCACGAGACCGGAGTCGCTTCGGCCCTGGCGACGTCCCTGGACCGAACCCTAACCCTAGCTAAGGCTCTCTCCCCAAGAGGACCCAATGCCAACGTCTGACAACACCACGCGCCTGGCGTCGGGAAGTGGTGCAGGCCGACTCGGCATGGAACCTGGAAGCTCACCATGCCGGATCCCAGGCCCGGCTGCAGCTGCCGAGAGGATTCCGGAGGCCTCCTCGACGAGGGGCCCAATCACGTGTGTGGCCCTGGCAGCCAAAGACGGATCCTGACCGGCAGCCTCCCTTGTGCCCTCAACTCAGCCCTTCGGGGAGACCACTGCCCTGCTGTGGGTTGGGCGCCTGGAGCCTCCTGGGACCTAACCCTAACCCTAACCGAACCCCGAACAGGAACCCTCCACCGCAACCTAAGCCTGCCTCGAACCCTAACCCTGCAAGTGAGCCGCCTTCTGGCATGGGCCCTCACTTGAGCCCTCGAGGGAGATCACGAGACTGGAGTCGATTCCGCCCTGGCGACGTCCCTGGACCAAACCCTAACCCTAGCTAAGGCTCCCTCCCCATGGGGACCCAATGCCAACGTCTGGCAACACCACGCGCCTGGGGTCCAGAAGCGGTGCAGGCTGGCTCGGCATGGAACCTGGAAGCTCACCATGTGGTTTCCCAGCCTGTCTGCAGCTGAGCGAGAGGATCCCGGAGGCCTCCTCGAACAGGGGCCGATCGACGTCTGTGGCCTTGGCAGCCAAAGCCGGATCGTGACCGGCACCGTCCCTTGTGTCCTCAACTCAGCCCTTCGGGGAGACCACTGCCCTGCTGTGGGTTCGGCGCCTGGAGCCTCCTGGGACCTAACCCTAACCCTAACCCTACACCGAACTGGGACCCTCCACCGAAACCTAAGCCGGCCTCGAACCCTAAGCCTGCACTTGAGCCGCCTTGCTGCATGGGCCCTCACTTCAGCCCTCGAGGGAGATCACGAGACCGGAGTCGCTTCGGCCCTGGCGACGTCCCTGGACCGAACCCTAACCCTAGCTAAGGCTCTCTCCCCAAGAGGACCCAATGCCAACGTCTGACAACACCACGCGCCTGGCGTCGGGAAGAGGTGCAGGCCGACTCGGCATGGAACCTGGAAGCTCACCATGCCGGATCCCAGGCCCGGCTGCAGCTGCCGAGAGGATTCCGGAGGCCTCCTCGACGAGGGGCCCAATCACGTGTGTGGCCCTGGCAGCCAAAGACGGATCCTGACCGGCAGCCTCCCTTGTGCCCTCAACTCAGGCCTTCGGGGAGACCACTGCCCTGCTGTGCGTTGGGCGCCTGGAGCCTCCTGGGACCTAACCCTAACCCTAACCGAACCCCGAACAGGGACCCTCCACCGCAACCTAAGCCTGCCTCGAACCCTAACCCTGCAAGTGAGCCGCCTTCTGGCATGGGCCCTCACTTGAGCCCTCGAGGGAGATCACGAGACTGGAGTCGATTCCGCCCTGGCGACGTCCCTGGACCAAACCCTAACCCTAGCTAAGGCTCCCTCCCCATGGGGACCCAATGCCAACGTCTGGCAACACCACGCGCCTGGGGTCCAGAAGCGGTGCAGGCTGGCTCGGCATGGAACCTGGAAGCTCACCATGTGGTTTCCCAGCCTGTCTGCAGCTGAGCGAGAGGATCCCGGAGGCCTCCTCGAACAGGGGCCGATCGACGTCTGTGGCCTTGGCAGCCAAAGCCGGATCGTGACCGGCACCGTCCCTTGTGTCCTCAACTCAGCCCTTCGGGGAGACCACTGCCCTGCTGTGGGTTCGGCGCCTGGAGCCTCCTGGGACCTAACCCTAACCCTAACCCTACACCGAACTGGGACCCTCCACCGAAACCTAAGCCGGCCTCGAACCCTAAGCCTGCACTTGAGCCGCCTTGCTGCATGGGCCCTCACTTCAGCCCTCGAGGGAGATCACGAGACCGGAGTCGCTTCGGCCCTGGCGACGTCCCTGGACCGAACCCTAACCCTAGCTAAGGCTCTCTCCCCAAGAGGACCCAATGCCAACGTCTGACAACACCACGCGCCTGGCGTCGGGAAGAGGTGCAGGCCGACTCGGCATGGAACCTGGAAGCTCACCATGCCGGATCCCAGGCCCGGCTGCAGCTGCCGAGAGGATTCCGGAGGCCTCCTCGACGAGGGGCCCAATCACGTGTGTGGCCCTGGCAGCCAAAGACGGATCCTGACCGGCAGCCTCCCTTGTGCCCTCAACTCAGGCCTTCGGGGAGACCACTGCCCTGCTGTGCGTTGGGCGCCTGGAGCCTCCTGGGACCTAACCCTAACCCTAACCGAACCCCGAACAGGGACCCTCCACCGCAACCTAAGCCTGCCTCGAACCCTAACCCTGCAAGTGAGCCGCCTTCTGGCATGGGCCCTCACTTGAGCCCTCGAGGGAGATCACGAGACTGGAGTCGATTCCGCCCTGGCGACGTCCCTGGACCAAACCCTAACCCTAGCTAAGGCTCCCTCCCCATGGGGACCCAATGCCAACGTCTGGCAACACCACGCGCCTGGGGTCCAGAAGCGGTGCAGGCTGGCTCGGCATGGAACCTGGAAGCTCACCATGTGGTTTCCCAGCCGGTCTGCAGCTGAGCGAGAGGATCCCGGAGGCCTCCTCGAACAGGGGCCGATCGACGTCTGTGGCCTTGGCAGCCAAAGCCGGATCGTGACCGGCACCGTCCCTTGTGTCCTCAACTCAGCCCTTCGGGGAGACCACTGCCCTGCTGTGGGTTCGGCGCCTGGAGCCTCCTGGGACCTAACCCTAACCCTAACCCTACACCGAACTGGGACCCTCCACCGAAACCTAAGCCGGCCTCGAACCCTAAGCCTGCACTTGAGCCGCCTTGCTGCATGGGCCCTCACTTCAGCCCTCGAGGGAGATCACGAGACCGGAGTCGCTTCGGCCCTGGCGACGTCCCTGGACCGAACCCTAACCCTAGCTAAGGCTCTCTCCCCAAGAGGACCTAATGCCAACGTCTGACAACACCACGCGCCTGGCGTCGGGAAGAGGTGCAGGCCGACTCGGCATGGAACCTGGAAGCTCACCATGCCGGATCCCAGGCCCGGCTGCAGCTGCCGAGAGGATTCCGGAGGCCTCCTCGACGAGGGGCCCAATCACGTGTGTGGCCCTGGCAGCCAAAGACGGATCCTGACCGGCAGCCTCCCTTGTGCCCTCAACTCAGGCCTTCGGGGAGACCACTGCCCTGCTGTGCGTTGGGCGCCTGGAGCCTCCTGGGACCTAACCCTAACCCTAACCGAACCCCGAACAGGGACCCTCCACCGCAACCTAAGCCTGCCTCGAACCCTAACCCTGCAAGTGAGCCGCCTTCTGGCATGGGCCCTCACTTGAGCCCTCGAGGGAGATCACGAGACTGGAGTCGATTCCGCCCTGGCGACGTCCCTGGACCAAACCCTAACCCTAGCTAAGGCTCCCTCCCCATGGGGACCCAATGCCAACGTCTGGCAACACCACGCGCCTGGGGTCCAGAAGCGGTGCAGGCTGGCTCGGCATGGAACCTGGAAGCTCACCATGTGGTTTCCCAGCCTGTCTGCAGCTGAGCGAGAGGATTCCGGAGGCCTCCTCGAACAGGGGCCGATCGACGTCTGTGGCCTTGGCAGCCAAAGCCGGATCGTGACCGGCACCGTCCCTTGTGTCCTCAACTCAGCCCTTCGGGGAGACCACTGCCCTGCTGTGGGTTCGGCGCCTGGAGCCTCCTGGGACCTAACCCTAACCCTAACCCTACACCGAACTGGGACCCTCCACCGAAACCTAAGCCGGCCTCGAACCCTAAGCCTGCACTTGAGCCGCCTTGCTGCATGGGCCCTCACTTCAGCCCTCGAGGGAGATCACGAGACCGGAGTCGCTTCGGCCCTGGCGACGTCCCTGGACCGAACCCTAACCCTAGCTAAGGCTCTCTCCCCAAGAGGACCCAATGCCAACGTCTGACAACACCACGCGCCTGGCGTCGGGAAGAGGTGCAGGCCGACTCGGCATGGAACCTGGAAGCTCACCATGCCGGATCCCAGGCCCGGCTGCAGCTGCCGAGAGGATTCCGGAGGCCTCCTCGACCAGGGGCCCAATCACGTGTGTGGCCCTGGCAGCCAAAGACGGATCCTGACCGGCAGCCTCCCTTGTGCCCTCAACTCAGGCCTTCGGGGAGACCACTGCCCTGCTGTGCGTTGGGCGCCTGGAGCCTCCTGGGACCTAACCCTAACCCTAACCGTACCCCGAACAGGGACCCTCCACCGCAACCTAAGCCTGCCTCGAACCCTAACCCTGCAAGTGAGCCGCCTTCTGGCATGGGCCCTCACTTGAGCCCTCGAGGGAGATCACGAGACTGGAGTCGATTCCGCCCTGGCGACGTCCCTGGACCAAACCCTAACCCTAGCTAAGGCTCCCTCCCCATGGGGACCCAATGCCAACGTCTGGCAACACCACGCGCCTGGGGTCCAGAAGCGGTGCAGGCTGGCTCGGCATGGAACCTGGAAGCTCACCATGTGGTTTCCCAGCCTGTCTGCAGCTGAGCGAGAGGATTCCGGAGGCCTCCTCGAACAGGGGCCGATCGACGTCTGTGGCCTTGGCAGCCAAAGCCGGATCGTGACCGGCACCGTCCCTTGTGTCCTCAACTCAGCCCTTCGGGGAGACCACTGCCCTGCTGTGGGTTCGGCGCCTGGAGCCTCCTGGGACCTAACCCTAACCCTAACCCTACACCGAACTGGGACCCTCCACCGAAACCTAAGCCGGCCTCGAACCCTAAGCCTGCACTTGAGCCGCCTTGCTGCATGGGCCCTCACTTCAGCCCTCGAGGGAGATCACGAGACCGGAGTCGCTTCGGCCCTGGCGACGTCCCTGGACCGAACCCTAACCCTAGCTAAGGCTCTCCCCCCAAGAGGACCCAATGCCAACGTCTGACAACACCACGCGCCTGGCGTCGGGAAGAGGTGCAGGCCGACTCGGCATGGAACCTGGAAGCTCACCATGCCGGATCCCAGGCCCGGCTGCAGCTGCCGAGTGGATTCCGGAGGCCTCCTCGACGAGGGGCCCAATCACGTGTGTGGCCCTGGCAGCCAAAGACGGATCCTGACCGGCAGCCTCCCTTGTGCCCTCAACTCAGGCCTTCGGGGAGACCACTGCCCTGCTGTGCGTTGGGCGCCTGGAGCCTCCTGGGACCTAACCCTAACCCTAACCGAACCCCGAACAGGGACCCTCCACCGCAACCTAAGCCTGCCTCGAACCCTAACCCTGCAAGTGAGCCGCCTTCTGGCATGGGCCCTCACTTGAGCCCTCGAGGGAGATCACGAGACTGGAGTCGATTCCGCCCTGGCGACGTCCCTGGACCAAACCCTAACCCTAGCTAAGGCTCCCTCCCCATGGGGACCCAATGCCAACGTCTGGCAACACCACGCGCCTGGGGTCCAGAAGCGGTGCAGGCTGGCTCGGCATGGAACCTGGAAGCTCACCATGTGGTTTCCCAGCCTGTCTGCAGCTGAGCGAGAGGATCCCGGAGGCCTCCTCGAACAGGGGCCGATCGACGTCTGTGGCCTTGGCAGCCAAAGCCGGATCGTGACCGGCACCGTCCCTTGTGTCCTCAACTCAGCCCTTCGGGGAGACCACTGCCCTGCTGTGGGTTCGGCGCCTGGAGCCTCCTGGGACCTAACCCTAACCCTAACCCTACACCGAACTGGGACCCTCCACCGAAACCTAAGCCGGCCTCGAACCCTAAGCCTGCACTTGAGCCGCCTTGCTGCATGGGCCCTCACTTCAGCCCTCGAGGGAGATCACGAGACCGGAGTCGCTTCGGCCCTGGCGACGTCCCTGGACCGAACCCTAACCCTAGCTAAGGCTCTCTCCCCAAGAGGACCCAATGCCAACGTCTGACAACACCACGCGCCTGGCGTCGGGAAGTGGTGCAGGCCGACTCGGCATGGAACCTGGAAGCTCACCATGCCGGATCCCAGGCCCGGCTGCAGCTGCCGAGAGGATTCCGGAGGCCTCCTCGACGAGGGGCCCAATCACGTGTGTGGCCCTGGCAGCCAAAGACGGATCCTGACCGGCAGCCTCCCTTGTGCCCTCAACTCAGCCCTTCGGGGAGACCACTGCCCTGCTGTGGGTTGGGCGCCTGGAGCCTCCTGGGACCTAACCCTAACCCTAACCGAACCCCGAACAGGGACCCTCCACCGCAACCTAAGCCTGCCTCGAACCCTAACCCTGCAAGTGAGCCGCCTTCTGGCATGGGCCCTCACTTGAGCCCTCGAGGGAGATCACGAGACTGGAGTCGATTCCGCCCTGGCGACGTCCCTGGACCAAACCCTAACCCTAGCTAAGGCTCCCTCCCCATGGGGACCCAATGCCAACGTCTGGCAACACCACGCGCCTGGGGTCCAGAAGCGGTGCAGGCTGGCTCGGCATGGAACCTGGAAGCTCACCATGTGGTTTCCCAGCCTGTCTGCAGCTGAGCGAGAGGATCCCGGAGGCCTCCTCGAACAGGGGCCGATCGACGTCTGTGGCCTTGGCAGCCAAAGCCGGATCGTGACCGGCACCGTCCCTTGTGTCCTCAACTCAGCCCTTCGGGGAGACCACTGCCCTGCTGTGGGTTCGGCGCCTGGAGCCTCCTGGGACCTAACCCTAACCCTAACCCTACACCGAACTGGGACCCTCCACCGAAACCTAAGCCGGCCTCGAACCCTAAGCCTGCACTTGAGCCGCCTTGCTGCATGGGCCCTCACTTCAGCCCTCGAGGGAGATCACGAGACCGGAGTCGCTTCGGCCCTGGCGACGTCCCTGGACCGAACCCTAACCCTAGCTAAGGCTCTCTCCCCAAGAGGACCCAATGCCAACGTCTGACAACACCACGCGCCTGGCGTCGGGAAGAGGTGCAGGCCGACTCGGCATGGAACCTGGAAGCTCACCATGCCGGATCCCAGGCCCGGCTGCAGCTGCCGAGAGGATTCCGGAGGCCTCCTCGACCAGGGGCCCAATCACGTGTGTGGCCCTGGCAGCCAAAGACGGATCCTGACCGGCAGCCTCCCTTGTGCCCTCAACTCAGGCCTTCGGGGAGACCACTGCCCTGCTGTGGGTTGGGCGCCTGGAGCCTCCTGGGACCTAACCCTAACCCTAACCGAACCCCGAACAGGGACCCTCCACCGCAACCTAAGCCTGCCTCGAACCCTAACCCTGCAAGTGAGCCGCCTTCTGGCATGGGCCCTCACTTGAGCCCTCGAGGGAGATCACGAGACTGGAGTCGATTCCGCCCTGGCGACGTCCCTGGACCAAACCCTAACCCTAGCTAAGGCTCCCTCCCCATGGGGACCCAATGCCAACGTCTGGCAACACCACGCGCCTGGGGTCCAGAAGCGGTGCAGGCTGGCTCGGCATGGAACCTGGAAGCTCACCATGTGGTTTCCCAGCCTGTCTGCAGCTGAGCGAGAGGATTCCGGAGGCCTCCTCGAACAGGGGGCCGATCGACGTCTGTGGCCTTGGCAGCCAAAGCCGGATCGTGACCGGCACCGTCCCTTGTGTCCTCAACTCAGCCCTTCGGGGAGACCACTGCCCTGCTGTGGGTTCGGCGCCTGGAGCCTCCTGGGACCTAACCCTAACCCTAACCCTACACCGAACTGGGACCCTCCACCGAAACCTAAGCCGGCCTCGAACCCTAAGCCTGCACTTGAGCCGCCTTTCTGCATGGGCCCTCACTTCAGCCCTCGAGGGAGATCACGAGACCGGAGTCGCTTCGGCCCTGGCGACGTCCCTGGACCGAACCCTAACCCTAGCTAAGGCTCTCCCCCCAAGGGGACCCAATGCCAACGTCTGACAACACCACGCGCCTGGCGTCGGGAAGAGGTGCAGGCCGACTCGGCATGGAACCTGGAAGCTCACCATGCCGGATCCCAGGCCCGGCTGCAGCTGCCGAGTGGATTCCGGAGGCCTCCTCGACGAGGGGCCCAATCACGTGTGTGGCCCTGGCAGCCAAAGACGGATCCTGACCGGCAGCCTCCCTTGTGCCCTCAACTCAGGCCTTCGGGGAGACCACTGCCCTGCTGTGCGTTGGGCGCCTGGAGCCTCCTGGGACCTAACCCTAACCCTAACCGAACCCCGAACAGGGACCCTCCACCGCAACCTAAGCCTGCCTCGAACCCTAACCCTGCAAGTGAGCCGCCTTCTGGCATGGGCCCTCACTTGAGCCCTCGAGGGAGATCACGAGACTGGAGTCGATTCCGCCCTGGCGACGTCCCTGGACCAAACCCTAACCCTAGCTAAGGCTCCCTCCCCATGGGGACCCAATGCCAACGTCTGGCAACACCACGCGCCTGGGGTCCAGAAGCGGTGCAGGCTGGCTCGGCATGGAACCTGGAAGCTCACCATGTGGTTTCCCAGCCTGTCTGCAGCTGAGCGAGAGGATCCCGGAGGCCTCCTCGAACAGGGGCCGATCGACGTCTGTGGCCTTGGCAGCCAAAGCCGGATCGTGACCGGCACCGTCCCTTGTGTCCTCAACTCAGCCCTTCGGGGAGACCACTGCCCTGCTGTGGGTTCGGCGCCTGGAGCCTCCTGGGACCTAACCCTAACCCTAACCCTACACCGAACTGGGACCCTCCACCGAAACCTAAGCCGGCCTCGAACCCTAAGCCTGCACTTGAGCCGCCTTGCTGCATGGGCCCTCACTTCAGCCCTCGAGGGAGATCACGAGACCGGAGTCGCTTCGGCCCTGGCGACGTCCCTGGACCGAACCCTAACCCTAGCTAAGGCTCTCTCCCCAAGAGGACCCAATGCCAACGTCTGACAACACCACGCGCCTGGCGTCGGGAAGAGGTGCAGGCCGACTCGGCATGGAACCTGGAAGCTCACCATGCCGGATCCCAGGCCCGGCTGCAGCTGCCGAGAGGATTCCGGAGGCCTCCTCGACCAGGGGCCCAATCACGTGTGTGGCCCTGGCAGCCAAAGACGGATCCTGACCGGCAGCCTCCCTTGTGCCCTCAACTCAGGCCTTCGGGGAGACCACTGCCCTGCTGTGGGTTGGGCGCCTGGAGCCTCCTGGGACCTAACCCTAACCCTAACCGAACCCCGAACAGGGACCCTCCACCGCAACCTAAGCCTGCCTCGAACCCTAACCCTGCAAGTGAGCCGCCTTCTGGCATGGGCCCTCACTTGAGCCCTCGAGGGAGATCACGAGACTGGAGTCGATTCCGCCCTGGCGACGTCCCTGGACCAAACCCTAACCCTAGCTAAGGCTCCCTCCCCATGGGGACCCAATGCCAACGTCTGGCAACACCACGCGCCTGGGGTCCAGAAGCGGTGCAGGCTGGCTCGGCATGGAACCTGGAAGCTCACCATGTGGTTTCCCAGCCTGTCTGCAGCTGAGCGAGAGGATTCCGGAGGCCTCCTCGAACAGGGGCCGATCGACGTCTGTGGCCTTGGCAGCCAAAGCCGGATCGTGACCGGCACCGTCCCTTGTGTCCTCAACTCAGCCCTTCGGGGAGACCACTGCCCTGCTGTGGGTTCGGCGCCTGGAGCCTCCTGGGACCTAACCCTAACCCTAACCCTACACCGAACTGGGACCCTCCACCGAAACCTAAGCCGGCCTCGAACCCTAAGCCTGCACTTGAGCCGCCTTGCTGCATGGGCCCTCACTTCAGCCCTCGAGGGAGATCACGAGACCGGAGTCGCTTCGGCCCTGGCGACGTCCCTGGACCGAACCCTAACCCTAGCTAAGGCTCTCCCCACAAGAGGACCCAATGCCAACGTCTGACAACACCACGCGCCTGGCGTCGGGAAGAGGTGCAGGCCGACTCGGCATGGAACCTGGAAGCTCACCATGCCGGATCCCAGGCCCGGCTGCAGCTGCCGAGAGGATTCCGGAGGCCTCCTCGACGAGGGGCCCAATCACGTGTGTGGCCCTGGCAGCCAAAGACGGATCCTGACCGGCAGCCTCCCTTGTGCCCTCAACTCAGGCCTTCGGGGAGACCACTGCCCTGCTGTGGGTTGGGCGCCTGGAGCCTCCTGGGACCTAACCCTAACCCTAACCGAACCCCGAACAGGGACCCTCCACCGCAACCTAAGCCTGCCTCGAACCCTAACCCTGCAAGTGAGCCGCCTTCTGGCATGGGCCCTCACTTGAGCCCTCGAGGGAGATCACGAGACTGGAGTCGATTCCGCCCTGGCGACGTCCCTGGACCAAACCCTAACCCTAGCTAAGGCTCCCTCCCCATGGGGACCCAATGCCAACGTCTGGCAACACCACGCGCCTGGGGTCCAGAAGCGGTGCAGGCTGGCTCGGCATGGAACCTGGAAGCTCACCATGTGGTTTCCCAGCCTGTCTGCAGCTGAGCGAGAGGATTCCGGAGGCCTCCTCGAACAGGGGCCGATCGACGTCTGTGGCCTTGGCAGCCAAAGCCGGATCGTGACCGGCACCGTCCCTTGTGTCCTCAACTCAGCCCTTCGGGGAGACCACTGCCCTGCTGTGGGTTCGGCGCCTGGAGCCTCCTGGGACCTAACCCTAACCCTAACCCTACACCGAACTGGGACCCTCCACCGAAACCTAAGCCGGCCTCGAACCCTAAGCCTGCACTTGAGCCGCCTTGCTGCATGGGCCCTCACTTCAGCCCTCGAGGGAGATCACGAGACCGGAGTCGCTTCGGCCCTGGCGACGTCCCTGGACCGAACCCTAACCCTAGCTAAGGCTCTCCCCCCAAGAGGACCCAATGCCAACGTCTGACAACACCACGCGCCTGGCGTCGGGAAGAGGTGCAGGCCGACTCGGCATGGAACCTGGAAGCTCACCATGCCGGATCCCAGGCCCGGCTGCAGCTGCCGAGTGGATTCCGGAGGCCTCCTCGACGAGGGGCCCAATCACGTGTGTGGCCCTGGCAGCCAAAGACGGATCCTGACCGGCAGCCTCCCTTGTGCCCTCAACTCAGGCCTTCGGGGAGACCACTGCCCTGCTGTGCGTTGGGCGCCTGGAGCCTCCTGGGACCTAACCCTAACCCTAACCGAACCCCGAACAGGGACCCTCCACCGCAACCTAAGCCTGCCTCGAACCCTAACCCTGCAAGTGAGCCGCCTTCTGGCATGGGCCCTCACTTGAGCCCTCGAGGGAGATCACGAGACTGGAGTCGATTCCGCCCTGGCGACGTCCCTGGACCAAACCCTAACCCTAGCTAAGGCTCCCTCCCCATGGGGACCCAATGCCAACGTCTGGCAACACCACGCGCCTGGGGTCCAGAAGCGGTGCAGGCTGGCTCGGCATGGAACCTGGAAGCTCACCATGTGGTTTCCCAGCCTGTCTGCAGCTGAGCGAGAGGATCCCGGGGGCCTCCTCGAACAGGGGCCGATCGACGTCTGTGGCCTTGGCAGCCAAAGCCGGATCGTGACCGGCACCGTCCCTTGTGTCCTCAACTCAGCCCTTCGGGGAGACCACTGCCCTGCTGTGGGTTCGGCGCCTGGAGCCTCCTGGGACCTAACCCTAACCCTAACCCTACACCGAACTGGGACCCTCCACCGAAACCTAAGCCGGCCTCGAACCCTAAGCCTGCACTTGAGCCGCCTTGCTGCATGGGCCCTCACTTCAGCCCTCGAGGGAGATCACGAGACCGGAGTCGCTTCGGCCCTGGCGACGTCCCTGGACCGAACCCTAACCCTAGCTAAGGCTCTCCCCACAAGAGGACCCAATGCCAACGTCTGACAACACCACGCGCCTGGCGTCGGGAAGAGGTGCAGGCCGACTCGGCATGGAACCTGGAAGCTCACCATGCCGGATCCCAGACCCGGCTGCAGCTGCCGAGAGGATTCCGGAGGCCTCCTCGACGAGGGGCCCAATCACGTGTGTGGCCCTGGCAGCCAAAGACGGATCCTGACCGGCAGCCTCCTTTGTGCCCTCAACTCAGGCCTTCGGGGAGACCACTGCCCTGCTGTGGGTTGGGCGCCTGGAGCCTCCTGGGACCTAACCCTAACCCTAACCGAACCCCGAACAGGGACCCTCCACCGCAACCTAAGCCTGCCTCGAACCCTAACCCTGCAAGTGAGCCGCCTTCTGGCATGGGCCCTCACTTGAGCCCTCGAGGGAGATCACGAGACTGGAGTCGATTCCGCCCTGGCGACGTCCCTGGACCAAACCCTAACCCTAGCTAAGGCTCCCTCCCCATGGGGACCCAATGCCAACGTCTGGCAACACCACGCGCCTGGGGTCCAGAAGCGGTGCAGGCTGGCTCGGCATGGAACCTGGAAGCTCACCATGTGGTTTCCCAGCCTGTCTGCAGCTGAGCGAGAGGATTCCGGAGGCCTCCTCGAACAGGGGCCGATCGACGTCTGTGGCCTCGGCAGCCAAAGCCGGATCGTGACCGGCACCGTCCCTTGTGTCCTCAACTCAGCCCTTCGGGGAGACCACTGCCCTGCTGTGGGTTCGGCGCCTGGAGCCTCCTGGGACCTAACCCTAACCCTAACCCTACACCGAACTGGGACCCTCCACCGAAACCTAAGCCGGCCTCGAACCCTAAGCCTGCACTTGAGCCGCCTTGCTGCATGGGCCCTCACTTCAGCCCTCGAGGGAGATCACGAGACCGGAGTCGCTTCGGCCCTGGCGACGTCCCTGGACCGAACCCTAACCCTAGCTAAGGCTCTCCCCCCAAGAGGACCCAATGCCAACGTCTGACAACACCACGCGCCTGGCGTCGGGAAGAGGTGCAGGCCGACTCGGCATGGAACCTGGAAGCTCACCATGCCGGATCCCAGGCCCGGCTGCAGCTGCCGAGTGGATTCCGGAGGCCTCCTCGACGAGGGGCCCAATCACGTGTGTGGCCCTGGCAGCCAAAGACGGATCCTGACCGGCAGCCTCCCTTGTGCCCTCAACTCAGGCCTTCGGGGAGACCACTGCCCTGCTGTGCGTTGGGCGCCTGGAGCCTCCTGGGACCTAACCCTAACCCTAACCGAACCCCGAACAGGGACCCTCCACCGCAACCTAAGCCTGCCTCGAACCCTAACCCTGCAAGTGAGCCGCCTTCTGGCATGGGCCCTCACTTGAGCCCTCGAGGGAGATCACGAGACTGGAGTCGATTCCGCCCTGGCGACGTCCCTGGACCAAACCCTAACCCTAGCTAAGGCTCCCTCCCCATGGGGACCCAATGCCAACGTCTGGCAACACCACGCGCCTGGGGTCCAGAAGCGGTGCAGGCTGGCTCGGCATGGAACCTGGAAGCTCACCATGTGGTTTCCCAGCCTGTCTGCAGCTGAGCGAGAGGATTCCGGAGGCCTCCTCGAACAGGGGCCGATCGACGTCTGTGGCCTTGGCAGCCAAAGCCGGATCGTGACCGGCACCGTCCCTTGTGTCCTCAACTCAGCCCTTCGGGGAGACCACTGCCCTGCTGTGGGTTCGGCGCCTGGAGCCTCCTGGGACCTAACCCTAACCCTAACCCTACACCGAACTGGGACCCTCCACCGAAACCTAAGCCGGCCTCGAACCCTAAGCCTGCACTTGAGCCGCCTTGCTGCATGGGCCCTCACTTCAGCCCTCGAGGGAGATCACGAGACCGGAGTCGCTTCGGCCCTGGCGACGTCCCTGGACCGAACCCTAACCCTAGCTAAGGCTCTCCCCCCAAGAGGACCCAATGCCAACGTCTGACAACACCACGCGCCTGGCGTCGGGAAGAGGTGCAGGCCGACTCGGCATGGAACCTGGAAGCTCACCATGCCGGATCCCAGGCCCGGCTGCAGCTGCCGAGTGGATTCCGGAGGCCTCCTCGACGAGGGGCCCAATCACGTGTGTGGCCCTGGCAGCCAAAGACGGATCCTGACCGGCAGCCTCCCTTGTGCCCTCAACTCAGGCCTTCGGGGAGACCACTGCCCTGCTGTGCGTTGGGCGCCTGGAGCCTCCTGGGACCTAACCCTAACCCTAACCGAACCCCGAACAGGGACCCTCCACCGCAACCTAAGCCTGCCTCGAACCCTAACCCTGCAAGTGAGCCGCCTTCTGGCATGGGCCCTCACTTGAGCCCTCGAGGGAGATCACGAGACTGGAGTCGATTCCGCCCTGGCGACGTCCCTGGACCAAACCCTAACCCTAGCTAAGGCTCCCTCCCCATGGGGACCCAATGCCAACGTCTGGCAACACCACGCGCCTGGGGTCCAGAAGCGGTGCAGGCTGGCTCGGCATGGAACCTGGAAGCTCACCATGTGGTTTCCCAGCCTGTCTGCAGCTGAGCGAGAGGATCCCGGAGGCCTCCTCGAACAGGGGCCGATCGACGTCTGTGGCCTTGGCAGCCAAAGCCGGATCGTGACCGGCACCGTCCCTTGTGTCCTCAACTCAGCCCTTCGGGGAGACCACTGCCCTGCTGTGGGTTCGGCGCCTGGAGCCTCCTAGGACCTAACCCTAACCCTAACCCTACACCGAACTGGGACCCTCCACCGAAACCTAAGCCGGCCTCGAACCCTAAGCCTGCACTTGAGCCGCCTTGCTGCATGGGCCCTCACTTCAGCCCTCGAGGGAGATCACGAGACCGGAGTCGCTTCGGCCCTGGCGACGTCCCTGGACCGAACCCTAACCCTAGCTAAGGCTCTCCCCACAAGAGGACCCAATGCCAACGTCTGACAACACCACGCGCCTGGCGTCGGGAAGAGGTGCAGGCCGACTCGGCATGGAACCTGGAAGCTCACCATGCCGGATCCCAGGCCCGGCTGCAGCTGCCGAGAGGATTCCGGAGGCCTCCTCGACGAGGGGCCCAATCACGTGTGTGGCCCTGGCAGCCAAAGACGGATCCTGACCGGCAGCCTCCTTTGTGCCCTCAACTCAGGCCTTCGGGGAGACCACTGCCCTGCTGTGGGTTGGGCGCCTGGAGCCTCCTGGGACCTAACCCTAACCCTAACCGAACCCCGAACAGGGACCCTCCACCGCAACCTAAGCCTGCCTCGAACCCTAACCCTGCAAGTGAGCCGCCTTCTGGCATGGGCCCTCACTTGAGCCCTCGAGGGAGATCACGAGACTGGAGTCGATTCCGCCCTGGCGACGTCCCTGGACCAAACCCTAACCCTAGCTAAGGCTCCCTCCCCATGGGGACCCAATGCCAACGTCTGGCAACACCACGCGCCTGGGGTCCAGAAGCGGTGCAGGCTGGCTCGGCATGGAACCTGGAAGCTCACCATGTGGTTTCCCAGCCTGTCTGCAGCTGAGCGAGAGGATCCCGGAGGCCTCCTCGAACAGGGGCCGATCGACGTCTGTGGCCTTGGCAGCCAAAGCCGGATCGTGACCGGCACCGTCCCTTGTGTCCTCAACTCAGCCCTTCGGGGAGACCACTGCCCTGCTGTGGGTTCGGCGCCTGGAGCCTCCTGGGACCTAACCCTAACCCTAACCCTACACCGAACTGGGACCCTCCACCGAAACCTAAGCCGGCCTCGAACCCTAAGCCTGCACTTGAGCCGCCTTGCTGCATGGGCCCTCACTTCAGCCCTCGAGGGAGATCACGAGACCGGAGTCGCTTCGGCCCTGGCGACGTCCCTGGACCGAACCCTAACCCTAGCTAAGGCTCTCCCCCCAAGAGGACCCAATGCCAACGTCTGACAACACCACGCGCCTGGCGTCGGGAAGAGGTGCAGGCCGACTCGGCATGGAACCTGGAAGCTCACCATGCCGGATCCCAGGCCCGGCTGCAGCTGCCGAGTGGATTCCGGAGGCCTCCTCGACGAGGGGCCCAATCACGTGTGTGGCCCTGGCAGCCAAAGACGGATCCTGACCGGCAGCCTCCCTTGTGCCCTCAACTCAGGCCTTCGGGGAGACCACTGCCCTGCTGTGCGTTGGGCGCCTGGAGCCTCCTGGGACCTAACCCTAACCCTAACCGAACCCCGAACAGGGACCCTCCACCGCAACCTAAGCCTGCCTCGAACCCTAACCCTGCAAGTGAGCCGCCTTCTGGCATGGGCCCTCACTTGAGCCCTCGAGGGAGATCACGAGACTGGAGTCGATTCCGCCCTGGCGACGTCCCTGGACCAAACCCTAACCCTAGCTAAGGCTCCCTCCCCATGGGGACCCAATGCCAACGTCTGGCAACACCACGCGCCTGGGGTCCAGAAGCGGTGCAGGCTGGCTCGGCATGGAACCTGGAAGCTCACCATGTGGTTTCCCAGCCTGTCTGCAGCTGAGCGAGAGGATTCCGGAGGCCTCCTCGAACAGGGGCCGATCGACGTCTGTGGCCTTGGCAGCCAAAGCCGGATCGTGACCGGCACCGTCCCTTGTGTCCTCAACTCAGCCCTTCGGGGAGACCACTGCCCTGCTGTGGGTTCGGCGCCTGGAGCCTCCTGGGACCTAACCCTAACCCTAACCCTACACTGAACTGGGACCCTCCACCGAAACCTAAGCCGGCCTCGAACCCTAAGCCTGCACTTGAGCCGCCTTGCTGCATGGGCCCTCACTTCAGCCCTCGAGGGAGATCACGAGACCGGAGTCGCTTCGGCCCTGGCGACGTCCCTGGACCGAACCCTAACCCTAGCTAAGGCTCTCCCCACAAGAGGACCCAATGCCAACGTCTGACAACACCACGCGCCTGGCGTCGGGAAGAGGTGCAGGCCGACTCGGCATGGAACCTGGAAGCTCACCATGCCGGATCCCAGGCCCGGCTGCAGCTGCCGAGAGGATTCCGGAGGCCTCCTCGACGAGGGGCCCAATCACGTGTGTGGCCCTGGCAGCCAAAGACGGATCCTGACCGGCAGCCTCCTTTGTGCCCTCAACTCAGGCCTTCGGGGAGACCACTGCCCTGCTGTGGGTTGGGCGCCTGGAGCCTCCTGGGACCTAACCCTAACCCTAACCGAACCCCGAACAGGGACCCTCCACCGCAACCTAAGCCTGCCTCGAACCCTAACCCTGCAAGTGAGCCGCCTTCTGGCATGGGCCCTCACTTGAGCCCTCGAGGGAGATCACGAGACTGGAGTCGATTCCGCCCTGGCGACGTCCCTGGACCAAACCCTAACCCTAGCTAAGGCTCCCTCCCCATGGGGACCCAATGCCAACGTCTGGCAACACCACGCGCCTGGGGTCCAGAAGCGGTGCAGGCTGGCTCGGCATGGAACCTGGAAGCTCACCATGTGGTTTCCCAGCCTGTCTGCAGCTGAGCGAGAGGATCCCGGAGGCCTCCTCGAACAGGGGCCGATCGACGTCTGTGGCCTTGGCAGCCAAAGCCGGATCGTGACCGGCACCGTCCCTTGTGTCCTCAACTCAGCCCTTCGGGGAGACCACTGCCCTGCTGTGGGTTCGGCGCCTGGAGCCTCCTGGGACCTAACCCTAACCCTAACCCTACACCGAACTGGGACCCTCCACCGAAACCTAAGCCGGCCTCGAACCCTAAGCCTGCACTTGAGCCGCCTTGCTGCATGGGCCCTCACTTCAGCCCTCGAGGGAGATCACGAGACCGGAGTCGCTTCGGCCCTGGCGACGTCCCTGGACCGAACCCTAACCCTAGCTAAGGCTCTCCCCCCAAGAGGACCCAATGCCAACGTCTGACAACACCACGCGCCTGGCGTCGGGAAGAGGTGCAGGCCGACTCGGCATGGAACCTGGAAGCTCACCATGCCGGATCCCAGGCCCGGCTGCAGCTGCCGAGTGGATTCCGGAGGCCTCCTCGACGAGGGGCCCAATCACGTGTGTGGCCCTGGCAGCCAAAGACGGATCCTGACCGGCAGCCTCCCTTGTGCCCTCAACTCAGGCCTTCGGGGAGACCACTGCCCTGCTGTGCGTTGGGCGCCTGGAGCCTCCTGGGACCTAACCCTAACCCTAACCGAACCCCGAACAGGGACCCTCCACCGCAACCTAAGCCTGCCTCGAACCCTAACCCTGCAAGTGAGCCGCCTTCTGGCATGGGCCCTCACTTGAGCCCTCGAGGGAGATCACGAGACTGGAGTCGATTCCGCCCTGGCGACGTCCCTGGACCAAACCCTAACCCTAGCTAAGGCTCCCTCCCCATGGGGACCCAATGCCAACGTCTGGCAACACCACGCGCCTGGGGTCCAGAAGCGGTGCAGGCTGGCTCGGCATGGAACCTGGAAGCTCACCATGTGGTTTCCCAGCCTGTCTGCAGCTGAGCGAGAGGATTCCGGAGGCCTCCTCGAACAGGGGCCGATCGACGTCTGTGGCCTTGGCAGCCAAAGCCGGATCGTGACCGGCACCGTCCCTTGTGTCCTCAACTCAGCCCTTCGGGGAGACCACTGCCCTGCTGTGGGTTCGGCGCCTGGAGCCTCCTGGGACCTAACCCTAACCCTAACCCTACACCGAACTGGGACCCTCCACCGAAACCTAAGCCGGCCTCGAACCCTAAGCCTGCACTTGAGCCGCCTTGCTGCATGGGCCCTCACTTCAGCCCTCGAGGGAGATCACGAGACCGGAGTCGCTTCGGCCCTGGCGACGTCCCTGGACCGAACCCTAACCCTAGCTAAGGCTCTCCCCCCAAGAGGACCCAATGCCAACGTCTGACAACACCACGCGCCTGGCGTCGGGAAGAGGTGCAGGCCGACTCGGCATGGAACCTGGAAGCTCACCATGCCGGATCCCAGGCCCGGCTGCAGCTGCCGAGTGGATTCCGGAGGCCTCCTCGACGAGGGGCCCAATCACGTGTGTGGCCCTGGCAGCCAAAGACGGATCCTGACCGGCAGCCTCCCTTGTGCCCTCAACTCAGGCCTTCGGGGAGACCACTGCCCTGCTGTGCGTTGGGCGCCTGGAGCCTCCTGGGACCTAACCCTAACCCTAACCGAACCCCGAACAGGGACCCTCCACCGCAACCTAAGCCTGCCTCGAACCCTAACCCTGCAAGTGAGCCGCCTTCTGGCATGGGCCCTCACTTGAGCCCTCGAGGGAGATCACGAGACTGGAGTCGATTCCGCCCTGGCGACGTCCCTGGACCAAACCCTAACCCTAGCTAAGGCTCCCTCCCCATGGGGACCCAATGCCAACGTCTGGCAACACCACGCGCCTGGGGTCCAGAAGCGGTGCAGGCTGGCTCGGCATGGAACCTGGAAGCTCACCATGTGGTTTCCCAGCCTGTCTGCAGCTGAGCGAGAGGATCCCGGGGGCCTCCTCGAACAGGGGCCGATCGACGTCTGTGGCCTTGGCAGCCAAAGCCGGATCGTGACCGGCACCGTCCCTTGTGTCCTCAACTCAGCCCTTCGGGGAGACCACTGCCCTGCTGTGGGTTCGGCGCCTGGAGCCTCCTGGGACCTAACCCTAACCCTAACCCTACACCGAACTGGGACCCTCCACCGAAACCTAAGCCGGCCTCGAACCCTAAGCCTGCACTTGAGCCGCCTTGCTGCATGGGCCCTCACTTCAGCCCTCGAGGGAGATCACGAGACCGGAGTCGCTTCGGCCCTGGCGACGTCCCTGGACCGAACCCTAACCCTAGCTAAGGCTCTCTCCCCAAGAGGACCCAATGCCAACGTCTGACAACACCACGCGCCTGGCGTCGGGAAGTGGTGCAGGCCGACTCGGCATGGAACCTGGAAGCTCACCATGCCGGATCCCAGGCCCGGCTGCAGCTGCCGAGAGGATTCCGGAGGCCTCCTCGACGAGGGGCCCAATCACGTGTGTGGCCCTGGCAGCCAAAGACGGATCCTGACCGGCAGCCTCCCTTGTGCCCTCAACTCAGCCCTTCGGGGAGACCACTGCCCTGCTGTGGGTTGGGCGCCTGGAGCCTCCTGGGACCTAACCCTAACCCTAACCGAACCCCGAACAGGGACCCTCCACCGCAACCTAAGCCTGCCTCGAACCCTAACCCTGCAAGTGAGCCGCCTTCTGGCATGGGCCCTCACTTGAGCCCTCGAGGGAGATCACGAGACTGGAGTCGATTCCGCCCTGGCGACGTCCCTGGACCAAACCCTAACCCTAGCTAAGGCTCCCTCCCCATGGGGACCCAATGCCAACGTCTGGCAACACCACGCGCCTGGGGTCCAGAAGCGGTGCAGGCTGGCTCGGCATGGAACCTGGAAGCTCACCATGTGGTTTCCCAGCCTGTCTGCAGCTGAGCGAGAGGATTCCGGAGGCCTCCTCGAACAGGGGCCGATCGACGTCTGTGGCCTTGGCAGCCAAAGCCGGATCGTGACCGGCACCGTCCCTTGTGTCCTCAACTCAGCCCTTCGGGGAGACCACTGCCCTGCTGTGGGTTCGGCGCCTGGAGCCTCCTGGGACCTAACCCTAACCCTAACCCTACACCGAACTGGGACCCTCCACCGAAACCTAAGCCGGCCTCGAACCCTAAGCCTGCACTTGAGCCGCCTTGCTGCATGGGCCCTCACTTCAGCCCTCGAGGGAGATCACGAGACCGGAGTCGCTTCGGCCCTGGCGACGTCCCTGGACCGAACCCTAACCCTAGCTAAGGCTCTCCCCCCAAGAGGACCCAATGCCAACGTCTGACAACACCACGCGCCTGGCGTCGGGAAGAGGTGCAGGCCGACTCGGCATGGAACCTGGAAGCTCACCATGCCGGATCCCAGGCCCGGCTGCAGCTGCCGAGTGGATTCCGGAGGCCTCCTCGACGAGGGGCCCAATCACGTGTGTGGCCCTGGCAGCCAAAGACGGATCCTGACCGGCAGCCTCCCTTGTGCCCTCAACTCAGGCCTTCGGGGAGACCACTGCCCTGCTGTGCGTTGGGCGCCTGGAGCCTCCTGGGACCTAACCCTAACCCTAACCGAACCCCGAACAGGGACCCTCCACCGCAACCTAAGCCTGCCTCGAACCCTAACCCTGCAAGTGAGCCGCCTTCTGGCATGGGCCCTCACTTGAGCCCTCGAGGGAGATCACGAGACTGGAGTCGATTCCGCCCTGGCGACGTCCCTGGACCAAACCCTAACCCTAGCTAAGGCTCCCTCCCCATGGGGACCCAATGCCAACGTCTGGCAACACCACGCGCCTGGGGTCCAGAAGCGGTGCAGGCTGGCTCGGCATGGAACCTGGAAGCTCACCATGTGGTTTCCCAGCCTGTCTGCAGCTGAGCGAGAGGATCCCGGGGGCCTCCTCGAACAGGGGCCGATCGACGTCTGTGGCCTTGGCAGCCAAAGCCGGATCGTGACCGGCACCGTCCCTTGTGTCCTCAACTCAGCCCTTCGGGGAGACCACTGCCCTGCTGTGGGTTCGGCGCCTGGAGCCTCCTGGGACCTAACCCTAACCCTAACCCTACACCGAACTGGGACCCTCCACCGAAACCTAAGCCGGCCTCGAACCCTAAGCCTGCACTTGAGCCGCCTTGCTGCATGGGCCCTCACTTCAGCCCTCGAGGGAGATCACGAGACCGGAGTCGCTTCGGCCCTGGCGACGTCCCTGGACCGAACCCTAACCCTAGCTAAGGCTCTCTCCCCAAGAGGACCCAATGCCAACGTCTGACAACACCACGCGCCTGGCGTCGGGAAGTGGTGCAGGCCGACTCGGCATGGAACCTGGAAGCTCACCATGCCGGATCCCAGGCCCGGCTGCAGCTGCCGAGAGGATTCCGGAGGCCTCCTCGACGAGGGGCCCAATCACGTGTGTGGCCCTGGCAGCCAAAGACGGATCCTGACCGGCAGCCTCCCTTGTGCCCTCAACTCAGCCCTTCGGGGAGACCACTGCCCTGCTGTGGGTTGGGCGCCTGGAGCCTCCTGGGACCTAACCCTAACCCTAACCGAACCCCGAACAGGGACCCTCCACCGCAACCTAAGCCTGCCTCGAACCCTAACCCTGCAAGTGAGCCGCCTTCTGGCATGGGCCCTCACTTGAGCCCTCGAGGGAGATCACGAGACTGGAGTCGATTCCGCCCTGGCGACGTCCCTGGACCAAACCCTAACCCTAGCTAAGGCTCCCTCCCCATGGGGACCCAATGCCAACGTCTGGCAACACCACGCGCCTGGGGTCCAGAAGCGGTGCAGGCTGGCTCGGCATGGAACCTGGAAGCTCACCATGTGGTTTCCCAGCCTGTCTGCAGCTGAGCGAGAGGATTCCGGAGGCCTCCTCGAACAGGGGCCGATCGACGTCTGTGGCCTTGGCAGCCAAAGCCGGATCGTGACCGGCACCGTCCCTTGTGTCCTCAACTCAGCCCTTCGGGGAGACCACTGCCCTGCTGTGGGTTCGGCGCCTGGAGCCTCCTGGGACCTAACCCTAACCCTAACCCTACACCGAACTGGGACCCTCCACCGAAACCTAAGCCGGCCTCGAACCCTAAGCCTGCACTTGAGCCGCCTTGCTGCATGGGCCCTCACTTCAGCCCTCGAGGGAGATCACGAGACCGGAGTCGCTTCGGCCCTGGCGACGTCCCTGGACCGAACCCTAACCCTAGCTAAGGCTCTCCCCCCAAGAGGACCCAATGCCAACGTCTGACAACACCACGCGCCTGGCGTCGGGAAGAGGTGCAGGCCGACTCGGCATGGAACCTGGAAGCTCACCATGCCGGATCCCAGGCCCGGCTGCAGCTGCCGAGTGGATTCCGGAGGCCTCCTCGACGAGGGGCCCAATCACGTGTGTGGCCCTGGCAGCCAAAGACGGATCCTGACCGGCAGCCTCCCTTGTGCCCTCAACTCAGGCCTTCGGGGAGACCACTGCCCTGCTGTGCGTTGGGCGCCTGGAGCCTCCTGGGACCTAACCCTAACCCTAACCGAACCCCGAACAGGGACCCTCCACCGCAACCTAAGCCTGCCTCGAACCCTAACCCTGCAAGTGAGCCGCCTTCTGGCATGGGCCCTCACTTGAGCCCTCGAGGGAGATCACGAGACTGGAGTCGATTCCGCCCTGGCGACGTCCCTGGACCAAACCCTAACCCTAGCTAAGGCTCCCTCCCCATGGGGACCCAATGCCAACGTCTGGCAACACCACGCGCCTGGGGTCCAGAAGCGGTGCAGGCTGGCTCGGCATGGAACCTGGAAGCTCACCATGTGGTTTCCCAGCCTGTCTGCAGCTGAGCGAGAGGATCCCGGAGGCCTCCTCGAACAGGGGCCGATCGACGTCTGTGGCCTTGGCAGCCAAAGCCGGATCGTGACCGGCACCGTCCCTTGTGTCCTCAACTCAGCCCTTCGGGGAGACCACTGCCCTGCTGTGGGTTCGGCGCCTGGAGCCTCCTGGGACCTAACCCTAACCCTAACCCTACACCGAACTGGGACCCTCCACCGAAACCTAAGCCGGCCTCGAACCCTAAGCCTGCACTTGAGCCGCCTTGCTGCATGGGCCCTCACTTCAGCCCTCGAGGGAGATCACGAGACCGGAGTCGCTTCGGCCCTGGCGACGTCCCTGGACCGAACCCTAACCCTAGCTAAGGCTCTCCCCACAAGAGGACCCAATGCCAACGTCTGACAACACCACGCGCCTGGCGTCGGGAAGAGGTGCAGGCCGACTCGGCATGGAACCTGGAAGCTCACCATGCCGGATCCCAGGCCCGGCTGCAGCTGCCGAGAGGATTCCGGAGGCCTCCTCGACGAGGGGCCCAATCACGTGTGTGGCCCTGGCAGCCAAAGACGGATCCTGACCGGCAGCCTCCTTTGTGCCCTCAACTCAGGCCTTCGGGGAGACCACTGCCCTGCTGTGGGTTGGGCGCCTGGAGCCTCCTGGGACCTAACCCTAACCCTAACCGAACCCCGAACAGGGACCCTCCACCGCAACCTAAGCCTGCCTCGAACCCTAACCCTGCAAGTGAGCCGCCTTCTGGCATGGGCCCTCACTTGAGCCCTCGAGGGAGATCACGAGACTGGAGTCGATTCCGCCCTGGCGACGTCCCTGGACCAAACCCTAACCCTAGCTAAGGCTCCCTCCCCATGGGGACCCAATGCCAACGTCTGGCAACACCACGCGCCTGGGGTCCAGAAGCGGTGCAGGCTGGCTCGGCATGGAACCTGGAAGCTCACCATGTGGTTTCCCAGCCTGTCTGCAGCTGAGCGAGAGGATCCCGGAGGCCTCCTCGAACAGGGGCCGATCGACGTCTGTGGCCTTGGCAGCCAAAGCCGGATCGTGACCGGCACCGTCCCTTGTGTCCTCAACTCAGCCCTTCGGGGAGACCACTGCCCTGCTGTGGGTTCGGCGCCTGGAGCCTCCTGGGACCTAACCCTAACCCTAACCCTACACCGAACTGGGACCCTCCACCGAAACCTAAGCCGGCCTCGAACCCTAAGCCTGCACTTGAGCCGCCTTGCTGCATGGGCCCTCACTTCAGCCCTCGAGGGAGATCACGAGACCGGAGTCGCTTCGGCCCTGGCGACGTCCCTGGACCGAACCCTAACCCTAGCTAAGGCTCTCCCCCCAAGAGGACCCAATGCCAACGTCTGACAACACCACGCGCCTGGCGTCGGGAAGAGGTGCAGGCCGACTCGGCATGGAACCTGGAAGCTCACCATGCCGGATCCCAGGCCCGGCTGCAGCTGCCGAGTGGATTCCGGAGGCCTCCTCGACGAGGGGCCCAATCACGTGTGTGGCCCTGGCAGCCAAAGACGGATCCTGACCGGCAGCCTCCCTTGTGCCCTCAACTCAGGCCTTCGGGGAGACCACTGCCCTGCTGTGCGTTGGGCGCCTGGAGCCTCCTGGGACCTAACCCTAACCCTAACCGAACCCCGAACAGGGACCCTCCACCGCAACCTAAGCCTGCCTCGAACCCTAACCCTGCAAGTGAGCCGCCTTCTGGCATGGGCCCTCACTTGAGCCCTCGAGGGAGATCACGAGACTGGAGTCGATTCCGCCCTGGCGACGTCCCTGGACCAAACCCTAACCCTAGCTAAGGCTCCCTCCCCATGGGGACCCAATGCCAACGTCTGGCAACACCACGCGCCTGGGGTCCAGAAGCGGTGCAGGCTGGCTCGGCATGGAACCTGGAAGCTCACCATGTGGTTTCCCAGCCTGTCTGCAGCTGAGCGAGAGGATCCCGGAGGCCTCCTCGAACAGGGGCCGATCGACGTCTGTGGCCTTGGCAGCCAAAGCCGGATCGTGA
Organism: Panthera pardus; assembly: GCF_024362965.1. Classification (NCBI taxonomy): domain Eukaryota; kingdom Metazoa; phylum Chordata; class Mammalia; order Carnivora; family Felidae; genus Panthera; species Panthera pardus. Next base: position 193,072 of record NW_026526919.1, read on the forward strand.
CCGGCACCGTCCCTTGTGTCCTCAACTCAGCCCTTCGGGGAGACCACTGCCCTGCTGTGGGTTCGGCGCCTGGAGCCTCCTGGGACCTAACCCTAACCCTAACCCTACACCGAACTGGGACCCTCCACCGAAACCTAAGCCGGCCTCGAACCCTAAGCCTGCACTTGAGCCGCCTTGCTGCATGGGCCCTCACTTCAGCCCTCGAGGGAGATCACGAGACCGGAGTCGCTTCGGCCCTGGCGACGTCCCTGGACCGAACCCTAACCCTAGCTAAGGCTCTCTCCCCAAGAGGACCCAATGCCAACGTCTGACAACACCACGCGCCTGGCGTCGGGAAGTGGTGCAGGCCGACTCGGCATGGAACCTGGAAGCTCACCATGCCGGATCCCAGGCCCGGCTGCAGCTGCCGAGAGGATTCCGGAGGCCTCCTCGACGAGGGGCCCAATCACGTGTGTGGCCCTGGCAGCCAAAGACGGATCCTGACCGGCAGCCTCCCTTGTGCCCTCAACTCAGCCCTTCGGGGAGACCACTGCCCTGCTGTGGGTTGGGCGCCTGGAGCCTCCTGGGACCTAACCCTAACCCTAACCGAACCCCGAACAGGGACCCTCCACCGCAACCTAAGCCTGCCTCGAACCCTAACCCTGCAAGTGAGCCGCCTTCTGGCATGGGCCCTCACTTGAGCCCTCGAGGGAGATCACGAGACTGGAGTCGATTCCGCCCTGGCGACGTCCCTGGACCAAACCCTAACCCTAGCTAAGGCTCCCTCCCCATGGGGACCCAATGCCAACGTCTGGCAACACCACGCGCCTGGGGTCCAGAAGCGGTGCAGGCTGGCTCGGCATGGAACCTGGAAGCTCACCATGTGGTTTCCCAGCCTGTCTGCAGCTGAGCGAGAGGATTCCGGAGGCCTCCTCGAACAGGGGCCGATCGACGTCTGTGGCCTTGGCAGCCAAAGCCGGATCGTGACCGGCACCGTCCCTTGTGTCCTCAACTCAGCCCTTCGGGGAGACCACTGCCCTGCTGTGGGTTCGGCGCCTGGAGCCTCCTGGGACCTAACCCTAACCCTAACCCTACACCGAACTGGGACCCTCCACCGAAACCTAAGCCGGCCTCGAACCCTAAGCCTGCACTTGAGCCGCCTTGCTGCATGGGCCCTCACTTCAGCCCTCGAGGGAGATCACGAGACCGGAGTCGCTTCGGCCCTGGCGACGTCCCTGGACCGAACCCTAACCCTAGCTAAGGCTCTCCCCCCAAGAGGACCCAATGCCAACGTCTGACAACACCACGCGCCTGGCGTCGGGAAGAGGTGCAGGCCGACTCGGCATGGAACCTGGAAGCTCACCATGCCGGATCCCAGGCCCGGCTGCAGCTGCCGAGTGGATTCCGGAGGCCTCCTCGACGAGGGGCCCAATCACGTGTGTGGCCCTGGCAGCCAAAGACGGATCCTGACCGGCAGCCTCCCTTGTGCCCTCAACTCAGGCCTTCGGGGAGACCACTGCCCTGCTGTGCGTTGGGCGCCTGGAGCCTCCTGGGACCTAACCCTAACCCTAACCGAACCCCGAACAGGGACCCTCCACCGCAACCTAAGCCTGCCTCGAACCCTAACCCTGCAAGTGAGCCGCCTTCTGGCATGGGCCCTCACTTGAGCCCTCGAGGGAGATCACGAGACTGGAGTCGATTCCGCCCTGGCGACGTCCCTGGACCAAACCCTAACCCTAGCTAAGGCTCCCTCCCCATGGGGACCCAATGCCAACGTCTGGCAACACCACGCGCCTGGGGTCCAGAAGCGGTGCAGGCTGGCTCGGCATGGAACCTGGAAGCTCACCATGTGGTTTCCCAGCCTGTCTGCAGCTGAGCGAGAGGATCCCGGAGGCCTCCTCGAACAGGGGCCGATCGACGTCTGTGGCCTTGGCAGCCAAAGCCGGATCGTGACCGGCACCGTCCCTTGTGTCCTCAACTCAGCCCTTCGGGGAGACCACTGCCCTGCTGTGGGTTCGGCGCCTGGAGCCTCCTGGGACCTAACCCTAACCCTAACCCTACACCGAACTGGGACCCTCCACCGAAACCTAAGCCGGCCTCGAACCCTAAGCCTGCACTTGAGCCGCCTTGCTGCATGGGCCCTCACTTCAGCCCTCGAGGGAGATCACGAGACCGGAGTCGCTTCGGCCCTGGCGACGTCCCTGGACCGAACCCTAACCCTAGCTAAGGCTCTCCCCACAAGAGGACCCAATGCCAACGTCTGACAACACCACGCGCCTGGCGTCGGGAAGAGGTGCAGGCCGACTCGGCATGGAACCTGGAAGCTCACCATGCCGGATCCCAGGCCCGGCTGCAGCTGCCGAGAGGATTCCGGAGGCCTCCTCGACGAGGGGCCCAATCACGTGTGTGGCCCTGGCAGCCAAAGACGGATCCTGACCGGCAGCCTCCTTTGTGCCCTCAACTCAGGCCTTCGGGGAGACCACTGCCCTGCTGTGGGTTGGGCGCCTGGAGCCTCCTGGGACCTAACCCTAACCCTAACCGAACCCCGAACAGGGACCCTCCACCGCAACCTAAGCCTGCCTCGAACCCTAACCCTGCAAGTGAGCCGCCTTCTGGCATGGGCCCTCACTTGAGCCCTCGAGGGAGATCACGAGACTGGAGTCGATTCCGCCCTGGCGACGTCCCTGGACCAAACCCTAACCCTAGCTAAGGCTCCCTCCCCATGGGGACCCAATGCCAACGTCTGGCAACACCACGCGCCTGGGGTCCAGAAGCGGTGCAGGCTGGCTCGGCATGGAACCTGGAAGCTCACCATGTGGTTTCCCAGCCTGTCTGCAGCTGAGCGAGAGGATCCCGGAGGCCTCCTCGAACAGGGGCCGATCGACGTCTGTGGCCTTGGCAGCCAAAGCCGGATCGTGACCGGCACCGTCCCTTGTGTCCTCAACTCAGACCTTCGGGGAGACCACTGCCCTGCTGTGGGTTCGGCGCCTGGAGCCTCCTGGGACCTAACCCTAACCCTAACCCTACACCGAACTGGGACCCTCCACCGAAACCTAAGCCGGCCTCGAACCCTAAGCCTGCACTTGAGCCGCCTTGCTGCATGGGCCCTCACTTCAGCCCTCGAGGGAGATCACGAGACCGGAGTCGCTTCGGCCCTGGCGACGTCCCTGGACCGAACCCTAACCCTAGCTAAGGCTCTCCCCCCAAGAGGACCCAATGCCAACGTCTGACAACACCACGCGCCTGGCGTCGGGAAGAGGTGCAGGCCGACTCGGCATGGAACCTGGAAGCTCACCATGCCGGATCCCAGGCCCGGCTGCAGCTGCCGAGTGGATTCCGGAGGCCTCCTCGACGAGGGGCCCAATCACGTGTGTGGCCCTGGCAGCCAAAGACGGATCCTGACCGGCAGCCTCCCTTGTGCCCTCAACTCAGGCCTTCGGGGAGACCACTGCCCTGCTGTGCGTTGGGCGCCTGGAGCCTCCTGGGACCTAACCCTAACCCTAACCGAACCCCGAACAGGGACCCTCCACCGCAACCTAAGCCTGCCTCGAACCCTAACCCTGCAAGTGAGCCGCCTTCTGGCATGGGCCCTCACTTGAGCCCTCGAGGGAGATCACGAGACTGGAGTCGATTCCGCCCTGGCGACGTCCCTGGACCAAACCCTAACCCTAGCTAAGGCTCCCTCCCCATGGGGACCCAATGCCAACGTCTGGCAACACCACGCGCCTGGGGTCCAGAAGCGGTGCAGGCTGGCTCGGCATGGAACCTGGAAGCTCACCATGTGGTTTCCCAGCCTGTCTGCAGCTGAGCGAGAGGATCCCGGAGGCCTCCTCGAACAGGGGCCGATCGACGTCTGTGGCCTTGGCAGCCAAAGCCGGATCGTGACCGGCACCGTCCCTTGTGTCCTCAACTCAGCCCTTCGGGGAGACCACTGCCCTGCTGTGGGTTCGGCGCCTGGAGCCTCCTGGGACCTAACCCTAACCCTAACCCTACACCGAACTGGGACCCTCCACCGAAACCTAAGCCGGCCTCGAACCCTAAGCCTGCACTTGAGCCGCCTTGCTGCATGGGCCCTCACTTCAGCCCTCGAGGGAGATCACGAGACCGGAGTCGCTTCGGCCCTGGCGACGTCCCTGGACCGAACCCTAACCCTAGCTAAGGCTCTCCCCACAAGAGGACCCAATGCCAACGTCTGACAACACCACGCGCCTGGCGTCGGGAAGAGGTGCAGGCCGACTCGGCATGGAACCTGGAAGCTCACCATGCCGGATCCCAGGCCCGGCTGCAGCTGCCGAGTGGATTCCGGAGGCCTCCTCGACGAGGGGCCCAATCACGTGTGTGGCCCTGGCAGCCAAAGACGGATCCTGACCGGCAGCCTCCCTTGTGCCCTCAACTCAGGCCTTCGGGGAGACCACTGCCCTGCTGTGCGTTGGGCGCCTGGAGCCTCCTGGGACCTAACCCTAACCCTAACCGAACCCCGAACAGGGACCCTCCACCGCAACCTAAGCCTGCCTCGAACCCTAACCCTGCAAGTGAGCCGCCTTCTGGCATGGGCCCTCACTTGAGCCCTCGAGGGAGATCACGAGACTGGAGTCGATTCCGCCCTGGCGACGTCCCTGGACCAAACCCTAACCCTAGCTAAGGCTCCCTCCCCATGGGGACCCAATGCCAACGTCTGGCAACACCACGCGCCTGGGGTCCAGAAGCGGTGCAGGCTGGCTCGGCATGGAACCTGGAAGCTCACCATGTGGTTTCCCAGCCTGTCTGCAGCTGAGCGAGAGGATCCCGGAGGCCTCCTCGAACAGGGGCCGATCGACGTCTGTGGCCTTGGCAGCCAAAGCCGGATCGTGACCGGCACCGTCCCTTGTGTCCTCAACTCAGCCCTTCGGGGAGACCACTGCCCTGCTGTGGGTTCGGCGCCTGGAGCCTCCTGGGACCTAACCCTAACCCTAACCCTACACCGAACTGGGACCCTCCACCGAAACCTAAGCCGGCCTCGAACCCTAAGCCTGCACTTGAGCCGCCTTGCTGCATGGGCCCTCACTTCAGCCCTCGAGGGAGATCACGAGACCGGAGTCGCTTCGGCCCTGGCGACGTCCCTGGACCGAACCCTAACCCTAGCTAAGGCTCTCCCCACAAGAGGACCCAATGCCAACGTCTGACAACACCACGCGCCTGGCGTCGGGAAGAGGTGCAGGCCGACTCGGCATGGAACCTGGAAGCTCACCATGCCGGATCCCAGGCCCGGCTGCAGCTGCCGAGAGGATTCCGGAGGCCTCCTCGACGAGGGGCCCAATCACGTGTGTGGCCCTGGCAGCCAAAGACGGATCCTGACCGGCAGCCTCCTTTGTGCCCTCAACTCAGGCCTTCGGGGAGACCACTGCCCTGCTGTGGGTTGGGCGCCTGGAGCCTCCTGGGACCTAACCCTAACCCTAACCGAACCCCGAACAGGGACCCTCCACCGCAACCTAAGCCTGCCTCGAACCCTAACCCTGCAAGTGAGCCGCCTTCTGGCATGGGCCCTCACTTGAGCCCTCGAGGGAGATCACGAGACTGGAGTCGATTCCGCCCTGGCGACGTCCCTGGACCAAACCCTAACCCTAGCTAAGGCTCCCTCCCCATGGGGACCCAATGCCAACGTCTGGCAACACCACGCGCCTGGGGTCCAGAAGCGGTGCAGGCTGGCTCGGCATGGAACCTGGAAGCTCACCATGTGGTTTCCCAGCCTGTCTGCAGCTGAGCGAGAGGATCCCGGAGGCCTCCTCGAACAGGGGCCGATCGACGTCTGTGGCCTTGGCAGCCAAAGCCGGATCGTGACCGGCACCGTCCCTTGTGTCCTCAACTCAGCCCTTCGGGGAGACCACTGCCCTGCTGTGGGTTCGGCGCCTGGAGCCTCCTGGGACCTAACCCTAACCCTAACCCTACACCAAACTGGGACCCTCCACCGAAACCTAAGCCGGCCTCGAACCCTAAGCCTGCACTTGAGCCGCCTTGCTGCATGGGCCCTCACTTCAGCCCTCGAGGGAGATCACGAGACCGGAGTCGCTTCGGCCCTGGCGACGTCCCTGGACCGAACCCTAACCCTAGCTAAGGCTCTCCCCCCAAGAGGACCCAATGCCAACGTCTGACAACACCACGCGCCTGGCGTCGGGAAGAGGTGCAGGCCGACTCGGCATGGAACCTGGAAGCTCACCATGCCGGATCCCAGGCCCGGCTGCAGCTGCCGAGTGGATTCCGGAGGCCTCCTCGACGAGGGGCCCAATCACGTGTGTGGCCCTGGCAGCCAAAGACGGATCCTGACCGGCAGCCTCCCTTGTGCCCTCAACTCAGGCCTTCGGGGAGACCACTGCCCTGCTGTGCGTTGGGCGCCTGGAGCCTCCTGGGACCTAACCCTAACCCTAACCGAACCCCGAACAGGGACCCTCCACCGCAACCTAAGCCTGCCTCGAACCCTAACCCTGCAAGTGAGCCGCCTTCTGGCATGGACCCTCACTTGAGCCCTCGAGGGAGATCACGAGACTGGAGTCGATTCCGCCCTGGCGACGTCCCTGGACCAAACCCTAACCCTAGCTAAGGCTCCCTCCCCATGGGGACCCAATGCCAACGTCTGGCAACACCACGCGCCTGGGGTCCAGAAGCGGTGCAGGCTGGCTCGGCATGGAACCTGGAAGCTCACCATGTGGTTTCCCAGCCTGTCTGCAGCTGAGCGAGAGGATCCCGGAGGCCTCCTCGAACAGGGGCCGATCGACGTCTGTGGCCTTGGCAGCCAAAGCCGGATCGTGACCGGCACCGTCCCTTGTGTCCTCAACTCAGCCCTTCGGGGAGACCACTGCCCTGCTGTGGGTTCGGCGCCTGGAGCCTCCTGGGACCTAACCCTAACCGTAACCCTACACCGAACTGGGACCCTCCACCGAAACCTAAGCCGGCCTCGAACCCTAAGCCTGCACTTGAGCCGCCTTGCTGCATGGGCCCTCACTTCAGCCCTCGAGGGTGATCACGAGACCGGAGTCGCTTCGGCCCTGGCGACGTCCCTGGACCGAACCCTAACCCTAGCTAAGGCTCTCTCCCCAAGAGGACCCAATGCCAACGTCTGACAACACCACGCGCCTGGCGTCGGGAAGTGGTGCAGGCCGACTCGGCATGGAACCTGGAAGCTCACCATGCCGGATCCCAGGCCCGGCTGCAGCTGCCGAGAGGATTCCGGAGGCCTCCTCGACGAGGGGCCCAATCACGTGTGTGGCCCTGGCAGCCAAAGACGGATCCTGACCGGCAGCCTCCCTTGTGCCCTCAACTCAGCCCTTCGGGGAGACCACTGCCCTGCTGTGGGTTGGGCGCCTGGAGCCTCCTGGGACCTAACCCTAACCCTAACCGAACCCCGAACAGGGACCCTCCACCGCAACCTAAGCCTGCCTCGAACCCTAACCCTGCAAGTGAGCCGCCTTCTGGCATGGGCCCTCACTTGAGCCCTCGAGGGAGATCACGAGACTGGAGTCGATTCCGCCCTGGCGACGTCCCTGGACCAAACCCTAACCCTAGCTAAGGCTCCCTCCCCATGGGGACCCAATGCCAACGTCTGGCAACACCACGCGCCTGGGGTCCAGAAGCGGTGCAGGCTGGCTCGGCATGGAACCTGGAAGCTCACCATGTGGTTTCCCAGCCTGTCTGCAGCTGAGCGAGAGGATTCCGGAGGCCTCCTCGAACAGGGGCCGATCGACGTCTGTGGCCTTGGCAGCCAAAGCCGGATCGTGACCGGCACCGTCCCTTGTGTCCTCAACTCAGCCCTTCGGGGAGACCACTGCCCTGCTGTGGGTTCGGCGCCTGGAGCCTCCTGGGACCTAACCCTAACCCTAACCCTACACCGAACTGGGACCCTCCACCGAAACCTAAGCCGGCCTCGAACCCTAAGCCTGCACTTGAGCCGCCTTGCTGCATGGGCCCTCACTTCAGCCCTCGAGGGAGATCACGAGACCGGAGTCGCTTCGGCCCTGGCGACGTCCCTGGACCGAACCCTAACCCTAGCTAAGGCTCTCCCCCCAAGAGGACCCAATGCCAACGTCTGACAACACCACGCGCCTGGCGTCGGGAAGAGGTGCAGGCCGACTCGGCATGGAACCTGGAAGCTCACCATGCCGGATCCCAGGCCCGGCTGCAGCTGCCGAGTGGATTCCGGAGGCCTCCTCGACGAGGGGCCCAATCACGTGTGTGGCCCTGGCAGCCAAAGACGGATCCTGACCGGCAGCCTCCCTTGTGCCCTCAACTCAGGCCTTCGGGGAGACCACTGCCCTGCTGTGCGTTGGGCGCCTGGAGCCTCCTGGGACCTAACCCTAACCCTAACCGAACCCCGAACAGGGACCCTCCACCGCAACCTAAGCCTGCCTCGAACCCTAACCCTGCAAGTGAGCCGCCTTCTGGCATGGGCCCTCACTTGAGCCCTCGAGGGAGATCACGAGACTGGAGTCGATTCCGCCCTGGCGACGTCCCTGGACCAAACCCTAACCCTAGCTAAGGCTCCCTCCCCATGGGGACCCAATGCCAACGTCTGGCAACACCACGCGCCTGGGGTCCAGAAGCGGTGCAGGCTGGCTCGGCATGGAACCTGGAAGTTCACCATGTGGTTTCCCAGCCTGTCTGCAGCTGAGCGAGAGGATTCCGGAGGCCTCCTCGAACAGGGGCCGATCGACGTCTGTGGCCTTGGCAGCCAAAGCCGGATCGTGACCGGCACCGTCCCTTGTGTCCTCAACTCAGCCCTTCGGGGAGACCACTGCCCTGCTGTGGGTTCGGCGCCTGGAGCCTCCTGGGACCTAACCCTAACCCTAACCCTACACCGAACTGGGACCCTCCACCGAAACCTAAGCCGGCCTCGAACCCTAAGCCTGCACTTGAGCCGCCTTGCTGCATGGGCCCTCACTTCAGCCCTCGAGGGAGATCACGAGACCGGAGTCGCTTCGGCCCTGGCGACGTCCCTGGACCGAACCCTAACCCTAGCTAAGGCTCTCCCCACAAGAGGACCCAATGCCAACGTCTGACAACACCACGCGCCTGGCGTCGGGAAGAGGTGCAGGCCGACTCGGCATGGAACCTGGAAGCTCACCATGCCGGATCCCAGGCCCGGCTGCAGCTGCCGAGAGGATTCCGGAGGCCTCCTCGACGAGGGGCCCAATCACGTGTGTGGCCCTGGCAGCCAAAGACGGATCCTGACCGGCAGCCTCCTTTGTGCCCTCAACTCAGGCCTTCGGGGAGACCACTGCCCTGCTGTGGGTTGGGCGCCTGGAGCCTCCTGGGACCTAACCCTAACCCTAACCGAACCCCGAACAGGGACCCTCCACCGCAACCTAAGCCTGCCTCGAACCCTAACCCTGCAAGTGAGCCGCCTTCTGGCATGGGCCCTCACTTGAGCCCTCGAGGGAGATCACGAGACTGGAGTCGATTCCGCCCTGGCGACGTCCCTGGACCAAACCCTAACCCTAGCTAAGGCTCCCTCCCCATGGGGACCCAATGCCAACGTCTGGCAACACCACGCGCCTGGGGTCCAGAAGCGGTGCAGGCTGGCTCGGCATGGAACCTGGAAGCTCACCATGTGGTTTCCCAGCCTGTCTGCAGCTGAGCGAGAGGATCCCGGAGGCCTCCTCGAACAGGGGCCGATCGACGTCTGTGGCCTTGGCAGCCAAAGCCGGATCGTGACCGGCACCGTCCCTTGTGTCCTCAACTCAGCCCTTCGGGGAGACCACTGCCCTGCTGTGGGTTCGGCGCCTGGAGCCTCCTGGGACCTAACCCTAACCCTAACCCTACACCGAACTGGGACCCTCCACCGAAACCTAAGCCGGCCTCGAACCCTAAGCCTGCACTTGAGCCGCCTTGCTGCATGGGCCCTCACTTCAGCCCTCGAGGGAGATCACGAGACCGGAGTCGCTTCGGCCCTGGCGACGTCCCTGGACCGAACCCTAACCCTAGCTAAGGCTCTCCCCCCAAGAGGACCCAATGCCAACGTCTGACAACACCACGCGCCTGGCGTCGGGAAGAGGTGCAGGCCGACTCGGCATGGAACCTGGAAGCTCACCATGCCGGATCCCAGGCCCGGCTGCAGCTGCCGAGTGGATTCCGGAGGCCTCCTCGACGAGGGGCCCAATCACGTGTGTGGCCCTGGCAGCCAAAGACGGATCCTGACCGGCAGCCTCCCTTGTGCCCTCAACTCAGGCCTTCGGGGAGACCACTGCCCTGCTGTGCGTTGGGCGCCTGGAGCCTCCTGGGACCTAACCCTAACCCTAACCGAACCCCGAACAGGGACCCTCCACCGCAACCTAAGCCTGCCTCGAACCCTAACCCTGCAAGTGAGCCGCCTTCTGGCATGGGCCCTCACTTGAGCCCTCGAGGGAGATCACGAGACTGGAGTCGATTCCGCCCTGGCGACGTCCCTGGACCAAACCCTAACCCTAGCTAAGGCTCCCTCCCCATGGGGACCCAATGCCAACGTCTGGCAACACCACGCGCCTGGGGTCCAGAAGCGGTGCAGGCTGGCTCGGCATGGAACCTGGAAGCTCACCATGTGGTTTCCCAGCCTGTCTGCAGCTGAGCGAGAGGATCCCGGAGGCCTCCTCGAACAGGTGCCGATCGACGTCTGTGGCCTTGGCAGCCAAAGCCGGATCGTGACCGGCACCGTCCCTTGTGTCCTCAACTCAGCCCTTCGGGGAGACCACTGCCCTGCTGTGGGTTCGGCGCCTGGAGCCTCCTGGGACCTAACCCTAACCCTAACCCTACACCGAACTGGGACCCTCCACCGAAACCTAAGCCGGCCTCGAACCCTAAGCCTGCACTTGAGCCGCCTTGCTGCATGGGCCCTCACTTCAGCCCTCGAGGGAGATCACGAGACCGGAGTCGCTTCGGCCCTGGCGACGTCCCTGGACCGAACCCTAACCCTAGCTAAGGCTCTCCCCACAAGAGGACCCAATGCCAACGTCTGACAACACCACGCGCCTGGCGTCGGGAAGAGGTGCAGGCCGACTCGGCATGGAACCTGGAAGCTCACCATGCCGGATCCCAGGCCCGGCTGCAGCTGCCGAGAGGATTCCGGAGGCCTCCTCGACGAGGGGCCCAATCACGTGTGTGGCCCTGGCAGCCAAAGACGGATCCTGACCGGCAGCCTCCTTTGTGCCCTCAACTCAGGCCTTCGGGGAGACCACTGCCCTGCTGTGGGTTGGGCGCCTGGAGCCTCCTGGGACCTAACCCTAACCCTAACCGAACCCCGAACAGGGACCCTCCACCGCAACCTAAGCCTGCCTCGAACCCTAACCCTGCAAGTGAGCCGCCTTCTGGCATGGGCCCTCACTTGAGCCCTCGAGGGAGATCACGAGACTGGAGTCGATTCCGCCCTGGCGACGTCCCTGGACCAAACCCTAACCCTAGCTAAGGCTCCCTCCCCATGGGGACCCAATGCCAACGTCTGGCAACACCACGCGCCTGGGGTCCAGAAGCGGTGCAGGCTGGCTCGGCATGGAACCTGGAAGCTCACCATGTGGTTTCCCAGCCTGTCTGCAGCTGAGCGAGAGGATCCCGGAGGCCTCCTCGAACAGGGGCCGATCGACGTCTGTGGCCTTGGCAGCCAAAGCCGGATCGTGACCGGCACCGTCCCTTGTGTCCTCAACTCAGCCCTTCGGGGAGACCACTGCCCTGCTGTGGGTTCGGCGCCTGGAGCCTCCTGGGACCTAACCCTAACCCTAACCCTACACCGAACTGGGACCCTCCACCGAAACCTAAGCCGGCCTCGAACCCTAAGCCTGCACTTGAGCCGCCTTGCTGCATGGGCCCTCACTTCAGCCCTCGAGGGAGATCACGAGACCGGAGTCGCTTCGGCCCTGGCGACGTCCCTGGACCGAACCCTAACCCTAGCTAAGGCTCTCCCCCCAAGAGGACCCAATGCCAACGTCTGACAACACCACGCGCCTGGCGTCGGGAAGAGGTGCAGGCCGACTCGGCATGGAACCTGGAAGCTCACCATGCCGGATCCCAGGCCCGGCTGCAGCTGCCGAGTGGATTCCGGAGGCCTCCTCGACGAGGGGCCCAATCACGTGTGTGGCCCTGGCAGCCAAAGACGGATCCTGACCGGCAGCCTCCCTTGTGCCCTCAACTCAGGCCTTCGGGGAGACCACTGCCCTGCTGTGCGTTGGGCGCCTGGAGCCTCCTGGGACCTAACCCTAACCCTAACCGAACCCCGAACAGGGACCCTCCACCGCAACCTAAGCCTGCCTCGAACCCTAACCCTGCAAGTGAGCCGCCTTCTGGCATGGGCCCTCACTTGAGCCCTCGAGGGAGATCACGAGACTGGAGTCGATTCCGCCCTGGCGACGTCCCTGGACCAAACCCTAACCCTAGCTAAGGCTCCCTCCCCATGGGGACCCAATGCCAACGTCTGGCAACACCACGCGCCTGGGGTCCAGAAGCGGTGCAGGCTGGCTCGGCATGGAACCTGGAAGCTCACCATGTGGTTTCCCAGCCTGTCTGCAGCTGAGCGAGAGGATCCCGGAGGCCTCCTCGAACAGGGGCCGATCGACGTCTGTGGCCTTGGCAGCCAAAGCCGGATCGTGACCGGCACCGTCCCTTGTGTCCTCAACTCAGCCCTTCGGGGAGACCACTGCCCTGCTGTGGGTTCGGCGCCTGGAGCCTCCTGGGACCTAACCCTAACCCTAACCCTACACCGAACTGGGACCCTCCACCGAAACCTAAGCCGGCCTCGAACCCTAAGCCTGCACTTGAGCCGCCTTGCTGCATGGGCCCTCACTTCAGCCCTCGAGGGAGATCACGAGACCGGAGTCGCTTCGGCCCTGGCGACGTCCCTGGACCGAACCCTAACCCTAGCTAAGGCTCTCTCCCCAAGAGGACCCAATGCCAACGTCTGACAACACCACGCGCCTGGCGTCGGGAAGTGGTGCAGGCCGACTCGGCATGGAACCTGGAAGCTCACCATGCCGGATCCCAGGCCCGGCTGCAGCTGCCGAGAGGATTCCGGAGGCCTCCTCGACGAGGGGCCCAATCACGTGTGTGGCCCTGGCAGCCAAAGACGGATCCTGACCGGCAGCCTCCCTTGTGCCCTCAACTCAGCCCTTCGGGGAGACCACTGCCCTGCTGTGGGTTGGGCGCCTGGAGCCTCCTGGGACCTAACCCTAACCCTAACCGAACCCCGAACAGGGACCCTCCACCGCAACCTAAGCCTGCCTCGAACCCTAACCCTGCAAGTGAGCCGCCTTCTGGCATGGGCCCTCACTTGAGCCCTCGAGGGAGATCACGAGACTGGAGTCGATTCCGCCCTGGCGACGTCCCTGGACCAAACCCTAACCCTAGCTAAGGCTCCCTCCCCATGGGGACCCAATGCCAACGTCTGGCAACACCACGCGCCTGGGGTCCAGAAGCGGTGCAGGCTGGCTCGGCATGGAACCTGGAAGCTCACCATGTGGTTTCCCAGCCTGTCTGCAGCTGAGCGAGAGGATTCCGGAGGCCTCCTCGAACAGGGGCCGATCGACGTCTGTGGCCTTGGCAGCCAAAGCCGGATCGTGACCGGCACCGTCCCTTGTGTCCTCAACTCAGCCCTTCGGGGAGACCACTGCCCTGCTGTGGGTTCGGCGCCTGGAGCCTCCTGGGACCTAACCCTAACCCTAACCCTACACCGAACTGGGACCCTCCACCGAAACCTAAGCCGGCCTCGAACCCTAAGCCTGCACTTGAGCCGCCTTGCTGCATGGGCCCTCACTTCAGCCCTCGAGGGAGATCACGAGACCGGAGTCGCTTCGGCCCTGGCGACGTCCCTGGACCGAACCCTAACCCTAGCTAAGGCTCTCCCCCCAAGAGGACCCAATGCCAACGTCTGACAACACCACGCGCCTGGCGTCGGGAAGAGGTGCAGGCCGACTCGGCATGGAACCTGGAAGCTCACCATGCCGGATCCCAGGCCCGGCTGCAGCTGCCGAGTGGATTCCGGAGGCCTCCTCGACGAGGGGCCCAATCACGTGTGTGGCCCTGGCAGCCAAAGACGGATCCTGACCGGCAGCCTCCCTTGTGCCCTCAACTCAGGCCTTCGGGGAGACCACTGCCCTGCTGTGCGTTGGGCGCCTGGAGCCTCCTGGGACCTAACCCTAACCCTAACCGAACCCCGAACAGGGACCCTCCACCGCAACCTAAGCCTGCCTCGAACCCTAACCCTGCAAGTGAGCCGCCTTCTGGCATGGGCCCTCACTTGAGCCCTCGAGGGAGATCACGAGACTGGAGTCGATTCCGCCCTGGCGACGTCCCTGGACCAAACCCTAACCCTAGCTAAGGCTCCCTCCCCATGGGGACCCAATGCCAACGTCTGGCAACACCACGCGCCTGGGGTCCAGAAGCGGTGCAGGCTGGCTCGGCATGGAACCTGGAAGCTCACCATGTGGTTTCCCAGCCTGTCTGCAGCTGAGCGAGAGGATCCCGGAGGCCTCCTCGAACAGGGGCCGATCGACGTCTGTGGCCTTGGCAGCCAAAGCCGGATCGTGACCGGCACCGTCCCTTGTGTCCTCAACTCAGCCCTTCGGGGAGACCACTGCCCTGCTGTGGGTTCGGCGCCTGGAGCCTCCTGGGACCTAACCCTAACCCTAACCCTACACCGAACTGGGACCCTCCACCGAAACCTAAGCCGGCCTCGAACCCTAAGCCTGCACTTGAGCCGCCTTGCTGCATGGGCCCTCACTTCAGCCCTCGAGGGAGATCACGAGACCGGAGTCGCTTCGGCCCTGGCGACGTCCCTGGACCGAACCCTAACCCTAGCTAAGGCTCTCTCCCCAAGAGGACCCAATGCCAACGTCTGACAACACCACGCGCCTGGCGTCGGGAAGAGGTGCAGGCCGACTCGGCATGGAACCTGGAAGCTCACCATGCCGGATCCCAGGCCCGGCTGCAGCTGCCGAGAGGATTCCGGAGGCCTCCTCGACGAGGGGCCCAATCACGTGTGTGGCCCTGGCAGCCAAAGACGGATCCTGACCGGCAGCCTCCCTTGTGCCCTCAACTCAGCCCTTCGGGGAGACCACTGCCCTGCTGTGGGTTGGGCGCCTGGAGCCTCCTGGGACCTAACCCTAACCCTAACCGAACCCCGAACAGGGACCCTCCACCGCAACCTAAGCCTGCCTTGAACCCTAACCCTGCAAGTGAGCCGCCTTCTGGCATGGGCCCTCACTTGAGCCCTCGAGGGAGATCACGAGACTGGAGTCGATTCCGCCCTGGCGACGTCCCTGGACCAAACCCTAACCCTAGGTAAGGCTCCCTCCCCATGGGGACCCAATGCCAACGTCTGGCAACACCACGCGCCTGGGGTCCAGAAGCGGTGCAGGCTGGCTCGGCATGGAACCTGGAAGTTCACCATGTGTTTTCCCAGCCTGTCTGCAGCTGAGCGAGAGGATTCCGGAGGCCTCCTCGAACAGGGGCCGATCGACGTCTGTGGCCTTGGCAGCCAAAGCCGGATCGTGACCGGCACCGTCCCTTGTGTCCTCAACTCAGCCCTTCGGGGAGACCACTGCCCTGCTGTGGGTTCGGCGCCTGGAGCCTCCTGGGACCTAACCCTAACCCTAACCTTACACC
The DNA here is from genome assembly GCF_024362965.1 of Panthera pardus. NCBI lineage: Eukaryota > Metazoa > Chordata > Mammalia > Carnivora > Felidae > Panthera > Panthera pardus. The sequence continues at coordinate 208,639 of NW_026526919.1, forward strand.
GAACTGGGACCCTCCACCGAAACCTAAGCCGGCCTCGAACCCTAAGCCTGCACTTGAGCCGCCTTGCTGCATGGGCCCTCACTTCAGCCCTCGAGGGAGATCACGAGACCGGAGTCGCTTCGGCCCTGGCGACGTCCCTGGACCGAACCCTAACCCTAGCTAAGGCTCTCTCCCCAAGAGGACCCAATGCCAACGTCTGACAACACCACGCGCCTGGCGTCGGGAAGAGGTGCAGGCCGACTCGGCATGGAACCTGGAAGCTCACCATGCCGGATCCCAGGCCCGGCTGCAGCTGCCGAGAGGATTCCGGAGGCCTCCTCGAAGAGGGGCCCAATCACGTGTGTGGCCCTGACAGCCAAAGACGGATCCTGACCGGCAGCCTCCCTTGTGCCCTCAACTCAGGCCTTCGGGGAGACCACTGCCCTGCTGTGGGTTGGGCGCCTGGAGCCTCCTGGGACCTAACCCTAACCCTAACCGTACCCCGAACAGGGACCCTCCACCGCAACCTAAGCCTGCGTCGAACCCTAACTCTGCAAGTGAGCCGCCTTCTGGCATGGGCCCTCACTTGAGCCCTCGAGGGAGATCACGAGACTGGAGTCGATTCCGCCCTGGCGACGTCCCTGGACCAAACCCTAACCCTAGCTAAGGCTCCCTCCCCATGGGGACCCAATGCCAACGTCTGGCAACACCACGGGCCTGGGGTCCAGAAGCGGTGCAGGCTGGCTCGGCATGGAACCTGGAAGCTCACCATGTGGTTTCCCAGCCTGTCTGCAGCTGAGCGAGAGGATTCCGGAGGCCTCCTCGAACAGGGGCCGATCGACGTCTGTGGCCTTGGCAGCCAAAGCCGGATCGTGACCGGCACCGTCCCTTGTGTCCTCAACTCAGCCCTTCGGGGAGACCACTGCCCTGCTGTGGGTTCGGCGCCTGGAGCCTCCTGGGACCTAACCCTAACCCTAACCCTACACCGAACTGGGACCCTCCACCGAAACCTAAGCCGGCCTCGAACCCTAAGCCTGCACTTGAGCCGCCTTGCTGCATGGGCCCTCACTTCAGCCCTCGAGGGAGATCACGAGACCGGAGTCGCTTCGGCCCTGGCGACGTCCCTGGACCGAACCCTAACCCTAGCTAAGGCTCTCCCCCCAAGAGGACCCAATGCCAACGTCTGACAACACCACGCGCCTGGCGTCGGGAAGAGGTGCAGGCCGACTCGGCATGGAACCTGGAAGCTCACCATGCCGGATCCCAGGCCCGGCTGCAGCTGCCGAGAGGATTCCGGAGGCCTCCTCGACGAGGGGCCCAATCACGTGTGTGGCCCTGGCAGCCAAAGACGGATCCTGACCGGCAGCCTCCCTTGTGCCCTCAACTCAGGCCTTCGGGGAGACCACTGCCCTGCTGTGCGTTGGGCGCCTGGAGCCTCCTGGGACCTAACCCTAACCCTAACCGAACCCCGAACAGGGACCCTCCACCGCAACCTAAGCCTGCCTCGAACCCTAACCCTGCAAGTGAGCCGCCTTCTGGCATGGGCCCTCACTTGAGCCCTCGAGGGAGATCACGAGACTGGAGTCGATTCCGCCCTGGCGACGTCCCTGGACCAAACCCTAACCCTAGCTAAGGCTCCCTCCCCATGGGGACCCAATGCCAACGTCTGGCAACACCACGCGCCTGGGGTCCAGAAGCGGTGCAGGCTGGCTCGGCATGGAACCTGGAAGCTCACCATGTGGTTTCCCAGCCTGTCTGCAGCTGAGCGAGAGGATTCCGGAGGCCTCCTCGAACAGGGGCCGATCGACGTCTGTGGCCTTGGCAGCCAAAGCCGGATCGTGACCGGCACCGTCCCTTGTGTCCTCAACTCAGCCCTTCGGGGAGACCACTGCCCTGCTGTGGGTTCGGCGCCTGGAGCCTCCTGGGACCTAACCCTAACCCTAACCCTACACCGAACTGGGACCCTCCACCGAAACCTAAGCCGGCCTCGAACCCTAAGCCTGCACTTGAGCCGCCTTGCTGCATGGGCCCTCACTTCAGCCCTCGAGGGAGATCACGAGACCGGAGTCGCTTCGGCCCTGGCGACGTCCCTGGACCGAACCCTAACCCTAGCTAAGGCTCTCCCCCCAGGAGGACCCAATGCCAACGTCTGACAACACCACGCGCCTGGCGTCGGGAAGAGGTGCAGGCCGACTCGGCATGGAACCTGGAAGCTCACCATGCCGGATCCCAGGCCCGGCTGCAGCTGCCGAGTGGATTCCGGAGGCCTCCTCGACAAGGGGCCCAATCACGTGTGTGGCCCTGGCAGCCAAAGACGGATCCTGACCGGCAGCCTCCCTTGTGCCCTCAACTCAGGCCTTCGGGGAGACCACTGCCCTGCTGTGCGTTGGGCGCCTGGAGCCTCCTGGGACCTAACCCTAACCCTAACCGAACCCCGAACAGGGACCCTCCACCGCAACCTAAGCCTGCCTCGAACCCTAACCCTGCAAGTGAGCCGCCTTCTGGCATGGGCCCTCACTTGAGCCCTCGAGGGAGATCACGAGACTGGAGTCGATTCCGCCCTGGCGACGTCCCTGGACCAAACCCTAACCCTAGCTAAGGCTCCCTCCCCATGGGGACCCAATGCCAACGTCTGGCAACACCACGCGCCTGGGGTCCAGAAGCGGTGCAGGCTGGCTCGGCATGGAACCTGGAAGCTCACCATGTGGTTTCCCAGCCTGTCTGCAGCTGAGCGAGAGGATCCCGGAGGCCTCCTCGAACAGGGGCCGATCGACGTCTGTGGCCTTGGCAGCCAAAGCCGGATCGTGACCGGCACCGTCCCTTGTGTCCTCAACTCAGCCCTTCGGGGAGACCACTGCCCTGCTGTGGGTTCGGCGCCTGGAGCCTCCTGGGACCTAACCCTAACCCTAACCCTACACCGAACTGGGACCCTCCACCGAAACCTAAGCCGGCCTCGAACCCTAAGCCTGCACTTGAGCCGCCTTGCTGCATGGGCCCTCACTTCAGCCCTCTAGGGAGATCACGAGACCGGAGTCGCTTCGGCCCTGGCGACGTCCCTGGACCGAACCCTAACCCTAGCTAAGGCTCTCTCCCCAAGAGGACCCAATGCCAACGTCTGACAACACCACGCGCCTGGCGTCGGGAAGAGGTGCAGGCCGACTCGGCATGGAACCTGGAAGCTCACCATGCCGGATCCCAGGCCCGGCTGCAGCTGCCGAGAGGATTCCGGAGGCCTCCTCGACGAGGGGCCCAATCACGTGTGTGGACCTGGCAGCCAAAGACGGATCCTGACCGGCAGCCTCCCTTGTGCCCTCAACTCAGGCCTTCGGGGAGACCACTGCCCTGCTGTGGGTTGGGCGCCTGGAGCCTCCTGGGACCTAACCCTAACCCTAACCGAACCCCGAACAGGGACCCTCCACCGCAACCTAAGCCTGCCTCGAACCCTAACCCTGCAAGTGAGCCGCCTTCTGGCATGGGCCCTCACTTGAGCCCTCGAGGGAGATCACGAGACTGGAGTCGATTCCGCCCTGGCGACGTCCCTGGACCAAACCCTAACCCTAGCTAAGGCTCCCTCCCCATGGGGACCCAATGCCAACGTCTGGCAACACCACGCGCCTGGGGTCCAGAAGCGGTGCAGGCTGGCTCGGCATGGAACCTGGAAGCTCACCATGTGGTTTCCCAGCCTGTCTGCAGCTGAGCGAGAGGATTCCGGAGGCCTCCTCGAACAGGGGCCGATCGACGTCTGTGGCCTTGGCAGCCAAAGCCGGATCGTGACCGGCACCGTCCCTTGTGTCCTCAACTCAGCCCTTCGGGGAGACCACTGCCCTGCTGTGGGTTCGGCGCCTGGAGCCTCCTGGGACCTAACCCTAACCCTAACCCTACACCGAACTGGGACCCTCCACCGAAACCTAAGCCGGCCTCGAACCCTAAGCCTGCACTTGAGGCGCCTTGCTGCATGGGCCCTCACTTCAGCCCTCGAGGGAGATCACGAGACCGGAGTCGCTTCGGCCCTGGCGACGTCCCTGGACCGAACCCTAACCCTAGCTAAGGCTCTCCCCCCAAGAGGACCCAATGCCAACGTCTGACAACACCACGCGCCTGGCGTCGGGAAGAGGTGCAGGCCGACTCGGCATGGAACCTGGAAGCTCACCATGCCGGATCCCAGGCCCGGCTGCAGCTGCCGAGAGGATTCCGGAGGCCTCCTCGACGAGGGGCCCAATCACGTGTGTGGCCCTGGCAGCCAAAGACGGATCCTGACCGGCAGCCTCCCTTGTGCCCTCAACTCAGGCCTTCGGGGAGACCACTGCCCTGCTGTGGGTTGGGCGCCTGGAGCCTCCTGGGACCTAACCCTAACCCTAACCGAACCCCGAACAGGGACCCTCCACCGCAACCTAAGCCTGCCTCGAACCCTAACCCTGCAAGTGAGCCGCCTTCTGGCATGGGCCCTCACTTGAGCCCTCGAGGGAGATCACGAGACTGGAGTCGATTCCGCCCTGGCGACGTCCCTGGACCAAACCCTAACCCTAGCTAAGGCTCCCTCCCCATGGGGACCCAATGCCAACGTCTGGCAACACCACGCGCCTGGGGTCCAGAAGCGGTGCAGGCTGGCTCGGCATGGAACCTGGAAGCTCACCATGTGGTTTCCCAGCCTGTCTGCAGCTGAGCGAGAGGATTCCGGAGGTCTCCTCGAACAGGGGCCGATCGACGTCTGTGGCCTTGGCAGCCAAAGCCGGATCGTGACCGGCACCGTCCCTTGTGTCCTCAACTCAGCCCTTCGGGGAGACCACTGCCCTGCTGTGGGTTCGGCCCCTGGAGCCTCCTGGGACCTAACCCTAACCCTAACCTTACACCGAACTGGGACCCTCCACCGAAACCTAAGCCGGCCTCGAACCCTAAGCCTGCACTTGAGCCGCCTTGCTGCATGGGCCCTCACTTCAGCCCTCGAGGGAGATCACGAGACCGGAGTCGCTTCGGCCCTGGCGACGTCCCTGGACCGAACCCTAACCCTAGCTAAGGCTCTCTCCCCAAGAGGACCCAATGCCAACGTCTGACAACACCACGCGCCTGGGGTCCGGAAGGGGTGCAGGCCGACTCGGCATGGAACCTGGAAGCTCACCATGCCGGATCACAGGCCCGGCTGCAGCTGCCGAGAGGATTCCGGAGGCCTCCTCGAAGAGGGGCCCAATCACGTGTGTGGCCCTGGCAGCCAAAGACGGATCCTGACCGGCAGCCTCCCTTGTGCCCTCAACTCAGGCCTTCGGGGAGACCACTGCCCTGCTGTGGGTTGGGCGCCTGGAGCCTCCTGGGACCTAACCCTAACCCTAACCGAACCCCGAACAGGGACCCTCCACCGCAACCTAAGCCTGCCTCGAACCCTAACCCTGCAAGTGAGCCGCCTTCTGGCATGGGCCCTCACTTGAGCCCTCGAGGGAGATCACGAGACTGGAGTCGATTCCGCCCTGGCGACGTCCCTGGACCAAACCCTAACCCTAGCTAAGGCTCCCTCCCCATGGGGACCCAATGCCAACGTCTGGCAACACCACGCGCCTGGGGTCCAGAAGCGGTGCAGGCTGGCTCGGCATGGAACCTGGAAGCTCACCATGTGGTTTCCCAGCCTGTCTGCAGCTGAGCGAGAGGATCCCGGAGGCCTCCTCGAACAGGGGCCGATCGACGTCTGTGGCCTTGGCAGCCAAAGCCGGATCGTGACCGGCACCGTCCCTTGTGTCCTCAACTCAGCCCTTCGGGGAGACCACTGCCCTGCTGTGGGTTCGGCGCCTGGAGCCTCCTGGGACCTAACCCTAACCCTAACCCTACACCGAACTGGGACCCTCCACCGAAACCTAAGCCGGCCTCGAACCCTAAGCCTGCACTTGAGCCGCCTTGCTGCATGGGCCCTCACTTCAGCCCTCGAGGGAGATCACGAGACCGGAGTCGCTTCGGCCCTGGCGACGTCCCTGGACCGAACCCTAACCCTAGCTAAGGCTCTCTCCCCAAGAGGACCCAATGCCAACGTCTGACAACACCACGCGCCTGGCGTCGGGAAGTGGTGCAGGCCGACTCGGCATGGAACCTGGAAGCTCACCATGCCGGATCCCAGGCCCGGCTGCAGCTGCCGAGAGGATTCCGGAGGCCTCCTCGACGAGGGGCCCAATCACGTGTGTGGCCCTGGCAGCCAAAGACGGATCCTGACCGGCAGCCTCCCTTGTGCCCTCAACTCAGGCCTTCGGGGAGACCACTGCCCTGCTGTGGGTTGGGCGCCTGGAGCCTCCTGGGACCTAACCCTAACCCTAACCGAACCCCGAACAGGGACCCTCCACCGCAACCTAAGCCTGCCTCGAACCCTAACCCTGCAAGTGAGCCGCCTTCTGGCATGGGCCCTCACTTGAGCCCTCGAGGGAGATCACGAGACTGGAGTCGATTCCGCCCTGGCGACGTCCCTGGACCAAACCCTAACCCTAGCTAAGGCTCCCTCCCCATGGGGACCCAATGCCAACGTCTGGCAACACCACGCGCCTGGGGTCCAGAAGCGGTGCAGGCTGGCTCGGCATGGAACCTGGAAGCTCACCATGTGGTTTCCCAGCCTGTCTGCAGCTGAGCGAGAGGATTCCGGAGGCCTCCTCGAACAGGGGCCGATCGACGTCTGTGGCCTTGGCAGCCAAAGCCGGATCGTGACCGGCACCGTCCCTTGTGTCCTCAACTCAGCCCTTCGGGGAGACCACTGCCCTGCTGTGGGTTCGGCGCCTGGAGCCTCCTGGGACCTAACCCTAACCCTAACCCTACACCGAACTGGGACCCTCCACCGAAACCTAAGCCGGCCTCGAACCCTAAGCCTGCACTTGAGGCGCCTTGCTGCATGGGCCCTCACTTCAGCCCTCGAGGGAGATCACGAGACCGGAGTCGCTTCGGCCCTGGCGACGTCCCTGGACCGAACCCTAACCCTAGCTAAGGCTCTCCCCCCAAGAGGACCCAATGCCAACGTCTGACAACACCACGCGCCTGGCGTCGGGAAGAGGTGCAGGCCGACTCGGCATGGAACCTGGAAGCTCACCATGCCGGATCCCAGGCCCGGCTGCAGCTGCCGAGAGGATTCCGGAGGCCTCCTCGACGAGGGGCCCAATCACGTGTGTGGCCCTGGCAGCCAAAGACGGATCCTGACCGGCAGCCTCCCTTGTGCCCTCAACTCAGGCCTTCGGGGAGACCACTGCCCTGCTGTGGGTTGGGCGCCTGGAGCCTCCTGGGACCTAACCCTAACCCTAACCGAACCCCGAACAGGGACCCTCCACCGCAACCTAAGCCTGCCTCGAACCCTAACCCTGCAAGTGAGCCGCCTTCTGGCATGGGCCCTCACTTGAGCCCTCGAGGGAGATCACGAGACTGGAGTCGATTCCGCCCTGGCGACGTCCCTGGACCAAACCCTAACCCTAGCTAAGGCTCCCTCCCCATGGGGACCCAATGCCAACGTCTGGCAACACCACGCGCCTGGGGTCCAGAAGCGGTGCAGGCTGGCTCGGCATGGAACCTGGAAGCTCACCATGTGGTTTCCCAGCCTGTCTGCAGCTGAGCGAGAGGATTCCGGAGGTCTCCTCGAACAGGGGCCGATCGACGTCTGTGGCCTTGGCAGCCAAAGCCGGATCGTGACCGGCACCGTCCCTTGTGTCCTCAACTCAGCCCTTCGGGGAGACCACTGCCCTGCTGTGGGTTCGGCCCCTGGAGCCTCCTGGGACCTAACCCTAACCCTAACCTTACACCGAACTGGGACCCTCCACCGAAACCTAAGCCGGCCTCGAACCCTAAGCCTGCACTTGAGCCGCCTTGCTGCATGGGCCCTCACTTCAGCCCTCGAGGGAGATCACGAGACCGGAGTCGCTTCGGCCCTGGCGACGTCCCTGGACCGAACCCTAACCCTAGCTAAGGCTCTCTCCCCAAGAGGACCCAATGCCAACGTCTGACAACACCACGCGCCTGGCGTCGGGAAGAGGTGCAGGCCGACTCGGCATGGAACCTGGAAGCTCACCATGCCGGATCACAGGCCCGGCTGCAGCTGCCGAGAGGATTCCGGAGGCCTCCTCGAAGAGGGGCCCAATCACGTGTGTGGCCCTGGCAGCCAAAGACGGATCCTGACCGGCAGCCTCCCTTGTGCCCTCAACTCAGGCCTTCGGGGAGACCACTGCCCTGCTGTGGGTTGGGCGCCTGGAGCCTCCTGGGACCTAACCCTAACCCTAACCGAACCCCGAACAGGGACCCTCCACCGCAACCTAAGCCTGCCTCGAACCCTAACCCTGCAAGTGAGCCGCCTTCTGGCATGGGCCCTCACTTGAGCCCTCGAGGGAGATCACGAGACTGGAGTCGATTCCGCCCTGGCGACGTCCCTGGACCAAACCCTAACCCTAGCTAAGGCTCCCTCCCCATGGGGACCCAATGCCAACGTCTGGCAACACCACGCGCCTGGGGTCCAGAAGCGGTGCAGGCTGGCTCGGCATGGAACCTGGAAGCTCACCATGTGGTTTCCCAGCCTGTCTGCAGCTGAGCGAGAGGATCCCGGAGGCCTCCTCGAACAGGGGCCGATCGACGTCTGTGGCCTTGGCAGCCAAAGCCGGATCGTGACCGGCACCGTCCCTTGTGTCCTCAACTCAGCCCTTCGGGGAGACCACTGCCCTGCTGTGGGTTCGGCGCCTGGAGCCTCCTGGGACCTAACCCTAACCCTAACCCTACACCGAACTGGGACCCTCCACCGAAACCTAAGCCGGCCTCGAACCCTAAGCCTGCACTTGAGCCGCCTTGCTGCATGGGCCCTCACTTCAGCCCTCGAGGGAGATCACGAGACCGGAGTCGCTTCGGCCCTGGCGACGTCCCTGGACCGAACCCTAACCCTAGCTAAGGCTCTCTCCCCAAGAGGACCCAATGCCAACGTCTGACAACACCACGCGCCTGGCGTCGGGAAGTGGTGCAGGCCGACTCGGCATGGAACCTGGAAGCTCACCATGCCGGATCCCAGGCCCGGCTGCAGCTGCCGAGAGGATTCCGGAGGCCTCCTCGACGAGGGGCCCAATCACGTGTGTGGCCCTGGCAGCCAAAGACGGATCCTGACCGGCAGCCTCCCTTGTGCCCTCAACTCAGGCCTTCGGGGAGACCACTGCCCTGCTGTGGGTTGGGCGCCTGGAGCCTCCTGGGACCTAACCCTAACCCTAACCGAACCCCGAACAGGGACCCTCCACCGCAACCTAAGCCTGCCTCGAACCCTAACCCTGCAAGTGAGCCGCCTTCTGGCATGGGCCCTCACTTGAGCCCTCGAGGGAGATCACGAGACTGGAGTCGATTCCGCCCTGGCGACGTCCCTGGACCAAACCCTAACCCTAGCTAAGGCTCCCTCCCCATGGGGACCCAATGCCAACGTCTGGCAACACCACGCGCCTGGGGTCCAGAAGCGGTGCAGGCTGGCTCGGCATGGAACCTGGAAGCTCACCATGTGGTTTCCCAGCCTGTCTGCAGCTGAGCGAGAGGATTCCGGAGGCCTCCTCGAACAGGGGCCGATCGACGTCTGTGGCCTTGGCAGCCAAAGCCGGATCGTGACCGGCACCGTCCCTTGTGTCCTCAACTCAGCCCTTCGGGGAGACCACTGCCCTGCTGTGGGTTCGGCGCCTGGAGCCTCCTGGGACCTAACCCTAACCCTAACCCTACACCGACCTGGGACCCTCCACCGAAACCTAAGCCGGCCTCGAACCCTAAGCCTGCACTTGAGCCGCCTTGCTGCATGGGCCCTCACTTCAGCCCTCGAGGGAGATCACGAGACCGGAGTCGCTTCGGCCCTGGCGACGTCCCTGGACCGAACCCTAACCCTAGCTAAGGCTCTCCCCCCAAGAGGACCCAATGCCAACGTCTGACAACACCACGCGCCTGGCGTCGGGAAGAGGTGCAGGCCGACTCGGCATGGAACCTGGAAGCTCACCATGCCGGATCCCAGGCCCGGCTGCAGCTGCCGAGAGGATTCCGGAGGCCTCCTCGACCAGGGGCCCAATCACGTGTGTGGCCCTGGCAGCCAAAGACGGATCCTGACCGGCAGCCTCCCTTGTGCCCTCAACTCAGGCCTTCGGGGAGACCACTGCCCTGCTGTGGGTTGGGCGCCTGGAGCCTCCTGGGACCTAACCCTAACCCTAACCGAAACCCGAACAGGGACCCTCCACCGCAACCTAAGCCTGCGTCGAACCCTAACTCTGCAAGTGAGCCGCCTTCTGGCATGGGCCCTCACTTGAGCCCTCGAGGGAGATCACGAGACTGGAGTCGATTCCGCCCTGGCGACGTCCCTGGACCAAACCCTAACCCTAGCTAAGGCTCCCTCCCCATGGGGACCCAATGCCAACGTCTGGCAACACCACGGGCCTGGGGTCCAGAAGCGGTGCAGGCTGGCTCGGCATGGAACCTGGAAGCTCACCATGTGGTTTCCCAGCCTGTCTGCAGCTGAGCGAGAGGATTCCGGAGGCCTCCTCGAACAGGGGCCGATCGACGTCTGTGGCCTTGGCAGCCAAAGCCGGATCGTGACCGGCACCGTCCCTTGTGTCCTCAACTCAGCCCTTCGGGGAGACCACTGCCCTGCTGTGGGTTCGGCGCCTGGAGCCTCCTGGGACCTAACCCTAACCCTAACCCTACACCGAACTGGGACCCTCCACCGAAACCTAAGCCGGCCTCGAACCCTAAGCCTGCACTTGAGCCGCCTTGCTGCATGGGCCCTCACTTCAGCCCTCGAGGGAGATCACGAGACCGGAGTCGCTTCGGCCCTGGCGACGTCCCTGGACCGAACCCTAACCCTAGCTAAGGCTCTCCCCCCAAGAGGACCCAATGCCAACGTCTGACAACACCACGCGCCTGGCGTCGGGAAGAGGTGCAGGCCGACTGGGCATGGAACCTGGAAGCTCACCATGCCGGATCCCAGGCCCGGCTGCAGCTGCCGAGAGGATTCCGGAGGCCTCCTCGACCAGGGGCCCAATCACGTGTGTGGCCCTGGCAGCCAAAGACGGATCCTGACCGGCAGCCTCCCTTGTGCCCTCAACTCAGGCCTTCGGGGAGACCACTGCCCTGCTGTGGGTTGGGCGCCTGGAGCCTCCTGGGACCTAACCCTAACCCTAACCGTACCCCGAACAGGGACCCTCCACCGCAACCTAAGCCTGCGTCGAACCCTAACCCTGCAAGTGAGCCGCCTTCTGGCATGGGCCCTCACTTGAGCCCTCGAGGGAGATCACGAGACTGGAGTCGATTCCGCCCTGGCGACGTCCCTGGACCAAACCCTAACCCTAGCTAAGGCTCCCTCCCCATGGGGACCCAATGCCAACGTCTGGCAACACCACGCGCCTGGGGTCCAGAAGCGGTGCAGGCTGGCTCGGCATGGAACCTGGAAGCTCACCATGTGGTTTCCCAGCCTGTCTGCAGCTGAGCGAGAGGATTCCGGAGGCCTCCTCGAACAGGTGCCGATCGACGTCTGTGGCCTTGGCAGCCAAAGCCGGATCGTGACCGGCACCGTCCCTTGTGTCCTCAACTCAGCCCTTCGGGGAGACCACTGCCCTGCTGTGGGTTCGGCGCCTGGAGCCTCCTGGGACCTAACCCTAACCCTAACCCTACACCGAACTGGGACCCTCCACCGAAACCTAAGCCGGCCTCGAACCCTAAGCCTGCACTTGAGCCGCCTTGCTGCATGGGCCCTCACTTCAGCCCTCGAGGGAGATCACGAGACCGGAGTCGCTTCGGCCCTGGCGACGTCCCTGGACCGAACCCTAACCCTAGCTAAGGCTCTCCCCCCAAGAGGACCCAATGCCAACGTCTGACAACACCACGCGCCTGGCGTCGGGAAGAGGTGCAGGCCGACTGGGCATGGAACCTGGAAGCTCACCATGCCGGATCCCAGGCCCGGCTGCAGCTGCCGAGTGGATTCCGGAGGCCTCCTCGACGAGGGGCCCAATCACGTGTGTGGCCCTGGCAGCCAAAGACGGATCCTGACCGGCAGCCTCCCTTGTGCCCTCAACTCAGGCCTTCGGGGAGACCACTGCCCTGCTGTGCGTTGGGCGCCTGGAGCCTCCTGGGACCTAACCCTAACCCTAACCGAACCCCGAACAGGGACCCTCCACCGCAACCTAAGCCTGCCTCGAACCCTAACCCTGCAAGTGAGCCGCCTTCTGGCATGGGCCCTCACTTGAGCCCTCGAGGGAGATCACGAGACTGGAGTCGATTCCGCCCTGGCGACGTCCCTGGACCAAACCCTAACCCTAGCTAAGGCTCCCTCCCCATGGGGACCCAATGCCAACGTCTGGCAACACCACGCGCCTGGGGTCCAGAAGCGGTGCAGGCTGGCTCGGCATGGAACCTGGAAGCTCACCATGTGGTTTCCCAGCCTGTCTGCAGCTGAGCGAGAGGATCCCGGAGGCCTCCTCAAACAGGGGCCGATCGACGTCTGTGGCCTTGGCAGCCAAAGCCGGATCGTGACCGGCACCGTCCCTTGTGTCCTCAACTCAGCCCTTCGGGGAGACCACTGCCCTGCTGTGGGTTCGGCGCCTGGAGCCTCCTGGGACCTAACCCTAACCCTAACCCTACACCGAACTGGGACCCTCCACCGAAACCTAAGCCGGCCTCGAACCCTAAGCCTGCACTTGAGCCGCCTTGCTGCATGGGCCCTCACTTCAGCCCTCGAGGGAGATCACGAGACCGGAGTCGCTTCGGCCCTGGCGACGTCCCTGGACCGAACCCTAACCCTAGCTAAGGCTCTCTCCCCAAGAGGACCCAATGCCAACGTCTGACAACACCACGCGCCTGGCGTCGGGAAGAGGTGCAGGCCGACTCGGCATGGAACCTGGAAGCTCACCATGCCGGATCCCAGGCCCGGCTGCAGCTGTCGAGAGGATTCCGGAGGCCTCCTCGACCAGGGGCCCAATCACGTGTGTGGCCCTGGCAGCCAAAGACGGATCCTGACCGGCAGCCTCCCTTGTGCCCTCAACTCAGGCCTTCGGGGAGACCACTGCCCTGCTGTGGGTTGGGCGCCTGGAGCCTCCTGGGACCTAACCCTAACCCTAACCGAACCCCGAACAGGGACCCTCCACCGCAACCTAAGCCTGCCTCGAACCCTAACCCTGCAAGTGAGCCGCCTTCTGGCATGGGCCCTCACTTGAGCCCTCGAGGGAGATCACGAGACTGGAGTCGATTCCGCCCTGGCGACGTCCCTGGACCAAACCCTAACCCTAGCTAAGGCTCCCTCCCCATGGGGACCCAATGCCAACGTCTGGCAACACCACGCGCCTGGGGTCCAGAAGCGGTGCAGGCTGGCTCGGCATGGAACCTGGAAGCTCACCATGTGGTTTCCCAGCCTGTCTGCAGCTGAGCGAGAGGATTCCGGAGGCCTCCTCGAACAGGGGCCGATCGACGTCTGTGGCCTTGGCAGCCAAAGCCGGATCGTGACCGGCACCGTCCCTTGTGTCCTCAACTCAGCCCTTCGGGGAGACCACTGCCCTGCTGTGGGTTCGGCGCCTGGAGCCTCCTGGGACCTAACCCTAACCCTAACCCTACACCGAACTGGGACCCTCCACCGAAACCTAAGCCGGCCTCGAACCCTAAGCCTGCACTTGAGCCGCCTTGCTGCATGGGCCCTCACTTCAGCCCTCGAGGGAGATCACGAGACCGGAGTCGCTTCGGCCCTGGCGACGTCCCTGGACCGAACCCTAACCCTAGCTAAGGCTCTCCCCCCAAGAGGACCCAATGCCAACGTCTGACAACACCACGCGCCTGGCGTCGGGAAGAGGTGCAGGCCGACTCGGCATGGAACCTGGAAGCTCACCATGCCGGATCCCAGGCCCGGCTGCAGCTGCCGAGAGGATTCCGGAGGCCTCCTCGACGAGGGGCCCAATCACGTGTGTGGCCCTGGCAGCCAAAGACGGATCCTGACCGGCAGCCTCCCTTGTGCCCTCAACTCAGGCCTTCGGGGAGACCACTGCCCTGCTGTGGGTTGGGCGCCTGGAGCCTCCTGGGACCTAACCCTAACCCTAACCGAACCCCGAACAGGGACCCTCCACCGCAACCTAAGCCTGCCTCGAACCCTAACCCTGCAAGTGAGCCGCCTTCTGGCATGGGCCTTCACTTGAGCCCTCGAGGGAGATCACGAGACTGGAGTCAATTCCGCCCTGGCGACGTCCCTGGACCAAACCCTAACCCTAGCTAAGGCTCCCTCCCCATGGGGACCCAATGCCAACGTCTGGCAACACCACGCGCCTGGGGTCCAGAAGCGGTGCAGGCTGGCTCGGCATGGAACCTGGAAGCTCACCATGTGGTTTCCCAGCCTGTCTGCAGCTGAGCGAGAGGATTCCGGAGGCCTCCTCGAACAGGGGCCGATCGACGTCTGTGGCCTTGGCAGCCAAAGCCGGATCGTGACCGGCACCGTCCCTTGTGTCCTCAACTCAGCCCTTCGGGGAGACCACTGCCCTGCTGTGGGTTCGGCGCCTGGAGCCTCCTGGGACCTAACCCTAACCCTAACCCTACACCGAACTGGGACCCTCCACCGAAACCTAAGCCGGCCTCGAACCCTAAGCCTGCACTTGAGCCGCCTTGCTGCATGGGCCCTCACTTCAGCCCTCGAGGGAGATCACGAGACCGGAGTCGCTTCGGCCCTGGCGACGTCCCTGGACCGAACCCTAACCCTAGCTAAGGCTCTCCCCCCAAGAGGACCCAATGCCAACGTCTGACAACACCACGCGCCTGGCGTCGGGAAGAGGTGCAGGCCGACTCGGCATGGAACCTGGAAGCTCACCATGCCGGATCCCAGGCCCGGCTGCAGCTGCCGAGAGGATTCCGGAGGCCTCCTCGACCAGGGGCCCAATCACGTGTGTGGCCCTGGCAGCCAAAGACGGATCCTGACCGGCAGCCTCCCTTGTGCCCTCAACTCAGGCCTTCGGGGAGACCACTGCCCTGCTGTGGGTTGGGCGCCTGGAGCCTCCTGGGACCTAACCCTAACCCTAACCGTACCCCGAACAGGGACCCTCCACCGCAACCTAAGCCTGCGTCGAACCCTAACCCTGCAAGTGAGCCGCCTTCTGGCATGGGCCCTCACTTGAGCCCTCGAGGGAGATCACGAGACTGGAGTCGATTCCGCCCTGGCGACGTCCCTGGACCAAACCCTAACCCTAGCTAAGGCTCCCTCCCCATGGGGACCCAATGCCAACGTCTGGCAACACCACGCGCCTGGGGTCCAGAAGCGGTGCAGGCTGGCTCGGCATGGAACCTGGAAGCTCACCATGTGGTTTCCCAGCCTGTCTGCAGCTGAGCGAGAGGATTCCGGAGGCCTCCTCGAACAGGGGCCGATCGACGTCTGTGGCCTTGGCAGCCAAAGCCGGATCGTGACCGGCACCGTCCCTTGTGTCCTCAACTCAGCCCTTCGGGGAGACCACTGCCCTGCTGTGGGTTCGGCGCCTGGAGCCTCCTGGGACCTAACCCTAACCCTAACCCTACACCGAACTGGGACCCTCCACCGAAACCTAAGCCGGCCTCGAACCCTAAGCCTGCACTTGAGCCGCCTTGCTGCATGGGCCCTCACTTCAGCCCTCGAGGGAGATCACGAGACCGGAGTCGCTTCGGCCCTGGCGACGTCCCTGGACCGAACCCTAACCCTAGCTAAGGCTCTCCCCCCAAGAGGACCCAATGCCAACGTCTGACAACACCACGCGCCTGGCGTCGGGAAGAGGTGCAGGCCGACTCGGCATGGAACCTGGAAGCTCACCATGCCGGATCCCAGGCCCGGCTGCAGCTGCCGAGAGGATTCCGGAGGCCTCCTCGACGAGGGGCCCAATCACGTGTGTGGCCCTGGCAGCCAAAGACGGATCCTGACCGGCAGCCTCCCTTGTGCCCTCAACTCAGGCCTTCGGGGAGACCACTGCCCTGCTGTGGGTTGGGCGCCTGGAGCCTCCTGGGACCTAACCCTAACCCTAACCGAACCCCGAACAGGGACCCTCCACCGCAACCTAAGCCTGCCTCGAACCCTAACCCTGCAAGTGAGCCGCCTTCTGGCATGGGCCCTCACTTGAGCCCTCGAGGGAGATCACGAGACTGGAGTCGATTCCGCCCTGGCGACGTCCCTGGACCAAACCCTAACCCTAGCTAAGGCTCCCTCCCCATGGGGACCCAATGCCAACGTCTGGCAACACCACGCGCCTGGGGTCCAGAAGCGGTGCAGGCTGGCTCGGCATGGAACCTGGAAGCTCACCATGTGGTTTCCCAGCCTGTCTGCAGCTGAGCGAGAGGATTCCGGAGGCCTCCTCGAACAGGGGCCGATCGACGTCTGTGGCCTTGGCAGCCAAAGCCGGATCGTGACCGGCACCGTCCCTTGTGTCCTCAACTCAGCCCTTCGGGGAGACCACTGCCCTGCTGTGGGTTCGGCGCCTGGAGCCTCCTGGGACCTAACCCTAACCCTAACCCTACACCGAACTGGGACCCTCCACCGAAACCTAAGCCGGCCTCGAACCCTAAGCCTGCACTTGAGCCGCCTTGCTGCATGGGCCCTCACTTCAGCCCTCGAGGGAGATCACGAGACCGGAGTCGCTTCGGCCCTGGCGACGTCCCTGGACCGAACCCTAACCCTAGCTAAGGCTCTCCCCCCAAGAGGACCCAATGCCAACGTCTGACAACACCACGCGCCTGGCGTCGGGAAGAGGTGCAGGCCGACTGGGCATGGAACCTGGAAGCTCACCATGCCGGATCCCAGGCCCGGCTGCAGCTGCCGAGAGGATTCCGGAGGCCTCCTCGACCAGGGGCCCAATCACGTGTGTGGCCCTGGCAGCCAAAGACGGATCCTGACCGGCAGCCTCCCTTGTGCCCTCAACTCAGGCCTTCGGGGAGACCACTGCCCTGCTGTGGGTTGGGCGCCTGGAGCCTCCTGGGACCTAACCCTAACCCTAACCGTACCCCGAACAGGGACCCTCCACCGCAACCTAAGCCTGCGTCGAACCCTAACCCTGCAAGTGAGCCGCCTTCTGGCATGGGCCCTCACTTGAGCCCTCGAGGGAGATCACGAGACTGGAGTCGATTCCGCCCTGGCGACGTCCCTGGACCAAACCCTAACCCTAGCTAAGGCTCCCTCCCCATGGGGACCCAATGCCAACGTCTGGCAACACCACGCGCCTGGGGTCCAGAAGCGGTGCAGGCTGGCTCGGCATGGAACCTGGAAGCTCACCATGTGGTTTCCCAGCCTGTCTGCAGCTGAGCGAGAGGATTCCGGAGGCCTCCTCGAACAGGTGCCGATCGACGTCTGTGGCCTTGGCAGCCAAAGCCGGATCGTGACCGGCACCGTCCCTTGTGTCCTCAACTCAGCCCTTCGGGGAGACCACTGCCCTGCTGTGGGTTCGGCGCCTGGAGCCTCCTGGGACCTAACCCTAACCCTAACCCTACACCGAACTGGGACCCTCCACCGAAACCTAAGCCGGCCTCGAACCCTAAGCCTGCACTTGAGCCGCCTTGCTGCATGGGCCCTCACTTCAGCCCTCGAGGGAGATCACGAGACCGGAGTCGCTTCGGCCCTGGCGACGTCCCTGGACCGAACCCTAACCCTAGCTAAGGCTCTCCCCCCAAGAGGACCCAATGCCAACGTCTGACAACACCACGCGCCTGGCGTCGGGAAGAGGTGCAGGCCGACTCGGCATGGAACCTGGAAGCTCACCATGCCGGATCCCAGGCCCGGCTGCAGCTGCCGAGTGGATTCCGGAGGCCTCCTCGACGAGGGGCCCAATCACGTGTGTGGCCCTGGCAGCCAAAGACGGATCCTGACCGGCAGCCTCCCTTGTGCCCTCAACTCAGGCCTTCGGGGAGACCACTGCCCTGCTGTGGGTTGGGCGCCTGGAGCCTCCTGGGACCTAACCCTAACCCTAACCGAACCCCGAACAGGGACCCTCCACCGCAACCTAAGCCTGCCTCGAACCCTAACCCTGCAAGTGAGCCGCCTTCTGGCATGGGCCCTCACTTGAGCCCTCGAGGGAGATCACGAGACTGGAGTCGATTCCGCCCTGGCGACGTCCCTGGACCAAACCCTAACCCTAGCTAAGGCTCCCTCCCCATGGGGACCCAATGCCAACGTCTGGCAACACCACGCGCCTGGGGTCCAGAAGCGGTGCAGGCTGGCTCGGCATGGAACCTGGAAGCTCACCATGTGGTTTCCCAGCCTGTCTGCAGCTGAGCGAGAGGATCCCGGAGGCCTCCTCGAACAGGGGCCGATCGACGTCTGTGGCCTTGGCAGCCAAAGCCGGATCGTGACCGGCACCGTCCCTTGTGTCCTCAACTCAGCCCTTCGGGGAGACCACTGCCCTGCGGTGGGTTCGGCGCCTGGAGCCTCCTGGGACCTAACCCTAACCCTAACCCTACACCGAACTGGGACCCTCCACCGAAACCTAAGCCGGCCTCGAACCCTAAGCCTGCACTTGAGCCGCCTTGCTGCATGGGCCCTCACTTCAGCCCTCGAGGGAGATCACGAGACCGGAGTCGCTTCGGCCCTGGCGACGTCCCTGGACCGAACCCTAACCCTAGCTAAGGCTCTCCCCCCAAGAGGACCCAATGCCAACGTCTGACAACACCACGCGCCTGGAGTCGGGAAGAGGTGCAGGCCGACTCGGCATGGAACCTGGAAGCTCACCATGCCGGATCCCAGGCCCGGCTGCAGCTGCCGAGTGGATTCCGGAGGCCTCCTCGACGAGGGGCCCAATCACGTGTGTGGCCCTGGCAGCCAAAGACGGATCCTGACCGGCAGCCTCCCTTGTGCCCTCAACTCAGGCCTTCGGGGAGACCACTGCCCTGCTGTGCGTTGGGCGCCTGGAGCCTCCTGGGACCTAACCCTAACCCTAACCGAACCCCGAACAGGGACCCTCCACCGCAACCTAAGCCTGCCTCGAACCCTAACCCTGCAAGTGAGCCGCCTTCTGGCATGGGCCCTCACTTGAGCCCTCGAGGGAGATCACGAGACTGGAGTCGATTCCGCCCTGGCGACGTCCCTGGACCAAACCCTAACCCTAGCTAAGGCTCCCTCCCCATGGGGACCCAATGCCAACGTCTGGCAACACCACGCGCCTGGGGTCCAGAAGCGGTGCAGGCTGGCTCGGCATGGAACCTGGAAGCTCACCATGTGGTTTCCCAGCCTGTCTGCAGCTGAGCGAGAGGATCCCGGAGGCCTCCTCGAACAGGGGCCGATCGACGTCTGTGGCCTTGGCAGCCAAAGCCGGATCGTGACCGGCACCGTCCCTTGTGTCCTCAACTCAGCCCTTCGGGGAGACCACTGCCCTGCTGTGGGTTCGGCGCCTGGAGCCTCCTGGGACCTAACCCTAACCCTAACCCTACACCGAACTGGGACCCTCCACCGAAACCTAAGCCGGCCTCGAACCCTAAGCCTGCACTTGAGCCGCCTTGCTGCATGGGCCCTCACTTCAGCCCTCGAGGGAGATCACGAGACCGGAGTCGCTTCGGCCCTGGCGACGTCCCTGGACCGAACCCTAACCCTAGCTAAGGCTCTCTCCCCAAGAGGACCCAATGCCAACGTCTGACAACACCACGCGCCTGGCGTCGGGAAGAGGTGCAGGCCGACTCGGCATGGAACCTGGAAGCTCACCATGCCGGATCCCAGGCCCGGCTGCAGCTGCCGAGAGGATTCCGGAGGCCTCCTCGACCAGGGGCCCAATCACGTGTGTGGCCCTGGCAGCCAAAGACGGATCCTGACCGGCAGCCTCCCTTGTGCCCTCAACTCAGGCCTTCGGGGAGACCACTGCCCTGCTGTGGGTTGGGCGCCTGGAGCCTCCTGGGACCTAACCCTAACCCTAACCGAACCCCGAACAGGGACCCTCCACCGCAACCTAAGCCTGCCTCGAACCCTAACCCTGCAAGTGAGCCGCCTTCTGGCATGGGCCCTCACTTGAGCCCTCGAGGGAGATCACGAGACTGGAGTCGATTCCGCCCTGGCGACGTCCCTGGACCAAACCCTAACCCTAGCTAAGGCTCCCTCCCCATGGGGACCCAATGCCAACGTCTGGCAACACCACGCGCCTGGGGTCCAGAAGCGGTGCAGGCTGGCTCGGCATGGAACCTGGAAGCTCACCATGTGGTTTCCCAGCCTGTCTGCAGCTGAGCGAGAGGATTCCGGAGGCCTCCTCGAACAGGGGCCGATCGACGTCTGTGGCCTTGGCAGCCAAAGCCGGATCGTGACCGGCACCGTCACTTGTGTCCTCAACTCAGCCCTTCGGGGAGACCACTGCCCTGCTGTGGGTTCGGCGCCTGGAGCCTCCTGGGACCTAACCCTAACCCTAACCCTACACCGAACTGGGACCCTCCACCGAAACCTAAGCCGGCCTCGAACCCTAAGCCTGCACTTGAGCCGCCTTGCTGCATGGGCCCTCACTTCAGCCCTCGAGGGAGATCACGAGACCGGAGTCGCTTCGGCCCTGGCGACGTCCCTGGACCGAACCCTAACCCTAGCTAAGGCTCTCCCCCCAAGAGGACCCAATGCCAACGTCTGACAACACCACGCGCCTGGCGTCGGGAAGAGGTGCAGGCCGACTCGGCATGGAACCTGGAAGCTCACCATGCCGGATCCCAGGCCCGGCTGCAGCTGCCGAGAGGATTCCGGAGGCCTCCTCGACCAGGGGCCCAATCACGTGTGTGGCCCTGGCAGCCAAAGACGGATCCTGACCGGCAGCCTCCCTTGTGCCCTCAACTCAGGCCTTCGGGGAGACCACTGCCCTGCTGTGGGTTGGGCGCCTGGAGCCTCCTGGGACCTAACCCTAACCCTAACCGTACCCCGAACAGGGACCCTCCACCGCAACCTAAGCCTGCGTCGAACCCTAACCCTGCAAGTGAGCCGCCTTCTGGCATGGGCCCTCACTTGAGCCCTCGAGGGAGATCACGAGACTGGAGTCGATTCCGCCCTGGCGACGTCCCTGGACCAAACCCTAACCCTAGCTAAGGCTCCCTCCCCATGGGGACCCAATGCCAACGTCTGGCAACACCACGCGCCTGGGGTCCAGAAGCGGTGCAGGCTGGCTCGGCATGGAACCTGGAAGCTCACCATGTGGTTTCCCAGCCTGTCTGCAGCTGAGCGAGAGGATTCCGGAGGCCTCCTCGAACAGGGGCCGATCGACGTCTGTGGCCTTGGCAGCCAAAGCCGGATCGTGACCGGCACCGTCCCTTGTGTCCTCAACTCAGCCCTTCGGGGAGACCACTGCCCTGCTGTGGGTTCGGCGCCTGGAGCCTCCTGGGACCTAACCCTAACCCTAACCCTACACCGAACTGGGACCCTCCACCGAAACCTAAGCCGGCCTCGAACCCTAAGCCTGCACTTGAGCCGCCTTGCTGCATGGGCCCTCACTTCAGCCCTCGAGGGAGATCACGAGACCGGAGTCGCTTCGGCCCTGGCGACGTCCCTGGACCGAACCCTAACCCTAGCTAAGGCTCTCTCCCCAAGAGGACCCAATGCCAACGTCTGACAACACCACGCGCCTGGCGTCGGGAAGAGGTGCAGGCCGACTCGGCATGGAACCTGGAAGCTCACCATGCCGGATCCCAGGCCCGGCTGCAGCTGCCGAGAGGATTCCGGAGGCCTCCTCGACGAGGGGCCCAATCACGTGTGTGGCCCTGGCAGCCAAAGACGGATCCTGACCGGCAGCCTCCCTTGTGCCCTCAACTCAGGCCTTCGGGGAGACCACTGCCCTGCTGTGGGTTGGGCGCCTGGAGCCTCCTGGGACCTAACCCTAACCCTAACCGAACCCCGAACAGGGACCCTCCACCGCAACCTAAGCCTGCCTCGAACCCTAACCCTGCAAGTGAGCCGCCTTCTGGCATGGGCCCTCACTTGAGCCCTCGAGGGAGATCACGAGACTGGAGTCGATTCCGCCCTGGCGACGTCCCTGGACCAAACCCTAACCCTAGCTAAGGCTCCCTCCCCATGGGGACCCAATGCCAACGTCTGGCAACACCACGCGCCTGGGGTCCAGAAGCGGTGCAGGCTGGCTCGGCATGGAACCTGGAAGCTCACCATGTGGTTTCCCAGCCTGTCTGCAGCTGAGCGAGAGGATTCCGGAGGCCTCCTCGAACAGGGGCCGATCGACGTCTGTGGCCTTGGCAGCCAAAGCCGGATCGTGACCGGCACCGTCCCTTGTGTCCTCAACTCAGCCCTTCGGGGAGACCACTGCCCTGCTGTGGGTTCGGCGCCTGGAGCCTCCTGGGACCTAACCCTAACCCTAACCCTACACCGAACTGGGACCCTCCACCGAAACCTAAGCCGGCCTCGAACCCTAAGCCTGCACTTGAGCCGCCTTGCTGCATGGGCCCTCACTTCAGCCCTCGAGGGAGATCACGAGACCGGAGTCGCTTCGGCCCTGGCGACGTCCCTGGACCGAACCCTAACCCTAGCTAAGGCTCTCCCCCCAAGAGGACCCAATGCCAACGTCTGACAACACCACGCGCCTGGCGTCGGGAAGAGGTGCAGGCCGACTGGGCATGGAACCTGGAAGCTCACCATGCCGGATCCCAGGCCCGGCTGCAGCTGCCGAGAGGATTCCGGAGGCCTCCTCGACCAGGGGCCCAATCACGTGTGTGGCCCTGGCAGCCAAAGACGGATCCTGACCGGCAGCCTCCCTTGTGCCCTCAACTCAGGCCTTCGGGGAGACCACTGCCCTGCTGTGGGTTGGGCGCCTGGAGCCTCCTGGGACCTAACCCTAACCCTAACCGTACCCCGAACAGGGACCCTCCACCGCAACCTAAGCCTGCGTCGAACCCTAACCCTGCAAGTGAGCCGCCTTCTGGCATGGGCCCTCACTTGAGCCCTCGAGGGAGATCACGAGACTGGAGTCGATTCCGCCCTGGCGACGTCCCTGGACCAAACCCTAACCCTAGCTAAGGCTCCCTCCCCATGGGGACCCAATGCCAACGTCTGGCAACACCACGCGCCTGGGGTCCAGAAGCGGTGCAGGCTGGCTCGGCATGGAACCTGGAAGCTCACCATGTGGTTTCCCAGCCTGTCTGCAGCTGAGCGAGAGGATTCCGGAGGCCTCCTCGAACAGGTGCCGATCGACGTCTGTGGCCTTGGCAGCCAAAGCCGGATCGTGACCGGCACCGTCCCTTGTGTCCTCAACTCAGCCCTTCGGGGAGACCACTGCCCTGCTGTGGGTTCGGCGCCTGGAGCCTCCTGGGACCTAACCCTAACCCTAACCCTACACCGAACTGGGACCCTCCACCGAAACCTAAGCCGGCCTCGAACCCTAAGCCTGCACTTGAGCCGCCTTGCTGCATGGGCCCTCACTTCAGCCCTCGAGGGAGATCACGAGACCGGAGTCGCTTCGGCCCTGGCGACGTCCCTGGACCGAACCCTAACCCTAGCTAAGGCTCTCCCCCCAAGAGGACCCAATGCCAACGTCTGACAACACCACGCGCCTGGCGTCGGGAAGAGGTGCAGGCCGACTCGGCATGGAACCTGGAAGCTCACCATGCCGGATCCCAGGCCCGGCTGCAGCTGCCGAGTGGATTCCGGAGGCCTCCTCGACGAGGGGCCCAATCACGTGTGTGGCCCTGGCAGCCAAAGACGGATCCTGACCGGCAGCCTCCCTTGTGCCCTCAACTCAGGCCTTCGGGGAGACCACTGCCCTGCTGTGGGTTGGGCGCCTGGAGCCTCCTGGGACCTAACCCTAACCCTAACCGAACCCCGAACAGGGACCCTCCACCGCAACCTAAGCCTGCCTCGAACCCTAACCCTGCAAGTGAGCCGCCTTCTGGCATGGGCCCTCACTTGAGCCCTCGAGGGAGATCACGAGACTGGAGTCGATTCCGCCCTGGCGACGTCCCTGGACCAAACCCTAACCCTAGCTAAGGCTCCCTCCCCATGGGGACCCAATGCCAACGTCTGGCAACACCACGCGCCTGGGGTCCAGAAGCGGTGCAGGCTGGCTCGGCATGGAACCTGGAAGCTCACCATGTGGTTTCCCAGCCTGTCTGCAGCTGAGCGAGAGGATCCCGGAGGCCTCCTCGAACAGGGGCCGATCGACGTCTGTGGCCTTGGCAGCCAAAGCCGGATCGTGACCGGCACCGTCCCTTGTGTCCTCAACTCAGCCCTTCGGGGAGACCACTGCCCTGCGGTGGGTTCGGCGCCTGGAGCCTCCTGGGACCTAACCCTAACCCTAACCCTACACCGAACTGGGACCCTCCACCGAAACCTAAGCCGGCCTCGAACCCTAAGCCTGCACTTGAGCCGCCTTGCTGCATGGGCCCTCACTTCAGCCCTCGAGGGAGATCACGAGACCGGAGTCGCTTCGGCCCTGGCGACGTCCCTGGACCGAACCCTAACCCTAGCTAAGGCTCTCCCCCCAAGAGGACCCAATGCCAACGTCTGACAACACCACGCGCCTGGAGTCGGGAAGAGGTGCAGGCCGACTCGGCATGGAACCTGGAAGCTCACCATGCCGGATCCCAGGCCCGGCTGCAGCTGCCGAGTGGATTCCGGAGGCCTCCTCGACGAGGGGCCCAATCACGTGTGTGGCCCTGGCAGCCAAAGACGGATCCTGACCGGCAGCCTCCCTTGTGCCCTCAACTCAGGCCTTCGGGGAGACCACTGCCCTGCTGTGCGTTGGGCGCCTGGAGCCTCCTGGGACCTAACCCTAACCCTAACCGAACCCCGAACAGGGACCCTCCACCGCAACCTAAGCCTGCCTCGAACCCTAACCCTGCAAGTGAGCCGCCTTCTGGCATGGGCCCTCACTTGAGCCCTCGAGGGAGATCACGAGACTGGAGTCGATTCCGCCCTGGCGACGTCCCTGGACCAAACCCTAACCCTAGCTAAGGCTCCCTCCCCATGGGGACCCAATGCCAACGTCTGGCAACACCACGCGCCTGGGGTCCAGAAGCGGTGCAGGCTGGCTCGGCATGGAACCTGGAAGCTCACCATGTGGTTTCCCAGCCTGTCTGCAGCTGAGCGAGAGGATCCCGGAGGCCTCCTCGAACAGGGGCCGATCGACGTCTGTGGCCTTGGCAGCCAAAGCCGGATCGTGACCGGCACCGTCCCTTGTGTCCTCAACTCAGCCCTTCGGGGAGACCACTGCCCTGCTGTGGGTTCGGCGCCTGGAGCCTCCTGGGACCTAACCCTAACCCTAACCCTACACCGAACTGGGACCCTCCACCGAAACCTAAGCCGGCCTCGAACCCTAAGCCTGCACTTGAGCCGCCTTGCTGCATGGGCCCTCACTTCAGCCCTCGAGGGAGATCACGAGACCGGAGTCGCTTCGGCCCTGGCGACGTCCCTGGACCGAACCCTAACCCTAGCTAAGGCTCTCTCCCCAAGAGGACCCAATGCCAACGTCTGACAACACCACGCGCCTGGCGTCGGGAAGAGGTGCAGGCCGACTCGGCATGGAACCTTGAAGCTCACCATGCCGGATCCCAGGCCCGGCTGCAGCTGCCGAGAGGATTCCGGAGGCCTCCTCGACCAGGGGCCCAATCACGTGTGTGGCCCTGGCAGCCAAAGACGGATCCTGACCGGCAGCCTCCCTTGTGCCCTCAACTCAGGCCTTCGGGGAGACCACTGCCCTGCTGTGGGTTGGGCGCCTGGAGCCTCCTGGGACCTAACCCTAACCCTAACCGTACCCCGAACAGGGACCCTCCACCGCAACCTAAGCCTGCGTCGAACCCTAACCCTGCAAGTGAGCCGCCTTCTGGCATGGGCCCTCACTTGAGCCCTCGAGGGAGATCACGAGACTGGAGTCGATTCCGCCCTGGCGACGTCCCTGGACCAAACCCTAACCCTAGCTAAGGCTCCCTCCCCATGGGGACCCAATGCCAACGTCTGGCAACACCACGCGCCTGGGGTCCAGAAGCGGTGCAGGCTGGCTCGGCATGGAACCTGGAAGCTCACCATGTGGTTTCCCAGCCTGTCTGCAGCTGAGCGAGAGGATTCCGGAGGCCTCCTCGAACAGGTGCCGATCGACGTCTGTGGCCTTGGCAGCCAAAGCCGGATCGTGACCGGCACCGTCCCTTGTGTCCTCAACTCAGCCCTTCGGGGAGACCACTGCCCTGCTGTGGGTTCGGCGCCTGGAGCCTCCTGGGACCTAACCCTAACCCTAACCCTACACCGAACTGGGACCCTCCACCGAAACCTAAGCCGGCCTCGAACCCTAAGCCTGCACTTGAGCCGCCTTGCTGCATGGGCCCTCACTTCAGCCCTCGAGGGAGATCACGAGACCGGAGTCGCTTCGGCCCTGGCGACGTCCCTGGACCGAACCCTAACCCTAGCTAAGGCTCTCCCCCCAAGAGGACCCAATGCCAACGTCTGACAACACCACGCGCCTGGCGTCGGGAAGAGGTGCAGGCCGACTCGGCATGGAACCTGGAAGCTCACCATGCCGGATCCCAGGCCCGGCTGCAGCTGCCGAGTGGATTCCGGAGGCCTCCTCGACGAGGGGCCCAATCACGTGTGTGGCCCTGGCAGCCAAAGACGGATCCTGACCGGCAGCCTCCCTTGTGCCCTCAACTCAGGCCTTCGGGGAGACCACTGCCCTGCTGTGGGTTGGGCGCCTGGAGCCTCCTGGGACCTAACCCTAACCCTAACCGAACCCCGAACAGGGACCCTCCACCGCAACCTAAGCCTGCCTCGAACCCTAACCCTGCAAGTGAGCCGCCTTCTGGCATGGGCCCTCACTTGAGCCCTCGAGGGAGATCACGAGACTGGAGTCGATTCCGCCCTGGCGACGTCCCTGGACCAAACCCTAACCCTAGCTAAGGCTCCCTCCCCATGGGGACCCAATGCCAACGTCTGGCAACACCACGCGCCTGGGGTCCAGAAGCGGTGCAGGCTGGCTCGGCATGGAACCTGGAAGCTCACCATGTGGTTTCCCAGCCTGTCTGCAGCTGAGCGAGAGGATCCCGGAGGCCTCCTCGAACAGGGGCCGATCGACGTCTGTGGCCTTGGCAGCCAAAGCCGGATCGTGACCGGCACCGTCCCTTGTGTCCTCAACTCAGCCCTTCGGGGAGACCACTGCCCTGCGGTGGGTTCGGCGCCTGGAGCCTCCTGGGACCTAACCCTAACCCTAACCCTACACCGAACTGGGACCCTCCACCGAAACCTAAGCCGGCCTCGAACCCTAAGCCTGCACTTGAGCCGCCTTGCTGCATGGGCCCTCACTTCAGCCCTCGAGGGAGATCACGAGACCGGAGTCGCTTCGGCCCTGGCGACGTCCCTGGACCGAACCCTAACCCTAGCTAAGGCTCTCCCCCCAAGAGGACCCAATGCCAACGTCTGACAACACCACGCGCCTGGAGTCGGGAAGAGGTGCAGGCCGACTCGGCATGGAACCTGGAAGCTCACCATGCCGGATCCCAGGCCCGGCTGCAGCTGCCGAGTGGATTCCGGAGGCCTCCTCGACGAGGGGCCCAATCACGTGTGTGGCCCTGGCAGCCAAAGACGGATCCTGACCGGCAGCCTCCCTTGTGCCCTCAACTCAGGCCTTCGGGGAGACCACTGCCCTGCTGTGCGTTGGGCGCCTGGAGCCTCCTGGGACCTAACCCTAACCCTAACCGAACCCCGAACAGGGACCCTCCACCGCAACCTAAGCCTGCCTCGAACCCTAACCCTGCAAGTGAGCCGCCTTCTGGCATGGGCCCTCACTTGAGCCCTCGAGGGAGATCACGAGACTGGAGTCGATTCCGCCCTGGCGACGTCCCTGGACCAAACCCTAACCCTAGCTAAGGCTCCCTCCCCATGGGGACCCAATGCCAACGTCTGGCAACACCACGCGCCTGGGGTCCAGAAGCGGTGCAGGCTGGCTCGGCATGGAACCTGGAAGCTCACCATGTGGTTTCCCAGCCTGTCTGCAGCTGAGCGAGAGGATCCCGGAGGCCTCCTCGAACAGGGGCCGATCGACGTCTGTGGCCTTGGCAGCCAAAGCCGGATCGTGACCGGCACCGTCCCTTGTGTCCTCAACTCAGCCCTTCGGGGAGACCACTGCCCTGCTGTGGGTTCGGCGCCTGGAGCCTCCTGGGACCTAACCCTAACCCTAACCCTACACCGAACTGGGACCCTCCACCGAAACCTAAGCCGGCCTCGAACCCTAAGCCTGCACTTGAGCCGCCTTGCTGCATGGGCCCTCACTTCAGCCCTCGAGGGAGATCACGAGACCGGAGTCGCTTCGGCCCTGGCGACGTCCCTGGACCGAACCCTAACCCTAGCTAAGGCTCTCTCCCCAAGAGGACCCAATGCCAACGTCTGACAACACCACGCGCCTGGCGTCGGGAAGAGGTGCAGGCCGACTCGGCATGGAACCTGGAAGCTCACCATGCCGGATCCCAGGCCCGGCTGCAGCTGCCGAGAGGATTCCGGAGGCCTCCTCGACCAGGGGCCCAATCACGTGTGTGGCCCTGGCAGCCAAAGACGGATCCTGACCGGCAGCCTCCCTTGTGCCCTCAACTCAGGCCTTCGGGGAGACCACTGCCCTGCTGTGGGTTGGGCGCCTGGAGCCTCCTGGGACCTAACCCTAACCCTAACCGAACCCCGAACAGGGACCCTCCACCGCAACCTAAGCCTGCCTCGAACCCTAACCCTGCAAGTGAGCCGCCTTCTGGCATGGGCCCTCACTTGAGCCCTCGAGGGAGATCACGAGACTGGAGTCGATTCCGCCCTGGCGACGTCCCTGGACCAAACCCTAACCCTAGCTAAGGCTCCCTCCCCATGGGGACCCAATGCCAACGTCTGGCAACACCACGCGCCTGGGGTCCAGAAGCGGTGCAGGCTGGCTCGGCATGGAACCTGGAAGCTCACCATGTGGTTTCCCAGCCTGTCTGCAGCTGAGCGAGAGGATTCCGGAGGCCTCCTCGAACAGGGGCCGATCGACGTCTGTGGCCTTGGCAGCCAAAGCCGGATCGTGACCGGCACCGTCACTTGTGTCCTCAACTCAGCCCTTCGGGGAGACCACTGCCCTGCTGTGGGTTCGGCGCCTGGAGCCTCCTGGGACCTAACCCTAACCCTAACCCTACACCGAACTGGGACCCTCCACCGAAACCTAAGCCGGCCTCGAACCCTAAGCCTGCACTTGAGCCGCCTTGCTGCATGGGCCCTCACTTCAGCCCTCGAGGGAGATCACGAGACCGGAGTCGCTTCGGCCCTGGCGACGTCCCTGGACCGAACCCTAACCCTAGCTAAGGCTCTCCCCCCAAGAGGACCCAATGCCAACGTCTGACAACACCACGCGCCTGGCGTCGGGAAGAGGTGCAGGCCGACTCGGCATGGAACCTGGAAGCTCACCATGCCGGATCCCAGGCCCGGCTGCAGCTGCCGAGAGGATTCCGGAGGCCTCCTCGACCAGGGGCCCAATCACGTGTGTGGCCCTGGCAGCCAAAGACGGATCCTGACCGGCAGCCTCCCTTGTGCCCTCAACTCAGGCCTTCGGGGAGACCACTGCCCTGCTGTGGGTTGGGCGCCTGGAGCCTCCTGGGACCTAACCCTAACCCTAACCGTACCCCGAACAGGGACCCTCCACCGCAACCTAAGCCTGCGTCGAACCCTAACCCTGCAAGTGAGCCGCCTTCTGGCATGGGCCCTCACTTGAGCCCTCGAGGGAGATCACGAGACTGGAGTCGATTCCGCCCTGGCGACGTCCCTGGACCAAACCCTAACCCTAGCTAAGGCTCCCTCCCCATGGGGACCCAATGCCAACGTCTGGCAACACCACGCGCCTGGGGTCCAGAAGCGGTGCAGGCTGGCTCGGCATGGAACCTGGAAGCTCACCATGTGGTTTCCCAGCCTGTCTGCAGCTGAGCGAGAGGATTCCGGAGGCCTCCTCGAACAGGGGCCGATCGACGTCTGTGGCCTTGGCAGCCAAAGCCGGATCGTGACCGGCACCGTCCCTTGTGTCCTCAACTCAGCCCTTCGGGGAGACCACTGCCCTGCTGTGGGTTCGGCGCCTGGAGCCTCCTGGGACCTAACCCTAACCCTAACCCTACACCGAACTGGGACCCTCCACCGAAACCTAAGCCGGCCTCGAACCCTAAGCCTGCACTTGAGCCGCCTTGCTGCATGGGCCCTCACTTCAGCCCTCGAGGGAGATCACGAGACCGGAGTCGCTTCGGCCCTGGCGACGTCCCTGGACCGAACCCTAACCCTAGCTAAGGCTCTCTCCCCAAGAGGACCCAATGCCAACGTCTGACAACACCACGCGCCTGGCGTCGGGAAGAGGTGCAGGCCGACTCGGCATGGAACCTGGAAGCTCACCATGCCGGATCCCAGGCCCGGCTGCAGCTGCCGAGAGGATTCCGGAGGCCTCCTCGACCAGGGGCCCAATCACGTGTGTGGCCCTGGCAGCCAAAGACGGATCCTGACCGGCAGCCTCCCTTGTGCCCTCAACTCAGGCCTTCGGGGAGACCACTGCCCTGCTGTGGGTTGGGCGCCTGGAGCCTCCTGGGACCTAACCCTAACCCTAACCGTACCCCGAACAGGGACCCTCCACCGCAACCTAAGCCTGCGTCGAACCCTAACCCTGCAAGTGAGCCGCCTTCTGTCATGGGCCCTCACTTGAGCCCTCGAGGGAGATCACGAGACTGGAGTCGATTCCGCCCTGGCGACGTCCCTGGACCAAACCCTAACCCTAGCTAAGGCTCCCTCCCCATGGGGACCCAATGCCAACGTCTGGCAACACCACGCGCCTGGGGTCCAGAAGCGGTGCAGGCTGGCTCGGCATGGAACCTGGAAGCTCACCATGTGGTTTCCCAGCCTGTCTGCAGCTGAGCGAGTGGATCCCGGAGGCCTCCTCGAACAGTGGCCGATCGACGTCTGTGGCCTTGGCAGCCAAAGCCGGATCGTGACCGGCACCGTCCCTTGTGTCCTCAACTCAGCCCTTCGGGGAGACCACTGCCCTGCTGTGGGTTCGGCGCCTGGAGCCTCCTGGGACCTAACCCTAACCCTAACCCTACACCGAACTGGGACCCTCCACCGAAACCTAAGCCGGCCTCGAACCCTAAGCCTGCACTTGAGCCGCCTTGCTGCATGGGCCCTCACTTCAGCCCTCGAGGGAGATCACGAGACCGGAGTCGCTTCGGCCCTGGCGACGTCCCTGGACCGAACCCTAACCCTAGCTAAGGCTCTCTCCCCAAGAGGACCCAATGCCAACGTCTGACAACACCACGCGCCTGGCGTCGGGAAGAGGTGCAGGCCGACTCGGCATGGAACCTGGAAGCTCACCATGCCGGATCCCAGGCCCGGCTGCAGCTGCCGAGAGGATTCCGGAGGCCTCCTCGACGAGGGGCCCAATCACGTGTGTGGCCCTGGCAGCCAAAGACGGATCCTGACCGGCAGCCTCCCTTGTGCCCTCAACTCAGGCCTTCGGGGAGACCACTGCCCTGCTGTGGGTTGGGCGCCTGGAGCCTCCTGGGACCTAACCCTAACCCTAACCGAACCCCGAACAGGGACCCTCCACCGCAACCTAAGCCTGCCTCGAACCCTAACCCTGCAAGTGAGCCGCCTTCTGGCATGGGCCCTCACTTGAGCCCTCGAGGGAGATCACGAGACTGGAGTCGATTCCGCCCTGGCGACGTCCCTGGACCAAACCCTAACCCTAGCTAAGGCTCCCTCCCCATGGGGACCCAATGCCAACGTCTGGCAACACCACGCGCCTGGGGTCCAGAAGCGGTGCAGGCTGGCTCGGCATGGAACCTGGAAGCTCACCATGTGGTTTCCCAGCCTGTCTGCAGCTGAGCGAGAGGATTCCGGAGGCCTCCTCGAACAGGGGCCGATCGACGTCTGTGGCCTTGGCAGCCAAAGCCGGATCGTGACCGGCACCGTCCCTTGTGTCCTCAACTCAGCCCTTCGGGGAGACCACTGCCCTGCTGTGGGTTCGGCGCCTGGAGCCTCCTGGGACCTAACCCTAACCCTAACCCTACACCGAACTGGGACCCTCCACCGAAACCTAAGCCGGCCTCGAACCCTAAGCCTGCACTTGAGCCGCCTTTCTGCATGGGCCCTCACTTCAGCCCTCGAGGGAGATCACGAGACCGGAGTCGCTTCGGCCCTGGCGACGTCCCTGGACCGAACCCTAACCCTAGCTAAGGCTCTCCCCCCAAGAGGACCCAATGCCAACGTCTGACAACACCACGCGCCTGGCGTCGGGAAGAGGTGCAGGCCGACTCGGCATGGAACCTGGAAGCTCACCATGCCGGATCCCAGGCCCGGCTGCAGCTGCCGAGAGGATTCCGGAGGCCTCCTCGACGAGGGGCCCAATCACGTGTGTGGCCCTGGCAGCCAAAGACGGATCCTGACCGGCAGCCTCCCTTGTGCCCTCAACTCAGGCCTTCGGGGAGACCACTGCCCTGCTGTGGGTTGGGCGCCTGGAGCCTCCTGGGACCTAACCCTAACCCTAACCGAACCCCGAACAGGGACCCTCCACCGCAACCTAAGCCTGCCTCGAACCCTAACCCTGCAAGTGAGCCGCCTTCTGGCATGGGCCCTCACTTGAGCCCTCGAGGGAGATCACGAGACTGGAGTCGATTCCGCCCTGGCGACGTCCCTGGACCAAACCCTAACCCTAGCTAAGGCTCCCTCCCCATGGGGACCCAATGCCAACGTCTGGCAACACCACGCGCCTGGGGTCCAGAAGCGGTGCAGGCTGGCTCGGCATGGAACCTGGAAGCTCACCATGTGGTTTCCCAGCCTGTCTGCAGCTGAGCGAGAGGATTCCGGAGGCCTCCTCGAACAGGGGCCGATCGACGTCTGTGGCCTTGGCAGCCAAAGCCGGATCGTGACCGGCACCGTCCCTTGTGTCCTCAACTCAGCCCTTCGGGGAGACCACTGCCCTGCTGTGGGTTCGGCGCCTGGAGCCTCCTGGGACCTAACCCTAACCCTAACCCTACACCGAACTGGGACCCTCCACCGAAACCTAAGCCGGCCTCGAACCCTAAGCCTGCACTTGAGCCGCCTTGCTGCATGGGCCCTCACTTCAGCCCTCGAGGGAGATCACGAGACCGGAGTCGCTTCGGCCCTGGCGACGTCCCTGGACCGAACCCTAACCCTAGCTAAGGCTCTCCCCCCAAGAGGACCCAATGCC
Organism: Panthera pardus; assembly: GCF_024362965.1. NCBI lineage: Eukaryota > Metazoa > Chordata > Mammalia > Carnivora > Felidae > Panthera > Panthera pardus. Next base: position 241,674 of record NW_026526919.1, read on the forward strand.
AACGTCTGACAACACCACGCGCCTGGCGTCGGGAAGAGGTGCAGGCCGACTCGGCATGGAACCTGGAAGCTCACCATGCCGGATCCCAGGCCCGGCTGCAGCTGCCGAGTGGATTCCGGAGGCCTCCTCGACGAGGGGCCCAATCACGTGTGTGGCCCTGGCAGCCAAAGACGGATCCTGACCGGCAGCCTCCCTTGTGCCCTCAACTCAGGCCTTCGGGGAGACCACTGCCCTGCTGTGCGTTGGGCGCCTGGAGCCTCCTGGGACCTAACCCTAACCCTAACCGAACCCCGAACAGGGACCCTCCACCGCAACCTAAGCCTGCCTCGAACCCTAACCCTGCAAGTGAGCCGCCTTCTGGCATGGGCCCTCACTTGAGCCCTCGAGGGAGATCACGAGACTGGAGTCGATTCCGCCCTGGCGACGTCCCTGGACCAAACCCTAACCCTAGCTAAGGCTCCCTCCCCATGGGGACCCAATGCCAACGTCTGGCAACACCACGCGCCTGGGGTCCAGAAGCGGTGCAGGCTGGCTCGGCATGGAACCTGGAAGCTCACCATGTGGTTTCCCAGCCTGTCTGCAGCTGAGCGAGAGGATTCCGGAGGCCTCCTCGAACAGGGGCCGATCGACGTCTGTGGCCTTGGCAGCCAAAGCCGGATCGTGACCGGCACCGTCCCTTGTGTCCTCAACTCAGCCCTTCGGGGAGACCACTGCCCTGCTGTGGGTTCGGCGCCTGGAGCCTCCTGGGACCTAACCCTAACCCTAACCCTACACCGAACTGGGACCCTCCACCGAAACCTAAGCCGGCCTCGAACCCTAAGCCTGCACTTGAGCCGCCTTGCTGCATGGGCCCTCACTTCAGCCCTCGAGGGAGATCACGAGACCGGAGTCGCTTCGGCCCTGGCGACGTCCCTGGACCGAACCCTAACCCTAGCTAAGGCTCTCTCCCCAAGAGGACCCAATGCCAACGTCTGACAACACCACGCGCCTGGCGTCGGGAAGAGGTGCAGGCCGACTCGGCATGGAACCTGGAAGCTCACCATGCCGGATCCCAGGCCCGGCTGCAGCTGCCGAGAGGATTCCGGAGGCCTCCTCGACCAGGGGCCCAATCACGTGTGTGGCCCTGGCAGCCAAAGACGGATCCTGACCGGCAGCCTCCCTTGTGCCCTCAACTCAGGCCTTCGGGGAGACCACTGCCCTGCTGTGGGTTGGGCGCCTGGAGCCTCCTGGGACCTAACCCTAACCCTAACCGTACCCCGAACAGGGACCCTCCACCGCAACCTAAGCCTGCGTCGAACCCTAACTCTGCAAGTGAGCCGCCTTCTGGCATGGGCCCTCACTTGAGCCCTCGAGGGAGATCACGAGACTGGAGTCGATTCCGCCCTGGCGACGTCCCTGGACCAAACCCTAACCCTAGCTAAGGCTCCCTCCCCATGGGGACCCAATGCCAACGTCTGGCAACACCACGCGCCTGGGGTCCAGAAGCGGTGCAGGCTGGCTCGGCATGGAACCTGGAAGCTCACCATGTGGTTTCCCAGCCTGTCTGCAGCTGAGCGAGAGGATTCCGGAGGCCTCCTCGAACAGGGGCCGATCGACGTCTGTGGCCTTGGCAGCCAAAGCCGGATCGTGACCGGCACCGTCCCTTGTGTCCTCAACTCAGCCCTTCGGGGAGACCACTGCCCTGCTGTGGGTTCGGCGCCTGGAGCCTCCTGGGACCTAACCCTAACCCTAACCCTACACCGAACTGGGACCCTCCACCGAAACCTAAGCCGGCCTCGAACCCTAAGCCTGCACTTGAGCCGCCTTTCTGCATGGGCCCTCACTTCAGCCCTCGAGGGAGATCACGAGACCGGAGTCGCTTCGGCCCTGGCGACGTCCCTGGACCGAACCCTAACCCTAGCTAAGGCTCTCTCCCCAAGAGGACCCAATGCCAACGTCTGACAACACCACGCGCCTGGCGTCGGGAAGAGGTGCAGGCCGACTCGGCATGGAACCTGGAAGCTCACCATGCCGGATCCCAGGCCCGGCTGCAGCTGCCGAGAGGATTCCGGAGGCCTCCTCGACCAGGGGCCCAATCACGTGTGTGGCCCTGGCAGCCAAAGACGGATCCTGACCGGCAGCCTCCCTTGTGCCCTCAACTCAGGCCTTCGGGGAGACCACTGCCCTGCTGTGGGTTGGGCGCCTGGAGCCTCCTGGGACCTAACCCTAACCCTAACCGTACCCCGAACAGGGACCCTCCACCGCAACCTAAGCCTGCGTCGAACCCTAACCCTGCAAGTGAGCCGCCTTCTGGCATGGGCCCTCACTTGAGCCCTCGAGGGAGATCACGAGACTGGAGTCGATTCCGCCCTGGCGACGTCCCTGGACCAAACCCTAACCCTAGCTAAGGCTCCCTCCCCATGGGGACCCAATGCCAACGTCTGGCAACACCACGCGCCTGGGGTCCAGAAGCGGTGCAGGCTGGCTCGGCATGGAACCTGGAAGCTCACCATGTGGTTTCCCAGCCTGTCTGCAGCTGAGCGAGAGGATTCCGGAGGCCTCCTCGAACAGGTGCCGATCGACGTCTGTGGCCTTGGCAGCCAAAGCCGGATCGTGACCGGCACCGTCCCTTGTGTCCTCAACTCAGCCCTTCGGGGAGACCACTGCCCTGCTGTGGGTTCGGCGCCTGGAGCCTCCTGGGACCTAACCCTAACCCTAACCCTACACCGAACTGGGACCCTCCACCGAAACCTAAGCCGGCCTCGAACCCTAAGCCTGCACTTGAGCCGCCTTGCTGCATGGGCCCTCACTTCAGCCCTCGAGGGAGATCACGAGACCGGAGTCGCTTCGGCCCTGGCGACGTCCCTGGACCGAACCCTAACCCTAGCTAAGGCTCTCCCCCCAAGAGGACCCAATGCCAACGTCTGACAACACCACGCGCCTGGCGTCGGGAAGAGGTGCAGGCCGACTCGGCATGGAACCTGGAAGCTCACCATACCGGATCCCAGGCCCGGCTGCAGCTGCCGAGTGGATTCCGGAGGCCTCCTCGACGAGGGGCCCAATCACGTGTGTGGCCCTGGCAGCCAAAGACGGATCCTGACCGGCAGCCTCCCTTGTGCCCTCAACTCAGGCCTTCGGGGAGACCACTGCCCTGCTGTGCGTTGGGCGCCTGGAGCCTCCTGGGACCTAACCCTAACCCTAACCGAACCCCGAACAGGGACCCTCCACCGCAACCTAAGCCTGCCTCGAACCCTAACCCTGCAAGTGAGCCGCCTTCTGGCATGGGCCCTCACTTGAGCCCTCGAGGGAGATCACGAGACTGGAGTCGATTCCGCCCTGGCGACGTCCCTGGACCAAACCCTAACCCTAGCTAAGGCTCCCTCCCCATGGGGACCCAATGCCAACGTCTGGCAACACCACGCGCCTGGGGTCCAGAAGCGGTGCAGGCTGGCTCGGCATGGAACCTGGAAGCTCACCATGTGGTTTCCCAGCCTGTCTGCAGCTGAGCGAGAGGATCCCGGAGGCCTCCTCGAACAGGGGCCGATCGACGTCTGTGGCCTTGGCAGCCAAAGCCGGATCGTGACCGGCACCGTCCCTTGTGTCCTCAACTCAGCCCTTCGGGGAGACCACTGCCCTGCTGTGGGTTCGGCGCCTGGAGCCTCCTGGGACCTAACCCTAACCCTAACCCTACACCGAACTGGGACCCTCCACCGAAACCTAAGCCGGCCTCGAACCCTAAGCCTGCACTTGAGCCGCCTTGCTGCATGGGCCCTCACTTCAGCCCTCGAGGGAGATCACGAGACCGGAGTCGCTTCGGCCCTGGCGACGTCCCTGGACCGAACCCTAACCCTAGCTAAGGCTCTCTCCCCAAGAGGACCCAATGCCAACGTCTGACAACACCACGCGCCTGGCGTCGGGAAGAGGTGCAGGCCGACTCGGCATGGAACCTGGAAGCTCACCATGCCGGATCCCAGGCCCGGCTGCAGCTGCCGAGAGGATTCCGGAGGCCTCCTCGACGAGGGGCCCAATCACGTGTGTGGCCCTGGCAGCCAAAGACGGATCCTGACCGGCAGCCTCCCTTGTGCCCTCAACTCAGGCCTTCGGGGAGACCACTGCCCTGCTGTGGGTTGGGCGCCTGGAGCCTCCTGGGACCTAACCCTAACCCTAACCGAACCCCGAACAGGGACCCTCCACCGCAACCTAAGCCTGCCTCGAACCCTAACCCTGCAAGTGAGCCGCCTTCTGGCATGGGCCCTCACTTGAGCCCTCGAGGGAGATCACGAGACTGGAGTCGATTCCGCCCTGGCGACGTCCCTGGACCAAACCCTAACCCTAGCTAAGGCTCCCTCCCCATGGGGACCCAATGCCAACGTCTGGCAACACCACGCGCCTGGGGTCCAGAAGCGGTGCAGGCTGGCTCGGCATGGAACCTGGAAGCTCACCATGTGGTTTCCCAGCCTGTCTGCAGCTGAGCGAGAGGATTCCGGAGGCCTCCTCGAACAGGGGCCGATCGACGTCTGTGGCCTTGGCAGCCAAAGCCGGATCGTGACCGGCACCGTCCCTTGTGTCCTCAACTCAGCCCTTCGGGGAGACCACTGCCCTGCTGTGGGTTCGGCGCCTGGAGCCTCCTGGGACCTAACCCTAACCCTAACCCTACACCGAACTGGGACCCTCCACCGAAACCTAAGCCGGCCTCGAACCCTAAGCCTGCACTTGAGCCGCCTTGCTGCATGGGCCCTCACTTCAGCCCTCGAGGGAGATCACGAGACCGGAGTCGCTTCGGCCCTGGCGACGTCCCTGGACCGAACCCTAACCCTAGCTAAGGCTCTCCCCCCAAGAGGACCCAATGCCAACGTCTGACAACACCACGCGCCTGGCGTCGGGAAGAGGTGCAGGCCGACTCGGCATGGAACCTGGAAGCTCACCATGCCGGATCCCAGGCCCGGCTGCAGCTGCCGAGAGGATTCCGGAGGCCTCCTCGACGAGGGGCCCAATCACGTGTGTGGCCCTGGCAGCCAAAGACGGATCCTGACCGGCAGCCTCCCTTGTGCCCTCAACTCAGGCCTTCGGGGAGACCACTGCCCTGCTGTGGGTTGGGCGCCTGGAGCCTCCTGGGACCTAACCCTAACCCTAACCGAACCCCGAACAGGGACCCTCCACCGCAACCTAAGCCTGCCTCGAACCCTAACCCTGCAAGTGAGCCGCCTTCTGGCATGGGCCCTCACTTGAGCCCTCGAGGGAGATCACGAGACTGGAGTCGATTCCGCCCTGGCGACGTCCCTGGACCAAACCCTAACCCTAGCTAAGGCTCCCTCCCCATGGGGACCCAATGCCAACGTCTGGCAACACCACGCGCCTGGGGTCCAGAAGCGGTGCAGGCTGGCTCGGCATGGAACCTGGAAGCTCACCATGTGGTTTCCCAGCCTGTCTGCAGCTGAGCGAGAGGATTCCGGAGGCCTCCTCGAACAGGGGCCGATCGACGTCTGTGGCCTTGGCAGCCAAAGCCGGATCGTGACCGGCACCGTCCCTTGTGTCCTCAACTCAGCCCTTCGGGGAGACCACTGCCCTGCTGTGGGTTCGGCGCCTGGAGCCTCCTGGGACCTAACCCTAACCCTAACCCTACACCGAACTGGGACCCTCCACCGAAACCTAAGCCGGCCTCGAACCCTAAGCCTGCACTTGAGCCGCCTTGCTGCATGGGCCCTCACTTCAGCCCTCGAGGGAGATCACGAGACCGGAGTCGCTTCGGCCCTGGCGACGTCCCTGGACCGAACCCTAACCCTAGCTAAGGCTCTACCCCCAAGAGGACCCAATGCCAACGTCTGACAACACCACGCGCCTGGCGTCGGGAAGAGGTGCAGGCCGACTCGGCATGGAACCTGGAAGCTCACCATGCCGGATCCCAGGCCCGGCTGCAGCTGCCGAGTGGATTCCGGAGGCCTCCTCGACGAGGGGCCCAATCACGTGTGTGGCCCTGGCAGCCAAAGACGGATCCTGACCGGCAGCCTCCCTTGTGCCCTCAACTCAGGCCTTCGGGGAGACCACTGCCCTGCTGTGCGTTGGGCGCCTGGAGCCTCCTGGGACCTAACCCTAACCCTAACCGAACCCCGAACAGGGACCCTCCACCGCAACCTAAGCCTGCCTCGAACCCTAACCCTGCAAGTGAGCCGCCTTCTGGCATGGGCCCTCACTTGAGCCCTCGAGGGAGATCACGAGACTGGAGTCGATTCCGCCCTGGCGACGTCCCTGGACCAAACCCTAACCCTAGCTAAGGCTCCCTCCCCATGGGGACCCAATGCCAACGTCTGGCAACACCACGCGCCTGGGGTCCAGAAGCGGTGCAGGCTGGCTCGGCATGGAACCTGGAAGCTCACCATGTGGTTTCCCAGCCTGTCTGCAGCTGAGCGAGAGGATTCCGGAGGCCTCCTCGAACAGGGGCCGATCGACGTCTGTGGCCTTGGCAGCCAAAGCCGGATCGTGACCGGCACCGTCCCTTGTGTCCTCAACTCAGCCCTTCGGGGAGACCACTGCCCTGCTGTGGGTTCGGCGCCTGGAGCCTCCTGGGACCTAACCCTAACCCTAACCCTACACCGAACTGGGACCCTCCACCGAAACCTAAGCCGGCCTCGAACCCTAAGCCTGCACTTGAGCCGCCTTGCTGCATGGGCCCTCACTTCAGCCCTCGAGGGAGATCACGAGACCGGAGTCGCTTCGGCCCTGGCGACGTCCCTGGACCGAACCCTAACCCTAGCTAAGGCTCTCTCCCCAAGAGGACCCAATGCCAACGTCTGACAACACCACGCGCCTGGCGTCGGGAAGAGGTGCAGGCCGACTCGGCATGGAACCTGGAAGCTCACCATGCCGGATCCCAGGCCCGGCTGCAGCTGCCGAGAGGATTCCGGAGGCCTCCTCGACCAGGGGCCCAATCACGTGTGTGGCCCTGGCAGCCAAAGACGGATCCTGACCGGCAGCCTCCCTTGTGCCCTCAACTCAGGCCTTCGGGGAGACCACTGCCCTGCTGTGGGTTGGGCGCCTGGAGCCTCCTGGGACCTAACCCTAACCCTAACCGTACCCCGAACAGGGACCCTCCACCGCAACCTAAGCCTGCGTCGAACCCTAACTCTGCAAGTGAGCCGCCTTCTGGCATGGGCCCTCACTTGAGCCCTCGAGGGAGATCACGAGACTGGAGTCGATTCCGCCCTGGCGACGTCCCTGGACCAAACCCTAACCCTAGCTAAGGCTCCCTCCCCATGGGGACCCAATGCCAACGTCTGGCAACACCACGCGCCTGGGGTCCAGAAGCGGTGCAGGCTGGCTCGGCATGGAACCTGGAAGCTCACCATGTGGTTTCCCAGCCTGTCTGCAGCTGAGCGAGAGGATTCCGGAGGCCTCCTCGAACAGGGGCCGATCGACGTCTGTGGCCTTGGCAGCCAAAGCCGGATCGTGACCGGCACCGTCCCTTGTGTCCTCAACTCAGCCCTTCGGGGAGACCACTGCCCTGCTGTGGGTTCGGCGCCTGGAGCCTCCTGGGACCTAACCCTAACCCTAACCCTACACCGAACTGGGACCCTCCACCGAAACCTAAGCCGGCCTCGAACCCTAAGCCTGCACTTGAGCCGCCTTTCTGCATGGGCCCTCACTTCAGCCCTCGAGGGAGATCACGAGACCGGAGTCGCTTCGGCCCTGGCGACGTCCCTGGACCGAACCCTAACCCTAGCTAAGGCTCTCTCCCCAAGAGGACCCAATGCCAACGTCTGACAACACCACGCGCCTGGCGTCGGGAAGAGGTGCAGGCCGACTCGGCATGGAACCTGGAAGCTCACCATGCCGGATCCCAGGCCCGGCTGCAGCTGCCGAGAGGATTCCGGAGGCCTCCTCGACCAGGGGCCCAATCACGTGTGTGGCCCTGGCAGCCAAAGACGGATCCTGACCGGCAGCCTCCCTTGTGCCCTCAACTCAGGCCTTCGGGGAGACCACTGCCCTGCTGTGGGTTGGGCGCCTGGAGCCTCCTGGGACCTAACCCTAACCCTAACCGTACCCCGAACAGGGACCCTCCACCGCAACCTAAGCCTGCGTCGAACCCTAACCCTGCAAGTGAGCCGCCTTCTGGCATGGGCCCTCACTTGAGCCCTCGAGGGAGATCACGAGACTGGAGTCGATTCCGCCCTGGCGACGTCCCTGGACCAAACCCTAACCCTAGCTAAGGCTCCCTCCCCATGGGGACCCAATGCCAACGTCTGGCAACACCACGCGCCTGGGGTCCAGAAGCGGTGCAGGCTGGCTCGGCATGGAACCTGGAAGCTCACCATGTGGTTTCCCAGCCTGTCTGCAGCTGAGCGAGAGGATTCCGGAGGCCTCCTCGAACAGGTGCCGATCGACGTCTGTGGCCTTGGCAGCCAAAGCCGGATCGTGACCGGCACCGTCCCTTGTGTCCTCAACTCAGCCCTTCGGGGAGACCACTGCCCTGCTGTGGGTTCGGCGCCTGGAGCCTCCTGGGACCTAACCCTAACCCTAACCCTACACCGAACTGGGACCCTCCACCGAAACCTAAGCCGGCCTCGAACCCTAAGCCTGCACTTGAGCCGCCTTGCTGCATGGGCCCTCACTTCAGCCCTCGAGGGAGATCACGAGACCGGAGTCGCTTCGGCCCTGGCGACGTCCCTGGACCGAACCCTAACCCTAGCTAAGGCTCTCCCCCCAAGAGGACCCAATGCCAACGTCTGACAACACCACGCGCCTGGCGTCGGGAAGAGGTGCAGGCCGACTCGGAATGGAACCTGGAAGCTCACCATGCCGGATCCCAGGCCCGGCTGCAGCTGCCGAGTGGATTCCGGAGGCCTCCTCGACGAGGGGCCCAATCACGTGTGTGGCCCTGGCAGCCAAAGACGGATCCTGACCGGCAGCCTCCCTTGTGCCCTCAACTCAGGCCTTCGGGGAGACCACTGCCCTGCTGTGCGTTGGGCGCCTGGAGCCTCCTGGGACCTAACCCTAACCCTAACCGAACCCCGAACAGGGACCCTCCACCGCAACCTAAGCCTGCCTCGAACCCTAACCCTGCAAGTGAGCCGCCTTCTGGCATGGGCCCTCACTTGAGCCCTCGAGGGAGATCACGAGACTGGAGTCGATTCCGCCCTGGCGACGTCCCTGGACCAAACCCTAACCCTAGCTAAGGCTCCCTCCCCATGGGGACCCAATGCCAACGTCTGGCAACACCACGCGCCTGGGGTCCAGAAGCGGTGCAGGCTGGCTCGGCATGGAACCTGGAAGCTCACCATGTGGTTTCCCAGCCTGTCTGCAGCTGAGCGAGAGGATCCCGGAGGCCTCCTCGAACAGGGGCCGATCGACGTCTGTGGCCTTGGCAGCCAAAGCCGGATCGTGACCGGCACCGTCCCTTGTGTCCTCAACTCAGCCCTTCGGGGAGACCACTGCCCTGCTGTGGGTTCGGCGCCTGGAGCCTCCTGGGACCTAACCCTAACCCTAACCCTACACCGAACTGGGACCCTCCACCGAAACCTAAGCCGGCCTCGAACCCTAAGCCTGCACTTGAGCCGCCTTGCTGCATGGGCCCTCACTTCAGCCCTCGAGGGAGATCACGAGACCGGAGTCGCTTCGGCCCTGGCGACGTCCCTGGACCGAACCCTAACCCTAGCTAAGGCTCTACCCCCAAGAGGACCCAATGCCAACGTCTGACAACACCACGCGCCTGGCGTCGGGAAGAGGTGCAGGCCGACTCGGCATGGAACCTGGAAGCTCACCATGCCGGATCCCAGGCCCGGCTGCAGCTGCCGAGAGGATTCCGGAGGCCTCCTCGACGAGGGGCCCAATCACGTGTGTGGCCCTGGCAGCCAAAGACGGATCCTGACCGGCAGCCTCCCTTGTGCCCTCAACTCAGGCCTTCGGGGAGACCACTGCCCTGCTGTGGGTTGGGCGCCTGGAGCCTCCTGGGACCTAACCCTAACCCTAACCGAACCCCGAACAGGGACCCTCCACCGCAACCTAAGCCTGCCTCGAACCCTAACCCTGCAAGTGAGCCGCCTTCTGGCATGGGCCCTCACTTGAGCCCTCGAGGGAGATCACGAGACTGGAGTCGATTCCGCCCTGGCGACGTCCCTGGACCAAACCCTAACCCTAGCTAAGGCTCCCTCCCCATGGGGACCCAATGCCAACGTCTGGCAACACCACGCGCCTGGGGTCCAGAAGCGGTGCAGGCTGGCTCGGCATGGAACCTGGAAGCTCACCATGTGGTTTCCCAGCCTGTCTGCAGCTGAGCGAGAGGATTCCGGAGGCCTCCTCGAACAGGGGCCGATCGACGTCTGTGGCCTTGGCAGCCAAAGCCGGATCGTGACCGGCACCGTCCCTTGTGTCCTCAACTCAGCCCTTCGGGGAGACCACTGCCCTGCTGTGGGTTCGGCGCCTGGAGCCTCCTGGGACCTAACCCTAACCCTAACCCTACACCGAACTGGGACCCTCCACCGAAACCTAAGCCGGCCTCGAACCCTAAGCCTGCACTTGAGCCGCCTTTCTGCATGGGCCCTCACTTCAGCCCTCGAGGGAGATCACGAGACCGGAGTCGCTTCGGCCCTGGCGACGTCCCTGGACCGAAACCTAACCCTAGCTAAGGCTCTCTCCCCAAGAGGACCCAATGCCAACGTCTGACAACACCACGCGCCTGGCGTCGGGAAGAGGTGCAGGCCGACTCGGCATGGAACCTGGAAGCTCACCATGCCGGATCCCAGGCCCGGCTGCAGCTGCCGAGAGGATTCCGGAGGCCTCCTCGACGAGGGGCCCAATCACGTGTGTGGCCCTGGCAGCCAAAGACGGATCCTGACCGGCAGCCTCCCTTGTGCCCTCAACTCAGGCCTTCGGGGAGACCACTGCCCTGCTGTGGGTTGGGCGCCTGGAGCCTCCTGGGACCTAACCCTAACCCTAACCGAACCCCGAACAGGGACCCTCCACCGCAACCTAAGCCTGCCTCGAACCCTAACCCTGCAAGTGAGCCGCCTTCTGGCATGGGCCCTCACTTGAGCCCTCGAGGGAGATCACGAGACTGGAGTCGATTCCGCCCTGGCGACGTCCCTGGACCAAACCCTAACCCTAGCTAAGGCTCCCTCCCCATGGGGACCCAATGCCAACGTCTGGCAACACCACGCGCCTGGGGTCCAGAAGCGGTGCAGGCTGGCTCGGCATGGAACCTGGAAGCTCACCATGTGGTTTCCCAGCCTGTCTGCAGCTGAGCGAGAGGATTCCGGAGGCCTCCTCGAACAGGGGCCGATCGACGTCTGTGGCCTTGGCAGCCAAAGCCGGATCGTGACCGGCACCGTCCCTTGTGTCCTCAACTCAGCCCTTCGGGGAGACCACTGCCCTGCTGTGGGTTCGGCGCCTGGAGCCTCCTGGGACCTAACCCTAACCCTAACCCTACACCGAACTGGGACCCTCCACCGAAACCTAAGCCGGCCTCGAACCCTAAGCCTGCACTTGAGCCGCCTTGCTGCATGGGCCCTCACTTCAGCCCTCGAGGGAGATCACGAGACCGGAGTCGCTTCGGCCCTGGCGACATCCCTGGACCGAACCCTAACCCTAGCTAAGGCTCTCCCCCCAAGAGGACCCAATGCCAACGTCTGACAACACCACGCGCCTGGCGTCGGGAAGAGGTGCAGGCCGACTCGGCATGGAACCTGGAAGCTCACCATGCCGGATCCCAGGCCCGGCTGCAGCTGCCGAGAGGATTCCGGAGGCCTCCTCGACGAGGGGCCCAATCACGTGTGTGGCCCTGGCAGCCAAAGACGGATCCTGACCGGCAGCCTCCCTTGTGCCCTCAACTCAGGCCTTCGGGGAGACCACTGCCCTGCTGTGGGTTGGGCGCCTGGAGCCTCCTGGGACCTAACCCTAACCCTAACCGAACCCCGAACAGGGACCCTCCACCGCAACCTAAGCCTGCCTCGAACCCTAACCCTGCAAGTGAGCCGCCTTCTGGCATGGGCCCTCACTTGAGCCCTCGAGGGAGATCACGAGACTGGAGTCGATTCCGCCCTGGCGACGTCCCTGGACCAAACCCTAACCCTAGCTAAGGCTCCCTCCCCATGGGGACCCAATGCCAACGTCTGGCAACACCACGCGCCTGGGGTCCAGAAGCGGTGCAGGCTGGCTCGGCATGGAACCTGGAAGCTCACCATGTGGTTTCCCAGCCTGTCTGCAGCTGAGCGAGAGGATCCCGGAGGCCTCCTCGAACAGGGGCCGATCGACGTCTGTGGCCTTGGCAGCCAAAGCCGGATCGTGACCGGCACCGTCCCTTGTGTCCTCAACTCAGCCCTTCGGGGAGACCACTGCCCTGCTGTGGGTTCGGCGCCTGGAGCCTCCTGGGACCTAACCCTAACCCTAACCCTACACCGAACTGGGACCCTCCACCGAAACCTAAGCCGGCCTCGAACCCTAAGCCTGCACTTGAGCCGCCTTGCTGCATGGGCCCTCACTTCAGCCCTCGAGGGAGATCACGAGACCGGAGTCGCTTCGGCCCTGGCGACGTCCCTGGACCGAACCCTAACCCTAGCTAAGGCTCTCTCCCCAAGAGGACCCAATGCCAACGTCTGACAACACCACGCGCCTGGCGTCGGGAAGTGGTGCAGGCCGACTCGGCATGGAACCTGGAAGCTCACCATGCCGGATCCCAGGCCCGGCTGCAGCTGCCGAGAGGATTCCGGAGGCCACCTCGACGAGGGGCCCAATCACGTGTGTGGCCCTGGCAGCCAAAGACGGATCCTGACCGGCAGCCTCCCTTGTGCCCTCAACTCAGGCCTTCGGGGAGACCACTGCCCTGCTGTGGGTTGGGCGCCTGGAGCCTCCTGGGACCTAACCCTAACCCTAACCGAACCCCGAACAGGGACCCTCCACCGCAACCTAAGCCTGCCTCGAACCCTAACCCTGCAAGTGAGCCGCCTTCTGGCATGGGCCCTCACTTGAGCCCTCGAGGGAGATCACGAGACTGGAGTCGATTCCGCCCTGGCGACGTCCCTGGACCAAACCCTAACCCTAGCTAAGGCTCCCTCCCCATGGGGACCCAATGCCAACGTCTGGCAACACCACGCGCCTGGGGTCCAGAAGCGGTGCAGGCTGGCTCGGCATGGAACCTGGAAGCTCACCATGTGGTTTCCCAGCCTGTCTGCAGCTGAGCGAGAGGATTCCGGAGGCCTCCTCGAACAGGGGCCGATCGACGTCTGTGGCCTTGGCAGCCAAAGCCAGATCGTGACCGGCACCGTCCCTTGTGTCCTCAACTCAGCCCTTCGGGGAGACCACTGCCCTGCTGTGGGTTCGGCGCCTGGAGCCTCCTGGGACCTAACCCTAACCCTAACCCTACACCGAACTGGGACCCTCCACCGAAACCTAAGCCGGCCTCGAACCCTAAGCCTGCACTTGAGCCGCCTTGCTGCATGGGCCCTCACTTCAGCCCTCGAGGGAGATCACGAGACCGGAGTCGCTTCGGCCCTGGCGACGTCCCTGGACCGAACCCTAACCCTAGCTAAGGCTCTCCCCCCAAGAGGACCCAATGCCAACGTCTGACAACACCACGTGCCTGGCGTCGGGAAGAGGTGCAGGCCGACTCGGCATGGAACCTGGAAGCTCACCATGCCGGATCCCAGGCCCGGCTGCAGCTGCCGAGTGGATTCCGGAGGCCTCCTCGACGAGGGGCCCAATCACGTGTGTGGCCCTGGCAGCCAAAGACGGATCCTGACCGGCAGCCTCCTTTGTGCCCTCAACTCAGGCCTTCGGGGAGACCACTGCCCTGCTGTGCGTTGGGCGCCTGGAGCCTCCTGGGACCTAACCCTAACCCTAACCGAACCCCGAACAGGGACCCTCCACCGCAACCTAAGCCTGCCTCGAACCCTAACCCTGCAAGTGAGCCGCCTTCTGGCATGGGCCCTCACTTGAGCCCTCGAGGGAGATCACGAGACTGGAGTCGATTCCGCCCTGGCGACGTCCCTGGACCAAACCCTAACCCTAGCTAAGGCTCCCTCCCCATGGGGACCCAATGCCAACGTCTGGCAACACCACGCGCCTGGGGTCCAGAAGCGGTGCAGGCTGGCTCGGCATGGAACCTGGAAGCTCACCATGTGGTTTCCCAGCCTGTCTGCAGCTGAGCGAGAGGATCCCGGAGGCCTCCTCGAACAGGGGCCGATCGACGTCTGTGGCCTTGGCAGCCAAAGCCGGATCGTGACCGGCACCGTCCCTTGTGTCCTCAACTCAGCCCTTCGGGGAGACCACTGCCCTGCTGTGGGTTCGGCGCCTGGAGCCTCCTGGGACCTAACCCTAACCCTAACCCTACACCGAACTGGGACCCTCCACCGAAACCTAAGCCGGCCTCGAACCCTAAGCCTGCACTTGAGCCGCCTTGCTGCATGGGCCCTCACTTCAGCCCTCGAGGGAGATCACGAGACCGGAGTCGCTTCGGCCCTGGCGACGTCCCTGGACCGAACCCTAACCCTAGCTAAGGCTCTCTCCCCAAGAGGACCCAATGCCAACGTCTGACAACACCACGCGCCTGGCGTCGGGAAGAGGTGCAGGCCGACTCGGCATGGAACCTGGAAGCTCACCATGCCGGATCCCAGGCCCGGCTGCAGCTGCCGAGAGGTTTCCGGAGGCCTCCTCGACGAGGGGCCCAATCACGTGTGTGGCCCTGGCAGCCAAAGACGGATCCTGACCGGCAGCCTCCCTTGTGCCCTCAACTCAGGCCTTCGGGGAGACCACTGCCCTGCTGTGGGTTGGGCGCCTGGAGCCTCCTGGGACCTAACCCTAACCCTAACCGAACCCCGAACAGGGACCCTCCACCGCAACCTAAGCCTGCCTCGAACCCTAACCCTGCAAGTGAGCCGCCTTCTGGCATGGGCCCTCACTTGAGCCCTCGAGGGAGATCACGAGACTGGAGTCGATTCCGCCCTGGCGACGTCCCTGGACCAAACCCTAACCCTAGCTAAGGCTCCCTCCCCATGGGGACCCAATGCCAACGTCTGGCAACACCACGCGCCTGGGGTCCAGAAGCGGTGCAGGCTGGCTCGGCATGGAACCTGGAAGCTCACCATGTGGTTTCCCAGCCTGTCTGCAGCTGAGCGAGAGGATTCCGGAGGCCTCCTCGAACAGGGGCCTATCGACGTCTGTGGCCTTGGCAGCCAAAGCCGGATCGTGACCGGCACCGTCCCTTGTGTCCTCAACTCAGCCCTTCGGGGAGACCACTGCCCTGCTGTGGGTTCGGCGCCTGGAGCCTCCTGGGACCTAACCCTAACCCTAACCCTACACCGAACTGGGACCCTCCACCGAAACCTAAGCCGGCCTCGAACCCTAAGCCTGCACTTGAGCCGCCTTGCTGCATGGGCCCTCACTTCAGCCCTCGAGGGAGATCACGAGACCGGAGTCGCTTCGGCCCTGGCGACGTCCCTGGACCGAACCCTAACCCTAGCTAAGGCTCTCCCCCCAAGAGGACCCAATGCCAACGTCTGACAACACCAAGCGCCTGGCGTCGGGAAGAGGTGCAGGCCGACTCGGCATGGAACCTGGAAGCTCACCATGCCGGATCCCAGGCCCGGCTGCAGCTGCCGAGAGGATTCCGGAGGCCTCCTCGACGAGGGGCCCAATCACGTGTGTGGCCCTGGCAGCCAAAGACGGATCCTGACCGGCAGCCTCCTTTGTGCCCTCAACTCAGGCCTTCGGGGAGACCACTGCCCTGCTGTGGGTTGGGCGCCTGGAGCCTCCTGGGACCTAACCCTAACCCTAACCGAACCCCGAACAGGGACCCTCCACCGCAACCTAAGCCTGCCTCGAACCCTAACCCTGCAAGTGAGCCGCCTTCTGGCATGGGCCCTCACTTGAGCCCTCGAGGGAGATCACGAGACTGGAGTCGATTCCGCCCTGGCGACGTCCCTGGACCAAACCCTAACCCTAGCTAAGGCTCCCTCCCCATGGGGACCCAATGCCAACGTCTGGCAACACCACGCGCCTGGGGTCCAGAAGCGGTGCAGGCTGGCTCGGCATGGAACCTGGAAGCTCACCATGTGGTTTCCCAGCCTGTCTGCAGCTGAGCGAGAGGATTCCGGAGGCCTCCTCGAACAGGGGCCGATCGACGTCTGTGGCCTTGGCAGCCAAAGCCGGATCGTGACCGGCACCGTCCCTTGTGTCCTCAACTCAGCCCTTCGGGGAGACCACTGCCCTGCTGTGGGTTCGGCGCCTGGAGCCTCCTGGGACCTAACCCTAACCCTAACCCTACACCGAACTGGGACCCTCCACCGAAACCTAAGCCGGCCTCGAACCCTAAGCCTGCACTTGAGCCGCCTTGCTGCATGGGCCCTCACTTCAGCCCTCGAGGGAGATCACGAGACCGGAGTCGCTTCGGCCCTGGCGACGTCCCTGGACCGAACCCTAACCCTAGCTAAGGCTCTCCCCCCAAGAGGACCCAATGCCAACGTCTGACAACACCACGCGCCTGGCGTCGGGAAGAGGTGCAGGCCGACTCGGCATGGAACCTGGAAGCTCACCATGCCGGATCCCAGGCCCGGCTGCAGCTGCCGAGAGGATTCCGGAGGCCTCCTCGACCAGGGGCCCAATCACGTGTGTGGCCCTGGCAGCCAAAGACGGATCCTGACCGGCAGCCTCCCTTGTGCCCTCAACTCAGGCCTTCGGGGAGACCACTGCCCTGCTGTGGGTTGGGCGCCTGGAGCCTCCTGGGACCTAACCCTAACCCTAACCGAACCCCGAACAGGGACCCTCCACCGCAACCTAAGCCTGCCTCGAACCCTAACCCTGCAAGTGAGCCGCCTTCTGGCATGGGCCCTCACTTGAGCCCTCGAGGGAGATCACGAGACTGGAGTCGATTCCGCCCTGGCGACGTCCCTGGACCAAACCCTAACCCTAGCTAAGGCTCCCTCCCCATGGGGACCCAATGCCAACGTCTGGCAACACCACGCGCCTGGGGTCCAGAAGCGGTGCAGGCTGGCTCGGCATGGAACCTGGAAGCTCACCATGTGGTTTCCCAGCCTGTCTGCAGCTGAGCGAGAGGATTCCGGAGGCCTCCTCGAACAGGGGCCGATCGACGTCTGTGGCCTTGGCAGCCAAAGCCGGATCGTGACCGGCACCGTCCCTTGTGTCCTCAACTCAGCCCTTCGGGGAGACCACTGCCCTGCTGTGGGTTCGGCGCCTGGAGCCTCCTGGGACCTAACCCTAACCCTAACCCTACACCGAACTGGGACCCTCCACCGAAACCTAAGCCGGCCTCGAACCCTAAGCCTGCACTTGAGCCGCCTTGCTGCATGGGCCCTCACTTCAGCCCTCGAGGGAGATCACGAGACCGGAGTCGCTTCGGCCCTGGCGACGTCCCTGGACCGAACCCTAACCCTAGCTAAGGCTCTACCCCCAAGAGGACCCAATGCCAACGTCTGACAACACCACGCGCCTGGCGTCGGGAAGAGGTGCAGGCCGACTCGGCATGGAACCTGGAAGCTCACCATGCCGGATCCCAGGCCCGGCTGCAGCTGCCGAGAGGATTCCGGAGGCCTCCTCGACGAGGGGCCCAATCACGTGTGTGGCCCTGGCAGCCAAAGACGGATCCTGACCGGCAGCCTCCCTTGTGCCCTCAACTCAGGCCTTCGGGGAGACCACTGCCCTGCTGTGGGTTGGGCGCCTGGAGCCTCCTGGGACCTAACCCTAACCCTAACCGAACCCCGAACAGGGACCCTCCACCGCAACCTAAGCCTGCCTCGAACCCTAACCCTGCAAGTGAGCCGCCTTCTGGCATGGGCCCTCACTTGAGCCCTCGAGGGAGATCACGAGACTGGAGTCGATTCCGCCCTGGCGACGTCCCTGGACCAAACCCTAACCCTAGCTAAGGCTCCCTCCCCATGGGGACCCAATGCCAACGTCTGGCAACACCACGCGCCTGGGGTCCAGAAGCGGTGCAGGCTGGCTCGGCATGGAACCTGGAAGCTCACCATGTGGTTTCCCAGCCTGTCTGCAGCTGAGCGAGAGGATTCCGGAGGCCTCCTCGAACAGGGGCCGATCGACGTCTGTGGCCTTGGCAGCCAAAGCCGGATCGTGACCGGCACCGTCCCTTGTGTCCTCAACTCAGCCCTTCGGGGAGACCACTGCCCTGCTGTGGGTTCGGCGCCTGGAGCCTCCTGGGACCTAACCCTAACCCTAACCCTACACCGAACTGGGACCCTCCACCGAAACCTAAGCCGGCCTCGAACCCTAAGCCTGCACTTGAGCCGCCTTGCTGCATGGGCCCTCACTTCAGCCCTCGAGGGAGATCACGAGACCGGAGTCGCTTCGGCCCTGGCGACGTCCCTGGACCGAACCCTAACCCTAGCTAAGGCTCTCCCCCCAAGAGGACCCAATGCCAACGTCTGACAACACCACGTGCCTGGCGTCGGGAAGAGGTGCAGGCCGACTCGGCATGGAACCTGGAAGCTCACCATGCCGGATCCCAGGCCCGGCTGCAGCTGCCGAGTGGATTCCGGAGGCCTCCTCGACGAGGGGCCCAATCACGTGTGTGGCCCTGGCAGCCAAAGACGGATCCTGACCGGCAGCCTCCTTTGTGCCCTCAACTCAGGCCTTCGGGGAGACCACTGCCCTGCTGTGCGTTGGGCGCCTGGAGCCTCCTGGGACCTAACCCTAACCCTAACCGAACCCCGAACAGGGACCCTCCACCGCAACCTAAGCCTGCCTCGAACCCTAACCCTGCAAGTGAGCCGCCTTCTGGCATGGGCCCTCACTTGAGCCCTCGAGGGAGATCACGAGACTGGAGTCGATTCCGCCCTGGCGACGTCCCTGGACCAAACCCTAACCCTAGCTAAGGCTCCCTCCCCATGGGGACCCAATGCCAACGTCTGGCAACACCACGCGCCTGGGGTCCAGAAGCGGTGCAGGCTGGCTCGGCATGGAACCTGGAAGCTCACCATGTGGTTTCCCAGCCTGTCTGCAGCTGAGCGAGAGGATCCCGGAGGCCTCCTCGAACAGGGGCCGATCGACGTCTGTGGCCTTGGCAGCCAAAGCCGGATCGTGACCGGCACCGTCCCTTGTGTCCTCAACTCAGCCCTTCGGGGAGACCACTGCCCTGCTGTGGGTTCGGCGCCTGGAGCCTCCTGGGACCTAACCCTAACCCTAACCCTACACCGAACTGGGACCCTCCACCGAAACCTAAGCCGGCCTCGAACCCTAAGCCTGCACTTGAGCCGCCTTGCTGCATGGGCCCTCACTTCAGCCCTCGAGGGAGATCACGAGACCGGAGTCGCTTCGGCCCTGGCGACGTCCCTGGACCGAACCCTAACCCTAGCTAAGGCTCTCTCCCCAAGAGGACCCAATGCCAACGTCTGACAACACCACGCGCCTGGCGTCGGGAAGAGGTGCAGGCCGACTCGGCATGGAACCTGGAAGCTCACCATGCCGGATCCCAGGCCCGGCTGCAGCTGCCGAGAGGTTTCCGGAGGCCTCCTCGACGAGGGGCCCAATCACGTGTGTGGCCCTGGCAGCCAAAGACGGATCCTGACCGGCAGCCTCCCTTGTGCCCTCAACTCAGGCCTTCGGGGAGACCACTGCCCTGCTGTGGGTTGGGCGCCTGGAGCCTCCTGGGACCTAACCCTAACCCTAACCGAACCCCGAACAGGGACCCTCCACCGCAACCTAAGCCTGCCTCGAACCCTAACCCTGCAAGTGAGCCGCCTTCTGGCATGGGCCCTCACTTGAGCCCTCGAGGGAGATCACGAGACTGGAGTCGATTCCGCCCTGGCGACGTCCCTGGACCAAACCCTAACCCTAGCTAAGGCTCCCTCCCCATGGGGACCCAATGCCAACGTCTGGCAACACCACGCGCCTGGGGTCCAGAAGCGGTGCAGGCTGGCTCGGCATGGAACCTGGAAGCTCACCATGTGGTTTCCCAGCCTGTCTGCAGCTGAGCGAGAGGATTCCGGAGGCCTCCTCGAACAGGGGCCTATCGACGTCTGTGGCCTTGGCAGCCAAAGCCGGATCGTGACCGGCACCGTCCCTTGTGTCCTCAACTCAGCCCTTCGGGGAGACCACTGCCCTGCTGTGGGTTCGGCGCCTGGAGCCTGCTGGGACCTAACCCTAACCCTAACCCTACACCGAACTGGGACCCTCCACCGAAACCTAAGCCGGCCTCGAACCCTAAGCCTGCACTTGAGCCGCCTTGCTGCATGGGCCCTCACTTCAGCCCTCGAGGGAGATCACGAGACCGGAGTCGCTTCGGCCCTGGCGACGTCCCTGGACCGAACCCTAACCCTAGCTAAGGCTCTCCCCCCAAGAGGACCCAATGCCAACGTCTGACAACACCAAGCGCCTGGCGTCGGGAAGAGGTGCAGGCCGACTCGGCATGGAACCTGGAAGCTCACCATGCCGGATCCCAGGCCCGGCTGCAGCTGCCGAGAGGATTCCGGAGGCCTCCTCGACGAGGGGCCCAATCACGTGTGTGGCCCTGGCAGCCAAAGACGGATCCTGACCGGCAGCCTCCTTTGTGCCCTCAACTCAGGCCTTCGGGGAGACCACTGCCCTGCTGTGGGTTCGGCGCCTGGAGCCTCCTGGGACCTAACCCTAACCCTAACCCTACACCGAACTGGGACCCTCCACCGAAACCTAAGCCGGCCTCGAACCCTAAGCCTGCACTTGAGCCGCCTCTCTGCATGGGCCCTCACTTCAGCCCTCGAGGGAGATCACGAGACCGGAGTCGCTTCGGCCCTGGCGACGTCCCTGGACCGAACCCTAACCCTAGCTAAGGCTCTCCCCCCAAGAGGACCCAATGCCAACGTCTGACAACACCACGCGCCTGGCGTCGGGAAGAGGTGCAGGCCGACTCGGCATGGAACCTGGAAGCTCACCATGCCGGATCCCAGGCCCGGCTGCAGCTGCCGAGAGGATTCCGGAGGCCTCCTCGACCAGGGGCCCAATCACGTGTGTGGCCCTGGCAGCCAAAGACGGATCCTGACCGGCAGCCTCCCTTGTGCCCTCAACTCAGGCCTTCGGGGAGACCACTGCCCTGCTGTGGGTTGGGCGCCTGGAGCCTCCTGGGACCTAACCCTAACCCTAACCGAACCCCGAACAGGGACCCTCCACCGCAACCTAAGCCTGCCTCGAACCCTAACCCTGCAAGTGAGCCGCCTTCTGGCATGGGCCCTCACTTGAGCCCTCGAGGGAGATCACGAGACTGGAGTCGATTCCGCCCTGGCGACGTCCCTGGACCAAACCCTAACCCTAGCTAAGGCTCCCTCCCCATGGGGACCCAATGCCAACGTCTGGCAACACCACGCGCCTGGGGTCCAGAAGCGGTGCAGGCTGGCTCGGCATGGAACCTGGAAGCTCACCATGTGGTTTCCCAGCCTGTCTGCAGCTGAGCGAGAGGATTCCGGAGGCCTCCTCGAACAGGGGCCGATCGACGTCTGTGGCCTTGGCAGCCAAAGCCGGATCGTGACCGGCACCGTCCCTTGTGTCCTCAACTCAGCCCTTCGGGGAGACCACTGCCCTGCTGTGGGTTCGGCGCCTGGAGCCTCCTGGGACCTAACCCTAACCCTAACCCTACACCGAACTGGGACCCTCCACCGAAACCTAAGCCGGCCTCGAACCCTAAGCCTGCACTTGAGCCGCCTTGCTGCATGGGCCCTCACTTCAGCCCTCGAGGGAGATCACGAGACCGGAGTCGCTTCGGCCCTGGCGACGTCCCTGGACCGAACCCTAACCCTAGCTAAGGCTCTACCCCCAAGAGGACCCAATGCCAACGTCTGACAACACCACGCGCCTGGCGTCGGGAAGAGGTGCAGGCCGACTCGGCATGGAACCTGGAAGCTCACCATGCCGGATCCCAGGCCCGGCTGCAGCTGCCGAGAGGATTCCGGAGGCCTCCTCGACGAGGGGCCCAATCACGTGTGTGGCCCTGGCAGCCAAAGACGGATCCTGACCGGCAGCCTCCCTTGTGCCCTCAACTCAGGCCTTCGGGGAGACCACTGCCCTGCTGTGGGTTGGGCGCCTGGAGCCTCCTGGGACCTAACCCTAACCCTAACCGAACCCCGAACAGGGACCCTCCACCGCAACCTAAGCCTACCTCGAACCCTAACCCTGCAAGTGAGCCGCCTTCTGGCATGGGCCCTCACTTGAGCCCTCGAGGGAGATCACGAGACTGGAGTCGATTCCGCCCTGGCGACGTCCCTGGACCAAACCCTAACCCTAGCTAAGGCTCCCTCCCCATGGGGACCCAATGCCAACGTCTGGCAACACCACGCGCCTGGGGTCCAGAAGCGGTGCAGGCTGGCTCGGCATGGAACCTGGAAGCTCACCATGTGGTTTCCCAGCCTGTCTGCAGCTGAGCGAGAGGATTCCGGAGGCCTCCTCGAACAGGTGCCGATCGACGTCTGTGGCCTTGGCAGCCAAAGCCGGATCGTGACCGGCACCGTCCCTTGTGTCCTCAACTCAGCCCTTCGGGGAGACCACTGCCCTGCTGTGGGTTCGGCGCCTGGAGCCTCCTGGGACCTAACCCTAACCCTAACCCTACACCGAACTGGGACCCTCCACCGAAACCTAAGCCGGCCTCGAACCCTAAGCCTGCACTTGAGCCGCCTTTCTGCATGGGCCCTCACTTCAGCCCTCGAGGGAGATCACGAGACCGGAGTCGCTTCGGCCCTGGCGACGTCCCTGGACCGAAACCTAACCCTAGCTAAGGCTCTCTCCCCAAGAGGACCCAATGCCAACGTCTGACAACACCACGCGCCTGGCGTCGGGAAGAGGTGCAGGCCGACTCGGCATGGAACCTGGAAGCTCACCATGCCGGATCCCAGGCCCGGCTGCAGCTGCCGAGAGGATTCCGGAGGCCTCCTCGACGAGGGGCCCAATCACGTGTGTGGCCCTGGCAGCCAAAGACGGATCCTGACCGGCAGCCTCCCTTGTGCCCTCAACTCAGGCCTTCGGGGAGACCACTGCCCTGCTGTGGGTTGGGCGCCTGGAGCCTCCTGGGACCTAACCCTAACCCTAACCGAACCCCGAACAGGGACCCTCCACCGCAACCTAAGCCTGCCTCGAACCCTAACCCTGCAAGTGAGCCGCCTTCTGGCATGGGCCCTCACTTGAGCCCTCGAGGGAGATCACGAGACTGGAGTCGATTCCGCCCTGGCGACGTCCCTGGACCAAACCCTAACCCTAGCTAAGGCTCCCTCCCCATGGGGACCCAATGCCAACGTCTGGCAACACCACGCGCCTGGGGTCCAGAAGCGGTGCAGGCTGGCTCGGCATGGAACCTGGAAGCTCACCATGTGGTTTCCCAGCCTGTCTGCAGCTGAGCGAGAGGATTCCGGAGGCCTCCTCGAACAGGGGCCGATCGACGTCTGTGGCCTTGGCAGCCAAAGCCGGATCGTGACCGGCACCGTCCCTTGTGTCCTCAACTCAGCCCTTCGGGGAGACCACTGCCCTGCTGTGGGTTCGGCGCCTGGAGCCTCCTGGGACCTAACCCTAACCCTAACCCTACACCGAACTGGGACCCTCCACCGAAACCTAAGCCGGCCTCGAACCCTAAGCCTGCACTTGAGCCGCCTTGCTGCATGGGCCCTCACTTCAGCCCTCGAGGGAGATCACGAGACCGGAGTCGCTTCGGCCCTGGCGACGTCCCTGGACCGAACCCTAACCCTAGCTAAGGCTCTCCCCCCAAGAGGACCCAATGCCAACGTCTGACAACACCACGCGCCTGGCGTCGGGAAGAGGTGCAGGCCGACTCGGCATGGAACCTGGAAGCTCACCATGCCGGATCCCAGGCCCGGCTGCAGCTGCCGAGAGGATTCCGGAGGCCTCCTCGACGAGGGGCCCAATCACGTGTGTGGCCCTGGCAGCCAAAGACGGATCCTGACCGGCAGCCTCCCTTGTGCCCTCAACTCAGGCCTTCGGGGAGACCACTGCCCTGCTGTGCGTTGGGCGCCTGGAGCCTCCTGGGACCTAACCCTAACCCTAACCGAACCCCGAACAGGGACCCTCCACCGCAACCTAAGCCTGCCTCGAACCCTAACCCTGCAAGTGAGCCGCCTTCTGGCATGGGCCCTCACTTGAGCCCTCGAGGGAGATCACGAGACTGGAGTCGATTCCGCCCTGGCGACGTCCCTGGACCAAACCCTAACCCTAGCTAAGGCTCCCTCCCCATGGGGACCCAATGCCAACGTCTGGCAACACCACGCGCCTGGGGTCCAGAAGCGGTGCAGGCTGGCTCGGCATGGAACCTGGAAGCTCACCATGTGGTTTCCCAGCCTGTCTGCAGCTGAGCGAGAGGATCCCGGAGGCCTCCTCGAACAGGGGCCGATCGACGTCTGTGGCCTTGGCAGCCAAAGCCGGATCGTGACCGGCACCGTCCCTTGTGTCCTCAACTCAGCCCTTCGGGGAGACCACTGCCCTGCTGTGGGTTCGGCGCCTGGAGCCTCCTGGGACCTAACCCTAACCCTAACCCTACACCGAACTGGGACCCTCCACCGAAACCTAAGCCGGCCTCGAACCCTAAGCCTGCACTTGAGCCGCCTTGCTGCATGGGCCCTCACTTCAGCCCTCGAGGGAGATCACGAGACCGGAGTCGCTTCGGCCCTGGCGACGTCCCTGGACCGAACCCTAACCCTAGCTAAGGCTCTCTCCCCAAGAGGACCCAATGCCAACGTCTGACAACACCACGCGCCTGGCGTCGGGAAGTGGTGCAGGCCGACTCGGCATGGAACCTGGAAGCTCACCATGCCGGATCCCAGGCCCGGCTGCAGCTGCCGAGAGGATTCCGGAGGCCTCCTCGACGAGGGGCCCAATCACGTGTGTGGCCCTGGCAGCCAAAGACGGATCCTGACCGGCAGCCTCCCTTGTGCCCTCAACTCAGGCCTTCGGGGAGACCACTGCCCTGCTGTGGGTTGGGCGCCTGGAGCCTCCTGGGACCTAACCCTAACCCTAACCGAACCCCGAACAGGGACCCTCCACCGCAACCTAAGCCTGCCTCGAACCCTAACCCTGCAAGTGAGCCGCCTTCTGGCATGGGCCCTCACTTGAGCCCTCGAGGGAGATCACGAGACTGGAGTCGATTCCGCCCTGGCGACGTCCCTGGACCAAACCCTAACCCTAGCTAAGGCTCCCTCCCCATGGGGACCCAATGCCAACGTCTGGCAACACCACGCGCCTGGGGTCCAGAAGCGGTGCAGGCTGGCTCGGCATGGAACCTGGAAGCTCACCATGTGGTTTCCCAGCCTGTCTGCAGCTGAGCGAGAGGATTCCGGAGGCCTCCTCGAACAGGGGCCGATCGACGTCTGTGGCCTTGGCAGCCAAAGCCGGATCGTGACCGGCACCGTCCCTTGTGTCCTCAACTCAGCCCTTCGGGGAGACCACTGCCCTGCTGTGGGTTCGGCGCCTGGAGCCTCCTGGGACCTAACCCTAACCCTAACCCTACACCGAACTGGGACCCTCCACCGAAACCTAAGCCGGCCTCGAACCCTAAGCCTGCACTTGAGCCGCCTTGCTGCATGGGCCCTCACTTCAGCCCTCGAGGGAGATCACGAGACCGGAGTCGCTTCGGCCCTGGCGACGTCCCTGGACCGAACCCTAACCCTAGCTAAGGCTCTCCCCCCAAGAGGACCCAATGCCAACGTCTGACAACACCACGTGCCTGGCGTCGGGAAGAGGTGCAGGCCGACTCGGCATGGAACCTGGAAGCTCACCATGCCGGATCCCAGGCCCGGCTGCAGCTGCCGAGTGGATTCCGGAGGCCTCCTCGACGAGGGGCCCAATCACGTGTGTGGCCCTGGCAGCCAAAGACGGATCCTGACCGGCAGCCTCCTTTGTGCCCTCAACTCAGGCCTTCGGGGAGACCACTGCCCTGCTGTGCGTTGGGCGCCTGGAGCCTCCTGGGACCTAACCCTAACCCTAACCGAACCCCGAACAGGGACCCTCCACCGCAACCTAAGCCTGCCTCGAACCCTAACCCTGCAAGTGAGCCGCCTTCTGGCATGGGCCCTCACTTGAGCCCTCGAGGGAGATCACGAGACTGGAGTCGATTCCGCCCTGGCGACGTCCCTGGACCAAACCCTAACCCTAGCTAAGGCTCCCTCCCCATGGGGACCCAATGCCAACGTCTGGCAACACCACGCGCCTGGGGTCCAGAAGCGGTGCAGGCTGGCTCGGCATGGAACCTGGAAGCTCACCATGTGGTTTCCCAGCCTGTCTGCAGCTGAGCGAGAGGATCCCGGAGGCCTCCTCGAACAGGGGCCGATCGACGTCTGTGGCCTTGGCAGCCAAAGCCGGATCGTGACCGGCACCGTCCCTTGTGTCCTCAACTCAGCCCTTCGGGGAGACCACTGCCCTGCTGTGGGTTCGGCGCCTGGAGCCTCCTGGGACCTAACCCTAACCCTAACCCTACACCGAACTGGGACCCTCCACCGAAACCTAAGCCGGCCTCGAACCCTAAGCCTGCACTTGAGCCGCCTTGCTGCATGGGCCCTCACTTCAGCCCTCGAGGGAGATCACGAGACCGGAGTCGCTTCGGCCCTGGCGACGTCCCTGGACCGAACCCTAACCCTAGCTAAGGCTCTCTCCCCAAGAGGACCCAATGCCAACGTCTGACAACACCACGCGCCTGGCGTCGGGAAGAGGTGCAGGCCGACTCGGCATGGAACCTGGAAGCTCACCATGCCGGATCCCAGGCCCGGCTGCAGCTGCCGAGAGGTTTCCGGAGGCCTCCTCGACGAGGGGCCCAATCACGTGTGTGGCCCTGGCAGCCAAAGACGGATCCTGACCGGCAGCCTCCCTTGTGCCCTCAACTCAGGCCTTCGGGGAGACCACTGCCCTGCTGTGGGTTGGGCGCCTGGAGCCTCCTGGGACCTAACCCTAACCCTAACCGAACCCCGAACAGGGACCCTCCACCGCAACCTAAGCCTGCCTCGAACCCTAACCCTGCAAGTGAGCCGCCTTCTGGCATGGGCCCTCACTTGAGCCCTCGAGGGAGATCACGAGACTGGAGTCGATTCCGCCCTGGCGACGTCCCTGGACCAAACCCTAACCCTAGCTAAGGCTCCCTCCCCATGGGGACCCAATGCCAACGTCTGGCAACACCACGCGCCTGGGGTCCAGAAGCGGTGCAGGCTGGCTCGGCATGGAACCTGGAAGCTCACCATGTGGTTTCCCAGCCTGTCTGCAGCTGAGCGAGAGGATTCCGGAGGCCTCCTCGAACAGGGGCCGATCGACGTCTGTGGCCTTGGCAGCCAAAGCCGGATCGTGACCGGCACCGTCCCTTGTGTCCTCAACTCAGCCCTTCGGGGAGACCACTGCCCTGCTGTGGGTTCGGCGCCTGGAGCCTCCTGGGACCTAACCCTAACCCTAACCCTACACCGAACTGGGACCCTCCACCGAAACCTAAGCCGGCCTCGAACCCTAAGCCTGCACTTGAGCCGCCTTGCTGCATGGGCCCTCACTTCAGCCCTCGAGGGAGATCACGAGACCGGAGTCGCTTCGGCCCTGGCGACGTCCCTGGACCGAACCCTAACCCTAGCTAAGGCTCTCCCCCCAAGAGGACCCAATGCCAACGTCTGACAACACCACGTGCCTGGCGTCGGGAAGAGGTGCAGGCCGACTCGGCATGGAACCTGGAAGCTCACCATGCCGGATCCCAGGCCCGGCTGCAGCTGCCGAGTGGATTCCGGAGGCCTCCTCGACGAGGGGCCCAATCACGTGTGTGGCCCTGGCAGCCAAAGACGGATCCTGACCGGCAGCCTCCTTTGTGCCCTCAACTCAGGCCTTCGGGGAGACCACTGCCCTGCTGTGCGTTGGGCGCCTGGAGCCTCCTGGGACCTAACCCTAACCCTAACCGAACCCCGAACAGGGACCCTCCACCGCAACCTAAGCCTGCCTCGAACCCTAACCCTGCAAGTGAGCCGCCTTCTGGCATGGGCCCTCACTTGAGCCCTCGAGGGAGATCACGAGACTGGAGTCGATTCCGCCCTGGCGACGTCCCTGGACCAAACCCTAACCCTAGCTAAGGCTCCCTCCCCATGGGGACCCAATGCCAACGTCTGGCAACACCACGCGCCTGGGGTCCAGAAGCGGTGCAGGCTGGCTCGGCATGGAACCTGGAAGCTCACCATGTGGTTTCCCAGCCTGTCTGCAGCTGAGCGAGAGGATCCCGGAAGCCTCCTCGAACAGGGGCCGATCGACGTCTGTGGCCTTGGCAGCCAAAGCCGGATCGTGACCGGCACCGTCCCTTGTGTCCTCAACTCAGCCCTTCGGGGAGACCACTGCCCTGCTGTGGGTTCGGCGCCTGGAGCCTCCTGGGACCTAACCCTAACCCTAACCCTACACCGAACTGGGACCCTCCACCGAAACCTAAGCCGGCCTCGAACCCTAAGCCTGCACTTGAGCCGCCTTGCTGCATGGGCCCTCACTTCAGCCCTCGAGGGAGATCACGAGACCGGAGTCGCTTCGGCCCTGGCGACGTCCCTGGACCGAACCCTAACCCTAGCTAAGGCTCTCTCCCCAAGAGGACCCAATGCCAACGTCTGACAACACCACGCGCCTGGCGTCGGGAAGAGGTGCAGGCCGACTCGGCATGGAACCTGGAAGCTCACCATGCCGGATCCCAGGCCCGGCTGCAGCTGCCGAGAGGTTTCCGGAGGCCTCCTCGACGAGGGGCCCAATCACGTGTGTGGCCCTGGCAGCCAAAGACGGATCCTGACCGGCAGCCTCCCTTGTGCCCTCAACTCAGGCCTTCGGGGAGACCACTGCCCTGCTGTGGGTTGGGCGCCTGGAGCCTCCTGGGACCTAACCCTAACCCTAACCGAACCCGAACAGGGACCCTCCACCGCAACCTAAGCCTGCCTCGAACCCTAACCCTGCAAGTGAGCCGCCTTCTGGCATGGGCCCTCACTTGAGCCCTCGAGGGAGATCACGAGACTGGAGTCGATTCCGCCCTGGCGACGTCCCTGGACCAAACCCTAACCCTAGCTAAGGCTCCCTCCCCATGGGGACCCAATGCCAACGTCTGGCAACACCACGCGCCTGGGGTCCAGAAGCGGTGCAGGCTGGCTCGGCATGGAACCTGGAAGCTCACCATGTGGTTTCCCAGCCTGTCTGCAGCTGAGCGAGAGGATTCCGGAGGCCTCCTCGAACAGGGGCCTATCGACGTCTGTGGCCTTGGCAGCCAAAGCCGGATCGTGACCGGCACCGTCCCTTGTGTCCTCAACTCAGCCCTTCGGGGAGACCACTGCCCTGCTGTGGGTTCGGCGCCTGGAGCCTCCTGGGACCTAACCCTAACCCTAACCCTACACCGAACTGGGACCCTCCACCGAAACCTAAGCCGGCCTCGAACCCTAAGCCTGCACTTGAGCCGCCTTGCTGCATGGGCCCTCACTTCAGCCCTCGAGGGAGATCACGAGACCGGAGTCGCTTCGGCCCTGGCG
Source organism: Panthera pardus (assembly GCF_024362965.1). Lineage (NCBI taxonomy): Eukaryota > Metazoa > Chordata > Mammalia > Carnivora > Felidae > Panthera > Panthera pardus. The sequence continues at coordinate 271,076 of NW_026526919.1, forward strand.
ACGTCCCTGGACCGAACCCTAACCCTAGCTAAGGCTCTCCCCCCAAGAGGACCCAATGCCAACGTCTGACAACACCAAGCGCCTGGCGTCGGGAAGAGGTGCAGGCCGACTCGGCATGGAACCTGGAAGCTCACCATGCCGGATCCCAGGCCCGGCTGCAGCTGCCGAGAGGATTCCGGAGGCCTCCTCGACGAGGGGCCCAATCACGTGTGTGGCCCTGGCAGCCAAAGACGGATCCTGACCGGCAGCCTCCTTTGTGCCCTCAACTCAGGCCTTCGGGGAGACCACTGCCCTGCTGTGGGTTGGGCGCCTGGAGCCTCCTGGGACCTAACCCTAACCCTAACCGAACCCCGAACAGGGACCCTCCACCGCAACCTAAGCCTGCCTCGAACCCTAACCCTGCAAGTGAGCCGCCTTCTGGCATGGGCCCTCACTTGAGCCCTCGAGGGAGATCACGAGACTGGAGTCGATTCCGCCCTGGCGACGTCCCTGGACCAAACCCTAACCCTAGCTAAGGCTCCCTCCCCATGGGGACCCAATGCCAACGTCTGGCAACACCACGCGCCTGGGGTCCAGAAGCGGTGCAGGCTGGCTCGGCATGGAACCTGGAAGCTCACCATGTGGTTTCCCAGCCTGTCTGCAGCTGAGCGAGAGGATTCCGGAGGCCTCCTCGAACAGGGGCCGATCGACGTCTGTGGCCTTGGCAGCCAAAGCCGGATCGTGACCGGCACCGTCCCTTGTGTCCTCAACTCAGCCCTTCGGGGAGACCACTGCCCTGCTGTGGGTTCGGCGCCTGGAGCCTCCTGGGACCTAACCCTAACCCTAACCCTACACCGAACTGGGACCCTCCACCGAAACCTAAGCCGGCCTCGAACCCTAAGCCTGCACTTGAGCCGCCTCTCTGCATGGGCCCTCACTTCAGCCCTCGAGGGAGATCACGAGACCGGAGTCGCTTCGGCCCTGGCGACGTCCCTGGACCGAACCCTAACCCTAGCTAAGGCTCTCCCCCCAAGAGGACCCAATGCCAACGTCTGACAACACCACGCGCCTGGCGTCGGGAAGAGGTGCAGGCCGACTCGGCATGGAACCTGGAAGCTCACCATGCCGGATCCCAGGCCCGGCTGCAGCTGCCGAGAGGATTCCGGAGGCCTCCTCGACCAGGGGCCCAATCACGTGTGTGGCCCTGGCAGCCAAAGACGGATCCTGACCGGCAGCCTCCCTTGTGCCCTCAACTCAGGCCTTCGGGGAGACCACTGCCCTGCTGTGGGTTGGGCGCCTGGAGCCTCCTGGGACCTAACCCTAACCCTAACCGAACCCCGAACAGGGACCCTCCACCGCAACCTAAGCCTGCCTCGAACCCTAACCCTGCAAGTGAGCCGCCTTCTGGCATGGGCCCTCACTTGAGCCCTCGAGGGAGATCACGAGACTGGAGTCGATTCCGCCCTGGCGACGTCCCTGGACCAAACCCTAACCCTAGCTAAGGCTCCCTCCCCATGGGGACCCAATGCCAACGTCTGGCAACACCACGCGCCTGGGGTCCAGAAGCGGTGCAGGCTGGCTCGGCATGGAACCTGGAAGCTCACTATGTGGTTTCCCAGCCTGTCTGCAGCTGAGCGAGAGGATCCCGGAGGCCTCCTCGAACAGGGGCCGATCGACTTCTGTGGCCTTGGCAGCCAAAGCCGGATCGTGACCGGCACCGTCCCTTGTGTCCTCAACTCAGCCCTTCGGGGAGACCACTGCCCTGCTGTGGGTTCGGCGCCTGGAGCCTCCTGGGACCTAACCCTAACCCTAACCCTACACCGAACTGGGACCCTCCACCGAAACCTAAGCCGGCCTCGAACCCTAAGCCTGCACTTGAGCCGCCTTGCTGCATGGGCCCTCACTTCAGCCCTCGAGGGAGATCACGAGACCGGAGTCGCTTCGGCCCTGGCGACGTCCCTGGACCGAACCCTAACCCTAGCTAAGGCTCTCCCCCCAAGAGGACCCAATGCCAACGTCTGACAACACCACGTGCCTGGCGTCGGGAAGAGGTGCAGGCCGACTCGGCATGGAACCTGGAAGCTCACCATGCCGGATCCCAGGCCCGGCTGCAGCTGCCGAGTGGATTCCGGAGGCCTCCTCGACGAGGGGCCCAATCACGTGTGTGGCCCTGGCAGCCAAAGACGGATCCTGACCGGCAGCCTCCTTTGTGCCCTCAACTCAGGCCTTCGGGGAGACCACTGCCCTGCTGTGCGTTGGGCGCCTGGAGCCTCCTGGGACCTAACCCTAACCCTAACCGAACCCCGAACAGGGACCCTCCACCGCAACCTAAGCCTGCCTCGAACCCTAACCCTGCAAGTGAGCCGCCTTCTGGCATGGGCCCTCACTTGAGCCCTCGAGGGAGATCACGAGACTGGAGTCGATTCCGCCCTGGCGACGTCCCTGGACCAAACCCTAACCCTAGCTAAGGCTCCCTCCCCATGGGGACCCAATGCCAACGTCTGGCAACACCACGCGCCTGGGGTCCAGAAGCGGTGCAGGCTGGCTCGGCATGGAACCTGGAAGCTCACCATGTGGTTTCCCAGCCTGTCTGCAGCTGAGCGAGAGGATCCCGGAGGCCTCCTCGAACAGGGGCCGATCGACGTCTGTGGCCTTGGCAGCCAAAGCCGGATCGTGACCGGCACCGTCCCTTGTGTCCTCAACTCAGCCCTTCGGGGAGACCACTGCCCTGCTGTGGGTTCGGCGCCTGGAGCCTCCTGGGACCTAACCCTAACCCTAACCCTACACCGAACTGGGACCCTCCACCGAAACCTAAGCCGGCCTCGAACCCTAAGCCTGCACTTGAGCCGCCTTGCTGCATGGGCCCTCACTTCAGCCCTCGAGGGAGATCACGAGACCGGAGTCGCTTCGGCCCTGGCGACGTCCCTGGACCGAACCCTAACCCTAGCTAAGGCTCTCTCCCCAAGAGGACCCAATGCCAACGTCTGACAACACCACGCGCCTGGCGTCGGGAAGAGGTGCAGGCCGACTCGGCATGGAACCTGGAAGCTCACCATGCCGGATCCCAGGCCCGGCTGCAGCTGCCGAGAGGTTTCCGGAGGCCTCCTCGACGAGGGGCCCAATCACGTGTGTGGCCCTGGCAGCCAAAGACGGATCCTGACCGGCAGCCTCCCTTGTGCCCTCAACTCAGGCCTTCGGGGAGACCACTGCCCTGCTGTGGGTTGGGCGCCTGGAGCCTCCTGGGACCTAACCCTAACCCTAACCGAACCCGAACAGGGACCCTCCACCGCAACCTAAGCCTGCCTCGAACCCTAACCCTGCAAGTGAGCCGCCTTCTGGCATGGGCCCTCACTTGAGCCCTCGAGGGAGATCACGAGACTGGAGTCGATTCCGCCCTGGCGACGTCCCTGGACCAAACCCTAACCCTAGCTAAGGCTCCCTCCCCATGGGGACCCAATGCCAACGTCTGGCAACACCACGCGCCTGGGGTCCAGAAGCGGTGCAGGCTGGCTCGGCATGGAACCTGGAAGCTCACCATGTGGTTTCCCAGCCTGTCTGCAGCTGAGCGAGAGGATTCCGGAGGCCTCCTCGAACAGGGGCCTATCGACGTCTGTGGCCTTGGCAGCCAAAGCCGGATCGTGACCGGCACCGTCCCTTGTGTCCTCAACTCAGCCCTTCGGGGAGACCACTGCCCTGCTGTGGGTTCGGCGCCTGGAGCCTCCTGGGACCTAACCCTAACCCTAACCCTACACCGAACTGGGACCCTCCACCGAAACCTAAGCCGGCCTCGAACCCTAAGCCTGCACTTGAGCCGCCTTGCTGCATGGGCCCTCACTTCAGCCCTCGAGGGAGATCACGAGACCGGAGTCGCTTCGGCCCTGGCGACGTCCCTGGACCGAACCCTAACCCTAGCTAAGGCTCTCCCCCCAAGAGGACCCAATGCCAACGTCTGACAACACCAAGCGCCTGGCGTCGGGAAGAGGTGCAGGCCGACTCGGCATGGAACCTGGAAGCTCACCATGCCGGATCCCAGGCCCGGCTGCAGCTGCCGAGAGGATTCCGGAGGCCTCCTCGACGAGGGGCCCAATCACGTGTGTGGCCCTGGCAGCCAAAGACGGATCCTGACCGGCAGCCTCCTTTGTGCCCTCAACTCAGGCCTTCGGGGAGACCACTGCCCTGCTGTGGGTTGGGCGCCTGGAGCCTCCTGGGACCTAACCCTAACCCTAACCGAACCCCGAACAGGGACCCTCCACCGCAACCTAAGCCTGCCTCGAACCCTAACCCTGCAAGTGAGCCGCCTTCTGGCATGGGCCCTCACTTGAGCCCTCGAGGGAGATCACGAGACTGGAGTCGATTCCGCCCTGGCGACGTCCCTGGACCAAACCCTAACCCTAGCTAAGGCTCCCTCCCCATGGGGACCCAATGCCAACGTCTGGCAACACCACGCGCCTGGGGTCCAGAAGCGGTGCAGGCTGGCTCGGCATGGAACCTGGAAGCTCACCATGTGGTTTCCCAGCCTGTCTGCAGCTGAGCGAGAGGATTCCGGAGGCCTCCTCGAACAGGGGCCGATCGACGTCTGTGGCCTTGGCAGCCAAAGCCGGATCGTGACCGGCACCGTCCCTTGTGTCCTCAACTCAGCCCTTCGGGGAGACCACTGCCCTGCTGTGGGTTCGGCGCCTGGAGCCTCCTGGGACCTAACCCTAACCCTAACCCTACACCGAACTGGGACCCTCCACCGAAACCTAAGCCGGCCTCGAACCCTAAGCCTGCACTTGAGCCGCCTCTCTGCATGGGCCCTCACTTCAGCCCTCGAGGGAGATCACGAGACCGGAGTCGCTTCGGCCCTGGCGACGTCCCTGGACCGAACCCTAACCCTAGCTAAGGCTCTCCCCCCAAGAGGACCCAATGCCAACGTCTGACAACACCACGCGCCTGGCGTCGGGAAGAGGTGCAGGCCGACTCGGCATGGAACCTGGAAGCTCACCATGCCGGATCCCAGGCCCGGCTGCAGCTGCCGAGAGGATTCCGGAGGCCTCCTCGACCAGGGGCCCAATCACGTGTGTGGCCCTGGCAGCCAAAGACGGATCCTGACCGGCAGCCTCCCTTGTGCCCTCAACTCAGGCCTTCGGGGAGACCACTGCCCTGCTGTGGGTTCGGCGCCTGGAGCCTCCTGGGACCTAACCCTAACCCTAACCCTACACCGAACTGGGACCCTCCACCGAAACCTAAGCCGGCCTCGAACCCTAAGCCTGCACTTGAGCCGCCTTGCTGCATGGGCCCTCACTTCAGCCCTCGAGGGAGATCACGAGACCGGAGTCGCTTCGGCCCTGGCGACCTCCCTGGACCGAACCCTAACCCTAGCTAAGGCTCTCTCACCAAGAGGACCCAATGCCAACGTCTGACAACACCACGCGCCTGGCGTCGGGAAGTGGTGCAGGCCGACTCGGCATGGAACCTGGAAGCTCACCATGCCGGATCCCAGGCCCGGCTGCAGCTGCCGAGAGGATTCCGGAGGCCTCCTCGACGAGGGGCCCAATCACGTGTGTGGCCCTGGCAGCCAAAGACGGATCCTGACCGGCAGCCTCCCTTGTGCCCTCAACTCAGGCCTTCGGGGAGACCACTGCCCTGCTGTGGGTTGGGCGCCTGGAGCCTCCTGGGACCTAACCCTAACCCTAACCGAACCCCGAACAGGGACCCTCCACCGCAACCTAAGCCTGCCTCGAACCCTAACCCTGCAAGTGAGCCGCCTTCTGGCATGGGCCCTCACTTGAGCCCTCGAGGGAGATCACGAGACTGGAGTCGATTCCGCCCTGGCGACGTCCCTGGACCAAACCCTAACCCTAGCTAAGGCTCCCTCCCCATGGGGACCCAATGCCAACGTCTGGCAACACCACGCGCCTGGGGTCCAGAAGCGGTGCAGGCTGGCTCGGCATGGAACCTGGAAGCTCACCATGTGGTTTCCCAGCCTGTCTGCAGCTGAGCGAGAGGATTCCGGAGGCCTCCTCGAACAGGGGCCGATCGACGTCTGTGGCCTTGGCAGCCAAAGCCGGATCGTGACCGGCACCGTCCCTTGTGTCCTCAAATCAGCCCTTCGGGGAGACCACTGCCCTGCTGTGGGTTCGGCGCCTGGAGCCTCCTGGGACCTAACCCTAACCCTAACCCTACACCGAACTGGGACCCTCCACCGAAACCTAAGCCGGCCTCGAACCCTAAGCCTGCACTTGAGCCGCCTTGCTGCATGGGCCCTCACTTCAGCCCTCGAGGGAGATCACGAGACCGGAGTCGCTTTGGCCCTGGCGACGTCCCTGGACCGAACCCTAACCCTAGCTAAGGCTCTCCCCCCAAGAGGACCCAATGCCAACGTCTGACAACACCACGCGCCTGGCGTCGGGAAGAGGTGCAGGCCGACTCGGCATGGAACCTGGAAGCTCACCATGCCGGATCCCAGGCCCGGCTGCAGCTGCCGAGTGGATTCCGGAGGCCTCCTCGACGAGGGGCCCAATCACGTGTGTGGCCCTGGCAGCCAAAGACGGATCCTGACCGGCAGCCTCCCTTGTGCCCTCAACTCAGGCCTTCGGGGAGACCACTGCCCTGCTGTGCGTTGGGCGCCTGGAGCCTCCTGGGACCTAACCCTAACCCTAACCGAACCCCGAACAGGGACCCTCCACCGCAACCTAAGCCTGCCTCGAACCCTAACCCTGCAAGTGAGCCGCCTTCTGGCATGGACCCTCACTTGAGCCCTCGAGGGAGATCACGAGACTGGAGTCGATTCCGCCCTGGCGACGTCCCTGGACCAAACCCTAACCCTAGCTAAGGCTCCCTCCCCATGGGGACCCAATGCCAACGTCTGGCAACACCACGCGCCTGGGGTCCAGAAGCGGTGCAGGCTGGCTCGGCATGGAACCTGGAAGCTCACCATGTGGTTTCCCAGCCTGTCTGCAGCTGAGCGAGAGGATCCCGGAGGCCTCCTCGAACAGGGGCCGATCGACGTCTGTGGCCTTGGCAGCCAAAGCCGGATCGTGACCGGCACCGTCCCTTGTGTCCTCAACTCAGCCCTTCGGGGAGACCACTGCCCTGCTGTGGGTTCGGCGCCTGGAGCCTCCTGGGACCTAACCCTAACCCTAACCCTACACCGAACTGGGACCCTCCACCGAAACCTAAGCCGGCCTCGAACCCTAAGCCTGCACTTGAGCCGCCTTGCTGCATGGGCCCTCACTTCAGCCCTCGAGGGAGATCACGAGACCGGAGTCGCTTCGGCCCTGGCGACGTCCCTGGACCGAACCCTAACCCTAGCTAAGGCTCTCTCCCCAAGAGGACCCAATGCCAACGTCTGACAACACCACGCGCCTGGCGTCGGGAAGAGGTGCAGGCCGACTCGGCATGGAACCTGGAAGCTCACCATGCCGGATCCCAGGCCCGGCTGCAGCTGCCGAGAGGATTCCGGAGGCCTCCTCGACGAGGGCCCCAATCACGTGTGTGGCCCTGGCAGCCAAAGACGGATCCTGACCGGCAGCCTCCCTTGTGCCCTCAACTCAGGCCTTCGGGGAGACCACTGCCCTGCTGTGGGTTGGGCGCCTGGAGCCTCCTGGGACCTAACCCTAACCCTAACCGAACCCCGAACAGGGACCCTCCACCGCAACCTAAGCCTGCCTCGAACCCTAACCCTGCAAGTGAGCCGCCTTCTGGCATGGGCCCTCACTTGAGCCCTCGAGGGAGATCACGAGACTGGAGTCGATTCCGCCCTGGCGACGTCCCTGGACCAAACCCTAACCCTAGCTAAGGCTCCCTCCCCATGGGGACCCAATGCCAACGTCTGGCAACACCACGCGCCTGGGGTCCAGAAGCGGTGCAGGCTGGCTCGGCATGGAACCTGGAAGCTCACCATGTGGTTTCCCAGCCTGTCTGCAGCTGAGCGAGAGGATTCCGGAGGCCTCCTCGAACAGGGGCCGATCGACGTCTGTGGCCTTGGCAGCCAAAGCCGGATCGTGACCGGCACCGTCCCTTGTGTCCTCAACTCAGCCCTTCGGGGAGACCACTGCCCTGCTGTGGGTTCGGCGCCTGGAGCCTCCTGGGACCTAACCCTAACCCTAACCCTACACCGAACTGGGACCCTCCACCGAAACCTAAGCCGGCCTCGAACCCTAAGCCTGCACTTGAGCCGCCTCTCTGCATGGGCCCTCACTTCAGCCCTCGAGGGAGATCACGAGACCGGAGTCGCTTCGGCCCTGGCGACGTCCCTGGACCGAACCCTAACCCTAGCTAAGGCTCTCCCCCCAAGAGGACCCAATGCCAACGTCTGACAACACCACGCGCCTGGCGTCGGGAAGAGGTGCAGGCCGACTCGGCATGGAACCTGGAAGCTCACCATGCCGGATCCCAGGCCCGGCTGCAGCTGCCGAGAGGATTCCGGAGGCCTCCTCGACCAGGGGCCCAATCACGTGTGTGGCCCTGGCAGCCAAAGACGGATACTGACCGGCAGCCTCCCTTGTGCCCTCAACTCAGGCCTTCGGGGAGACCACTGCCCTGCTGTGGGTTGGGCGCCTGGAGCCTCCTGGGACCTAACCCTAACCCTAACCGAACCCCGAACAGGGACCCTCCACCGCAACCTAAGCCTGCCTCGAACCCTAACCCTGCAAGTGAGCCCCCTTCTGGCATGGACCCTCACTTGAGCCCTCGAGGGAGATCACGAGACTGGAGTCGATTCCGCCCTGGCGACGTCCCTGGACCAAACCCTAACCCTAGCTAAGGCTCCCTCCCCATGGGGACCCAATGCCAACGTCTGGCAACACCACGCGCCTGGGGTCCAGAAGCGGTGCAGGCTGGCTCGGCATGGAACCTGGAAGCTCACCATGTGGTTTCCCAGCCTGTCTGCAGCTGAGCGAGAGGATTCCGGAGGCCTCCTCGAACAGGGGCCTATCGACGTCTGTGGCCTTGGCAGCCAAAGCCGGATCGTGACCGGCACCGTCCCTTGTGTCCTCAACTCAGCCCTTCGGGGAGACCACTGCCCTGCTGTGGGTTCGGCGCCTGGAGCCTCCTGGGACCTAACCCTAACCCTAACCCTACACCGAACTGGGACCCTCCACCGAAACCTAAGCCGGCCTCGAACCCTAAGCCTGCACTTGAGCCGCCTTGCTGCATGGGCCCTCACTTCAGCCCTCGAGGGAGATCACGAGACCGGAGTCGCTTCGGCCCTGGCGACGTCCCTGGACCGAACCCTAACCCTAGCTAAGGCTCTCCCCCCAAGAGGACCCAATGCCAACGTCTGACAACACCACGTGCCTGGCGTCGGGAAGAGGTGCAGGCCGACTCGGCATGGAACCTGGAAGCTCACCATGCCGGATCCCAGGCCCGGCTGCAGCTGCCGAGTGGATTCCGGAGGCCTCCTCGACGAGGGGCCCAATCACGTGTGTGGCCCTGGCAGCCAAAGACGGATCCTGACCGGCAGCCTCCTTTGTGCCCTCAACTCAGGCCTTCGGGGAGACCACTGCCCTGCTGTGCGTTGGGCGCCTGGAGCCTCCTGGGACCTAACCCTAACCCTAACCGAACCCCGAACAGGGACCCTCCACCGCAACCTAAGCCTGCCTCGAACCCTAACCCTGCAAGTGAGCCGCCTTCTGGCATGGGCCCTCACTTGAGCCCTCGAGGGAGATCACGAGACTGGAGTCGATTCCGCCCTGGCGACGTCCCTGGACCAAACCCTAACCCTAGCTAAGGCTCCCTCCCCATGGGGACCCAATGCCAACGTCTGGCAACACCACGCGCCTGGGGTCCAGAAGCGGTGCAGGCTGGCTCGGCATGGAACCTGGAAGCTCACCATGTGGTTTCCCAGCCTGTCTGCAGCTGAGCGAGAGGATCCCGGAGGCCTCCTCGAACAGGGGGCCGATCGACGTCTGTGGCCTTGGCAGCCAAAGCCGGATCGTGACCGGCACCGTCCCTTGTGTCCTCAACTCAGCCCTTCGGGGAGACCACTGCCCTGCTGTGGGTTCGGCGCCTGGAGCCTCCTGGGACCTAACCCTAACCCTAACCCTACACCGAACTGGGACCCTCCACCGAAACCTAAGCCGGCCTCGAACCCTAAGCCTGCACTTGAGCCGCCTTGCTGCATGGGCCCTCACTTCAGCCCTCGAGGGAGATCACGAGACCGGAGTCGCTTCGGCCCTGGCGACGTCCCTGGACCGAACCCTAACCCTAGCTAAGGCTCTCTCCCCAAGAGGACCCAATGCCAACGTCTGACAACACCACGCGCCTGGCGTCGGGAAGAGGTGCAGGCCGACTCGGCATGGAACCTGGAAGCTCACCATGCCGGATCCCAGGCCCGGCTGCAGCTGCCGAGAGGTTTCCGGAGGCCTCCTCGACGAGGGGCCCAATCACGTGTGTGGCCCTGGCAGCCAAAGACGGATCCTGACCGGCAGCCTCCCTTGTGCCCTCAACTCAGGCCTTCGGGGAGACCACTGCCCTGCTGTGGGTTGGGCGCCTGGAGCCTCCTGGGACCTAACCCTAACCCTAACCGAACCCCGAACAGGGACCCTCCACCGCAACCTAAGCCTGCCTCGAACCCTAACCCTGCAAGTGAGCCGCCTTCTGGCATGGGCCCTCACTTGAGCCCTCGAGGGAGATCACGAGACTGGAGTCGATTCCGCCCTGGCGACGTCCCTGGACCAAACCCTAACCCTAGCTAAGGCTCCCTCCCCATGGGGACCCAATGCCAACGTCTGGCAACACCACGCGCCTGGGGTCCAGAAGCGGTGCAGGCTGGCTCGGCATGGAACCTGGAAGCTCACCATGTGGTTTCCCAGCCTGTCTGCAGCTGAGCGAGAGGATTCCGGAGGCCTCCTCGAACAGGGGCCGATCGACGTCTGTGGCCTTGGCAGCCAAAGCCGGATCGTGACCGGCACCGTCCCTTGTGTCCTCAACTCAGCCCTTCGGGGAGACCACTGCCCTGCTGTGGGTTCGGCGCCTGGAGCCTCCTGGGACCTAACCCTAACCCTAACCCTACACCGAACTGGGACCCTCCACCGAAACCTAAGCCGGCCTCGAACCCTAAGCCTGCACTTGAGCCGCCTTGCTGCATGGGCCCTCACTTCAGCCCTCGAGGGAGATCACGAGACCGGAGTCGCTTCGGCCCTGGCGACGTCCCTGGACCGAACCCTAACCCTAGCTAAGGCTCTCCCCCCAAGAGGACCCAATGCCAACGTCTGACAACACCACGTGCCTGGCGTCGGGAAGAGGTGCAGGCCGACTCGGCATGGAACCTGGAAGCTCACCATGCCGGATCCCAGGCCCGGCTGCAGCTGCCGAGTGGATTCCGGAGGCCTCCTCGACGAGGGGCCCAATCACGTGTGTGGCCCTGGCAGCCAAAGACGGATCCTGACCGGCAGCCTCCTTTGTGCCCTCAACTCAGGCCTTCGGGGAGACCACTGCCCTGCTGTGCGTTGGGCGCCTGGAGCCTCCTGGGACCTAACCCTAACCCTAACCGAACCCCGAACAGGGACCCTCCACCGCAACCTAAGCCTGCCTCGAACCCTAACCCTGCAAGTGAGCCGCCTTCTGGCATGGGCCCTCACTTGAGCCCTCGAGGGAGATCACGAGACTGGAGTCGATTCCGCCCTGGCGACGTCCCTGGACCAAACCCTAACCCTAGCTAAGGCTCCCTCCCCATGGGGACCCAATGCCAACGTCTGGCAACACCACGCGCCTGGGGTCCAGAAGCGGTGCAGGCTGGCTCGGCATGGAACCTGGAAGCTCACCATGTGGTTTCCCAGCCTGTCTGCAGCTGAGCGAGAGGATCCCGGAAGCCTCCTCGAACAGGGGCCGATCGACGTCTGTGGCCTTGGCAGCCAAAGCCGGATCGTGACCGGCACCGTCCCTTGTGTCCTCAACTCAGCCCTTCGGGGAGACCACTGCCCTGCTGTGGGTTCGGCGCCTGGAGCCTCCTGGGACCTAACCCTAACCCTAACCCTACACCGAACTGGGACCCTCCACCGAAACCTAAGCCGGCCTCGAACCCTAAGCCTGCACTTGAGCCGCCTTGCTGCATGGGCCCTCACTTCAGCCCTCGAGGGAGATCACGAGACCGGAGTCGCTTCGGCCCTGGCGACGTCCCTGGACCGAACCCTAACCCTAGCTAAGGCTCTCTCCCCAAGAGGACCCAATGCCAACGTCTGACAACACCACGCGCCTGGCGTCGGGAAGAGGTGCAGGCCGACTCGGCATGGAACCTGGAAGCTCACCATGCCGGATCCCAGGCCCGGCTGCAGCTGCCGAGAGGTTTCCGGAGGCCTCCTCGACGAGGGGCCCAATCACGTGTGTGGCCCTGGCAGCCAAAGACGGATCCTGACCGGCAGCCTCCCTTGTGCCCTCAACTCAGGCCTTCGGGGAGACCACTGCCCTGCTGTGGGTTGGGCGCCTGGAGCCTCCTGGGACCTAACCCTAACCCTAACCGAACCCGAACAGGGACCCTCCACCGCAACCTAAGCCTGCCTCGAACCCTAACCCTGCAAGTGAGCCGCCTTCTGGCATGGGCCCTCACTTGAGCCCTCGAGGGAGATCACGAGACTGGAGTCGATTCCGCCCTGGCGACGTCCCTGGACCAAACCCTAACCCTAGCTAAGGCTCCCTCCCCATGGGGACCCAATGCCAACGTCTGGCAACACCACGCGCCTGGGGTCCAGAAGCGGTGCAGGCTGGCTCGGCATGGAACCTGGAAGCTCACCATGTGGTTTCCCAGCCTGTCTGCAGCTGAGCGAGAGGATTCCGGAGGCCTCCTCGAACAGGGGCCTATCGACGTCTGTGGCCTTGGCAGCCAAAGCCGGATCGTGACCGGCACCGTCCCTTGTGTCCTCAACTCAGCCCTTCGGGGAGACCACTGCCCTGCTGTGGGTTCGGCGCCTGGAGCCTCCTGGGACCTAACCCTAACCCTAACCCTACACCGAACTGGGACCCTCCACCGAAACCTAAGCCGGCCTCGAACCCTAAGCCTGCACTTGAGCCGCCTTGCTGCATGGGCCCTCACTTCAGCCCTCGAGGGAGATCACGAGACCGGAGTCGCTTCGGCCCTGGCGACGTCCCTGGACCGAACCCTAACCCTAGCTAAGGCTCTCCCCCCAAGAGGACCCAATGCCAACGTCTGACAACACCAAGCGCCTGGCGTCGGGAAGAGGTGCAGGCCGACTCGGCATGGAACCTGGAAGCTCACCATGCCGGATCCCAGGCCCGGCTGCAGCTGCCGAGAGGATTCCGGAGGCCTCCTCGACGAGGGGCCCAATCACGTGTGTGGCCCTGGCAGCCAAAGACGGATCCTGACCGGCAGCCTCCTTTGTGCCCTCAACTCAGGCCTTCGGGGAGACCACTGCCCTGCTGTGGGTTGGGCGCCTGGAGCCTCCTGGGACCTAACCCTAACCCTAACCGAACCCCGAACAGGGACCCTCCACCGCAACCTAAGCCTGCCTCGAACCCTAACCCTGCAAGTGAGCCGCCTTCTGGCATGGGCCCTCACTTGAGCCCTCGAGGGAGATCACGAGACTGGAGTCGATTCCGCCCTGGCGACGTCCCTGGACCAAACCCTAACCCTAGCTAAGGCTCCCTCCCCATGGGGACCCAATGCCAACGTCTGGCAACACCACGCGCCTGGGGTCCAGAAGCGGTGCAGGCTGGCTCGGCATGGAACCTGGAAGCTCACCATGTGGTTTCCCAGCCTGTCTGCAGCTGAGCGAGAGGATTCCGGAGGCCTCCTCGAACAGGGGCCGATCGACGTCTGTGGCCTTGGCAGCCAAAGCCGGATCGTGACCGGCACCGTCCCTTGTGTCCTCAACTCAGCCCTTCGGGGAGACCACTGCCCTGCTGTGGGTTCGGCGCCTGGAGCCTCCTGGGACCTAACCCTAACCCTAACCCTACACCGAACTGGGACCCTCCACCGAAACCTAAGCCGGCCTCGAACCCTAAGCCTGCACTTGAGCCGCCTCTCTGCATGGGCCCTCACTTCAGCCCTCGAGGGAGATCACGAGACCGGAGTCGCTTCGGCCCTGGCGACGTCCCTGGACCGAACCCTAACCCTAGCTAAGGCTCTCCCCCCAAGAGGTCCCAATGCCAACGTCTGACAACACCACGCGCCTGGCGTCGGGAAGAGGTGCAGGCCGACTCGGCATGGAACCTGGAAGCTCACCATGCCGGATCCCAGGCCCGGCTGCAGCTGCCGAGAGGATTCCGGAGGCCTCCTCGACCAGGGGCCCAATCACGTGTGTGGCCCTGGCAGCCAAAGACGGATCCTGACCGGCAGCCTCCCTTGTGCCCTCAACTCAGGCCTTCGGGGAGACCACTGCCCTGCTGTGGGTTGGGCGCCTGGAGCCTCCTGGGACCTAACCCTAACCCTAACCGAACCCCGAACAGGGACCCTCCACCGCAACCTAAGCCTGCCTCGAACCCTAACCCTGCAAGTGAGCCGCCTTCTGGCATGGGCCCTCACTTGAGCCCTCGAGGGAGATCACGAGACTGGAGTCGATTCCGCCCTGGCGACGTCCCTGGACCAAACCCTAACCCTAGCTAAGGCTCCCTCCCCATGGGGACCCAATGCCAACGTCTGGCAACACCACGCGCCTGGGGTCCAGAAGCGGTGCAGGCTGGCTCGGCATGGAACCTGGAAGCTCACTATGTGGTTTCCCAGCCTGTCTGCAGCTGAGCGAGAGGAACCCGGAGGCCTCCTCGAACAGGGGCCGATCGACGTCTGTGGCCTTGGCAGCCAAAGCCGGATCGTGACCGGCACCGTCCCTTGTGTCCTCAACTCAGCCCTTCGGGGAGACCACTGCCCTGCTGTGGGTTCGGCGCCTGGAGCCTCCTGGGACCTAACCCTAACCCTAACCCTACACCGAACTGGGACCCTCCACCGAAACCTAAGCCGGCCTCGAACCCTAAGCCTGCACTTGAGCCGCCTTGCTGCATGGGCCCTCACTTCAGCCCTCGAGGGAGATCACGAGACCGGAGTCGCTTCGGCCCTGGCGACCTCCCTGGACCGAACCCTAACCCTAGCTAAGGCTCTCTCACCAAGAGGACCCAATGCCAACGTCTGACAACACCACGCGCCTGGCGTCGGGAAGTGGTGCAGGCCGACTCGGCATGGAACCTGGAAGCTCACCATGCCGGATCCCAGGCCCGGCTGCAGCTGCCGAGAGGATTCCGGAGGCCTCCTCGACGAGGGGCCCAATCACGTGTGTGGCCCTGGCAGCCAAAGACGGATCCTGACCGGCAGCCTCCCTTGTGCCCTCAACTCAGGCCTTCGGGGAGACCACTGCCCTGCTGTGGGTTGGGCGCCTGGAGCCTCCTGGGACCTAACCCTAACCCTAACCGAACCCCGAACAGGGACCCTCCACCGCAACCTAAGCCTGCCTCGAACCCTAACCCTGCAAGTGAGCCGCCTTCTGGCATGGGCCCTCACTTGAGCCCTCGAGGGAGATCACGAGACTGGAGTCGATTCCGCCCTGGCGACGTCCCTGGACCAAACCCTAACCCTAGCTAAGGCTCCCTCCCCATGGGGACCCAATGCCAACGTCTGGCAACACCACGCGCCTGGGGTCCAGAAGCGGTGCAGGCTGGCTCGGCATGGAACCTGGAAGCTCACCATGTGGTTTCCCAGCCTGTCTGCAGCTGAGCGAGAGGATTCCGGAGGCCTCCTCGAACAGGGGCCGATCGACGTCTGTGGCCTTGGCAGCCAAAGCCGGATCGTGACCGGCACCGTCCCTTGTGTCCTCAAATCAGCCCTTCGGGGAGACCACTGCCCTGCTGTGGGTTCGGCGCCTGGAGCCTCCTGGGACCTAACCCTAACCCTAACCCTACACCGAACTGGGACCCTCCACCGAAACCTAAGCCGGCCTCGAACCCTAAGCCTGCACTTGAGCCGCCTTGCTGCATGGGCCCTCACTTCAGCCCTCGAGGGAGATCACGAGACCGGAGTCGCTTTGGCCCTGGCGACGTCCCTGGACCGAACCCTAACCCTAGCTAAGGCTCTCCCCCCAAGAGGACCCAATGCCAACGTCTGACAACACCACGCGCCTGGCGTCGGGAAGAGGTGCAGGCCGACTCGGCATGGAACCTGGAAGCTCACCATGCCGGATCCCAGGCCCGGCTGCAGCTGCCGAGTGGATTCCGGAGGCCTCCTCGACGAGGGGCCCAATCACGTGTGTGGCCCTGGCAGCCAAAGACGGATCCTGACCGGCAGCCTCCCTTGTGCCCTCAACTCAGGCCTTCGGGGAGACCACTGCCCTGCTGTGCGTTGGGCGCCTGGAGCCTCCTGGGACCTAACCCTAACCCTAACCGAACCCCGAACAGGGACCCTCCACCGCAACCTAAGCCTGCCTCGAACCCTAACCCTGCAAGTGAGCCGCCTTCTGGCATGGACCCTCACTTGAGCCCTCGAGGGAGATCACGAGACTGGAGTCGATTCCGCCCTGGCGACGTCCCTGGACCAAACCCTAACCCTAGCTAAGGCTCCCTCCCCATGGGGACCCAATGCCAACGTCTGGCAACACCACGCGCCTGGGGTCCAGAAGCGGTGCAGGCTGGCTCGGCATGGAACCTGGAAGCTCACCATGTGGTTTCCCAGCCTGTCTGCAGCTGAGCGAGAGGATCCCGGAGGCCTCCTCGAACAGGGGCCGATCGACGTCTGTGGCCTTGGCAGCCAAAGCCGGATCGTGACCGGCACCGTCCCTTGTGTCCTCAACTCAGCCCTTCGGGGAGACCACTGCCCTGCTGTGGGTTCGGCGCCTGGAGCCTCCTGGGACCTAACCCTAACCCTAACCCTACACCGAACTGGGACCCTCCACCGAAACCTAAGCCGGCCTCGAACCCTAAGCCTGCACTTGAGCCGCCTTGCTGCATGGGCCCTCACTTCAGCCCTCGAGGGAGATCACGAGACCGGAGTCGCTTCGGCCCTGGCGACGTCCCTGGACCGAACCCTAACCCTAGCTAAGGCTCTCTCCCCAAGAGGACCCAATGCCAACGTCTGACAACACCACGCGCCTGGCGTCGGGAAGAGGTGCAGGCCGACTCGGCATGGAACCTGGAAGCTCACCATGCCGGATCCCAGGCCCGGCTGCAGCTGCCGAGAGGATTCCGGAGGCCTCCTCGACGAGGGCCCCAATCACGTGTGTGGCCCTGGCAGCCAAAGACGGATCCTGACCGGCAGCCTCCCTTGTGCCCTCAACTCAGGCCTTCGGGGAGACCACTGCCCTGCTGTGGGTTGGGCGCCTGGAGCCTCCTGGGACCTAACCCTAACCCTAACCGAACCCCGAACAGGGACCCTCCACCGCAACCTAAGCCTGCCTCGAACCCTAACCCTGCAAGTGAGCCGCCTTCTGGCATGGGCCCTCACTTGAGCCCTCGAGGGAGATCACGAGACTGGAGTCGATTCCGCCCTGGCGACGTCCCTGGACCAAACCCTAACCCTAGCTAAGGCTCCCTCCCCATGGGGACCCAATGCCAACGTCTGGCAACACCACGCGCCTGGGGTCCAGAAGCGGTGCAGGCTGGCTCGGCATGGAACCTGGAAGCTCACCATGTGGTTTCCCAGCCTGTCTGCAGCTGAGCGAGAGGATTCCGGAGGCCTCCTCGAACAGGGGCCGATCGACGTCTGTGGCCTTGGCAGCCAAAGCCGGATCGTGACCGGCACCGTCCCTTGTGTCCTCAACTCAGCCCTTCGGGGAGACCACTGCCCTGCTGTGGGTTCGGCGCCTGGAGCCTCCTGGGACCTAACCCTAACCCTAACCCTACACCGAACTGGGACCCTCCACCGAAACCTAAGCCGGCCTCGAACCCTAAGCCTGCACTTGAGCCGCCTCTCTGCATGGGCCCTCACTTCAGCCCTCGAGGGAGATCACGAGACCGGAGTCGCTTCGGCCCTGGCGACGTCCCTGGACCGAACCCTAACCCTAGCTAAGGCTCTCCCCCCAAGAGGACCCAATGCCAACGTCTGACAACACCACGCGCCTGGCGTCGGGAAGAGGTGCAGGCCGACTCGGCATGGAACCTGGAAGCTCACCATGCCGGATCCCAGGCCCGGCTGCAGCTGCCGAGAGGATTCCGGAGGCCTCCTCGACGAGGGGCCCAATCACGTGTGTGGCCCTGGCAGCCAAAGACGGATCCTGACCGGCAGCCTCCCTTGTGCCCTCAACTCAGGCCTTCGGGGAGACCACTGCCCTGCTGTGGGTTGGGCGCCTGGAGCCTCCTGGGACCTAACCCTAACCCTAACCGAACCCCGAACAGGGACCCTCCACCGCAACCTAAGCCTGCCTCGAACCCTAACCCTGCAAGTGAGCCGCCTTCTGGCATGGGCCCTCACTTGAGCCCTCGAGGGAGATCACGAGACTGGAGTCGATTCCGCCCTGGCGACGTCCCTGGACCAAACCCTAACCCTAGCTAAGGCTCCCTCCCCATGGGGACCCAATGCCAACGTCTGGCAACACCACGCGCCTGGGGTCCAGAAGCGGTGCAGGCTGGCTCGGCATGGAACCTGGAAGCTCACCATGTGGTTTCCCAGCCTGTCTGCAGCTGAGCGAGAGGATTCCGGAGGCCTCCTCGAACAGGGGCCGATCGACGTCTGTGGCCTTGGCAGCCAAAGCCGGATCGTGACCGGCACCGTCCCTTGTGTCCTCAACTCAGCCCTTCGGGGAGACCACTGCCCTGCTGTGGGTTCGGCGCCTGGAGCCTCCTGGGACCTAACCCTAACCCTAACCCTACACCGAACTGGGACCCTCCACCGAAACCTAAGCCGGCCTCGAACCCTAAGCCTGCACTTGAGCCGCCTTGCTGCATGGGCCCTCACTTCAGCCCTCGAGGGAGATCACGAGACCGGAGTCGCTTTGGCCCTGGCGACGTCCCTGGACCGAACCCTAACCCTAGCTAAGGCTCTCCCCCCAAGAGGACCCAATGCCAACGTCTGACAACACCACGCGCCTGGCGTCGGGAAGAGGTGCAGGCCGACTCGGCATGGAACCTGGAAGCTCACCATGCCGGATCCCAGGCCCGGATGCAGCTGCCGAGTGGATTCCGGAGGCCTCCTCGACGAGGGGCCCAATCACGTGTGTGGCCCTGGCAGCCAAAGACGGATCCTGACCGGCAGCCTCCCTTGTGCCCTCAACTCAGGCCTTCGGGGAGACCACTGCCCTGCTGTGCGTTGGGCGCCTGGAGCCTCCTGGGACCTAACCCTAACCCTAACCGAACCCCGAACAGGGACCCTCCACCGCAACCTAAGCCTGCCTCGAACCCTAACCCTGCAAGTGAGCCGCCTTCTGGCATGGACCCTCACTTGAGCCCTCGAGGGAGATCACGAGACTGGAGTCGATTCCGCCCTGGCGACGTCCCTGGACCAAACCCTAACCCTAGCTAAGGCTCCCTCCCCATGGGGACCCAATGCCAACGTCTGGCAACACCACGCGCCTGGGGTCCAGAAGCGGTGCAGGCTGGCTCGGCATGGAACCTGGAAGCTCACCATGTGGTTTCCCAGCCTGTCTGCAGCTGAGCGAGAGGATCCCGGAGGCCTCCTCGAACAGGGGGCCGATCGACGTCTGTGGCCTTGGCAGCCAAAGCCGGATCGTGACCGGCACCGTCCCTTGTGTCCTCAACTCAGCCCTTCGGGGAGACCACTGCCCTGCTGTGGGTTCGGCGCCTGGAGCCTCCTGGGACCTAACCCTAACCCTAACCCTACACCGAACTGGGACCCTCCACCGAAACCTAAGCCGGCCTCGAACCCTAAGCCTGCACTTGAGCCGCCTTGCTGCATGGGCCCTCACTTCAGCCCTCGAGGGAGATCACGAGACCGGAGTCGCTTCGGCCCTGGCGACGTCCCTGGACCGAACCCTAACCCTAGCTAAGGCTCTCCCCCCAAGAGGACCCAATGCCAACGTCTGACAACACCACGCGCCTGGCGTCGGGAAGAGGTGCAGGCCGACTCGGCATGGAACCTGGAAGCTCACCATGCCGGATCCCAGGCCCGGCTGCAGCTGCCGAGTGGATTCCGGAGGCCTCCTCGACGAGGGGCCCAATCACGTGTGTGGCCCTGGCAGCCAAAGACGGATCCTGACCGGCAGCCTCCCTTGTGCCCTCAACTCAGGCCTTCGGGGAGACCACTGCCCTGCTGTGGGTTGGGCGCCTGGAGCCTCCTGGGACCTAACCCTAACCCTAACCGAACCCCGAACAGGGACCCTCCACCGCAACCTAAGCCTGCCTCGAACCCTAACCCTGCAAGTGAGCCCCCTTCTGGCATGGGCCCTCACTTGAGCCCTCGAGGGAGATCACGAGACTGGAGTCGATTCCGCCCTGGCGACGTCCCTGGACCAAACCCTAACCCTAGCTAAGGCTCCCTCCCCATGGGGACCCAATGCCAACGTCTGGCAACACCACGCGCCTGGGGTCCAGAAGCGGTGCAGGCTGGCTCGGCATGGAACCTGGAAGCTCACTATGTGGTTTCCCAGCCTGTCTGCAGCTGAGCGAGAGGATCCCGGAGGCCTCCTCGAACAGGGGCCGATCGACGTCTGTGGCCTTGGCAGCCAAAGCCGGATCGTGACCGGCACCGTCCCTTGTGTCCTCAACTCAGCCCTTCGGGGAGACCACTGCCCTGCTGTGGGTTCGGCGCCTGGAGCCTCCTGGGACCTAACCCTAACCCTAACCCTACACCGAACTGGGACCCTCCACCGAAACCTAAGCCGGCCTCGAACCCTAAGCCTGCACTTGAGCCGCCTTGCTGCATGGGCCCTCACTTCAGCCCTCGAGGGAGATCACGAGACCGGAGTCGCTTCGGCCCTGGCGACCTCCCTGGACCGAACCCTAACCCTAGCTAAGGCTCTCTCCCCAAGAGGACCCAATGCCAACGTCTGACAACACCACGCGCCTGGCGTCGGGAAGTGGTGCAGGCCGACTCGGCATGGAACCTGGAAGCTCACCATGCCGGATCCCAGGCCCGGCTGCAGCTGCCGAGAGGATTCCGGAGGCCTCCTCGACGAGGGGCCCAATCACGTGTGTGGCCCTGGCAGCCAAAGACGGATCCTGACCGGCAGCCTCCCTTGTGCCCTCAACTCAGGCCTTCGGGGAGACCACTGCCCTGCTGTGGGTTGGGCGCCTGGAGCCTCCTGGGACCTAACCCTAACCCTAACCGAACCCCGAACAGGGACCCTCCACCGCAACCTAAGCCTGCCTCGAACCCTAACCCTGCA
This sequence comes from Panthera pardus, assembly GCF_024362965.1. Lineage (NCBI taxonomy): Eukaryota > Metazoa > Chordata > Mammalia > Carnivora > Felidae > Panthera > Panthera pardus. The sequence continues at coordinate 292,249 of NW_026526919.1, forward strand.
AGTGAGCCGCCTTCTGGCATGGGCCCTCACTTGAGCCCTCGAGGGAGATCACGAGACTGGAGTCGATTCCGCCCTGGCGACGTCCCTGGACCAAACCCTAACCCTAGCTAAGGCTCCCTCCCCATGGGGACCCAATGCCAACGTCTGGCAACACCACGCGCCTGGGGTCCAGAAGCGGTGCAGGCTGGCTCGGCATGGAACCTGGAAGCTCACCATGTGGTTTCCCAGCCTGTCTGCAGCTGAGCGAGAGGATTCCGGAGGCCTCCTCGAACAGGGGCCGATCGACGTCTGTGGCCTTGGCAGCCAAAGCCGGATCGTGACCGGCACCGTCCCTTGTGTCCTCAACTCAGCCCTTCGGGGAGACCACTGCCCTGCTGTGGGTTCGGCGCCTGGAGCCTCCTGGGACCTAACCCTAACCCTAACCCTACACCGAACTGGGACCCTCCACCGAAACCTAAGCCGGCCTCGAACCCTAAGCCTGCACTTGAGCCGCCTTGCTGCATGGGCCCTCACTTCAGCCCTCGAGGGAGATCACGAGACCGGAGTCGCTTCGGCCCTGGCGACGTCCCTGGACCGAACCCTAACCCTAGCTAAGGCTCTCCCCCCAAGAGGACCCAATGCCAACGTCTGACAACACCACGCGCCTGGCGTCGGGAAGAGGTGCAGGCCGACTCGGCATGGAACCTGGAAGCTCACCATGCCGGATCCCAGGCCCGGCTGCAGCTGCCGAGTGGATTCCGGAGGCCTCCTCGACGAGGGGCCCAATCACGTGTGTGGCCCTGGCAGCCAAAGACGGATCCTGACCGGCAGCCTCCCTTGTGCCCTCAACTCAGGCCTTCGGGGAGACCACTGCCCTGCTGTGCGTTGGGCGCCTGGAGCCTCCTGGGACCTAACCCTAACCCTAACCGAACCCCGAACAGGGACCCTCCACCGCAACCTAAGCCTGCCTCGAACCCTAACCCTGCAAGTGAGTCGCCTTCTGGCATGGGCCCTCACTTGAGCCCTCGAGGGAGATCACGAGACTGGAGTCGATTCCGCCCTGGCGACGTCCCTGGACCAAACCCTAACCCTAGCTAAGGCTCCCTCCCCATGGGGACCCAATGCCAACGTCTGGCAACACCACGCGCCTGGGGTCCAGAAGCGGTGCAGGCTGGCTCGGCATGGAACCTGGAAGCTCACCATGTGGTTTCCCAGCCTGTCTGCAGCTGAGCGAGAGGATCCCGGAGGCCTCCTCGAACAGGGGCCGATCGACGTCTGTGGCCTTGGCAGCCAAAGCCGGATCGTGACCGGCACCGTCCCTTGTGTCCTCAACTCAGCCCTTCGGGGAGACCACTGCCCTGCTGTGGGTTCGGCGCCTGGAGCCTCCTGGGACCTAACCCTAACCCTAACCCTACACCGAACTGGGACCCTCCACCGAAACCTAAGCCGGCCTCGAACCCTAAGCCTGCACTTGAGCCGCCTTGCTGCATGGGCCCTCACTTCAGCCCTCGAGGGAGATCACGAGACCGGAGTCGCTTCGGCCCTGGCGACGTCCCTGGACCGAACCCTAACCCTAGCTAAGGCTCTCTCCCCAAGAGGACCCAATGCCAACGTCTGACAACACCACGCGCCTGGCGTCGGGAAGAGGTGCAGGCCGACTCGGCATGGAACCTGGAAGCTCACCATGCCGGATCCCAGGCCCGGCTGCAGCTGCCGAGAGGATTCCGGAGGCCTCCTCGACGAGGGGCCCAATCACGTGTGTGGCCCTGGCAGCCAAAGACGGATCCTGACCGGCAGCCTCCCTTGTGCCCTCAACTCAGGCCTTCGGGGAGACCACTGCCCTGCTGTGGGTTGGGCGCCTGGAGCCTCCTGGGACCTAACCCTAACCCTAACCGAACCCCGAACAGGGACCCTCCACCGCAACCTAAGCCTGCCTCGAACCCTAACCCTGCAAGTGAGCCGCCTTCTGGCATGGGCCCTCACTTGAGCCCTCGAGGGAGATCACGAGACTGGAGTCGATTCCGCCCTGGCGACGTCCCTGGACCAAACCCTAACCCTAGCTAAGGCTCCCTCCCCATGGGGACCCAATGCCAACGTCTGGCAACACCACGCGCCTGGGGTCCAGAAGCGGTGCAGGCTGGCTCGGCATGGAACCTGGAAGCTCACCATGTGGTTTCCCAGCCTGTCTGCAGCTGAGCGAGAGGATTCCGGAGGCCTCCTCGAACAGGGGCCGATCGACGTCTGTGGCCTTGGCAGCCAAAGCCGGATCGTGACCGGCACCGTCCCTTGTGTCCTCAACTCAGCCCTTCGGGGAGACCACTGCCCTGCTGTGGGTTCGGCGCCTGGAGCCTCCTGGGACCTAACCCTAACCCTAACCCTACACCGAACTGGGACCCTCCACCGAAACCTAAGCCGGCCTCGAACCCTAAGCCTGCACTTGAGCCGCCTTGCTGCATGGGCCCTCACTTCAGCCCTCGAGGGAGATCACGAGACCGGAGTCGCTTCGGCCCTGGCGACGTCCCTGGACCGAACCCTAACCCTAGCTAAGGCTCTCTCCCCAAGAGGACCCAATGCCAACGTCTGACAACACCACGCGCCTGGCGTCGGGAAGAGGTGCAGGCCGACTCGGCATGGAACCTGGAAGCTCACCATGCCGGATCCCAGGCCCGGCTGCAGCTGCCGAGAGGATTCCGGAGGCCTCCTCGAAGAGGGGCCCAATCACGTGTGTGGCCCTGGCAGCCAAAGACGGATCCTGACCGGCAGCCTCCCTTGTGCCCTCAACTCAGGCCTTCGGGGAGACCACTGCCCTGCTGTGGGTTGGGCGCCTGGAGCCTCCTGGGACCTAACCCTAACCCTAACCGTACCCCGAACAGGGACCCTCCACCGCAACCTAAGCCTGCGTCGAACCCTAACTCTGCAAGTGAGCCGCCTTCTGGCATGGGCCCTCACTTGAGCCCTCGAGGGAGATCACGAGACTGGAGTCGATTCCGCCCTGGCGACGTCCCTGGACCAAACCCTAACCCTAGCTAAGGCTCCCTCCCCATGGGGACCCAATGCCAACGTCTGGCAACACCACGGGCCTGGGGTCCAGAAGCGGTGCAGGCTGGCTCGGCATGGAACCTGGAAGCTCACCATGTGGTTTCCCAGCCTGTCTGCAGCTGAGCGAGAGGATTCCGGAGGCCTCCTCGAACAGGGGCCGATCGACGTCTGTGGCCTTGGCAGCCAAAGCCGGATCGTGACCGGCACCGTCCCTTGTGTCCTCAACTCAGCCCTTCGGGGAGACCACTGCCCTGCTGTGGGTTCGGCGCCTGGAGCCTCCTGGGACCTAACCCTAACCCTAACCCTACACCGAACTGGGACCCTCCACCGAAACCTAAGCCGGCCTCGAACCCTAAGCCTGCACTTGAGCCGCCTTGCTGCATGGGCCCTCACTTCAGCCCTCGAGGGAGATCACGAGACCGGAGTCGCTTCGGCCCTGGCGACGTCCCTGGACCGAACCCTAACCCTAGCTAAGGCTCTCCCCCCAAGAGGACCCAATGCCAACGTCTGACAACACCACGCGCCTGGCGTCGGGAAGAGGTGCAGGCCGACTCGGCATGGAACCTGGAAGCTCACCATGCCGGATCCCAGGCCCGGCTGCAGCTGCCGAGTGGATTCCGGAGGCCTCCTCGACGAGGGGCCCAATCACGTGTGTGGCCCTGGCAGCCAAAGACGGATCCTGACCGGCAGCCTCCCTTGTGCCCTCAACTCAGGCCTTCGGGGAGACCACTGCCCTGCTGTGCGTTGGGCGCCTGGAGCCTCCTGGGACCTAACCCTAACCCTAACCGAACCCCGAACAGGGACCCTCCACCGCAACCTAAGCCTGCCTCGAACCCTAACCCTGCAAGTGAGCCGCCTTCTGGCATGGGCCCTCACTTGAGCCCTCGAGGGAGATCACGAGACTGGAGTCGATTCCGCCCTGGCGACGTCCCTGGACCAAACCCTAACCCTAGCTAAGGCTCCCTCCCCATGGGGACCCAATGCCAACGTCTGGCAACACCACGCGCCTGGGGTCCAGAAGCGGTGCAGGCTGGCTCGGCATGGAACCTGGAAGCTCACCATGTGGTTTCCCAGCCTGTCTGCAGCTGAGCGAGAGGATTCCGGAGGCCTCCTCGAACAGGGGCCGATCGACGTCTGTGGCCTTGGCAGCCAAAGCCGGATCGTGACCGGCACCGTCCCTTGTGTCCTCAACTCAGCCCTTCGGGGAGACCACTGCCCTGCTGTGGGTTCGGCGCCTGGAGCCTCCTGGGACCTAACCCTAACCCTAACCCTACACCGAACTGGGACCCTCCACCGAAACCTAAGCCGGCCTCGAACCCTAAGCCTGCACTTGAGCCGCCTTGCTGCATGGGCCCTCACTTCAGCCCTCGAGGGAGATCACGAGACCGGAGTCGCTTCGGCCCTGGCGACGTCCCTGGACCGAACCCTAACCCTAGCTAAGGCTCTCCCCCCAAGAGGACCCAATGCCAACGTCTGACAACACCACGCGCCTGGCGTCGGGAAGAGGTGCAGGCCGACTCGGCATGGAACCTGGAAGCTCACCATGCCGGATCCCAGGCCCGGCTGCAGCTGCCGAGAGGATTCCGGAGGCCTCCTCGACGAGGGGCCCAATCACGTGTGTGGCCCTGGCAGCCAAAGACGGATCCTGACCGGCAGCCTCCTTTGTGCCCTCAACTCAGGCCTTCGGGGAGACCACTGCCCTGCTGTGGGTTGGGCGCCTGGAGCCTCCTGGGACCTAACCCTAACCCTAACCGAACCCCGAACAGGGACCCTCCACCGCAACCTAAGCCTGCCTCGAACCCTAACCCTGCAAGTGAGCCGCCTTCTGGCATGGGCCCTCACTTGAGCCCTCGAGGGAGATCACGAGACTGGAGTCGATTCCGCCCTGGCGACGTCCCTGGACCAAACCCTAACCCTAGCTAAGGCTCCCTCCCCATGGGGACCCAATGCCAACGTCTGGCAACACCACGCGCCTGGGGTCCAGAAGCGGTGCAGGCTGGCTCGGCATGGAACCTGGAAGCTCACCATGTGGTTTCCCAGCCTGTCTGCAGCTGAGCGAGTGGATTCCGGAGGCCTCCTCGAACAGGGGCCGATCGACGTCTGTGGCCTTGGCAGCCAAAGCCGGATCGTGACCGGCACCGTCCCTTGTGTCCTCAACTCAGCCCTTCGGGGAGACCACTGCCCTGCTGTGGGTTCGGCGCCTGGAGCCTCCTGGGACCTAACCCTAACCCTAACCCTACACCGAACTGGGACCCTCCACCGAAACCTAAGCCGGCCTCGAACCCTAAGCCTGCACTTCAGCCGCCTCTCTGCATGGGCCCTCAATTCAGCCCTCGAGGGAGATCACGAGACCGGAGTCGCTTCGGCCCTGGCGACGTCCCTGGACCGAACCCTAACCCTAGCTAAGGCTCTCCCCCCAAGAGGACCCAATGCCAACGTCTGACAACACCACGCGCCTGGCGTCGGGAAGAGGTGCAGGCCGACTCGGCATGGAACCTGGAAGCTCACCATGCCGGATCCCAGGCCCGGCTGCAGCTGCCGAGAGGATTCCGGAGGCCTCCTCGACCAGGGGCCCAATCACGTGTGTGGCCCTGGCAGCCAAAGACGGATCCTGACCGGCAGCCTCCCTTGTGGCCTCAACTCAGGCCTTCGGGGAGACCACTGCCCTGCTGTGGGTTGGGCGCCTGGAGCCTCCTGGGACCTAACCCTAACCCTAACCGAACCCCGAACAGGGACCCTCCACCGCAACCTAAGCCTGCCTCGAACCCTAACCCTGCAAGTGAGCCGCCTTCTGGCATGGGCCCTCACTTGAGCCCTCGAGGGAGATCACGAGACTGGAGTCGATTCCGCCCTGGCGACGTCCCTGGACCAAACCCTAACCCTAGCTAAGGCTCCCTCCCCATGGGGACCCAATGCCAACGTCTGGCAACACCACACGCCTGGGGTCCAGAAGCGGTGCAGGCTGGCTCGGCATGGAACCTGGAAGCTCACCATGTGGTTTCTCAGCCTGTCTGCAGCTGAGCGAGAGGATTCCGGAGGCCTCCTCGAACAGGGGCCGATCGACGTCTGTGGCCTTGGCAGCCAAAGCCGGATCGTGACCGGCACCGTCCCTTGTGTCCTCAACTCAGCCCTTCGGGGAGACCACTGCCCTGCTGTGGGTTCGGCGCCTGGAGCCTCCTGGGACCTAACCCTAACCCTAACCCTACACCGAACTGGGACCCTCCACCGAAACCTAAGCCGGCCTCGAACCCTAAGCCTGCACTTGAGCCGCCTTGCTGCATGGGCCCTCACTTCAGCCCTCGAGGGAGATCACGAGACCGGAGTCGCTTCGGCCCTGGCGACGTCCCTGGACCGAACCCTAACCCTAGCTAAGGCTCTCTCCCCAAGAGGACCCAATGCCAACGTCTGACAACACCACGCGCCTGGCGTCGGGAAGAGGTGCAGGCCGACTCGGCATGGAACCTGGAAGCTCACCATGCCGGATCCCAGGCCCGGCTGCAGCTGCCGAGAGGATTCCGGAGGCCTCCTCGACGAGGGGCCCAATCACGTGTGTGGCCCTGGCAGCCAAAGACGGATCCTGACCGGCAGCCTCCCTTGTGCCCTCAACTCAGGCCTTCGGGGAGACCACTGCCCTGCTGTGGGTTGGGCGCCTGGAGCCTCCTGGGACCTAACCCTAACCCTAACCGAACCCCGAACAGGGACCCTCCACCGCAACCTAAGCCTGCCTCGAACCCTAACCCTGCAAGTGAGCCGCCTTCTGGCATGGGCCCTCACTTGAGCCCTCGAGGGAGATCACGAGACTGGAGTCGATTCCGCCCTGGCGACGTCCCTGGACCAAACCCTAACCCTAGCTAAGGCTCCCTCCCCATGGGGACCCAATGCCAACGTCTGGCAACACCACGGGCCTGGGGTCCAGAAGCGGTGCAGGCTGGCTCGGCATGGAACCTGAAAGCTCACCATGTGGTTTCCCAGCCTGTCTGCAGCTGAGCGAGAGGATTCCGGAGGCCTCCTCGAACAGGGGCCGATCGACGTCTGTGGCCTTGGCAGCCAAAGCCGGATCGTGACCGGCACCGTCCCTTGTGTCCTCAACTCAGCCCTTCGGGGAGACCACTGCCCTGCTGTGGGTTCGGCGCCTGGAGCCTCCTGGGACCTAACCCTAACCCTAACCCTACACCGATCTGGGACCCTCCACCGAAACCTAAGCCGGCCTCGAACCCTAAGCCTGCACTTGAGCCGCCTTGCTGCATGGGCCCTCACTTCAGCCCTCGAGGGAGATCACGAGACCGGAGTCGCTTCGGCCCTGGCGACGTCCCTGGACCGAACCCTAACCCTAGCTAAGGCTCTCCCCCCAAGAGGACCCAATGCCAACGTCTGACAACACCACGCGCCTGGCGTCGGGAAGAGGTGCAGGCCGACTGGGCATGGAACCTGGAAGCTCACCATGCCGGATCCCAGGCCCGGCTGCAGCTGCCGAGAGGATTCCGGAGGCCTCCTCGACCAGGGGCCCAATCACGTGTGTGGCCCTGGCAGCCAAAGACGGATCCTGACCGGCAGCCTCCCTTGTGCCCTCAACTCAGGCCTTCGGGGAGACCACTGCCCTGCTGTGGGTTGGGCGCCTGGAGCCTCCTGGGACCTAACCCTAACCCTAACCGTACCCCGAACAGGGACCCTCCACCGCAACCTAAGCCTGCGTCGAACCCTAACCCTGCAAGTGAGCCGCCTTCTGGCATGGGCCCTCACTTGAGCCCTCGAGGGAGATCACGAGACTGGAGTCGATTCCGCCCTGGCGACGTCCCTGGACCAAACCCTAACCCTAGTTAAGGCTCCCTCCCCATGGGGACCCAATGCCAACGTCTGGCAACACCACGCGCCTGGGGTCCAGAAGCGGTGCAGGCTGGCTCGGCATGGAACCTGGAAGCTCACCATGTGGTTTCCCAGCCTGTCTGCAGCTGAGCGAGAGGATTCCGGAGGCCTCCTCGAACAGGGGCCGATCGACGTCTGTGGCCTTGGCAGCCAAAGCCGGATCGTGACCGGCACCGTCCCTTGTGTCCTCAACTCAGCCCTTCGGGGAGACCACTGCCCTGCTGTGGGTTCGGCGCCTGGAGCCTCCTGGGACCTAACCCTAACCCTAACCCTACACCGAACTGGGACCCTCCACCGAAACCTAAGCCGGCCTCGAACCCTAAGCCTGCACTTGAGCCGCCTTGCTGCATGGGCCCTCACTTCAGCCCTCGAGGGAGATCACGAGACCGGAGTCGCTTCGGCCCTGGCGACGTCCCTGGACCGAACCCTAACCCTAGCTAAGGCTCTCTCCCCAAGAGGACCCAATGCCAACGTCTGACAACACCACGCGCCTGGCGTCGGGAAGAGGTGCAGGCCGACTCGGCATGGAACCTGGAAGCTCACCATGCCGGATCCCAGGCCCGGCTGCAGCTGCCGAGAGGATTCCGGAGGCCTCCTCGAAGAGGGGCCCAATCACGTGTGTGGCCCTGGCAGCCAAAGACGGATCCTGACCGGCAGCCTCCCTTGTGCCCTCAACTCAGGCCTTCGGGGAGACCACTGCCCTGCTGTGGGTTGGGCGCCTGGAGCCTCCTGGGACCTAACCCTAACCCTAACCGTACCCCGAACAGGGACCCTCCACCGCAACCTAAGCCTGCGTCGAACCCTAACTCTGCAAGTGAGCCGCCTTCTGGCATGGGCCCTCACTTGAGCCCTCGAGGGAGATCACGAGACTGGAGTCGATTCCGCCCTGGCGACGTCCCTGGACCAAACCCTAACCCTAGCTAAGGCTCCCTCCCCATGGGGACCCAATGCCAACGTCTGGCAACACCACGGGCCTGGGGTCCAGAAGCGGTGCAGGCTGGCTCGGCATGGAACCTGGAAGCTCACCATGTGGTTTCCCAGCCTGTCTGCAGCTGAGCGAGAGGATTCCGGAGGCCTCCTCGAACAGGGGCCGATCGACGTCTGTGGCCTTGGCAGCCAAAGCCGGATCGTGACCGGCACCGTCCCTTGTGTCCTCAACTCAGCCCTTCGGGGAGACCACTGCCCTGCTGTGGGTTGGGCGCCTGGAGCCTCCTGGGACCTAACCCTAACCCTAACCCTACACCGAACTGGGACCCTCCACCGAAACCTAAGCCGGCCTCGAACCCTAAGCCTGCACTTGAGCCGCCTTGCTGCATGGGCCCTCACTTCAGCCCTCGAGGGAGATCACGAGACCGGAGTCGCTTCGGCCCTGGCGACGTCCCTGGACCGAACCCTAACCCTAGCTAAGGCTCTCCCCCCAAGAGGACCCAATGCCAACGTCTGACAACACCCCGCGCCTGGCGTCGGGAAGAGGTGCAGGCCGACTCGGCATGGAACCTGGAAGCTCACCATGCCGGATCCCAGGCCCGGCTGCAGCTGCCGAGTGGATTCCGGAGGCCTCCTCGACGAGGGGCCCAATCACGTGTGTGGCCCTGGCAGCCAAAGACGGATCCTGACCGGCAGCCTCCCTTGTGCCCTCAACTCAGGCCTTCGGGGAGACCACTGCCCTGCTGTGCGTTGGGCGCCTGGAGCCTCCTGGGACCTAACCCTAACCCTAACCGAACCCCGAACAGGGACCCTCCACCGCAACCTAAGCCTGCCTCGAACCCTAACCCTGCAAGTGAGCCGCCTTCTGGCATGGGCCCTCACTTGAGCCCTCGAGGGAGATCACGAGACTGGAGTCGATTCCGCCCTGGCGACGTCCCTGGACCAAACCCTAACCCTAGCTAAGGCTCCCTCCCCATGGGGACCCAATGCCAACGTCTGGCAACACCACGCGCCTGGGGTCCAGAAGCGGTGCAGGCTGGCTCGGCATGGAACCTGGAAGCTCACCATGTGGTTTCCCAGCCTGTCTGCAGCTGAGCGAGAGGATTCCGGAGGCCTCCTCGAACAGGGGCCGATCGACGTCTGTGGCCTTGGCAGCCAAAGCCGGATCGTGACCGGCACCGTCCCTTGTGTCCTCAACTCAGCCCTTCGGGGAGACCACTGCCCTGCTGTGGGTTCGGCGCCTGGAGCCTCCTGGGACCTAACCCTAACCCTAACCCTACACCGAACTGGGACCCTCCACCGAAACCTAAGCCGGCCTCGAACCCTAAGCCTGCACTTGAGCCGCCTTGCTGCATGGGCCCTCACTTCAGCCCTCGAGGGAGATCACGAGACCGGAGTCGCTTCGGCCCTGGCGACGTCCCTGGACCGAACCCTAACCCTAGCTAAGGCTCTCTCCCCAAGAGGACCCAATGCCAACGTCTGACAACACCACGCGCCTGGCGTCGGGAAGAGGTGCAGGCCGACTCGGCATGGAACCTGGAAGCTCACCATGCCGGATCCCAGGCCCGGCTGCAGCTGCCGAGAGGATTCCGGAGGCCTCCTCGAAGAGGGGCCCAATCACGTGTGTGGCCCTGGCAGCCAAAGACGGATCCTGACCGGCAGCCTCCCTTGTGCCCTCAACTCAGGCCTTCGGGGAGACCACTGCCCTGCTGTGGGTTGGGCGCCTGGAGCCTCCTGGGACCTAACCCTAACCCTAACCGAACCCCGAACAGGGACCCTCCACCGCAACCTAAGCCTGCGTCGAACCCTAACCCTGCAAGTGAGCCGCCTTCTGGCATGGGCCCTCACTTGAGCCCTCGAGGGAGATCACGAGACTGGAGTCGATTCCGCCCTGGCGACGTCCCTGGACCAAACCCTAACCCTAGCTAAGGCTCCCTCCCCATGGGGACCCAATGCCAACGTCTGGCAACACCACGCGCCTGGGGTCCAGAAGCGGTGCAGGCTGGCTCGGCATGGAACCTGGAAGCTCACCATGTGGTTTCCCAGCCTGTCTGCAGCTGAGCGAGAGGATTCCGGAGGCCTCCTCGAACAGGGGCCGATCGACGTCTGTGGCCTTGGCAGCCAAAGCCGGATCGTGACCGGCACCGTCCCTTGTGTCCTCAACTCAGCCCTTCGGGGAGACCACTGCCCTGCTGTGGGTTCGGCGCCTGGAGCCTCCTGGGACCTAACCCTAACCCTAACCCTACACCGAACTGGGACCCTCCACCGAAACCTAAGCCGGCCTCGAACCCTAAGCCTGCACTTGAGCCGCCTTGCTGCATGGGCCCTCACTTCAGCCCTCGAGGGAGATCACGAGACCGGAGTCGCTTCGGCCCTGGCGACGTCCCTGGACCGAACCCTAACCCTAGCTAAGGCTCTCCCCCCAAGAGGACCCAATGCCAACGTCTGACAACACCACGCGCCTGGCGTCGGGAAGAGGTGCAGGCCGACTCGGCATGGAACCTGGAAGCTCACCATGCCGGATCCCAGGCCCGGCTGCAGCTGCCGAGTGGATTCCGGAGGCCTCCTCGACGAGGGGCCCAATCACGTGTGTGGCCCTGGCAGCCAAAGACGGATCCTGACCGGCAGCCTCCCTTGTGCCCTCAACTCAGGCCTTCGGGGAGACCACTGCCCTGCTGTGCGTTGGGCGCCTGGAGCCTCCTGGGACCTAACCCTAACCCTAACCGAACCCCGAACAGGGACCCTCCACCGCAACCTAAGCCTGCCTCGAACCCTAACCCTGCAAGTGAGCCGCCTTCTGGCATGGGCCCTCACTTGAGCCCTCGAGGGAGATCACGAGACTGGAGTCGATTCCGCCCTGGCGACGTCCCTGGACCAAACCCTAACCCTAGCTAAGGCTCCCTCCCCATGGGGACCCAATGCCAACGTCTGGCAACACCACGCGCCTGGGGTCCAGAAGCGGTGCAGGCTGGCTCGGCATGGAACCTGGAAGCTCACCATGTGGTTTCCCAGCCTGTCTGCAGCTGAGCGAGAGGATCCCGGAGGCCTCCTCGAACAGGGGCCGATCGACGTCTGTGGCCTTGGCAGCCAAAGCCGGATCGTGACCGGCACCGTCCCTTGTGTCCTCAACTCAGCCCTTCGGGGAGACCACTGCCCTGCTTTGGGTTCGGCGCCTGGAGCCTCCTGGGACCTAACCCTAACCCTAACCCTACACCGAACTGGGACCCTCCACCGAAACCTAAGCCGGCCTCGAACCCTAAGCCTGCACTTGAGCCGCCTTGCTGCATGGGCCCTCACTTCAGCCCTCGAGGGAGATCACGAGACCGGAGTCGCTTCGGCCCTGGCGACGTCCCTGGACCGAACCCTAACCCTAGCTAAGGCTCTCTCCCCAAGAGGACCCAATGCCAACGTCTGACAACACCACGCGCCTGGCGTCGGGAAGAGGTGCAGGCCGACTCGGCATGGAACCTGGAAGCTCACCATGCCGGATCCCAGGCCCGGCTGCAGCTGCCGAGAGGATTCCGGAGACCTCCTCGACGAGGGGCCCAATCACGTGTGTGGCCCTGGCAGCCAAAGACGGATCCTGACCGGCAGCCTCCCTTGTGCCCTCAACTCAGGCCTTCGGGGAGACCACTGCCCTGCTGTGGGTTGGGCGCCTGGAGCCTCCTGGGACCTAACCCTAACCCTAACCGAACCCCGAACAGGGACCCTCCACCGCAACCTAAGCCTGCCTCGAACCCTAACCCTGCAAGTGAGCCGCCTTCTGGCATGGGCCCTCACTTGAGCCCTCGAGGGAGATCACGAGACTGGAGTCGATTCCGCCCTGGCGACGTCCCTGGACCAAACCCTAACCCTAGCTAAGGCTCCCTCCCCATGGGGACCCAATGCCAACGTCTGGCAACACCACGCGCCTGGGGTCCAGAAGCGGTGCAGGCTGGCTCGGCATGGAACCTGGAAGCTCACCATGTGGTTTCCCAGCCTGTCTGCAGCTGAGCGAGAGGATTCCGGAGGCCTCCTCGAACAGGGGCCGATCGACGTCTGTGGCCTTGGCAGCCAAAGCCGGATCGTGACCGGCACCGTCCCTTGTGTCCTCAACTCAGCCCTTCGGGGAGACCACTGCCCTGCTGTGGGTTCGGCGCCTGGAGCCTCCTGGGACCTAACCCTAACCCTAACCCTACACCGATCTGGGACCCTCCACCGAAACCTAAGCCGGCCTCGAACCCTAAGCCTGCACTTGAGCCGCCTTGCTGCATGGGCCCTCACTTCAGCCCTCGAGGGAGATCACGAGACCGGAGTCGCTTCGGCCCTGGCGACGTCCCTGGACCGAACCCTAACCCTAGCTAAGGCTCTCTCCCCAAGAGGACCCAATGCCAACGTCTGACAACACCACGCGCCTGGCGTCGGGAAGAGGTGCAGGCCGACTGGGCATGGAACCTGGAAGCTCACCATGCCGGATCCCAGGCCCGGCTGCAGCTGCCGAGAGGATTCCGGAGGCCTCCTCGACCAGGGGCCCAATCACGTGTGTGGCCCTGGCAGCCAAAGACGGATCCTGACCGGCAGCCTCCCTTGTGCCCTCAACTCAGGCCTTCGGGGAGACCACTGCCCTGCTGTGGGTTGGGCGCCTGGAGCCTCCTGGGACCTAACCCTAACCCTAACCGTACCCCGAACAGGGACCCTCCACCGCAACCTAAGCCTGCCTCGAACCCTAACCCTGCAAGTGAGCCGCCTTCTGGCATGGGCCCTCACTTGAGCCCTCGAGGGAGATCACGAGACTGGAGTCGATTCCGCCCTGGCGACGTCCCTGGACCAAACCCTAACCCTAGTTAAGGCTCCCTCCCCATGGGGACCCAATGCCAACGTCTGGCAACACCACGCGCCTGGGGTCCAGAAGCGGTGCAGGCTGGCTCGGCATGGAACCTGGAAGCTCACCATGTGGTTTCCCAGCCTGTCTGCAGCTGAGCGAGAGGATTCCGGAGGCCTCCTCGAACAGGTGCCGATCGACGTCTGTGGCCTTGGCAGCCAAAGCCGGATCGTGACCGGCACCGTCCCTTGTGTCCTCAACTCAGCCCTTCGGGGAGACCACTGCCCTGCTGTGGGTTCGGCGCCTGGAGCCTCCTGGGACCTAACCCTAACCCTAACCCTACACCGAACTGGGACCCTCCACCGAAACCTAAGCCGGCCTCGAACCCTAAGCCTGCACTTGAGCCGCCTTGCTGCATGGGCCCTCACTTCAGCCCTCGAGGGAGATCACGAGACCGGAGTCGCTTCGGCCCTGGCGACGTCCCTGGACCGAACCCTAACCCTAGCTAAGGCTCTCCCCCCAAGAGGACCCAATGCCAACGTCTGACAACACCACGCGCCTGGCGTCGGGAAGAGGTGCAGGCCGACTCGGCATGGAACCTGGAAGCTCACCATGCCGGATCCCAGGCCCGGCTGCAGCTGCCGAGTGGATTCCGGAGGCCTCCTCGACGAGGGGCCCAATCACGTGTGTGGCCCTGGCAGCCAAAGACGGATCCTGACCGGCAGCCTCCCTTGTGCCCTCAACTCAGGCCTTCGGGGAGACCACTGCCCTGCTGTGGGTTGGGCGCCTGGAGCCTCCTGGGACCTAACCCTAACCCTAACCGTACCCCGAACAGGGACCCTCCACCGCAACCTAAGCCTGCGTCGAACCCTAACCCTGCAAGTGAGCCGCCTTCTGGCATGGGCCCTCACTTGAGCCCTCGAGGGAGATCACGAGACTGGAGTCGATTCCGCCCTGGCGACGTCCCTGGACCAAACCCTAACCCTAGCTAAGGCTCCCTCCCCATGGGGACCCAATGCCAACGTCTGGCAACACCACGCGCCTGGGGTCCAGAAGCGGTGCAGGCTGGCTCGGCATGGAACCTGGAAGCTCACCATGTGGTTTCCCAGCCTGTCTGCAGCTGAGCGAGAGGATTCCGGAGGCCTCCTCGAACAGGGGCCGATCGACGTCTGTGGCCTTGGCAGCCAAAGCCGGATCGTGACCGGCACCGTCCCTTGTGTCCTCAACTCAGCCCTTCGGGGAGACCACTGCCCTGCTGTGGGTTCGGCGCCTGGAGCCTCCTGGGACCTAACCCTAACCCTAACCCTACACCGAACTGGGACCCTCCACCGAAACCTAAGCCGGCCTCGAACCCTAAGCCTGCACTTGAGCCGCCTTGCTGCATGGGCCCTCACTTCAGCCCTCGAGGGAGATCACGAGACCGGAGTCGCTTCGGCCCTGGCGACGTCCCTGGACCGAACCCTAACCCTAGCTAAGGCTCTCTCCCCAAGAGGACCCAATGCCAACGTCTGACAACACCACGCGCCTGGCGTCGGGAAGAGGTGCAGGCCGACTCGGCATGGAACCTGGAAGCTCACCATGCCGGATCCCAGGCCCGGCTGCAGCTGCCGAGAGGATTCCGGAGGCCTCCTCGACGAGGGGCCCAATCACGTGTGTGGCCCTGGCAGCCAAAGACGGATCCTGACCGGCAGCCTCCCTTGTGCCCTCAACTCAGGCCTTCGGGGAGACCACTGCCCTGCTGTGGTTTGGGCGCCTGGAGCCTCCTGGGACCTAACCCTAACCCTAACCGAACCCCGAACAGGGACCCTCCACCGCAACCTAAGCCTGCCTCGAACCCTAACCCTGCAAGTGAGCCGCCTTCTGGCATGGGCCCTCACTTGAGCCCTCGAGGGAGATCACGAGACTGGAGTCGATTCCGCCCTGGCGACGTCCCTGGACCAAACCCTAACCCTAGCTAAGGCTCCCTCCCCATGGGGACCCAATGCCAACGTCTGGCAACACCACGCGCCTGGGGTCCAGAAGCGGTGCAGGCTGGCTCGGCATGGAACCTGGAAGCTCACCATGTGGTTTCCCAGCCTGTCTGCAGCTGAGCGAGAGGATTCCGGAGGCCTCCTCGAACAGGGGCCGATCGACGTCTGTGGCCTTGGCAGCCAAAGCCGGATCGTGACCGGCACCGTCCCTTGTGTCCTCAACTCAGCCCTTCGGGGAGACCACTGCCCTGCTGTGGGTTCGGCGCCTGGAGCCTCCTGGGACCTAACCCTAACCCTAACCCTACACCGATCTGGGACCCTCCACCGAAACCTAAGCCGGCCTCGAACCCTAAGCCTGCACTTGAGCCGCCTTGCTGCATGGGCCCTCACTTCAGCCCTCGAGGGAGATCACGAGACCGGAGTCGCTTCGGCCCTGGCGACGTCCCTGGACCGAACCCTAACCCTAGCTAAGGCTCTCTCCCCAAGAGGACCCAATGCCAACGTCTGACAACACCACGCGCCTGGCGTCGGGAAGAGGTGCAGGCCGACTGGGCATGGAACCTGGAAGCTCACCATGCCGGATCCCAGGCCCGGCTGCAGCTGCCGAGAGGATTCCGGAGGCCTCCTCGACCAGGGGCCCAATCACGTGTGTGGCCCTGGCAGCCAAAGACGGATCCTGACCGGCAGCCTCCCTTGTGCCCTCAACTCAGGCCTTCGGGGAGACCACTGCCCTGCTGTGGGTTGGGCGCCTGGAGCCTCCTGGGACCTAACCCTAACCCTAACCGTACCCCGAACAGGGACCCTCCACCGCAACCTAAGCCTGCCTCGAACCCTAACCCTGCAAGTGAGCCGCCTTCTGGCATGGGCCCTCACTTGAGCCCTCGAGGGAGATCACGAGACTGGAGTCGATTCCGCCCTGGCGACGTCCCTGGACCAAACCCTAACCCTAGTTAAGGCTCCCTCCCCATGGGGACCCAATGCCAACGTCTGGCAACACCACGCGCCTGGGGTCCAGAAGCGGTGCAGGCTGGCTCGGCATGGAACCTGGAAGCTCACCATGTGGTTTCCCAGCCTGTCTGCAGCTGAGCGAGAGGATTCCGGAGGCCTCCTCGAACAGGTGCCGATCGACGTCTGTGGCCTTGGCAGCCAAAGCCGGATCGTGACCGGCACCGTCCCTTGTGTCCTCAACTCAGCCCTTCGGGGAGACCACTGCCCTGCTGTGGGTTCGGCGCCTGGAGCCTCCTGGGACCTAACCCTAACCCTAACCCTACACCGAACTGGGACCCTCCACCGAAACCTAAGCCGGCCTCGAACCCTAAGCCTGCACTTGAGCCGCCTTGCTGCATGGGCCCTCACTTCAGCCCTCGAGGGAGATCACGAGACCGGAGTCGCTTCGGCCCTGGCGACGTCCCTGGACCGAACCCTAACCCTAGCTAAGGCTCTCCCCCCAAGAGGACCCAATGCCAACGTCTGACAACACCACGCGCCTGGCGTCGGGAAGAGGTGCAGGCCGACTCGGCATGGAACCTGGAAGCTCACCATGCCGGATCCCAGGCCCGGCTGCAGCTGCCGAGTGGATTCCGGAGGCCTCCTCGACGAGGGGCCCAATCACGTGTGTGGCCCTGGCAGCCAAAGACGGATCCTGACCGGCAGCCTCCCTTGTGCCCTCAACTCAGGCCTTCGGGGAGACCACTGCCCTGCTGTGGGTTGGGCGCCTGGAGCCTCCTGGGACCTAACCCTAACCCTAACCGTACCCCGAACAGGGACCCTCCACCGCAACCTAAGCCTGCGTCGAACCCTAACCCTGCAAGTGAGCCGCCTTCTGGCATGGGCCCTCACTTGAGCCCTCGAGGGAGATCACGAGACTGGAGTCGATTCCGCCCTGGCGACGTCCCTGGACCAAACCCTAACCCTAGCTAAGGCTCCCTCCCCATGGGGACCCAATGCCAACGTCTGGCAACACCACGCGCCTGGGGTCCAGAAGCGGTGCAGGCTGGCTCGGCATGGAACCTGGAAGCTCACCATGTGGTTTCCCAGCCTGTCTGCAGCTGAGCGAGAGGATTCCGGAGGCCTCCTCGAACAGGGGCCGATCGACGTCTGTGGCCTTGGCAGCCAAAGCCGGATCGTGACCGGCACCGTCCCTTGTGTCCTCAACTCAGCCCTTCGGGGAGACCACTGCCCTGCTGTGGGTTCGGCGCCTGGAGCCTCCTGGGACCTAACCCTAACCCTAACCCTACACCGAACTGGGACCCTCCACCGAAACCTAAGCCGGCCTCGAACCCTAAGCCTGCACTTGAGCCGCCTTGCTGCATGGGCCCTCACTTCAGCCCTCGAGGGAGATCACGAGACCGGAGTCGCTTCGGCCCTGGCGACGTCCCTGGACCGAACCCTAACCCTAGCTAAGGCTCTCTCCCCAAGAGGACCCAATGCCAACGTCTGACAACACCACGCGCCTGGCGTCGGGAAGAGGTGCAGGCCGACTCGGCATGGAACCTGGAAGCTCACCATGCCGGATCCCAGGCCCGGCTGCAGCTGCCGAGAGGATTCCGGAGGCCTCCTCGACGAGGGGCCCAATCACGTGTGTGGCCCTGGCAGCCAAAGACGGATCCTGACCGGCAGCCTCCCTTGTGCCCTCAACTCAGGCCTTCGGGGAGACCACTGCCCTGCTGTGGTTTGGGCGCCTGGAGCCTCCTGGGACCTAACCCTAACCCTAACCGAACCCCGAACAGGGACCCTCCACCGCAACCTAAGCCTGCCTCGAACCCTAACCCTGCAAGTGAGCCGCCTTCTGGCATGGGCCCTCACTTGAGCCCTCGAGGGAGATCACGAGACTGGAGTCGATTCCGCCCTGGCGACGTCCCTGGACCAAACCCTAACCCTAGCTAAGGCTCCCTCCCCATGGGGACCCAATGCCAACGTCTGGCAACACCACGCGCCTGGGGTCCAGAAGCGGTGCAGGCTGGCTCGGCATGGAACCTGGAAGCTCACCATGTGGTTTCCCAGCCTGTCTGCAGCTGAGCGAGAGGATTCCGGAGGCCTCCTCGAACAGGGGCCGATCGACGTCTGTGGCCTTGGCAGCCAAAGCCGGATCGTGACCGGCACCGTCCCTTGTGTCCTCAACTCAGCCCTTCGGGGAGACCACTGCCCTGCTGTGGGTTCGGCGCCTGGAGCCTCCTGGGACCTAACCCTAACCCTAACCCTACACCGAACTGGGACCCTCCACCGAAACCTAAGCCGGCCTCGAACCCTAAGCCTGCACTTGAGCCGCCTTGCTGCATGGGCCCTCACTTCAGCCCTCGAGGGAGATCACGAGACCGGAGTCGCTTCGGCCCTGGCGACGTCCCTGGACCGAACCCTAACCCTAGCTAAGGCTCTCTCCCCAAGAGGACCCAATGCCAACGTCTGACAACACCACGCGCCTGGTGTCGGGAAGAGGTGCAGGCCGACTCGGCATGGAACCTGGAAGCTCACCATGCCGGATCCCAGGCCCGGCTGCAGCTGCCGAGAGGATTCCGGAGGCCTCCTCGAAGAGGGGCCCAATCACGTGTGTGGCCCTGGCAGCCAAAGACGGATCCTGACCGGCAGCCTCCCTTGTGCCCTCAACTCAGGCCTTCGGGGAGACCACTGCCCTGCTGTGCGTTGGGCGCCTGGAGCCTCCTGGGACCTAACCCTAACCCTAACCGTACCCCGAACAGGGACCCTCCACCGCAACCTAAGCCTGCGTCGAACCCTAACCCTGCAAGTGAGCCGCCTTCTGGCATGGGCCCTCACTTGAGCCCTCGAGGGAGATCACGAGACTGGAGTCGATTCCGCCCTGGCGACGTCCCTGGACCAAACCCTAACCCTAGCTAAGGCTCCCTCCCCATGGGGACCCAATGCCAACGTCTGGCAACACCACGCGCCTGGGGTCCAGAAGCGGTGCAGGCTGGCTCGGCATGGAACCTGGAAGCTCACCATGTGGTTTCCCAGCCTGTCTGCAGCTGAGCGAGAGGATTCCGGAGGCCTCCTCGAACAGGGGCCGATCGACGTCTGTGGCCTTGGCAGCCAAAGCCGGATCGTGACCGGCACCGTCCCTTGTGTCCTCAACTCAGCCCTTCGGGGAGACCACTGCCCTGCTGTGGGTTCGGCGCCTGGAGCCTCCTGGGACCTAACCCTAACCCTAACCCTACACCGAACTGGGACCCTCCACCGAAACCTAAGCCGGCCTCGAACCCTAAGCCTGCACTTGAGCCGCCTTGCTGCATGGGCCCTCACTTCAGCCCTCGAGGGAGATCACGAGACCGGAGTCGCTTCGGCCCTGGCGACGTCCCTGGACCGAACCCTAACCCTAGCTAAGGCTCTCCCCCCAAGAGGACCCAATGCCAACGTCTGACAACACCACGCGCCTGGCGTCGGGAAGAGGTGCAGGCCGACTGGGCATGGAACCTGGAAGCTCACCATGCCGGATCCCAGGCCCGGCTGCAGCTGCCGAGTGGATTCCGGAGGCCTCCTCGACGAGGGGCCCAATCACGTGTGTGGCCCTGGCAGCCAAAGACGGATCCTGACCGGCAGCCTCCCTTGTGCCCTCAACTCAGGCCTTCGGGGAGACCACTGCCCTGCTGTGCGTTGGGCGCCTGGAGCCTCCTGGGACCTAACCCTAACCCTAACCGAACCCCGAACAGGGACCCTCCACCGCAACCTAAGCCTGCCTCGAACCCTAACCCTGCAAGTGAGCCGCCTTCTGGCATGGGCCCTCACTTGAGCCCTCGAGGGAGATCACGAGACTGGAGTCGATTCCGCCCTGGCGACGTCCCTGGACCAAACCCTAACCCTAGCTAAGGCTCCCTCCCCATGGGGACCCAATGCCAACGTCTGGCAACACCACGCGCCTGGGGTCCAGAAGCGGTGCAGGCTGGCTCGGCATGGAACCTGGAAGCTCACCATGTGGTTTCCCAGCCTGTCTGCAGCTGAGCGAGAGGATCCCGGAGGCCTCCTCGAACAGGGGCCGATCGACGTCTGTGGCCTTGGCAGCCAAAGCCGGATCGTGACCGGCACCGTCCCTTGTGTCCTCAACTCAGCCCTTCGGGGAGACCACTGCCCTGCTGTGGGTTCGGCGCCTGGAGCCTCCTGGGACCTAACCCTAACCCTAACCCTACACCGAACTGGGACCCTCCACCGAAACCTAAGCCGGCCTCGAACCCTAAGCCTGCACTTGAGCCGCCTTGCTGCATGGGCCCTCACTTCAGCCCTCGAGGGAGATCACGAGACCGGAGTCGCTTCGGCCCTGGCGACATCCCTGGACCGAACCCTAACCCTAGCTAAGGCTCTCCCCCCAAGAGGACCCAATGCCAACGTCTGACAACACCACGCGCCTGGCGTCGGGAAGAGGTGCAGGCCGACTCGGCATGGAACCTGGAAGCTCACCATGCCGGATCCCAGGCCCGGCTGCAGCTGCCGAGAGGATTCCGGAGGCCTCCTCGACGAGGGGCCCAATCACGTGTGTGGCCCTGGCAGCCAAAGACGGATCCTGACCGGCAGCCTCCCTTGTGCCCTCAACTCAGGCCTTCGGGGAGACCACTGCCCTGCTGTGGGTTGGGCGCCTGGAGCCTCCTGGGACCTAACCCTAACCCTAACCGAACCCCGAACAGGGACCCTCCACCGCAACCTAAGCCTGCCTCGAACCCTAACCCTGCAAGTGAGCCGCCTTCTGGCATGGGCCCTCACTTGAGCCCTCGAGGGAGATCACGAGACTGGAGTCGATTCCGCCCTGGCGACGTCCCTGGACCAAACCCTAACCCTAGCTAAGGCTCCCTCCCCATGGGGACCCAATGCCAACGTCTGGCAACACCACGCGCCTGGGGTCCAGAAGCGGTGCAGGCTGGCTCGGCATGGAACCTGGAAGCTCACCATGTGGTTTCCCAGCCTGTCTGCAGCTGAGCGAGAGGATCCCGGAGGCCTCCTCGAACAGGGGCCGATCGACGTCTGTGGCCTTGGCAGCCAAAGCCGGATCGTGACCGGCACCGTCCCTTGTGTCCTCAACTCAGCCCTTCGGGGAGACCACTGCCCTGCTGTGGGTTCGGCGCCTGGAGCCTCCTGGGACCTAACCCTAACCCTAACCCTACACCGAACTGGGACCCTCCACCGAAACCTAAGCCGGCCTCGAACCCTAAGCCTGCACTTGAGCCGCCTTGCTGCATGGGCCCTCACTTCAGCCCTCGAGGGAGATCACGAGACCGGAGTCGCTTCGGCCCTGGCGACGTCCCTGGACCGAACCCTAACCCTAGCTAAGGCTCTCTCCCCAAGAGGACCCAATGCCAACGTCTGACAACACCACGCGCCTGGCGTCGGGAAGAGGTGCAGGCCGACTCGGCATGGAACCTGGAAGCTCACCATGCCGGATCCCAGGCCCGGCTGCAGCTGCCGAGTGGATTCCGGAGGCCTCCTCGACGAGGGGCCCAATCACGTGTGTGGCCCTGGCAGCCAAAGACGGATCCTGACCGGCAGCCTCCCTTGTGCCCTCAACTCAGGCCTTCGGGGAGACCACTGCCCTGCTGTGCGTTGGGCGCCTGGAGCCTCCTGGGACCTAACCCTAACCCTAACCGAACCCCGAACAGGGACCCTCCACCGCAACCTAAGCCTGCCTCGAACCCTAACCCTGCAAGTGAGCCGCCTTCTGGCATGGGCCCTCACTTGAGCCCTCGAGGGAGATCACGAGACTGGAGTCGATTCCGCCCTGGCGACGTCCCTGGACCAAACCCTAACCCTAGCTAAGGCTCCCTCCCCATGGGGACCCAATGCCAACGTCTGGCAACACCACGCGCCTGGGGTCCAGAAGCGGTGCAGGCTGGCTCGGCATGGAACCTGGAAGCTCACCATGTGGTTTCCCAGCCTGTCTGCAGCTGAGCGAGAGGATCCCGGAGGCCTCCTCGAACAGGGGCCGATCGACGTCTGTGGCCTTGGCAGCCAAAGCCGGATCGTGACCGGCACCGTCCCTTGTGTCCTCAACTCAGCCCTTCGGGGAGACCACTGCCCTGCTGTGGGTTCGGCGCCTGGAGCCTCCTGGGACCTAACCCTAACCCTAACCCTACACCGAACTGGGACCCTCCACCGAAACCTAAGCCGGCCTCGAACCCTAAGCCTGCACTTGAGCCGCCTTGCTGCATGGGCCCTCACTTCAGCCCTCGAGGGAGATCACGAGACCGGAGTCGCTTCGGCCCTGGCGACGTCCCTGGACCGAACCCTAACCCTAGCTAAGGCTCTCTCCCCAAGAGGACCCAATGCCAACGTCTGACAACACCACGCGCCTGGCGTCGGGAAGAGGTGCAGGCCGACTCGGCATGGAACCTGGAAGCTCACCATGCCGGATCCCAGGCCCGGCTGCAGCTGCCGAGAGGATTCCGGAGACCTCCTCGACGAGGGGCCCAATCACGTGTGTGGCCCTGGCAGCCAAAGACGGATCCTGACCGGCAGCCTCCCTTGTGCCCTCAACTCAGGCCTTCGGGGAGACCACTGCCCTGCTGTGCGTTGGGCGCCTGGAGCCTCCTGGGACCTAACCCTAACCCTAACCGAACCCCGAACAGGGACCCTCCACCGCAACCTAAGCCTGCCTCGAACCCTAACCCTGCAAGTGAGCCGCCTTCTGGCATGGGCCCTCACTTGAGCCCTCGAGGGAGATCACGAGACTGGAGTCGATTCCGCCCTGGCGACGTCCCTGGACCAAACCCTAACCCTAGCTAAGGCTCCCTCCCCATGGGGACCCAATGCCAACGTCTGGCAACACCACGCGCCTGGGGTCCAGAAGCGGTGCAGGCTGGCTCGGCATGGAACCTGGAAGCTCACCATGTGGTTTCCCAGCCTGTCTGCAGCTGAGCGAGAGGATTCCGGAGGCCTCCTCGAACAGGGGCCGATCGACGTCTGTGGCCTTGGCAGCCAAAGCCGGATCGTGACCGGCACCGTCCCTTGTGTCCTCAACTCAGCCCTTCGGGGAGACCACTGCCCTGCTGTGGGTTCGGCGCCTGGAGCCTCCTGGGACCTAACCCTAACCCTAACCCTACACCGAACTGGGACCCTCCACCGAAACCTAAGCCGGCCTCGAACCCTAAGCCTGCACTTGAGCCGCCTTGCTGCATGGGCCCTCACTTCAGCCCTCGAGGGAGATCACGAGACCGGAGTCGCTTCGGCCCTGGCGACGTCCCTGGACCGAACCCTAACCCTAGCTAAGGCTCTCCCCCCAAGAGGACCCAATGCCAACGTCTGACAACACCACGCGCCTGGCGTCGGGAAGAGGTGCAGGCCGACTCGGCATGGAACCTGGAAGCTCACCATGCCGGATCCCAGGCCCGGCTGCAGCTGCCGAGAGGATTCCGGAGGCCTCCTCGACGAGGGGCCCAATCACGTGTGTGGCCCTGGCAGCCAAAGACGGATCCTGACCGGCAGCCTCCCTTGTGCCCTCAACTCAGGCCTTCGGGGAGACCACTGCCCTGCTGTGGTTTGGGCGCCTGGAGCCTCCTGGGACCTAACCCTATCCCTAACCGAACCCCGAACAGGGACCCTCCACCGCAACCTAAGCCTGCCTCGAACCCTAACCCTGCAAGTGAGCCGCCTTCTGGCATGGGCCCTCACTTGAGCCCTCGAGGGAGATCACGAGACTGGAGTCGATTCCGCCCTGGCGACGTCCCTGGACCAAACCCTAACCCTAGCTAAGGCTCCCTCCCCATGGGGACCCAATGCCAACGTCTGGCAACACCACGCGCCTGGGGTCCAGAAGCGGTGCAGGCTGGCTCGGCATGGAACCTGGAAGCTCACCATGTGGTTTCCCAGCCTGTCTGCAGCTGAGCGAGAGGATCCCGGAGGCCTCCTCGAACAGGGGCCGATCGACGTCTGTGGCCTTGGCAGCCAAAGCCGGATCGTGACCGGCACCGTCCCTTGTGTCCTCAACTCAGCCCTTCGGGGAGACCACTGCCCTGCTGTGGGTTCGGCGCCTGGAGCCTCCTGGGACCTAACCCTAACCCTAACCCTACACCGAACTGGGACCCTCCACCGAAACCTAAGCCGGCCTCGAACCCTAAGCCTGCACTTGAGCCGCCTTGCTGCATGGGCCCTCACTTCAGCCCTCGAGGGAGATCACGAGACCGGAGTCGCTTCGGCCCTGGCGACGTCCCTGGACCGAACCCTAACCCTAGCTAAGGCTCTCTCCCCAAGAGGACCCAATGCCAACGTCTGACAACACCACGCGCCTGGCGTCGGGAAGAGGTGCAGGCCGACTCGGCATGGAACCTGGAAGCTCACCATGCCGGATCCCAGGCCCGGCTGCAGCTGCCGAGAGGATTCCGGAGACCTCCTCGACGAGGGGCCCAATCACGTGTGTGGCCCTGGCAGCCAAAGACGGATCCTGACCGGCAGCCTCCCTTGTGCCCTCAACTCAGGCCTTCGGGGAGACCACTGCCCTGCTGTGCGTTGGGCGCCTGGAGCCTCCTGGGACCTAACCCTAACCCTAACCGAACCCCGAACAGGGACCCTCCACCGCAACCTAAGCCTGCCTCGAACCCTAACCCTGCAAGTGAGCCGCCTTCTGGCATGGGCCCTCACTTGAGCCCTCGAGGGAGATCACGAGACTGGAGTCGATTCCGCCCTGGCGACGTCCCTGGACCAAACCCTAACCCTAGCTAAGGCTCCCTCCCCATGGGGACCCAATGCCAACGTCTGGCAACACCACGCGCCTGGGGTCCAGAAGCGGTGCAGGCTGGCTCGGCATGGAACCTGGAAGCTCACCATGTGGTTTCCCAGCCTGTCTGCAGCTGAGCGAGAGGATCCCGGAGGCCTCCTCGAACAGGGGCCGATCGACGTCTGTGGCCTTGGCAGCCAAAGCCGGATCGTGACCGGCACCGTCCCTTGTGTCCTCAACTCAGCCCTTCGGGGAGACCACTGCCCTGCTGTGGGTTCGGCGCCTGGAGCCTCCTGGGACCTAACCCTAACCCTAACCCTACACCGAACTGGGACCCTCCACCGAAACCTAAGCCGGCCTCGAACCCTAAGCCTGCACTTGAGCCGCCTTGCTGCATGGGCCCTCACTTCAGCCCTCGAGGGAGATCACGAGACCGGAGTCGCTTCGGCCCTGGCGACGTCCCTGGACCGAACCCTAACCCTAGCTAAGGCTCTCTCCCCAAGAGGACCCAATGCCAACGTCTGACAACACCACGCGCCTGGCGTCGGGAAGAGGTGCAGGCCGACTCGGCATGGAACCTGGAAGCTCACCATGCCGGATCCCAGGCCCGGCTGCAGCTGCCGAGAGGATTCCGGAGACCTCCTCAACGAGGGGCCCAATCACGTGTGTGGCCCTGGCAGCCAAAGACGGATCCTGACCGGCAGCCTCCCTTGTGCCCTCAACTCAGGCCTTCGGGGAGACCACTGCCCTGCTGTGCGTTGGGCGCCTGGAGCCTCCTGGGACCTAACCCTAACCCTAACCGAACCCCGAACAGGGACCCTCCACCGCAACCTAAGCCTGCCTCGAACCCTAACCCTGCAAGTGAGCCGCCTTCTGGCATGGGCCCTCACTTGAGCCCTCGAGGGAGATCACGAGACTGGAGTCGATTCCGCCCTGGCGACGTCCCTGGACCAAACCCTAACCCTAGCTAAGGCTCCCTCCCCATGGGGACCCAATGCCAACGTCTGGCAACACCACGCGCCTGGGGTCCAGAAGCGGTGCAGGCTGGCTCGGCATGGAACCTGGAAGCTCACCATGTGGTTTCCCAGCCTGTCTGCAGCTGAGCGAGAGGATCCCGGAGGCCTCCTCGAACAGGGGCCGATCGACGTCTGTGGCCTTGGCAGCCAAAGCCGGATCGTGACCGGCACCGTCCCTTGTGTCCTCAACTCAGCCCTTCGGGGAGACCACTGCCCTGCTGTGGGTTCGGCGCCTGGAGCCTCCTGGGACCTAACCCTAACCCTAACCCTACACCGAACTGGGACCCTCCACCGAAACCTAAGCCGGCCTCGAACCCTAAGCCTGCACTTGAGCCGCCTTGCTGCATGGGCCCTCACTTCAGCCCTCGAGGGAGATCACGAGACCGGAGTCGCTTCGGCCCTGGCGACGTCCCTGGACCGAACCCTAACCCTAGCTAAGGCTCTCTCCCCAAGAGGACCCAATGCCAACGTCTGACAACACCACGCGCCTGGCGTCGGGAAGAGGTGCAGGCCGACTCGGCATGGAACCTGGAAGCTCACCATGCCGGATCCCAGGCCCGGCTGCAGCTGCCGAGAGGATTCCGGAGACCTCCTCGACGAGGGGCCCAATCACGTGTGTGGCCCTGGCAGCCAAAGACGGATCCTGACCGGCAGCCTCCCTTGTGCCCTCAACTCAGGCCTTCGGGGAGACCACTGCCCTGCTGTGCGTTGGGCGCCTGGAGCCTCCTGGGACCTAACCCTAACCCTAACCGAACCCCGAACAGGGACCCTCCACCGCAACCTAAGCCTGCCTCGAACCCTAACCCTGCAAGTGAGCCGCCTTCTGGCATGGGCCCTCACTTGAGCCCTCGAGGGAGATCACGAGACTGGAGTCGATTCCGCCCTGGCGACGTCCCTGGACCAAACCCTAACCCTAGCTAAGGCTCCCTCCCCATGGGGACCCAATGCCAACGTCTGGCAACACCACGCGCCTGGGGTCCAGAAGCGGTGCAGGCTGGCTCGGCATGGAACCTGGAAGCTCACCATGTGGTTTCCCAGCCTGTCTGCAGCTGAGCGAGAGGATCCCGGAGGCCTCCTCGAACAGGGGCCGATCGACGTCTGTGGCCTTGGCAGCCAAAGCCGGATCGTGACCGGCACCGTCCCTTGTGTCCTCAACTCAGCCCTTCGGGGAGACCACTGCCCTGCTGTGGGTTCGGCGCCTGGAGCCTCCTGGGACCTAACCCTAACCCTAACCCTACACCGAACTGGGACCCTCCACCGAAACCTAAGCCGGCCTCGAACCCTAAGCCTGCACTTGAGCCGCCTTGCTGCATGGGCCCTCACTTCAGCCCTCGAGGGAGATCACGAGACCGGAGTCGCTTCGGCCCTGGCGACGTCCCTGGACCGAACCCTAACCCTAGCTAAGGCTCTCCCCCCAAGAGGACCCAATGCCAACGTCTGACAACACCACGCGCCTGGCGTCGGGAAGAGGTGCAGGCCGACTCGGCATGGAACCTGGAAGCTCACCATGCCGGATCCCAGGCCCGGCTGCAGCTGCCGAGAGGATTCCGGAGACCTCCTCGACGAGGGGCCCAATCACGTGTGTGGCCCTGGCAGCCAAAGACGGATCCTGACCGGCAGCCTCCCTTGTGCCCTCAACTCAGGCCTTCGGGGAGACCACTGCCCTGCTGTGCGTTGGGCGCCTGGAGCCTCCTGGGACCTAACCCTAACCCTAACCGAACCCCGAACAGGGACCCTCCACCGCAACCTAAGCCTGCCTCGAACCCTAACCCTGCAAGTGAGCCGCCTTCTGGCATGGGCCCTCACTTGAGCCCTCGAGGGAGATCACGAGACTGGAGTCGATTCCGCCCTGGCGACGTCCCTGGACCAAACCCTAACCCTAGCTAAGGCTCCCTCCCCATGGGGACCCAATGCCAACGTCTGGCAACACCACGCGCCTGGGGTCCAGAAGCGGTGCAGGCTGGCTCGGCATGGAACCTGGAAGCTCACCATGTGGTTTCCCAGCCTGTCTGCAGCTGAGCGAGAGGATTCCGGAGGCCTCCTCGAACAGGGGCCGATCGACGTCTGTGGCCTTGGCAGCCAAAGCCGGATCGTGACCGGCACCGTCCCTTGTGTCCTCAACTCAGCCCTTCGGGGAGACCACTGCCCTGCTGTGGGTTCGGCGCCTGGAGCCTCCTGGGACCTAACCCTAACCCTAACCCTACACCGAACTGGGACCCTCCACCGAAACCTAAGCCGGCCTCGAACCCTAAGCCTGCACTTGAGCCGCCTTGCTGCATGGGCCCTCACTTCAGCCCTCGAGGGAGATCACGAGACCGGAGTCGCTTCGGCCCTGGCGACGTCCCTGGACCGAACCCTAACCCTAGCTAAGGCTCTCTCCCCAAGAGGACCCAATGCCAACGTCTGACAACACCACGCGCCTGGCGTCGGGAAGAGGTGCAGGCCGACTCGGCATGGAACCTGGAAGCTCACCATGCCGGATCCCAGGCCCGGCTGCAGCTGCCGAGAGGATTCCGGAGACCTCCTCGACGAGGGGCCCAATCACGTGTGTGGCCCTGGCAGCCAAAGACGGATCCTGACCGGCAGCCTCCCTTGTGCCCTCAACTCAGGCCTTCGGGGAGACCACTGCCCTGCTGTGCGTTGGGCGCCTGGAGCCTCCTGGGACCTAACCCTAACCCTAACCGAACCCCGAACAGGGACCCTCCACCGCAACCTAAGCCTGCCTCGAACCCTAACCCTGCAAGTGAGCCGCCTTCTGGCATGGGCCCTCACTTGAGCCCTCGAGGGAGATCACGAGACTGGAGTCGATTCCGCCCTGGCGACGTCCCTGGACCAAACCCTAACCCTAGCTAAGGCTCCCTCCCCATGGGGACCCAATGCCAACGTCTGGCAACACCACGCGCCTGGGGTCCAGAAGCGGTGCAGGCTGGCTCGGCATGGAACCTGGAAGCTCACCATGTGGTTTCCCAGCCTGTCTGCAGCTGAGCGAGAGGATCCCGGAGGCCTCCTCGAACAGGGGCCGATCGACGTCTGTGGCCTTGGCAGCCAAAGCCGGATCGTGACCGGCACCGTCCCTTGTGTCCTCAACTCAGCCCTTCGGGGAGACCACTGCCCTGCTGTGGGTTCGGCGCCTGGAGCCTCCTGGGACCTAACCCTAACCCTAACCCTACACCGAACTGGGACCCTCCACCGAAACCTAAGCCGGCCTCGAACCCTAAGCCTGCACTTGAGCCGCCTTGCTGCATGGGCCCTCACTTCAGCCCTCGAGGGAGATCACGAGACCGGAGTCGCTTCGGCCCTGGCGACGTCCCTGGACCGAACCCTAACCCTAGCTAAGGCTCTCTCCCCAAGAGGACCCAATGCCAACGTCTGACAACACCACGCGCCTGGCGTCGGGAAGAGGTGCAGGCCGACTCGGCATGGAACCTGGAAGCTCACCATGCCGGATCCCAGGCCCGGCTGCAGCTGCCGAGAGGATTCCGGAGACCTCCTCGACGAGGGGCCCAATCACGTGTGTGGCCCTGGCAGCCAAAGACGGATCCTGACCGGCAGCCTCCCTTGTGCCCTCAACTCAGGCCTTCGGGGAGACCACTGCCCTGCTGTGCGTTGGGCGCCTGGAGCCTCCTGGGACCTAACCCTAACCCTAACCGAACCCCGAACAGGGACCCTCCACCGCAACCTAAGCCTGCCTCGAACCCTAACCCTGCAAGTGAGCCGCCTTCTGGCATGGGCCCTCACTTGAGCCCTCGAGGGAGATCACGAGACTGGAGTCGATTCCGCCCTGGCGACGTCCCTGGACCAAACCCTAACCCTAGCTAAGGCTCCCTCCCCATGGGGACCCAATGCCAACGTCTGGCAACACCACGCGCCTGGGGTCCAGAAGCGGTGCAGGCTGGCTCGGCATGGAACCTGGAAGCTCACCATGTGGTTTCCCAGCCTGTCTGCAGCTGAGCGAGAGGATCCCGGAGGCCTCCTCGAACAGGGGCCGATCGACGTCTGTGGCCTTGGCAGCCAAAGCCGGATCGTGACCGGCACCGTCCCTTGTGTCCTCAACTCAGCCCTTCGGGGAGACCACTGCCCTGCTGTGGGTTCGGCGCCTGGAGCCTCCTGGGACCTAACCCTAACCCTAACCCTACACCGAACTGGGACCCTCCACCGAAACCTAAGCCGGCCTCGAACCCTAAGCCTGCACTTGAGCCGCCTTGCTGCATGGGCCCTCACTTCAGCCCTCGAGGGAGATCACGAGACCGGAGTCGCTTCGGCCCTGGCGACGTCCCTGGACCGAACCCTAACCCTAGCTAAGGCTCTCTCCCCAAGAGGACCCAATGCCAACGTCTGACAACACCACGCGCCTGGCGTCGGGAAGAGGTGCAGGCCGACTCGGCATGGAACCTGGAAGCTCACCATGCCGGATCCCAGGCCCGGCTGCAGCTGCCGAGAGGATTCCGGAGGCCTCCTCGACGAGGGGCCCAATCACGTGTGTGGCCCTGGCAGCCAAAGACGGATCCTGACCGGCAGCCTCCCTTGTGCCCTCAACTCAGGCCTTCGGGGAGACCACTGCCCTGCTGTGGTTTGGGCGCCTGGAGCCTCCTGGGACCTAACCCTAACCCTAACCGAACCCCGAACAGGGACCCTCCACCGCAACCTAAGCCTGCCTCGAACCCTAACCCTGCAAGTGAGCCGCCTTCTGGCATGGGCCCTCACTTGAGCCCTCGAGGGAGATCACGAGACTGGAGTCGATTCCGCCCTGGCGACGTCCCTGGACCAAACCCTAACCCTAGCTAAGGCTCCCTCCCCATGGGGACCCAATGCCAACGTCTGGCAACACCACGGGCCTGGGGTCCAGAAGCGGTGCAGGCTGGCTCGGCATGGAACCTGGAAGCTCACCATGTGGTTTCCCAGCCTGTCTGCAGCTGAGCGAGAGGATTCCGGAGGCCTCCTCGAACAGGGGCCGATCGACGTCTGTGGCCTTGGCAGCCAAAGCCGGATCGTGACCGGCACCGTCCCTTGTGTCCTCAACTCAGCCCTTCGGGGAGACCACTGCCCTGCTGTGGGTTCGGCGCCTGGAGCCTCCTGGGACCTAACCCTAACCCTAACCCTACACCGAACTGGGACCCTCCACCGAAACCTAAGCCGGCCTCGAACCCTAAGCCTGCACTTGAGCCGCCTTGCTGCATGGGCCCTCACTTCAGCCCTCGAGGGAGATCACGAGACCGGAGTCGCTTCGGCCCTGGCGACGTCCCTGGACCGAACCCTAACCCTAGCTAAGGCTCTCTCCCCAAGAGGACCCAATGCCAACGTCTGACAACACCACGCGCCTGGCGTCGGGAAGAGGTGCAGGCCGACTCGGCATGGAACCTGGAAGCTCACCATGCCGGATCCCAGGCCCGGCTGCAGCTGCCGAGAGGATTCCGGAGGCCTCCTCGAAGAGGGGCCCAATCACGTGTGTGGCCCTGGCAGCCAAAGACGGATCCTGACCGGCAGCCTCCCTTGTGCCCTCAACTCAGGCCTTCGGGGAGACCACTGCCCTGCTGTGCGTTGGGCGCCTGGAGCCTCCTGGGACCTAACCCTAACCCTAACCGAACCCCGAACAGGGACCCTCCACCGCAACCTAAGCCTGCCTCGAACCCTAACCCTGCAAGTGAGCCGCCTTCTGGCATGGGCCCTCACTTGAGCCCTCGAGGGAGATCACGAGACTGGAGTCGATTCCGCCCTGGCGACGTCCCTGGACCAAACCCTAACCCTAGCTAAGGCTCCCTCCCCATGGGGACCCAATGCCAACGTCTGGCAACACCACGCGCCTGGGGTCCAGAAGCGGTGCAGGCTGGCTCGGCATGGAACCTGGAAGCTCACCATGTGGTTTCCCAGCCTGTCTGCAGCTGAGCGAGAGGATTCCGGAGGCCTCCTCGAACAGGGGCCGATCGACGTCTGTGGCCTTGGCAGCCAAAGCCGGATCGTGACCGGCACCGTCCCTTGTGTCCTCAACTCAGCCCTTCGGGGAGA
Source organism: Panthera pardus (assembly GCF_024362965.1). NCBI lineage: Eukaryota > Metazoa > Chordata > Mammalia > Carnivora > Felidae > Panthera > Panthera pardus. The sequence goes on from NW_026526919.1 coordinate 324,490, forward strand.
CCACTGCCCTGCTGTGGGTTCGGCGCCTGGAGCCTCCTGGGACCTAACCCTAACCCTAACCCTACACCGAACTGGGACCCTCCACCGAAACCTAAGCCGGCCTCGAACCCTAAGCCTGCACTTGAGCCGCCTTGCTGCATGGGCCCTCACTTCAGCCCTCGAGGGAGATCACGAGACCGGAGTCGCTTCGGCCCTGGCGACGTCCCTGGACCGAACCCTAACCCTAGCTAAGGCTCTATCCCCAAGAGGACCCAATGCCAACGTCTGACAACACCACGCGCCTGGCGTCGGGAAGAGGTGCAGGCCGACTCGGCATGGAACCTGGAAGCTCACCATGCCGGATCCCAGGCCCGGCTGCAGCTGCCGAGAGGATTCCGGAGACCTCCTCGACGAGGGGCCCAATCACGTGTGTGGCCCTGGCAGCCAAAGACGGATCCTGACCGGCAGCCTCCCTTGTGCCCTCAACTCAGGCCTTCGGGGAGACCACTGCCCTGCTGTGCGTTGGGCGCCTGGAGCCTCCTGGGACCTAACCCTAACCCTAACCGAACCCCGAACAGGGACCCTCCACCGCAACCTAAGCCTGCCTCGAACCCTAACCCTGCAAGTGAGCCGCCTTCTGGCATGGGCCCTCACTTGAGCCCTCGAGGGAGATCACGAGACTGGAGTCGATTCCGCCCTGGCGACGTCCCTGGACCAAACCCTAACCCTAGCTAAGGCTCCCTCCCCATGGGGACCCAATGCCAACGTCTGGCAACACCACGCGCCTGGGGTCCAGAAGCGGTGCAGGCTGGCTCGGCATGGAACCTGGAAGCTCACCATGTGGTTTCCCAGCCTGTCTGCAGCTGAGCGAGAGGATCCCGGAGGCCTCCTCGAACAGGGGCCGATCGACGTCTGTGGCCTTGGCAGCCAAAGCCGGATCGTGACCGGCACCGTCCCTTGTGTCCTCAACTCAGCCCTTCGGGGAGACCACTGCCCTGCTGTGGGTTCGGCGCCTGGAGCCTCCTGGGACCTAACCCTAACCCTAACCCTACACCGAACTGGGACCCTCCACCGAAACCTAAGCCGGCCTCGAACCCTAAGCCTGCACTTGAGCCGCCTTGCTGCATGGGCCCTCACTTCAGCCCTCGAGGGAGATCACGAGACCGGAGTCGCTTCGGCCCTGGCGACGTCCCTGGACCGAACCCTAACCCTAGCTAAGGCTCTCTCCCCAAGAGGACCCAATGCCAACGTCTGACAACACCACGCGCCTGGCGTCGGGAAGAGGTGCAGGCCGACTCGGCATGGAACCTGGAAGCTCACCATGCCGGATCCCAGGCCCGGCTGCAGCTGCCGAGAGGATTCCGGAGACCTCCTCGACGAGGGGCCCAATCACGTGTGTGGCCCTGGCAGCCAAAGACGGATCCTGACCGGCAGCCTCCCTTGTGCCCTCAACTCAGGCCTTCGGGGAGACCACTGCCCTGCTGTGCGTTGGGCGCCTGGAGCCTCCTGGGACCTAACCCTAACCCTAACCGAACCCCGAACAGGGACCCTCCACCGCAACCTAAGCCTGCCTCGAACCCTAACCCTGCAAGTGAGCCGCCTTCTGGCATGGGCCCTCACTTGAGCCCTCGAGGGAGATCACGAGACTGGAGTCGATTCCGCCCTGGCGACGTCCCTGGACCAAACCCTAACCCTAGCTAAGGCTCCCTCCCCATGGGGACCCAATGCCAACGTCTGGCAACACCACGCGCCTGGGGTCCAGAAGCGGTGCAGGCTGGCTCGGCATGGAACCTGGAAGCTCACCATGTGGTTTCCCAGCCTGTCTGCAGCTGAGCGAGAGGATCCCGGAGGCCTCCTCGAACAGGGGCCGATCGACGTCTGTGGCCTTGGCAGCCAAAGCCGGATCGTGACCGGCACCGTCCCTTGTGTCCTCAACTCAGCCCTTCGGGGAGACCACTGCCCTGCTGTGGGTTCGGCGCCTGGAGCCTCCTGGGACCTAACCCTAACCCTAACCCTACACCGAACTGGGACCCTCCACCGAAACCTAAGCCGGCCTCGAACCCTAAGCCTGCACTTGAGCCGCCTTGCTGCATGGGCCCTCACTTCAGCCCTCGAGGGAGATCACGAGACCGGAGTCGCTTCGGCCCTGGCGACGTCCCTGGACCGAACCCTAACCCTAGCTAAGGCTCTCTCCCCAAGAGGACCCAATGCCAACGTCTGACAACACCACGCGCCTGGCGTCGGGAAGAGGTGCAGGCCGACTCGGCATGGAACCTGGAAGCTCACCATGCCGGATCCCAGGCCCGGCTGCAGCTGCCGAGAGGATTCCGGAGGCCTCCTCGACGAGGGGCCCAATCACGTGTGTGGCCCTGGCAGCCAAAGACGGATCCTGACCGGCAGCCTCCCTTGTGCCCTCAACTCAGGCCTTCGGGGAGACCACTGCCCTGCTGTGCGTTGGGCGCCTGGAGCCTCCTGGGACCTAACCCTAACCCTAACCGAACCCCGAACAGGGACCCTCCACCGCAACCTAAGCCTGCCTCGAACCCTAACCCTGCAAGTGAGCCGCCTTCTGGCATGGGCCCTCACTTGAGCCCTCGAGGGAGATCACGAGACTGGAGTCGATTCCGCCCTGGCGACGTCCCTGGACCAAACCCTAACCCTAGCTAAGGCTCCCTCCCCATGGGGACCCAATGCCAACGTCTGGCAACACCACGCGCCTGGGGTCCAGAAGCGGTGCAGGCTGGCTCGGCATGGAACCTGGAAGCTCACCATGTGGTTTCCCAGCCTGTCTGCAGCTGAGCGAGAGGATTCCGGAGGCCTCCTCGAACAGGGGCCGATCGACGTCTGTGGCCTTGGCAGCCAAAGCCGGATCGTGACCGGCACCGTCCCTTGTGTCCTCAACTCAGCCCTTCGGGGAGACCACTGCCCTGCTGTGGGTTCGGCGCCTGGAGCCTCCTGGGACCTAACCCTAACCCTAACCCTACACCGAACTGGGACCCTCCACCGAAACCTAAGCCGGCCTCGAACCCTAAGCCTGCACTTGAGCCGCCTTGCTGCATGGGCCCTCACTTCAGCCCTCGAGGGAGATCACGAGACCGGAGTCGCTTCGGCCCTGGCGACGTCCCTGGACCGAACCCTAACCCTAGCTAAGGCTCTCTCCCCAAGAGGACCCAATGCCAACGTCTGACAACACCACGCGCCTGGCGTCGGGAAGAGGTACAGGCCGACTCGGCATGGAACCTGGAAGCTCACCATGCCGGATCCCAGGCCCGGCTGCAGCTGCCGAGAGGATTCCGGAGGCCTCCTCGAAGAGGGGCCCAATCACGTGTGTGGCCCTGGCAGCCAAAGACGGATCCTGACCGGCAGCCTCCCTTGTGCCCTCAACTCAGGCCTTCGGGGAGACCACTGCCCTGCTGTGCGTTGGGCGCCTGGAGCCTCCTGGGACCTAACCCTAACCCTAACCGAACCCCGAACAGGGACCCTCCACCGCAACCTAAGCCTGCCTCGAACCCTAACCCTGCAAGTGAGCCGCCTTCTGGCATGGGCCCTCACTTGAGCCCTCGAGGGAGATCACGAGACTGGAGTCGATTCCGCCCTGGCGACGTCCCTGGACCAAACCCTAACCCTAGCTAAGGCTCCCTCCCCATGGGGACCCAATGCCAACGTCTGGCAACACCACGCGCCTGGGGTCCAGAAGCGGTGCAGGCTGGCTCGGCATGGAACCTGGAAGCTCACCATGTGGTTTCCCAGCCTGTCTGCAGCTGAGCGAGAGGATCCCGGAGGCCTCCTCGAACAGGGGCCGATCGACGTCTGTGGCCTTGGCAGCCAAAGCCGGATCGTGACCGGCACCGTCCCTTGTGTCCTCAACTCAGCCCTTCGGGGAGACCACTGCCCTGCTGTGGGTTCGGCGCCTGGAGCCTCCTGGGACCTAACCCTAACCCTAACCCTACACCGAACTGGGACCCTCCACCGAAACCTAAGCCGGCCTCGAACCCTAAGCCTGCACTTGAGCCGCCTTGCTGCATGGGCCCTCACTTCAGCCCTCGAGGGAGATCACGAGACCGGAGTCGCTTCGGCCCTGGCGACGTCCCTGGACCGAACCCTAACCCTAGCTAAGGCTCTCTCCCCAAGAGGACCCAATGCCAACGTCTGACAACACCACGCGCCTGGCGTCGGGAAGAGGTGCAGGCCGACTCGGCATGGAACCTGGAAGCTCACCATGCCGGATCCCAGGCCCGGCTGCAGCTGCCGAGAGGATTCCGGAGACCTCCTCGACGAGGGGCCCAATCACGTGTGTGGCCCTGGCAGCCAAAGACGGATCCTGACCGGCAGCCTCCCTTGTGCCCTCAACTCAGGCCTTCGGGGAGACCACTGCCCTGCTGTGCGTTGGGCGCCTGGAGCCTCCTGGGACCTAACCCTAACCCTAACCGAACCCCGAACAGGGACCCTCCACCGCAACCTAAGCCTGCCTCGAACCCTAACCCTGCAAGTGAGCCGCCTTCTGGCATGGGCCCTCACTTGAGCCCTCGAGGGAGATCACGAGACTGGAGTCGATTCCGCCCTGGCGACGTCCCTGGACCAAACCCTAACCCTAGCTAAGGCTCCCTCCCCATGGGGACCCAATGCCAACGTCTGGCAACACCACGCGCCTGGGGTCCAGAAGCGGTGCAGGCTGGCTCGGCATGGAACCTGGAAGCTCACCATGTGGTTTCCCAGCCTGTCTGCAGCTGAGCGAGAGGATCCCGGAGGCCTCCTCGAACAGGGGCCGATCGACGTCTGTGGCCTTGGCAGCCAAAGCCGGATCGTGACCGGCACCGTCCCTTGTGTCCTCAACTCAGCCCTTCGGGGAGACCACTGCCCTGCTGTGGGTTCGGCGCCTGGAGCCTCCTGGGACCTAACCCTAACCCTAACCCTACACCGAACTGGGACCCTCCACCGAAACCTAAGCCGGCCTCGAACCCTAAGCCTGCACTTGAGCCGCCTTGCTGCATGGGCCCTCACTTCAGCCCTCGAGGGAGATCACGAGACCGGAGTCGCTTCGGCCCTGGCGACGTCCCTGGACCGAACCCTAACCCTAGCTAAGGCTCTCTCCCCAAGAGGACCCAATGCCAACGTCTGACAACACCACGCGCCTGGCGTCGGGAAGAGGTGCAGGCCGACTCGGCATGGAACCTGGAAGCTCACCATGCCGGATCCCAGGCCCGGCTGCAGCTGCCGAGAGGATTCCGGAGGCCTCCTCGACGAGGGGCCCAATCACGTGTGTGGCCCTGGCAGCCAAAGACGGATCCTGACCGGCAGCCTCCCTTGTGCCCTCAACTCAGGCCTTCGGGGAGACCACTGCCCTGCTGTGGTTTGGGCGCCTGGAGCCTCCTGGGACCTAACCCTAACCCTAACCGAACCCCGAACAGGGACCCTCCACCGCAACCTAAGCCTGCCTCGAACCCTAACCCTGCAAGTGAGCCGCCTTCTGGCATGGGCCCTCACTTGAGCCCTCGAGGGAGATCACGAGACTGGAGTCGATTCCGCCCTGGCGACGTCCCTGGACCAAACCCTAACCCTAGCTAAGGCTCCCTCCCCATGGGGACCCAATGCCAACGTCTGGCAACACCACGCGCCTGGGGTCCAGAAGCGGTGCAGGCTGGCTCGGCATGGAACCTGGAAGCTCACCATGTGGTTTCCCAGCCTGTCTGCAGCTGAGCGAGAGGATTCCGGAGGCCTCCTCGAACAGGGGCCGATCGACGTCTGTGGCCTTGGCAGCCAAAGCCGGATCGTGACCGGCACCGTCCCTTGTGTCCTCAACTCAGCCCTTCGGGGAGACCACTGCCCTGCTGTGGGTTCGGCGCCTGGAGCCTCCTGGGACCTAACCCTAACCCTAACCCTACACCGAACTGGGACCCTCCACCGAAACCTAAGCCGGCCTCGAACCCTAAGCCTGCACTTGAGCCGCCTTGCTGCATGGGCCCTCACTTCAGCCCTCGAGGGAGATCACGAGACCGGAGTCGCTTCGGCCCTGGCGACGTCCCTGGACCGAACCCTAACCCTAGCTAAGGCTCTCTCCCCAAGAGGACCCAATGCCAACGTCTGACAACACCACGCGCCTGGCGTCGGGAAGAGGTGCAGGCCGACTCGGCATGGAACCTGGAAGCTCACCATGCCGGATCCCAGGCCCGGCTGCAGCTGCCGAGAGGATTCCGGAGGCCTCCTCGAAGAGGGGCCCAATCACGTGTGTGGCCCTGGCAGCCAAAGACGGATCCTGACCGGCAGCCTCCCTTGTGCCCTCAACTCAGGCCTTCGGGGAGACCACTGCCCTGCTGTGGGTTGGGCGCCTGGAGCCTCCTGGGACCTAACCCTAACCCTAACCGTACCCCGAACAGGGACCCTCCACCGCAACCTAAGCCTGCGTCGAACCCTAACCCTGCAAGTGAGCCGCCTTCTGGCATGGGCCCTCACTTGAGCCCTCGAGGGAGATCACGAGACTGGAGTCGATTCCGCCCTGGCGACGTCCCTGGACCAAACCCTAACCCTAGCTAAGGCTCCCTCCCCATGGGGACCCAATGCCAACGTCTGGCAACACCACGCGCCTGGGGTCCAGAAGCGGTGCAGGCTGGCTCGGCATGGAACCTGGAAGCTCACCATGTGGTTTCCCAGCCTGTCTGCAGCTGAGCGAGAGGATTCCGGAGGCCTCCTCGAACAGGGGCCGATCGACGTCTGTGGCCTTGGCAGCCAAAGCCGGATCGTGACCGGCACCGTCCCTTGTGTCCTCAACTCAGCCCTTCGGGGAGACCACTGCCCTGCTGTGGGTTCGGCGCCTGGAGCCTCCTGGGACCTAACCCTAACCCTAACCCTACACCGAATTGGGACCCTCCACCGAAACCTAAGCCGGCCTCGAACCCTAAGCCTGCACTTGAGCCGCCTTGCTGCATGGGCCCTCACTTCAGCCCTCGAGGGAGATCACGAGACCGGAGTCGCTTCGGCCCTGGCGACGTCCCTGGACCGAACCCTAACCCTAGCTAAGGCTCTCCCCCCAAGAGGACCCAATGCCAACGTCTGACAACACCACGCGCCTGGCGTCGGGAAGAGGTGCAGGCCGACTCGGCATGGAACCTGGAAGCTCACCATGCCGGATCCCAGGCCCGGCTGCAGCTGCCGAGTGGATTCCGGAGGCCTCCTCGACGAGGGGCCCAATCACGTGTGTGGCCCTGGCAGCCAAAGACGGATCCTGACCGGCAGCCTCCCTTGTGCCCTCAACTCAGGCCTTCGGGGAGACCACTGCCCTGCTGTGCGTTGGGCGCCTGGAGCCTCCTGGGACCTAACCCTAACCCTAACCGAACCCCGAACAGGGACCCTCCACCGCAACCTAAGCCTGCCTCGAACCCTAACCCTGCAAGTGAGCCGCCTTCTGGCATGGGCCCTCACTTGAGCCCTCGAGGGAGATCACGAGACTGGAGTCGATTCCGCCCTGGCGACGTCCCTGGACCAAACCCTAACCCTAGCTAAGGCTCCCTCCCCATGGGGACCCAATGCCAACGTCTGGCAACACCACGCGCCTGGGGTCCAGAAGCGGTGCAGGCTGGCTCGGCATGGAACCTGGAAGCTCACCATGTGGTTTCCCAGCCTGTCTGCAGCTGAGCGAGAGGATCCCGGAGGCCTCCTCGAACAGGGGCCGATCGACGTCTGTGGCCTTGGCAGCCAAAGCCGGATCGTGACCGGCACCGTCCCTTGTGTCCTCAACTCAGCCCTTCGGGGAGACCACTGCCCTGCTGTGGGTTCGGCGCCTGGAGCCTCCTGGGACCTAACCCTAACCCTAACCCTACACCGAACTGGGACCCTCCACCGAAACCTAAGCCGGCCTCGAACCCTAAGCCTGCACTTGAGCCGCCTTGCTGCATGGGCCCTCACTTCAGCCCTCGAGGGAGATCACGAGACCGGAGTCGCTTCGGCCCTGGCGACGTCCCTGGACCGAACCCTAACCCTAGCTAAGGCTCTCTCCCCAAGAGGACCCAATGCCAACGTCTGACAACACCACGCGCCTGGCGTCGGGAAGAGGTGCAGGCCGACTCGGCATGGAACCTGGAAGCTCACCATGCCGGATCCCAGGCCCGGCTGCAGCTGCCGAGAGGATTCCGGAGACCTCCTCGACGAGGGGCCCAATCACGTGTGTGGCCCTGGCAGCCAAAGACGGATCCTGACCGGCAGCCTCCCTTGTGCCCTCAACTCAGGCCTTCGGGGAGACCACTGCCCTGCTGTGGGTTGGGCGCCTGGAGCCTCCTGGGACCTAACCCTAACCCTAACCGAACCCCGAACAGGGACCCTCCACCGCAACCTAAGCCTGCCTCGAACCCTAACCCTGCAAGTGAGCCGCCTTCTGGCATGGGCCCTCACTTGAGCCCTCGAGGGAGATCACGAGACTGGAGTCGATTCCGCCCTGGCGACGTCCCTGGACCAAACCCTAACCCTAGCTAAGGCTCCCTCCCCATGGGGACCCAATGCCAACGTCTGGCAACACCACGCGCCTGGGGTCCAGAAGCGGTGCAGGCTGGCTCGGCATGGAACCTGGAAGCTCACCATGTGGTTTCCCAGCCTGTCTGCAGCTGAGCGAGAGGATCCCGGAGGCCTCCTCGAACAGGGGCCGATCGACGTCTGTGGCCTTGGCAGCCAAAGCCGGATCGTGACCGGCACCGTCCCTTGTGTCCTCAACTCAGCCCTTCGGGGAGACCACTGCCCTGCTGTGGGTTCGGCGCCTGGAGCCTCCTGGGACCTAACCCTAACCCTAACCCTACACCGAACTGGGACCCTCCACCGAAACCTAAGCCGGCCTCGAACCCTAAGCCTGCACTTGAGCCGCCTTGCTGCATGGGCCCTCACTTCAGCCCTCGAGGGAGATCACGAGACCGGAGTCGCTTCGGCCCTGGCGACGTCCCTGGACCGAACCCTAACCCTAGCTAAGGCTCTCCCCCCAAGAGGACCCAATGCCAACGTCTGACAACACCACGCGCCTGGCGTCGGGAAGAGGTGCAGGCCGACTCGGCATGGAACCTGGAAGCTCACCATGCCGGATCCCAGGCCCGGCTGCAGCTGCCGAGAGGATTCCGGAGGCCTCCTCGACGAGGGGCCCAATCACGTGTGTGGCCCTGGCAGCCAAAGACGGATCCTGACCGGCAGCCTCCCTTGTGCCCTCAACTCAGGCCTTCGGGGAGACCACTGCCCTGCTGTGGGTTGGGCGCCTGGAGCCTCCTGGGACCTAACCCTAACCCTAACCGAACCCCGAACAGGGACCCTCCACCGCAACCTAAGCCTGCCTCGAACCCTAACCCTGCAAGTGAGCCGCCTTCTGGCATGGGCCCTCACTTGAGCCCTCGAGGGAGATCACGAGACTGGAGTCGATTCCGCCCTGGCGACGTCCCTGGACCGAACCCTAACCCTAGCTAAGGCTCTCCCCCCAAGAGGACCCAATGCCAACGTCTGACAACACCACGCGCCTGGCGTCGGGAAGAGGTGCAGGCCGACTCGGCATGGAACCTGGAAGCTCACCATGCCGGATCCCAGGCCCGGCTGCAGCTGCCGAGTGGATTCCGGAGGCCTCCTCGACGAGGGGCCCAATCACGTGTGTGGCCCTGGCAGCCAAAGACGGATCCTGACCGGCAGCCTCCCTTGTGCCCTCAACTCAGGCCTTCGGGGAGACCACTGCCCTGCTGTGCGTTGGGCGCCTGGAGCCTCCTGGGACCTAACCCTAACCCTAACCGAACCCCGAACAGGGACCCTCCACCGCAACCTAAGCCTGCCTCGAACCCTAACCCTGCAAGTGAGCCGCCTTCTGGCATGGGCCCTCACTTGAGCCCTCGAGGGAGATCACGAGACTGGAGTCGATTCCGCCCTGGCGACGTCCCTGGACCAAACCCTAACCCTAGCTAAGGCTCCCTCCCCATGGGGACCCAATGCCAACGTCTGGCAACACCACGCGCCTGGGGTCCAGAAGCGGTGCAGGCTGGCTCGGCATGGAACCTGGAAGCTCACCATGTGGTTTCCCAGCCTGTCTGCAGCTGAGCGAGAGGATCCCGGAGGCCTCCTCGAACAGGGGCCGATCGACGTCTGTGGCCTTGGCAGCCAAAGCCGGATCGTGACCGGCACCGTCCCTTGTGTCCTCAACTCAGCCCTTCGGGGAGACCACTGCCCTGCTGTGGGTTCGGCGCCTGGAGCCTCCTGGGACCTAACCCTAACCCTAACCCTACACCGAACTGGGACCCTCCACCGAAACCTAAGCCGGCCTCGAACCCTAAGCCTGCACTTGAGCCGCCTTGCTGCATGGGCCCTCACTTCAGCCCTCGAGGGAGATCACGAGACCGGAGTCGCTTCGGCCCTGGCGACGTCCCTGGACCGAACCCTAACCCTAGCTAAGGCTCTCTCCCCAAGAGGACCCAATGCCAACGTCTGACAACACCACGCGCCTGGCGTCGGGAAGAGGTGCAGGCCGACTCGGCATGGAACCTGGAAGCTCACCATGCCGGATCCCAGGCCCGGCTGCAGCTGCCGAGAGGATTCCGGAGGCCTCCTCGACGAGGGGCCCAATCACGTGTGTGGCCCTGGCAGCCAAAGACGGATCCTGACCGGCAGCCTCCCTTGTGCCCTCAACTCAGGCCTTCGGGGAGACCACTGCCCTGCTGTGGTTTGGGCGCCTGGAGCCTCCTGGGACCTAACCCTAACCCTAACCGAACCCCGAACAGGGACCCTCCACCGCAACCTAAGCCTGCCTCGAACCCTAACCCTGCAAGTGAGCCGCCTTCTGGCATGGGCCCTCACTTGAGCCCTCGAGGGAGATCACGAGACTGGAGTCGATTCCGCCCTGGCGACGTCCCTGGACCAAACCCTAACCCTAGCTAAGGCTCCCTCCCCATGGGGACCCAATGCCAACGTCTGGCAACACCACGCGCCTGGGGTCCAGAAGCGGTGCAGGCTGGCTCGGCATGGAACCTGGAAGCTCACCATGTGGTTTCCCAGCCTGTCTGCAGCTGAGCGAGAGGATTCCGGAGGCCTCCTCGAACAGGGGCCGATCGACGTCTGTGGCCTTGGCAGCCAAAGCCGGATCGTGACCGGCACCGTCCCTTGTGTCCTCAACTCAGCCCTTCGGGGAGACCACTGCCCTGCTGTGGGTTCGGCGCCTGGAGCCTCCTGGGACCTAACCCTAACCCTAACCCTACACCGAACTGGGACCCTCCACCGAAACCTAAGCCGGCCTCGAACCCTAAGCCTGCACTTGAGCCGCCTTGCTGCATGGGCCCTCACTTCAGCCCTCGAGGGAGATCACGAGACCGGAGTCGCTTCGGCCCTGGCGACGTCCCTGGACCGAACCCTAACCCTAGCTAAGGCTCTCTCCCCAAGAGGACCCAATGCCAACGTCTGACAACACCACGCGCCTGGCGTCGGGAAGAGGTGCAGGCCGACTCGGCATGGAACCTGGAAGCTCACCATGCCGGATCCCAGGCCCGGCTGCAGCTGCCGAGAGGATTCCGGAGGCCTCCTCGAAGAGGGGCCCAATCACGTGTGTGGCCCTGGCAGCCAAAGACGGATCCTGACCGGCAGCCTCCCTTGTGCCCTCAACTCAGGCCTTCGGGGAGACCACTGCCCTGCTGTGGGTTGGGCGCCTGGAGCCTCCTGGGACCTAACCCTAACCCTAACCGTACCCCGAACAGGGACCCTCCACCGCAACCTAAGCCTGCGTCGAACCCTAACCCTGCAAGTGAGCCGCCTTCTGGCATGGGCCCTCACTTGAGCCCTCGAGGGAGATCACGAGACTGGAGTCGATTCCGCCCTGGCGACGTCCCTGGACCAAACCCTAACCCTAGCTAAGGCTCCCTCCCCATGGGGACCCAATGCCAACGTCTGGCAACACCACGCGCCTGGGGTCCAGAAGCGGTGCAGGCTGGCTCGGCATGGAACCTGGAAGCTCACCATGTGGTTTCCCAGCCTGTCTGCAGCTGAGCGAGAGGATTCCGGAGGCCTCCTCGAACAGGGGCCGATCGACGTCTGTGGCCTTGGCAGCCAAAGCCGGATCGTGACCGGCACCGTCCCTTGTGTCCTCAACTCAGCCCTTCGGGGAGACCACTGCCCTGCTGTGGGTTCGGCGCCTGGAGCCTCCTGGGACCTAACCCTAACCCTAACCCTACACCGAACTGGGACCCTCCACCGAAACCTAAGCCGGCCTCGAACCCTAAGCCTGCACTTGAGCCGCCTTGCTGCATGGGCCCTCACTTCAGCCCTCGAGGGAGATCACGAGACCGGAGTCGCTTCGGCCCTGGCGACGTCCCTGGACCGAACCCTAACCCTAGCTAAGGCTCTCCCCCCAAGAGGACCCAATGCCAACGTCTGACAACACCACGCGCCTGGCGTCGGGAAGAGGTGCAGGCCGACTCGGCATGGAACCTGGAAGCTCACCATGCCGGATCCCAGGCCCGGCTGCAGCTGCCGAGTGGATTCCGGAGGCCTCCTCGACGAGGGGCCCAATCACGTGTGTGGCCCTGGCAGCCAAAGACGGATCCTGACCGGCAGCCTCCCTTGTGCCCTCAACTCAGGCCTTCGGGGAGACCACTGCCCTGCTGTGCGTTGGGCGCCTGGAGCCTCCTGGGACCTAACCCTAACCCTAACCGAACCCCGAACAGGGACCCTCCACCGCAACCTAAGCCTGCCTCGAACCCTAACCCTGCAAGTGAGCCGCCTTCTGGCATGGGCCCTCACTTGAGCCCTCGAGGGAGATCACGAGACTGGAGTCGATTCCGCCCTGGCGACGTCCCTGGACCAAACCCTAACCCTAGCTAAGGCTCCCTCCCCATGGGGACCCAATGCCAACGTCTGGCAACACCACGCGCCTGGGGTCCAGAAGCGGTGCAGGCTGGCTCGGCATGGAACCTGGAAGCTCACCATGTGGTTTCCCAGCCTGTCTGCAGCTGAGCGAGAGGATCCCGGAGGCCTCCTCGAACAGGGGCCGATCGACGTCTGTGGCCTTGGCAGCCAAAGCCGGATCGTGACCGGCACCGTCCCTTGTGTCCTCAACTCAGCCCTTCGGGGAGACCACTGCCCTGCTGTGGGTTCGGCGCCTGGAGCCTCCTGGGACCTAACCCTAACCCTAACCCTACACCGAACTGGGACCCTCCACCGAAACCTAAGCCGGCCTCGAACCCTAAGCCTGCACTTGAGCCGCCTTGCTGCATGGGCCCTCACTTCAGCCCTCGAGGGAGATCACGAGACCGGAGTCGCTTCGGCCCTGGCGACGTCCCTGGACCGAACCCTAACCCTAGCTAAGGCTCTCTCCCCAAGAGGACCCAATGCCAACGTCTGACAACACCACGCGCCTGGCGTCGGGAAGAGGTGCAGGCCGACTCGGCATGGAACCTGGAAGCTCACCATGCCGGATCCCAGGCCCGGCTGCAGCTGCCGAGAGGATTCCGGAGACCTCCTCGACGAGGGGCCCAATCACGTGTGTGGCCCTGGCAGCCAAAGACGGATCCTGACCGGCAGCCTCCCTTGTGCCCTCAACTCAGGCCTTCGGGGAGACCACTGCCCTGCTGTGGGTTGGGCGCCTGGAGCCTCCTGGGACCTAACCCTAACCCTAACCGAACCCCGAACAGGGACCCTCCACCGCAACCTAAGCCTGCCTCGAACCCTACCCCTGCAAGTGAGCCGCCTTCTGGCATGGGCCCTCACTTGAGCCCTCGAGGGAGATCACGAGACTGGAGTCGATTCCGCCCTGGCGACGTCCCTGGACCAAACCCTAACCCTAGCTAAGGCTCCCTCCCCATGGGGACCCAATGCCAACGTCTGGCAACACCACGCGCCTGGGGTCCAGAAGCGGTGCAGGCTGGCTCGGCATGGAACCTGGAAGCTCACCATGTGGTTTCCCAGCCTGTCTGCAGCTGAGCGAGAGGATTCCGGAGGCCTCCTCGAACAGGGGCCGATCGACGTCTGTGGCCTTGGCAGCCAAAGCCGGATCGTGACCGGCACCGTCCCTTGTGTCCTCAACTCAGCCCTTCGGGGAGACCACTGCCCTGCTGTGGGTTCGGCGCCTGGAGCCTCCTGGGACCTAACCCTAACCCTAACCCTACACCGAACTGGGACCCTCCACCGAAACCTAAGCCGGCCTCGAACCCTAAGCCTGCACTTGAGCCGCCTTGCTGCATGGGCCCTCACTTCAGCCCTCGAGGGAGATCACGAGACCGGAGTCGCTTCGGCCCTGGCGACGTCCCTGGACCGAACCCTAACCCTAGCTAAGGCTCTCCCCCCAAGAGGACCCAATGCCAACGTCTGACAACACCACGCGCCTGGCGTCGGGAAGAGGTGCAGGCCGACTCGGCATGGAACCTGGAAGCTCACCATGCCGGATCCCAGGCCCGGCTGCAGCTGCCGAGAGGATTCCGGAGGCCTCCTCGACGAGGGGCCCAATCACGTGTGTGGCCCTGGCAGCCAAAGACGGATCCTGACCGGCAGCCTCCCTTGTGCCCTCAACTCAGGCCTTCGGGGAGACCACTGCCCTGCTGTGGGTTGGGCGCCTGGAGCCTCCTGGGACCTAACCCTAACCCTAACCGAACCCCGAACAGGGACCCTCCACCGCAACCTAAGCCTGCCTCGAACCCTAACCCTGCAAGTGAGCCGCCTTCTGGCATGGGCCCTCACTTGAGCCCTCGAGGGAGATCACGAGACTGGAGTCGATTCCGCCCTGGCGACGTCCCTGGACCAAACCCTAACCCTAGCTAAGGCTCCCTCCCCATGGGGACCCAATGCCAACGTCTGGCAACACCACGCGCCTGGGGTCCAGAAGCGGTGCAGGCTGGCTCGGCATGGAACCTGGAAGCTCACCATGTGGTTTCCCAGCCTGTCTGCAGCTGAGCGAGAGGATCCCGGAGGCCTCCTCGAACAGGGGCCGATCGACGTCTGTGGCCTTGGCAGCCAAAGCCGGATCGTGACCGGCACCGTCCCTTGTGTCCTCAACTCAGCCCTTCGGGGAGACCACTGCCCTGCTGTGGGTTCGGCGCCTGGAGCCTCCTGGGACCTAACCCTAACCCTAACCCTACACCGAACTGGGACCCTCCACCGAAACCTAAGCCGGCCTCGAACCCTAAGCCTGCACTTGAGCCGCCTTGCTGCATGGGCCCTCACTTCAGCCCTCGAGGGAGATCACGAGACCGGAGTCGCTTCGGCCCTGGCGACGTCCCTGGACCGAACCCTAACCCTAGCTAAGGCTCTCTCCCCAAGAGGACCCAATGCCAACGTCTGACAACACCACGCGCCTGGCGTCGGGAAGAGGTGCAGGCCGACTCGGCATGGAACCTGGAAGCTCACCATGCCGGATCCCAGGCCCGGCTGCAGCTGCCGAGAGGATTCCGGAGACCTCCTCGACGAGGGGCCCAATCACGTGTGTGGCCCTGGCAGCCAAAGACGGATCCTGACCGGCAGCCTCCCTTGTGCCCTCAACTCAGGCCTTCGGGGAGACCACTGCCCTGCTGTGCGTTGGGCGCCTGGAGCCTCCTGGGACCTAACCCTAACCCTAACCGAACCCCGAACAGGGACCCTCCACCGCAACCTAAGCCTGCCTCGAACCCTAACCCTGCAAGTGAGCCGCCTTCTGGCATGGGCCCTCACTTGAGCCCTCGAGGGAGATCACGAGACTGGAGTCGATTCCGCCCTGGCGACGTCCCTGGACCAAACCCTAACCCTAGCTAAGGCTCCCTCCCCATGGGGACCCAATGCCAACGTCTGGCAACACCACGCGCCTGGGGTCCAGAAGCGGTGCAGGCTGGCTCGGCATGGAACCTGGAAGCTCACCATGTGGTTTCCCAGCCTGTCTGCAGCTGAGCGAGAGGATCCCGGAGGCCTCCTCGAACAGGGGCCGATCGACGTCTGTGGCCTTGGCAGCCAAAGCCGGATCGTGACCGGCACCGTCCCTTGTGTCCTCAATTCAGCCCTTCGGGGAGACCACTGCCCTGCTGTGGGTTCGGCGCCTGGAGCCTCCTGGGACCTAACCCTAACCCTAACCCTACACCGAACTGGGACCCTCCACCGAAACCTAAGCCGGCCTCGAACCCTAAGCCTGCACTTGAGCCGCCTTGCTGCATGGGCCCTCACTTCAGCCCTCGAGGGAGATCACGAGACCGGAGTCGCTTCGGCCCTGGCGACGTCCCTGGACCGAACCCTAACCCTAGCTAAGGCTCTCTCCCCAAGAGGACCCAATGCCAACGTCTGACAACACCACGCGCCTGGCGTCGGGAAGAGGTGCAGGCCGACTCGGCATGGAACCTGGAAGCTCACCATGCCGGATCCCAGGCCCGGCTGCAGCTGCCGAGAGGATTCCGGAGACCTCCTCGACGAGGGGCCCAATCACGTGTGTGGCCCTGGCAGCCAAAGACGGATCCTGACCGGCAGCCTCCCTTGTGCCCTCAACTCAGGCCTTCGGGGAGACCACTGCCCTGCTGTGCGTTGGGCGCCTGGAGCCTCCTGGGACCTAACCCTAACCCTAACCGAACCCCGAACAGGGACCCTCCACCGCAACCTAAGCCTGCCTCGAACCCTAACCCTGCAAGTGAGCCGCCTTCTGGCATGGGCCCTCACTTGAGCCCTCGAGGGAGATCACGAGACTGGAGTCGATTCCGCCCTGGCGACGTCCCTGGACCAAACCCTAACCCTAGCTAAGGCTCCCTCCCCATGGGGACCCAATGCCAACGTCTGGCAACACCACGCGCCTGGGGTCCAGAAGCGGTGCAGGCTGGCTCGGCATGGAACCTGGAAGCTCACCATGTGGTTTCCCAGCCTGTCTGCAGCTGAGCGAGAGGATCCCGGAGGCCTCCTCGAACAGGGGCCGATCGACGTCTGTGGCCTTGGCAGCCAAAGCCGGATCGTGACCGGCACCGTCCCTTGTGTCCTCAACTCAGCCCTTCGGGGAGACCACTGCCCTGCTGTGGGTTCGGCGCCTGGAGCCTCCTGGGACCTAACCCTAACCCTAACCCTACACCGAACTGGGACCCTCCACCGAAACCTAAGCCGGCCTCGAACCCTAAGCCTGCACTTGAGCCGCCTTGCTGCATGGGCCCTCACTTCAGCCCTCGAGGGAGATCACGAGACCGGAGTCGCTTCGGCCCTGGCGACGTCCCTGGACCGAACCCTAACCCTAGCTAAGGCTCTCTCCCCAAGAGGACCCAATGCCAACGTCTGACAACACCACGCGCCTGGCGTCGGGAAGAGGTGCAGGCCGACTCGGCATGGAACCTGGAAGCTCACCATGCCGGATCCCAGGCCCGGCTGCAGCTGCCGAGAGGATTCCGGAGACCTCCTCGACGAGGGGCCCAATCACGTGTGTGGCCCTGGCAGCCAAAGACGGATCCTGACCGGCAGCCTCCCTTGTGCCCTCAACTCAGGCCTTCGGGGAGACCACTGCCCTGCTGTGCGTTGGGCGCCTGGAGCCTCCTGGGATCTAACCCTAACCCTAACCGAACCCCGAACAGGGACCCTCCACCGCAACCTAAGCCTGCCTCGAACCCTAACCCTGCAAGTGAGCCGCCTTCTGGCATGGGCCCTCACTTGAGCCCTCGAGGGAGATCACGAGACTGGAGTCGATTCCGCCCTGGCGACGTCCCTGGACCAAACCCTAACCCTAGCTAAGGCTCCCTCCCCATGGGGACCCAATGCCAACGTCTGGCAACACCACGCGCCTGGGGTCCAGAAGCGGTGCAGGCTGGCTCGGCATGGAACCTGGAAGCTCACCATGTGGTTTCCCAGCCTGTCTGCAGCTGAGCGAGAGGATCCCGGAGGCCTCCTCGAACAGGGGCCGATCGACGTCTGTGGCCTTGGCAGCCAAAGCCGGATCGTGACCGGCACCGTCCCTTGTGTCCTCAACTCAGCCCTTCGGGGAGACCACTGCCCTGCTGTGGGTTCGGCGCCTGGAGCCTCCTGGGACCTAACCCTAACCCTAACCCTACACCGAACTGGGACCCTCCACCGAAACCTAAGCCGGCCTCGAACCCTAAGCCTGCACTTGAGCCGCCTTGCTGCATGGGCCCTCACTTCAGCCCTCGAGGGAGATCACGAGACCGGAGTCGCTTCGGCCCTGGCGACGTCCCTGGACCGAACCCTAACCCTAGCTAAGGCTCTCTCCCCAAGAGGACCCAATGCCAACGTCTGACAACACCACGCGCCTGGCGTCGGGAAGAGGTGCAGACCGACTCGGCATGGAACCTGGAAGCTCACCATGCCGGATCCCAGGCCCGGCTGCAGCTGCCGAGAGGATTCCGGAGACCTCCTCGACGAGGGGCCCAATCACGTGTGTGGCCCTGGCAGCCAAAGACGGATCCTGACCGGCAGCCTCCCTTGTGCCCTCAACTCAGGCCTTCGGGGAGACCACTGCCCTGCTGTGCGTTGGGCGCCTGGAGCCTCCTGGGACCTAACCCTAACCCTAACCGAACCCCGAACAGGGACCCTCCACCGCAACCTAAGCCTGCCTCGAACCCTAACCCTGCAAGTGAGCCGCCTTCTGGCATGGGCCCTCACTTGAGCCCTCGAGGGAGATCACGAGACTGGAGTCGATTCCGCCCTGGCGACGTCCCTGGACCAAACCCTAACCCTAGCTAAGGCTCCCTCCCCATGGGGACCCAATGCCAACGTCTGGCAACACCACGCGCCTGGGGTCCAGAAGCGGTGCAGGCTGGCTCGGCATGTGACCTGGAAGCTCACCATGTGGTTTCCCAGCCTGTCTGCAGCTGAGCGAGAGGATCCCGGAGGCCTCCTCGAACAGGGGCCGATCGACGTCTGTGGCCTTGGCAGCCAAAGCCGGATCGTGACCGGCACCGTCCCTTGTGTCCTCAACTCAGCCCTTCGGGGAGACCACTGCCCTGCTGTGGGTTCGGCGCCTGGAGCCTCCTGGGACCTAACCCTAACCCTAACCCTACACCGAACTGGGACCCTCCACCGAAACCTAAGCCGGCCTCGAACCCTAAGCCTGCACTTGAGCCGCCTTGCTGCATGGGCCCTCACTTCAGCCCTCGAGGGAGATCACGAGACCGGAGTCGCTTCGGCCCTGGCGACGTCCCTGGACCGAACCCTAACCCTAGCTAAGGCTCTCCCCCCAAGAGGACCCAATGCCAACGTCTGACAACACCACGCGCCTGGCGTCGGGAAGAGGTGCAGGCCGACTCGGCATGGAACCTGGAAGCTCACCATGCCGGATCCCAGGCCCGGCTGCAGCTGCCGAGAGGATTCCGGAGACCTCCTCGACGAGGGGCCCAATCACGTGTGTGGCCCTGGCAGCCAAAGACGGATCCTGACCGGCAGCCTCCCTTGTGCCCTCAACTCAGGCCTTCGGGGAGACCACTGCCCTGCTGTGCGTTGGGCGCCTGGAGCCTCCTGGGACCTAACCCTAACCCTAACCGAACCCCGAACAGGGACCCTCCACCGCAACCTAAGCCTGCCTCGAACCCTAACCCTGCAAGTGAGCCGCCTTCTGGCATGGGCCCTCACTTGAGCCCTCGAGGGAGATCACGAGACTGGAGTCGATTCCGCCCTGGCGACGTCCCTGGACCAAACCCTAACCCTAGCTAAGGCTCCCTCCCCATGGGGACCCAATGCCAACGTCTGGCAACACCACGCGCCTGGGGTCCAGAAGCGGTGCAGGCTGGCTCGGCATGGAACCTGGAAGCTCACCATGTGGTTTCCCAGCCTGTCTGCAGCTGAGCGAGAGGATTCCGGAGGCCTCCTCGAACAGGGGCCGATCGACGTCTGTGGCCTTGGCAGCCAAAGCCGGATCGTGACCGGCACCGTCCCTTGTGTCCTCAACTCAGCCCTTCGGGGAGACCACTGCCCTGCTGTGGGTTCGGCGCCTGGAGCCTCCTGGGACCTAACCCTAACCCTAACCCTACACCGAACTGGGACCCTCCACCGAAACCTAAGCCGGCCTCGAACCCTAAGCCTGCACTTGAGCCGCCTTGCTGCATGGGCCCTCACTTCAGCCCTCGAGGGAGATCACGAGACCGGAGTCGCTTCGGCCCTGGCGACGTCCCTGGACCGAACCCTAACCCTAGCTAAGGCTCTCTCCCCAAGAGGACCCAATGCCAACGTCTGACAACACCACGCGCCTGGCGTCGGGAAGAGGTGCAGGCCGACTCGGCATGGAACCTGGAAGCTCACCATGCCGGATCCCAGGCCCGGCTGCAGCTGCCGAGAGGATTCCGGAGACCTCCTCGACGAGGGGCCCAATCACGTGTGTGGCCCTGGCAGCCAAAGACGGATCCTGACCGGCAGCCTCCCTTGTGCCCTCAACTCAGGCCTTCGAGGAGACCACTGCCCTGCTGTGCGTTGGGCGCCTGGAGCCTCCTGGGACCTAACCCTAACCCTAACCGAACCCCGAACAGGGACCCTCCACCGCAACCTAAGCCTGCCTCGAACCCTAACCCTGCAAGTGAGCCGCCTTCTGGCATGGGCCCTCACTTGAGCCCTCGAGGGAGATCACGAGACTGGAGTCGATTCCGCCCTGGCGACGTCCCTGGACCAAACCCTAACCCTAGCTAAGGCTCCCTCCCCATGGGGACCCAATGCCAACGTCTGGCAACACCACGCGCCTGGGGTCCAGAAGCGGTGCAGGCTGGCTCGGCATGGAACCTGGAAGCTCACCATGTGGTTTCCCAGCCTGTCTGCAGCTGAGCGAGAGGATCCCGGAGGCCTCCTCGAACAGGGGCCGATCGACGTCTGTGGCCTTGGCAGCCAAAGCCGGATCGTGACCGGCACCGTCCCTTGTGTCCTCAACTCAGCCCTTCGGGGAGACCACTGCCCTGCTGTGGGTTCGGCGCCTGGAGCCTCCTGGGACCTAACCCTAACCCTAACCCTACACCGAACTGGGACCCTCCACCGAAACCTAAGCCGGCCTCGAACCCTAAGCCTGCACTTGAGCCGCCTTGCTGCATGGGCCCTCACTTCAGCCCTCGAGGGAGATCACGAGACCGGAGTCGCTTCGGCCCTGGCGACGTCCCTGGACCGAACCCTAACCCTAGCTAAGGCTCTCCCCCCAAGAGGACCCAATGCCAACGTCTGACAACACCACGCGCCTGGCGTCGGGAAGAGGTGCAGGCCGACTCGGCATGGAACCTGGAAGCTCACCATGCCGGATCCCAGGCCCGGCTGCAGCTGCCGAGAGGATTCCGGAGACCTCCTCGACGAGGGGCCCAATCACGTGTGTGGCCCTGGCAGCCAAAGACGGATCCTGACCGGCAGCCTCCCTTGTGCCCTCAACTCAGGCCTTCGGGGAGACCACTGCCCTGCTGTGCGTTGGGCGCCTGGAGCCTCCTGGGACCTAACCCTAACCCTAACCGAACCCCGAACAGGGACCCTCCACCGCAACCTAAGCCTGCCTCGAACCCTAACCCTGCAAGTGAGCCGCCTTCTGGCATGGGCCCTCACTTGAGCCCTCGAGGGAGATCACGAGACTGGAGTCGATTCCGCCCTGGCGACGTCCCTGGACCAAACCCTAACCCTAGCTAAGGCTCCCTCCCCATGGGGACCCAATGCCAACGTCTGGCAACACCACGCGCCTGGGGTCCAGAAGCGGTGCAGGCTGGCTCGGCATGGAACCTGGAAGCTCACCATGTGGTTTCCCAGCCTGTCTGCAGCTGAGCGAGAGGATTCCGGAGGCCTCCTCGAACAGGGGCCGATCGACGTCTGTGGCCTTGGCAGCCAAAGCCGGATCGTGACCGGCACCGTCCCTTGTGTCCTCAACTCAGCCCTTCGGGGAGACCACTGCCCTGCTGTGGGTTCGGCGCCTGGAGCCTCCTGGGACCTAACCCTAACCCTAACCCTACACCGAACTGGGACCCTCCACCGAAACCTAAGCCGGCCTCGAACCCTAAGCCTGCACTTGAGCCGCCTTGCTGCATGGGCCCTCACTTCAGCCCTCGAGGGAGATCACGAGACCGGAGTCGCTTCGGCCCTGGCGACGTCCCTGGACCGAACCCTAACCCTAGCTAAGGCTCTCTCCCCAAGAGGACCCAATGCCAACGTCTGACAACACCACGCGCCTGGCGTCGGGAAGAGGTGCAGGCCGACTCGGCATGGAACCTGGAAGCTCACCATGCCGGATCCCAGGCCCGGCTGCAGCTGCCGAGAGGATTCCGGAGACCTCCTCGACGAGGGGCCCAATCACGTGTGTGGCCCTGGCAGCCAAAGACGGATCCTGACCGGCAGCCTCCCTTGTGCCCTCAACTCAGGCCTTCGGGGAGACCACTGCCCTGCTGTGCGTTGGGCGCCTGGAGCCTCCTGGGACCTAACCCTAACCCTAACCGAACCCCGAACAGGGACCCTCCACCGCAACCTAAGCCTGCCTCGAACCCTAACCCTGCAAGTGAGCCGCCTTCTGGCATGGGCCCTCACTTGAGCCCTCGAGGGAGATCACGAGACTGGAGTCGATTCCGCCCTGGCGACGTCCCTGGACCAAACCCTAACCCTAGCTAAGGCTCCCTCCCCATGGGGACCCAATGCCAACGTCTGGCAACACCACGCGCCTGGGGTCCAGAAGCGGTGCAGGCTGGCTCGGCATGGAACCTGGAAGCTCACCATGTGGTTTCCCAGCCTGTCTGCAGCTGAGCGAGAGGATCCCGGAGGCCTCCTCGAACAGGGGCCGATCGACGTCTGTGGCCTTGGCAGCCAAAGCCGGATCGTGACCGGCACCGTCCCTTGTGTCCTCAACTCAGCCCTTCGGGGAGACCACTGCCCTGCTGTGGGTTCGGCGCCTGGAGCCTCCTGGGACCTAACCCTAACCCTAACCCTACACCGAACTGGGACCCTCCACCGAAACCTAAGCCGGCCTCGAACCCTAAGCCTGCACTTGAGCCGCCTTGCTGCATGGGCCCTCACTTCAGCCCTCGAGGGAGATCACGAGACCGGAGTCGCTTCGGCCCTGGCGACGTCCCTGGACCGAACCCTAACCCTAGCTAAGGCTCTCTCCCCAAGAGGACCCAATGCCAACGTCTGACAACACCACGCGCCTGGCGTCGGGAAGAGGTGCAGGCCGACTCGGCATGGAACCTGGAAGCTCACCATGCCGGATCCCAGGCCCGGCTGCAGCTGCCGAGAGGATTCCGGAGACCTCCTCGACGAGGGGCCCAATCACGTGTGTGGCCCTGGCAGCCAAAGACGGATCCTGACCGGCAGCCTCCCTTGTGCCCTCAACTCAGGCCTTCGGGGAGACCACTGCCCTGCTGTGCGTTGGGCGCCTGGAGCCTCCTGGGACCTAACCCTAACCCTAACCGAACCCCGAACAGGGACCCTCCACCGCAACCTAAGCCTGCCTCGAACCCTAACCCTGCAAGTGAGCCGCCTTCTGGCATGGGCCCTCACTTGAGCCCTCGAGGGAGATCACGAGACTGGAGTCGATTCCGCCCTGGCGACGTCCCTGGACCAAACCCTAACCCTAGCTAAGGCTCCCTCCCCATGGGGACCCAATGCCAACGTCTGGCAACACCACGCGCCTGGGGTCCAGAAGCGGTGCAGGCTGGCTCGGCATGGAACCTGGAAGCTCACCATGTGGTTTCCCAGCCTGTCTGCAGCTGAGCGAGAGGATCCCGGAGGCCTCCTCGAACAGGGGCCGATCGACGTCTGTGGCCTTGGCAGCCAAAGCCGGATCGTGACCGGCACCGTCCCTTGTGTCCTCAACTCAGCCCTTCGGGGAGACCACTGCCCTGCTGTGGGTTCGGCGCCTGGAGCCTCCTGGGACCTAACCCTAACCCTAACCCTACACCGAACTGGGACCCTCCACCGAAACCTAAGCCGGCCTCGAACCCTAAGCCTGCACTTGAGCCGCCTTGCTGCATGGGCCCTCACTTCAGCCCTCGAGGGAGATCACGAGACCGGAGTCGCTTCGGCCCTGGCGACGTCCCTGGACCGAACCCTAACCCTAGCTAAGGCTCTCTCCCCAAGAGGACCCAATGCCAACGTCTGACAACACCACGCGCCTGGCGTCGGGAAGAGGTGCAGGCCGACTCGGCATGGAACCTGGAAGCTCACCATGCCGGATCCCAGGCCCGGCTGCAGCTGCCGAGAGGATTCCGGAGGCCTCCTCGACGAGGGGCCCAATCACGTGTGTGGCCCTGGCAGCCAAAGACGGATCCTGACCGGCAGCCTCCCTTGTGCCCTCAACTCAGGCCTTCGGGGAGACCACTGCCCTGCTGTGCGTTGGGCGCCTGGAGCCTCCTGGGACCTAACCCTAACCCTAACCGAACCCCGAACAGGGACCCTCCACCGCAACCTAAGCCTGCCTCGAACCCTAACCCTGCAAGTGAGCCGCCTTCTGGCATGGGCCCTCACTTGAGCCCTCGAGGGAGATCACGAGACTGGAGTCGATTCCGCCCTGGCGACGTCCCTGGACCAAACCCTAACCCTAGCTAAGGCTCCCTCCCCATGGGGACCCAATGCCAACGTCTGGCAACACCACGCGCCTGGGGTCCAGAAGCGGTGCAGGCTGGCTCGGCATGGAACCTGGAAGCTCACCATGTGGTTTCCCAGCCTGTCTGCAGCTGAGCGAGAGGATCCCGGAGGCCTCCTCGAACAGGGGCCGATCGACGTCTGTGGCCTTGGCAGCCAAAGCCGGATCGTGACCGGCACCGTCCCTTGTGTCCTCAACTCAGCCCTTCGGGGAGACCACTGCCCTGCTGTGGGTTCGGCGCCTGGAGCCTCCTGGGACCTAACCCTAACCCTAACCCTACACCGAACTGGGACCCTCCACCGAAACCTAAGCCGGCCTCGAACCCTAAGCCTGCACTTGAGCCGCCTTGCTGCATGGGCCCTCACTTCAGCCCTCGAGGGAGATCACGAGACCGGAGTCGCTTCGGCCCTGGCGACGTCCCTGGACCGAACCCTAACCCTAGCTAAGGCTCTCCCCCCAAGAGGACCCAATGCCAACGTCTGACAACACCACGCGCCTGGCGTCGGGAAGAGGTGCAGGCCGACTCGGCATGGAACCTGGAAGCTCACCATGCCGGATCCCAGGCCCGGCTGCAGCTGCCGAGAGGATTCCGGAGACCTCCTCGACGAGGGGCCCAATCACGTGTGTGGCCCTGGCAGCCAAAGACGGATCCTGACCGGCAGCCTCCCTTGTGCCCTCAACTCAGGCCTTCGGGGAGACCACTGCCCTGCTGTGCGTTGGGCGCCTGGAGCCTCCTGGGACCTAACCCTAACCCTAACCGAACCCCGAACAGGGACCCTCCACCGCAACCTAAGCCTGCCTCGAACCCTAACCCTGCAAGTGAGCCGCCTTCTGGCATGGGCCCTCACTTGAGCCCTCGAGGGAGATCACGAGACTGGAGTCGATTCCGCCCTGGCGACGTCCCTGGACCAAACCCTAACCCTAGCTAAGGCTCCCTCCCCATGGGGACCCAATGCCAACGTCTGGCAACACCACGCGCCTGGGGTCCAGAAGCGGTGCAGGCTGGCTCGGCATGGAACCTGGAAGCTCACCATGTGGTTTCCCAGCCTGTCTGCAGCTGAGCGAGAGGATTCCGGAGGCCTCCTCGAACAGGGGCCGATCGACGTCTGTGGCCTTGGCAGCCAAAGCCGGATCGTGACCGGCACCGTCCCTTGTGTCCTCAACTCAGCCCTTCGGGGAGACCACTGCCCTGCTGTGGGTTCGGCGCCTGGAGCCTCCTGGGACCTAACCCTAACCCTAACCCTACACCGAACTGGGACCCTCCACCGAAACCTAAGCCGGCCTCGAACCCTAAGCCTGCACTTGAGCCGCCTTGCTGCATGGGCCCTCACTTCAGCCCTCGAGGGAGATCACGAGACCGGAGTCGCTTCGGCCCTGGCGACGTCCCTGGACCGAACCCTAACCCTAGCTAAGGCTCTCTCCCCAAGAGGACCCAATGCCAACGTCTGACAACACCACGCGCCTGGCGTCGGGAAGAGGTGCAGGCCGACTCGGCATGGAACCTGGAAGCTCACCATGCCGGATCCCAGGCCCGGCTGCAGCTGCCGAGAGGATTCCGGAGACCTCCTCGACGAGGGGCCCAATCACGTGTGTGGCCCTGGCAGCCAAAGACGGATCCTGACCGGCAGCCTCCCTTGTGCCCTCAACTCAGGCCTTCGGGGAGACCACTGCCCTGCTGTGCGTTGGGCGCCTGGAGCCTCCTGGGACCTAACCCTAACCCTAACCGAACCCCGAACAGGGACCCTCCACCGCAACCTAAGCCTGCCTCGAACCCTAACCCTGCAAGTGAGCCGCCTTCTGGCATGGGCCCTCACTTGAGCCCTCGAGGGAGATCACGAGACTGGAGTCGATTCCGCCCTGGCGACGTCCCTGGACCAAACCCTAACCCTAGCTAAGGCTCCCTCCCCATGGGGACCCAATGCCAACGTCTGGCAACACCACGCGCCTGGGGTCCAGAAGCGGTGCAGGCTGGCTCGGCATGGAACCTGGAAGCTCACCATGTGGTTTCCCAGCCTGTCTGCAGCTGAGCGAGAGGATCCCGGAGGCCTCCTCGAACAGGGGCCGATCGACGTCTGTGGCCTTGGCAGCCAAAGCCGGATCGTGACCGGCACCGTCCCTTGTGTCCTCAACTCAGCCCTTCGGGGAGACCACTGCCCTGCTGTGGGTTCGGCGCCTGGAGCCTCCTGGGACCTAACCCTAACCCTAACCCTACACCGAACTGGGACCCTCCACCGAAACCTAAGCCGGCCTCGAACCCTAAGCCTGCACTTGAGCCGCCTTGCTGCATGGGCCCTCACTTCAGCCCTCGAGGGAGATCACGAGACCGGAGTCGCTTCGGCCCTGGCGACGTCCCTGGACCGAACCCTAACCCTAGCTAAGGCTCTCTCCCCAAGAGGACCCAATGCCAACGTCTGACAACACCACGCGCCTGGCGTCGGGAAGAGGTGCAGGCCGACTCGGCATGGAACCTGGAAGCTCACCATGCCGGATCCCAGGCCCGGCTGCAGCTGCCGAGAGGATTCCGGAGACCTCCTCGACGAGGGGCCCAATCACGTGTGTGGCCCTGGCAGCCAAAGACGGATCCTGACCGGCAGCCTCCCTTGTGCCCTCAACTCAGGCCTTCGGGGAGACCACTGCCCTGCTGTGCGTTGGGCGCCTGGAGCCTCCTGGGACCTAACCCTAACCCTAACCGAACCCCGAACAGGGACCCTCCACCGCAACCTAAGCCTGCCTCGAACCCTAACCCTGCAAGTGAGCCGCCTTCTGGCATGGGCCCTCACTTGAGCCCTCGAGGGAGATCACGAGACTGGAGTCGATTCCGCCCTGGCGACGTCCCTGGACCAAACCCTAACCCTAGCTAAGGCTCCCTCCCCATGGGGACCCAATGCCAACGTCTGGCAACACCACGCGCCTGGGGTCCAGAAGCGGTGCAGGCTGGCTCGGCATGGAACCTGGAAGCTCACCATGTGGTTTCCCAGCCTGTCTGCAGCTGAGCGAGAGGATTCCGGAAGCCTCCTCGAACAGGGGCCGATCGACGTCTGTGGCCTTGGCAGCCAAAGCCGGATCGTGACCGGCACCGTCCCTTGTGTCCTCAACTCAGCCCTTCGGGGAGACCACTGCCCTGCTGTGGGTTCGGCGCCTGGAGCCTCCTGGGACCTAACCCTAACCCTAACCCTACACCGAACTGGGACCCTCCACCGAAACCTAAGCCGGCCTCGAACCCTAAGCCTGCACTTGAGCCGCCTTGCTGCATGGGCCCTCACTTCAGCCCTCGAGGGAGATCACGAGACCGGAGTCGCTTCGGCCCTGGCGACGTCCCTGGACCGAACCCTAACCCTAGCTAAGGCTCTCCCCCCAAGAGGACCCAATGCCAACGTCTGACAACACCACGCGCCTGGCGTCGGGAAGAGGTGCAGGCCGACTCGGCATGGAACCTGGAAGCTCACCATGCCGGATCCCAGGCCCGGCTGCAGCTGCCGAGAGGATTCCGGAGGCCTCCTCGACGAGGGGCCCAATCACGTGTGTGGCCCTGGCAGCCAAAGACGGATCCTGACCGGCAGCCTCCCTTGTGCCCTCAACTCAGGCCTTCGGGGAGACCACTGCCCTGCTGTGGGTTGGGCGCCTGGAGCCTCCTGGGACCTAACCCTAACCCTAACCGAACCCCGAACAGGGACCCTCCACCGCAACCTAAGCCTGCCTCGAACCCTAACCCTGCAAGTGAGCCGCCTTCTGGCATGGGCCCTCACTTGAGCCCTCGAGGGAGATCACGAGACTGGAGTCGATTCCGCCCTGGCGACGTCCCTGGACCAAACCCTAACCCTAGCTAAGGCTCCCTCCCCATGGGGACCCAATGCCAACGTCTGGCAACACCACGCGCCTGGGGTCCAGAAGCGGTGCAGGCTGGCTCGGCATGGAACCTGGAAGCTCACCATGTGGTTTCCCAGCCTGTCTGCAGCTGAGCGAGAGGATCCCGGAGGCCTCCTCGAACAGGGGCCGATCGACGTCTGTGGCCTTGGCAGCCAAAGCCGGATCGTGACCGGCACCGTCCCTTGTGTCCTCAACTCAGCCCTTCGGGGAGACCACTGCCCTGCTGTGGGTTCGGCGCCTGGAGCCTCCTGGGACCTAACCCTAACCCTAACCCTACACCGAACTGGGACCCTCCACCAAAACCTAAGCCGGCCTCGAACCCTAAGCCTGCACTTGAGCCGCCTTGCTGCATGGGCCCTCACTTCAGCCCTCGAGGGAGATCACGAGACCGGAGTCGCTTCGGCCCTGGCGACGTCCCTGGACCGAACCCTAACCCTAGCTAAGGCTCTCCCCCCAAGAGGACCCAATGCCAACGTCTGACAACACCACGCGCCTGGCGTCGGGAAGAGGTGCAGGCCGACTCGGCATGGAACCTGGAAGCTCACCATGCCGGATCCCAGGCCCGGCTGCAGCTGCCGAGAGGATTCCGGAGACCTCCTCGACGAGGTGCCCAATCACGTGTGTGGCCCTGGCAGCCAAAGACGGATCCTGACCGGCAGCCTCCCTTGTGCCCTCAACTCAGGCCTTCGGGGAGACCACTGCCCTGCTGTGCGTTGGGCGCCTGGAGCCTCCTGGGACCTAACCCTAACCCTAACCGAACCCCGAACAGGGACCCTCCACCGCAACCTAAGCCTGCCTCGAACCCTAACCCTGCAAGTGAGCCGCCTTCTGGCATGGGCCCTCACTTGAGCCCTCGAGGGAGATCACGAGACTGGAGTCGATTCCGCCCTGGCGACGTCCCTGGACCAAACCCTAACCCTAGCTAAGGCTCCCTCCCCATGGGGACCCAATGCCAACGTCTGGCAACACCACGCGCCTGGGGTCCAGAAGCGGTGCAGGCTGGCTCGGCATGGAACCTGGAAGCTCACCATGTGGTTTCGCAGCCTGTCTGCAGCTGAGCGAGAGGATCCCGGAGGCCTCCTCGAACAGGGGCCGATCGACGTCTGTGGCCTTGGCAGCCAAAGCCGGATCGTGACCGGCACCGTCCCTTGTGTCCTCAACTCAGCCCTTCGGGGAGACCACTGCCCTGCTGTGGGTTCGGCGCCTGGAGCCTCCTGGGACCTAACCCTAACCCTAACCCTACACCGAACTGGGACCCTCCACCGAAACCTAAGCCGGCCTCGAACCCTAAGCCTGCACTTGAGCCGCCTTGCTGCATGGGCCCTCACTTCAGCCCTCGAGGGAGATCACGAGACCGGAGTCGCTTCGGCCCTGGCGACGTCCCTGGACCGAACCCTAACCCTAGCTAAGGCTCTCTCCCCAAGAGGACCCAATGCCAACGTCTGACAACACCACGCGCCTGGCGTCGGGAAGAGGTGCAGGCCGACTCGGCATGGAACCTGGAAGCTCACCATGCCGGATCCCAGGCCCGGCTGCAGCTGCCGAGAGGATTCCGGAGACCTCCTCGACGAGGGGCCCAATCACGTGTGTGGCCCTGGCAGCCAAAGACGGATCCTGACCGGCAGCCTCCCTTGTGCCCTCAACTCAGGCCTTCGGGGAGACCACTGCCCTGCTGTGCGTTGGGCGCCTGGAGCCTCCTGGGACCTAACCCTAACCCTAACCGAACCCCGAACAGGGACCCTCCACCGCAACCTAAGCCTGCCTCGAACCCTAACCCTGCAAGTGAGCCGCCTTCTGGCATGGGCCCTCACTTGAGCCCTCGAGGGAGATCACGAGACTGGAGTCGATTCCGCCCTGGCGACGTCCCTGGACCAAACCCTAACCCTAGCTAAGGCTCCCTCCCCATGGGGACCCAATGCCAACGTCTGGCAACACCACGCACCTGGGGTCCAGAAGCGGTGCAGGCTGGCTCGGCATGGAACCTGGAAGCTCACCATGTGGTTTCCCAGCCTGTCTGCAGCTGAGCGAGAGGATCCCGGAGGCCTCCTCGAACAGGGGCCTATCGACGTCTGTGGCCTTGGCAGCCAAAGCCGGATCGTGACCGGCACCGTCCCTTGTGTCCTCAACTCAGCCCTTCGGGGAGACCACTGCCCTGCTGTGGGTTCGGCGCCTGGAGCCTCCTGGGACCTAACCCTAACCCTAACCCTACACCGAACTGGGACCCTCCACCGAAACCTAAGCCGGCCTCGAACCCTAAGCCTGCACTTGAGCCGCCTTGCTGCATGGGCCCTCACTTCAGCCCTCGAGGGAGATCACGAGACCGGAGTCGCTTCGGCCCTGGCGACGTCCCTGGACCGAACCCTAACCCTAGCTAAGGCTCTCTCCCCAAGAGGACCCAATGCCAACGTCTGACAACACCACGCGCCTGGCGTCGGGAAGAGGTGCAGGCCGACTCGGCATGGAACCTGGAAGCTCACCATGCCGGATCCCAGGCCCGGCTGCAGCTGCCGAGAGGATTCCGGAGACCTCCTCGACGAGGGGCCCAATCACGTGTGTGGCCCTGGCAGCCAAAGACGGATCCTGACCGGCAGCCTCCCTTGTGCCCTCAACTCAGGCCTTCGGGGAGACCACTGCCCTGCTGTGGGTTGGGCGCCTGGAGCCTCCTGGGACCTAACCCTAACCCTAACCGAACCCCGAACAGGGACCCTCCACCGCAACCTAAGCCTGCCTCGAACCCTAACCCTGCAAGTGAGCCGCCTTCTGGCATGGGCCCTCACTTGAGCCCTCGAGGGAGATCACGAGACTGGAGTCGATTCCGCCCTGGCGACGTCCCTGGACCAAACCCTAACCCTAGCTAAGGCTCCCTCCCCATGGGGACCCAATGCCAACGTCTGGCAACACCACGCGCCTGGGGTCCAGAAGCGGTGCAGGCTGGCTCGG
The DNA here is from genome assembly GCF_024362965.1 of Panthera pardus. Taxonomy (NCBI): domain Eukaryota; kingdom Metazoa; phylum Chordata; class Mammalia; order Carnivora; family Felidae; genus Panthera; species Panthera pardus. The sequence goes on from NW_026526919.1 coordinate 355,715, forward strand.
CATGGAACCTGGAAGCTCACCATGTGGTTTCCCAGCCTGTCTGCAGCTGAGCGAGAGGATTCCGGAGGCCTCCTCGAACAGGGGCCGATCGACGTCTGTGGCCTTGGCAGCCAAAGCCGGATCGTGACCGGCACCGTCCCTTGTGTCCTCAACTCAGCCCTTCGGGGAGACCACTGCCCTGCTGTGGGTTCGGCGCCTGGAGCCTCCTGGGACCTAACCCTAACCCTAACCCTACACCGAACTGGGACCCTCCACCGAAACCTAAGCCGGCCTCGAACCCTAAGCCTGCACTTGAGCCGCCTTGCTGCATGGGCCCTCACTTCAGCCCTCGAGGGAGATCACGAGACCGGAGTCGCTTCGGCCCTGGCGACGTCCCTGGACCGAACCCTAACCGTAGCTAAGGCTCTCCCCCCAAGAGGACCCAATGCCAACGTCTGACAACACCACGCGCCTGGCGTCGGGAAGAGGTGCAGGCCGACTCGGCATGGAACCTGGAAGCTCACCATGCCGGATCCCAGGCCCGGCTGCAGCTGCCGAGAGGATTCCGGAGGCCTCCTCGACGAGGGGCCCAATCACGTGTGTGGCCCTGGCAGCCAAAGACGGATCCTGACCGGCAGCCTCCCTTGTGCCCTCAACTCAGGCCTTCGGGGAGACCACTGCCCTGCTGTGGGTTGGGCGCCTGGAGCCTCCTGGGACCTAACCCTAACCCTAACCGAACCCCGAACAGGGACCCTCCACCGCAACCTAAGCCTGCCTCGAACCCTAACCCTGCAAGTGAGCCGCCTTCTGGCATGGGCCCTCACTTGAGCCCTCGAGGGAGATCACGAGACTGGAGTCGATTCCGCCCTGGCGACGTCCCTGGACCAAACCCTAACCCTAGTTAAGGCTCCCTCCCCATGGGGACCCAATGCCAACGTCTGGCAACACCACGCGCCTGGGGTCCAGAAGCGGTGCAGGCTGGCTCGGCATGGAACCTGGAAGCTCACCATGTGGTTTCCCAGCCTGTCTGCAGCTGAGCGAGAGGATTCCGGAGGCCTCCTCGAACAGGGGCCGATCGACGTCTGTGGCCTTGGCAGCCAAAGCCGGATCGTGACCGGCACCGTCCCTTGTGTCCTCAACTCAGCCCTTCGGGGAGACCACTGCCCTGCTGTGGCTTCGGCGCCTGGAGCCTCCTGGGACCTAACCCTAACCCTAACCCTACACCGAACTGGGACCCTCCACCGAAACCTAAGCCGGCCTCGAACCCTAAGCCTGCACTTGAGCCGCCTTGCTGCATGGGCCCTCACTTCAGCCCTCGAGGGAGATCACGAGACCGGAGTCGCTTCGGCCCTGGCGACGTCCCTGGACCGAACCCTAACCCTAGCTAAGGCTCTCCCCCCAAGAGGACCCAATGCCAACGTCTGACAACACCACGCGCCTGGCGTCGGGAAGAGGTGCAGGCCGACTCGGCATGGAACCTGGAAGCTCACCATGCCGGATCCCAGGCCCGGCTGCAGCTGCCGAGAGGATTCCGGAGGCCTCCTCGACGAGGGGCCCAATCACGTGTGTGGCCCTGGCAGCCAAAGACGGATCCTGACCGGCAGCCTCCTTTGTGCCCTCAACTCAGGCCTTCGGGGAGACCACTGCCCTGCTGTGGGTTGGGCGCCTGGAGCCTCCTGGGACCTAACCCTAACCCTAACCGAACCCCGAACAGGGACCCTCCACCGCAACCTAAGCCTGCCTCGAACCCTAACCCTGCAAGTGAGCCGCCTTCTGGCATGGGCCCTCACTTGAGCCCTCGAGGGAGATCACGAGACTGGAGTCGATTCCGCCCTGGCGACGTCCCTGGACCAAACCCTAACCCTAGCTAAGGCTCCCTCCCCATGGGGACCCAATGCCAACGTCTGGCAACACCACGGGCCTGGGGTCCAGAAGCGGTGCAGGCTGGCTCGGCATGGAACCTGGAAGCTCACCATGTGGTTTCCCAGCCTGTCTGCAGCTGAGCGAGAGGATTCCGGAGGCCTCCTCGAACAGGGGCCGATCGACGTCTGTGGCCTTGGCAGCCAAAGCCGGATCGTGACCGGCACCGTCCCTTGTGTCCTCAACTCAGCCCTTCGGGGAGACCACTGCCCTGCTGTGGGTTCGGCGCCTGGAGCCTCCTGGGACCTAACCCTAACCCTAACCCTACACCGAACTGGGACCCTCCACCGAAACCTAAGCCGGCCTCGAACCCTAAGCCTGCACTTGAGCCGCCTTGCTGCATGGGCCCTCACTTCAGCCCTCGAGGGAGATCACGAGACCGGAGTCGCTTCGGCCCTGGCGACGTCCCTGGACCGAACCCTAACCCTAGCTAAGGCTCTCCCCCCAAGAGGACCCAATGCCAACGTCTGACAACACCACGCGCCTGGCGTCGGGAAGAGGTGCAGGCCGACTCGGCATGGAACCTGGAAGCTCACCATGCCGGATCCCAGGCCCGGCTGCAGCTGCCGAGTGGATTCCGGAGGCCTCCTCGACGAGGGGCCCAATCACGTGTGTGGCCCTGGCAGCCAAAGACGGATCCTGACCGGCAGCCTCCCTTGTGCCCTCAACTCAGGCCTTCGGGGAGACCACTGCCCTGCTGTGCGTTGGGCGCCTGGAGCCTCCTGGGACCTAACCCTAACCCTAACCGAACCCCGAACAGGGACCCTCCACCGCAACCTAAGCCTTCCTCGAACCCTAACCCTGCAAGTGAGCCGCCTTCTGGCATGGGCCCTCACTTGAGCCCTCGAGGGAGATCACGAGACTGGAGTCGATTCCGCCCTGGCGACGTCCCTGGACCAAACCCTAACCCTAGCTAAGGCTCCCTCCCCATGGGGACCCAATGCCAACGTCTGGCAACACCACGCGCCTGGGGTCCAGAAGCGGTGCAGGCTGGCTCGGCATGGAACCTGGAAGCTCACCATGTGGTTTCCCAGCCTGTCTGCAGCTGAGCGAGAGGATCCCGGAGGCCTCCTCGAACAGGGGCCGATCGACGTCTGTGGCCTTGGCAGCCAAAGCCGGATCGTGACCGGCACCGTCCCTTGTGTCCTCAACTCAGCCCTTCGGGGAGACCACTGCCCTGCTGTGGCTTCGGCGCCTGGAGCCTCCTGGGACCTAACCCTAACCCTAACCCTACACCGAACTGGGACCCTCCACCGAAACCTAAGCCGGCCTCGAACCCTAAGCCTGCACTTGAGCCGCCTTGCTGCATGGGCCCTCACTTCAGCCCTCGAGGGAGATAACGAGACCGGAGTCGCTTCGGCCCTGGCGACGTCCCTGGACCGAACCCTAACCCTAGCTAAGGCTCTCTCCCCAAGAGGACCCAATGCCAACGTCTGACAACACCACGCGCCTGGCGTCGGGAAGAGGTGCAGGCCGACTCGTCATGGAACCTGGAAGCTCACCATGCCGGATCCCAGGCCCGGCTGCAGCTGCCGAGAGGATTCCGGAGGCCTCCTCGACCAGGGGCCCAATCACGTGTGTGGCCCTGGCAGCCAAAGACGGATCCTGACCGGCAGCCTCCCTTGTGCCCTCAACTCAGGCTTTCGGGGAGACCACTGCCCTGCTGTGGTTTGGGCGCCTGGAGCCTCCTGGGACCTAACCCTAACCCTAACCGAACCCCGAACAGGGACCCTCCACCGCAACCTAAGCCTGCCTCGAACCCTAACCCTGCAAGTGAGCCGCCTTCTGGCATGGGCCCTCACTTGAGCCCTCGAGGGAGATCACGAGACTGGAGTCGATTCCGCCCTGGCGACGTCCCTGGACCAAACCCTAACCCTAGCTAAGGCTCCCTCCCCATGGGGACCCAATGCCAACGTCTGGCAACACCACGCGCCTGGGGTCCAGAAGCGGTGCAGGCTGGCTCGGCATGGAACCTGGAAGCTCACCATGTGGTTTCCCAGCCTGTCTGCAGCTGAGCGAGAGGATTCCGGAGGCCTCCTCGAACAGGGGCCGATCGACGTCTGTGGCCTTGGCAGCCAAAGCCGGATCGTGACCGGCACCGTCCCTTGTGTCCTCAACTCAGCCCTTCGGGGAGACCACTGCCCTGCTGTGGGTTCGGCGCCTGGAGCCTCCTGGGACCTAACCCTAACCCTAACCCTACACCGAACTGGGACCCTCCACCGAAACCTAAGCCGGCCTCGAACCCTAAGCCTGCACTTGAGCCGCCTTGCTGCATGGGCCCTCACTTCAGCCCTCGAGGGAGATCACGAGACCGGAGTCGCTTCGGCCCTGGCGACGTCCCTGGACCGAACCCTAACCCTAGCTAAGGCTCTCTCCCCAAGACGACCCAATGCCAACGTCTGACAACACCACGCGCCTGGCGTCGGGAAGAGGTGCAGGCCGACTCGGCATGGAACCTGGAAGCTCACCATGCCGGATCCCAGGCCCGGCTGCAGCTGCCGAGAGGATTCCGGAGGCCTCCTCGAAGAGGGGCCCAATCACGTGTGTGGCCCTGGCAGCCAAAGACGGATCCTGACCGGCAGCCTCCCTTGTGCCCTCAACTCAGGCCTTCGGGGAGACCACTGCCCTGCTGTGGGTTGGGCGCCTGGAGCCTCCTGGGACCTAACCCTAACCCTAACCGTACCCCGAACAGGGACCCTCCACCGCAACCTAAGCCTGCCTCGAACCCTAACCCTGCAAGTGAGCCGCCTTCTGGCATGGGCCCTCACTTGAGCCCTCGAGGGAGATCACGAGACTGGAGTCGATTCCGCCCTGGCGACGTCCCTGGACCAAACCCTAACCCTAGCTAAGGCTCCCTCCCCATGGGGACCCAATGCCAACGTCTGGCAACACCACGCGCCTGGGGTCCAGAAGCGGTGCAGGCTGGCTCGGCATGGAACCTGGAAGCTCACCATGTGGTTTCCCAGCCTGTCTGCAGCTGAGCGAGAGGATTCCGGAGGCCTCCTCGAACAGGGGCCGATCGACGTCTGTGGCCTTGGCAGCCAAAGCCGGATCGTGACCGGCACCGTCCCTTGTGTCCTCAACTCAGCCCTTCGGGGAGACCACTGCCCTGCTGTGGGTTCGGCGCCTGGAGCCTCCTGGGACCTAACCCTAACCCTAACCCTACACCGAACTGGGACCCTCCACCGAAACCTAAGCCGGCCTCGAACCCTAAGCCTGCACTTGAGCCGCCTTGCTGCATGGGCCCTCACTTCAGCCCTCGAGGGAGATCACGAGACCGGAGTCGCTTCGGCCCTGGCGACGTCCCTGGTCCGAACCCTAACCCTAGCTAAGGCTCTCCCCCCAAGAGGACCCAATGCCAACGTCTGACAACACCACGCGCCTGGCGTCGGGAAGAGGTGCAGGCCGACTCGTCATGGAACCTGGAAGCTCACCATGCCGGATCCCAGGCCCGGCTGCAGCTGCCGAGAGGATTCCGGAGGCCTCCTCGACCAGGGGCCCAATCACGTGTGTGGCCCTGGCAGCCAAAGACGGATCCTGACCGGCAGCCTCCCTTGTGCCCTCAACTCAGGCCTTCGGGGAGACCACTGCCCTGCTGTGGTTTGGGCGCCTGGAGCCTCCTGGGACCTAACCCTAACCCTAACCGAACCCCGAACAGGGACCCTCCACCGCAACCTAAGCCTGCCTCGAACCCTAACCCTGCAAGTGAGCCGCCTTCTGGCATGGGCCCTCACTTGAGCCCTCGAGGGAGATCACGAGACTGGAGTCGATTCCGCCCTGGCGACGTCCCTGGACCAAACCCTAACCCTAGCTAAGGCTCCCTCCCCATGGGGACCCAATGCCAACGTCTGGCAACACCACGCGCCTGGGGTCCAGAAGCGGTGCAGGCTGGCTCGGCATGGAACCTGGAAGCTCACCATGTGGTTTCCCAGCCTGTCTGCAGCTGAGCGAGAGGATTCCGGAGGCCTCCTCGAACAGGGGCCGATCGACGTCTGTGGCCTTGGCAGCCAAAGCCGGATCGTGACCGGCACCGTCCCTTGTGTCCTCAACTCAGCCCTTCGGGGAGACCACTGCCCTGCTGTGGGTTCGGCGCCTGGAGCCTCCTGGGACCTAACCCTAACCCTAACCCTACACCGAACTGGGAGGGACCCTCCACCGAAACCTAAGCCGGCCTCGAACCCTAAGCCTGCACTTGAGCCGCCTTGCTGCATGGGCCCTCACTTCAGCCCTCGAGGGAGATCACGAGACCGGAGTCGCTTCGGCCCTGGCGACGTCCCTGGACCGAACCCTAACCCTAGCTAAGGCTCTCTCCCCAAGACGACCCAATGCCAACGTCTGACAACACCACGCGCCTGGCGTCGGGAAGAGGTGCAGGCCGACTCGGCATGGAACCTGGAAGCTCACCATGCCGGATCCCAGGCCCGGCTGCAGCTGCCGAGAGGATTCCGGAGGCCTCCTCGAAGAGGGGCCCAATCACGTGTGTGGCCCTGGCAGCCAAAGACGGATCCTGACCGGCAGCCTCCCTTGTGCCCTCAACTCAGGCCTTCGGGAGACCACTGCCCTGCTGTGGGTTGGGCGCCTGGAGCCTCCTGGGACCTAACCCTAACCCTAACCGTACCCCGAACAGGGACCCTCCACCGCAACCTAAGCCTGCCTCGAACCCTAACCCTGCAAGTGAGCCGCCTTCTGGCATGGGCCCTCACTTGAGCCCTCGAGGGAGATCACGAGACTGGAGTCGATTCCGCCCTGGCGACGTCCCTGGACCAAACCCTAACCCTAGCTAAGGCTCCCTCCCCATGGGGACCCAATGCCAACGTCTGGCAACACCACGCGCCTGGGGTCCAGAAGCGGTGCAGGCTGGCTCGGCATGGAACCTGGAAGCTCACCATGTGGTTTCCCAGCCTGTCTGCAGCTGAGCGAGAGGATTCCGGAGGCCTCCTCGAACAGGGGCCGATCGACGTCTGTGGCCTTGGCAGCCAAAGCCGGATCGTGACCGGCACCGTCCCTTGTGTCCTCAACTCAGCCCTTCGGGGAGACCACTGCCCTGCTGTGGGTTCGGCGCCTGGAGCCTCCTGGGACCTAACCCTAACCCTAACCCTACACCGAACTGGGACCCTCCACCGAAACCTAAGCCGGCCTCGAACCCTAAGCCTGCACTTGAGCCGCCTTGCTGCATGGGCCCTCACTTCAGCCCTCGAGGAGATCACGAGACCGGAGTCGCTTCGGCCCTGGCGACGTCCCTGGACCGAACCCTAACCCTAGCTAAGGCTCTCCCCCCAAGAGGACCCAATGCCAACGTCTGACAACACCACGCGCCTGGCGTCGGGAAGAGGTGCAGGCCGACTCGGCATGGAACCTGGAAGCTCACCATGCCGGATCCCAGGCCCGGCTGCAGCTGCCGAGAGGATTCCGGAGGCCTCCTCGACGAGGGGCCCAATCACGTGTGTGGCCCTGGCAGCCAAAGACGGATCCTGACCGGCAGCCTCCCTTGTGCCCTCAACTCAGGCCTTCGGGGAGACCACTGCCCTGCTGTGGTTTGGGCGCCTGGAGCCTCCTGGGACCTAACCCTAACCCTAACCGAACCCCGAACAGGGACCCTCCACCGCAACCTAAGCCTGCCTCGAACCCTAACCCTGCAAGTGAGCCGCCTTCTGGCATGGGCCCTCACTTGAGCCCTCGAGGGAGATCACGAGACTGGAGTCGATTCCGCCCTGGCGACGTCCCTGGACCAACCCTAACCCTAGCTAAGGCTCCCTCCCCATGGGGACCCAATGCCAACGTCTGGCAACACCACGCGCCTGGGGTCCAGAAGCGGTGCAGGCTGGCTCGGCATGGAACCTGGAAGCTCACCATGTGGTTTCCCAGCCTGTCTGCAGCTGAGCGAGAGGATCCCGGAGGCCTCCTCGAACAGGGGCCGATCGACGTCTGTGGCCTTGGCAGCCAAAGCCGGATCGTGACCGGCACCGTCCCTTGTGTCCTCAACTCAGCCCTTCGGGAGACCACTGCCCTGCTGTGGGTTCGGCGCCTGGAGCCTCCTGGGACCTAACCCTAACCCTAACCCTACACCGAACTGGGACCCTCCACCGAAACCTAAGCCGGCCTCGAACCCTAAGCCTGCACTTGAGCCGCCTTGCTGCATGGGCCCTCACTTCAGCCCTCGAGGGAGATCACGAGACCGGAGTCGCTTCGGCCCTGGCGACGTCCCTGGACCGAACCCTAACCCTAGCTAAGGCTCTCTCCCCAAGAGGACCCAATGCCAACGTCTGACAACACCACGCGCCTGGCGTCGGGAAGAGGTGCAGGCCGACTCGGCATGGAACCTGGAAGCTCACCATGCCGGATCCCAGGCCCGGCTGCAGCTGCCGAGAGGATTCCGGAGACCTCCTCGACGAGGGGCCCAATCACGTGTGTGGCCCTGGCAGCCAAAGACGGATCCTGACCGGCAGCCTCCCTTGTGCCCTCAACTCAGGCCTTCGGGGAGACCACTGCCCTGCTGTGCGTTGGGCGCCTGGAGCCTCCTGGGACCTAACCCTAACCCTAACCGAACCCCGAACAGGGACCCTCCACCGCAACCTAAGCCTGCCTCGAACCCTAACCCTGCAAGTGAGCCGCCTTCTGGCATGGGCCCTCACTTGAGCCCTCGAGGGAGATCACGAGACTGGAGTCGATTCCGCCCTGGCGACGTCCCTGGACCAAACCCTAACCCTAGCTAAGGCTCCCTCCCCATGGGGACCCAATGCCAACGTCTGGCAACACCACGCGCCTGGGGTCCAGAAGCGGTGCAGGCTGGCTCGGCATGGAACCTGGAAGCTCACCATGTGGTTTCCCAGCCTGTCTGCAGCTGAGCGAGAGGATCCCGGAGGCCTCCTCGAACAGGGGCCGATCGACGTCTGTGGCCTTGGCAGCCAAAGCCGGATCGTGACCGGCACCGTCCCTTGTGTCCTCAACTCAGCCCTTCGGGGAGACCACTGCCCTGCTGTGGGTTCGGCGCCTGGAGCCTCCTGGGACCTAACCCTAACCCTAACCCTACACCGAACTGGGACCCTCCACCGAAACCTAAGCCGGCCTCGAACCCTAAGCCTGCACTTGAGCCGCCTTGCTGCATGGGCCCTCACTTCAGCCCTCGAGGGAGATCACGAGACCGGAGTCGCTTCGGCCCTGGCGACGTCCCTGGACCGAACCCTAACCCTAGCTAAGGCTCTCTCCCCAAGAGGACCCAATGCCAACGTCTGACAACACCACGCGCCTGGCGTCGGGAAGAGGTGCAGGCCGACTCGGCATGGAACCTGGAAGCTCACCATGCCGGATCCCAGGCCCGGCTGCAGCTGCCGAGAGGATTCCGGACACCTCCTCGACGAGGGGCCCAATCACGTGTGTGGCCCTGGCAGCCAAAGACGGATCCTGACCGGCAGCCTCCCTTGTGCCCTCAACTCAGGCCTTCGGGGAGACCACTGCCCTGCTGTGGTTTGGGCGCCTGGAGCCTCCTGAGACCTAACCCTAACCCTAACCGAACCCCGAACAGGGACCCTCCACCGCAACCTAAGCCTGCCTCGAACCCTAACCCTGCAAGTGAGCCGCCTTCTGGCATGGGCCCTCACTTGAGCCCTCGAGGGAGATCACGAGACTGGAGTCGATTCCGCCCTGGCGACGTCCCTGGACCAAACCCTAACCCTAGCTAAGGCTCCCTCCCCATGGGGACCCAATGCCAACGTCTGGCAACACCACGCGCCTGGGGTCCAGAAGCGGTGCAGGCTGGCTCGGCATGGAACCTGGAAGCTCACCATGTGGTTTCCCAGCCTGTCTGCAGCTGAGCGAGAGGATTCCGGAGGCCTCCTCGAACAGGGGCCGATCGACGTCTGTGGCCTTGGCAGCCAAAGCCGGATCGTGACCGGCACCGTCCCTTGTGTCCTCAACTCAGCCCTTCGGGGAGACCACTGCCCTGCTGTGGGTTCGGCGCCTGGAGCCTCCTGGGACCTAACCCTAACCCTAACCCTACACCGAACTGGGACCCTCCACCGAAACCTAAGCCGGCCTCGAACCCTAAGCCTGCACTTGAGCCGCCTTGCTGCATGGGCCCTCACTTCAGCCCTCGAGGGAGATCACGAGACCGGAGTCGCTTCGGCCCTGGCGACGTCCCTGGACCGAACCCTAACCCTAGCTAAGGCTCTCCCCCCAAGAGGACCCAATGCCAACGTCTGACAACACCACGCGCCTGGCGTCGGGAAGAGGTGCAGGCCGACTCGGCATGGAACCTGGAAGCTCACCATGCCGGATCCCAGGCCCGGCTGCAGCTGCCGAGAGGATTCCGGAGGCCTCCTCGAAGAGGGGCCCAATCACGTGTGTGGCCCTGGCAGCCAAAGACGGATCCTGACCGGCAGCCTCCCTTGTGCCCTCAACTCAGGCCTTCGGGGAGACCACTGCCCTGCTGTGGGTTGGGCGCCTGGAGCCTCCTGGGACCTAACCCTAACCCTAACCGTACCCCGAACAGGGACCCTCCACCGCAACCTAAGCCTGCGTCGAACCCTAACCCTGCAAGTGAGCCGCCTTCTGGCATGGGCCCTCACTTGAGCCCTCGAGGGAGATCACGAGACTGGAGTCGATTCCGCCCTGGCGACGTCCCTGGACCAAACCCTAACCCTAGCTAAGGCTCCCTCCCCATGGGGACCCAATGCCAACGTCTGGCAACACCACGCGCCTGGGGTCCAGAAGCGGTGCAGGCTGGCTCGGCATGGAACCTGGAAGCTCACCATGTGGTTTCCCAGCCTGTCTGCAGCTGAGCGAGAGGATTCCGGAGGCCTCCTCGAACAGGGGCCGATCGACGTCTGTGGCCTTGGCAGCCAAAGCCGGATCGTGACCGGCACCGTCCCTTGTGTCCTCAACTCAGCCCTTCGGGGAGACCACTGCCCTGCTGTGGGTTCGGCGCCTGGAGCCTCCTGGGACCTAACCCTAACCCTAACCCTACACCGAACTGGGACCCTCCACCGAAACCTAAGCCGGCCTCGAACCCTAAGCCTGCGCTTGAGCCGCCTTGCTGCATGGGCCCTCACTTCAGCCCTCGAGGGAGATCACGAGACCGGAGTCGCTTCGGCCCTGGCGACGTCCCTGGACCGAACCCTAACCCTAGCTAAGGCTCTCCCCCCAAGAGGACCCAATGCCAACGTCTGACAACACCACGCGCCTGGCGTCGGGAAGAGGTGCAGGCCGACTCGTCATGGAACCTGGAAGCTCACCATGCCGGATCCCAGGCCCGGCTGCAGCTGCCGAGAGGATTCCGGAGGCCTCCTCGCCCAGGGGCCCAATCACGTGTGTGGCCCTGGCAGCCAAAGACGGATCCTGACCGGCAGCCTCCCTTGTGCCCTCAACTCAGGCCTTCGGGGAGACCACTGCCCTGCTGTGGTTTGGGCGCCTGGAGCCTCCTGGGACCTAACCCTAACCCTAACCGAACCCCGAACAGGGACCCTCCACCGCAACCTAAGCCTGCCTCGAACCCTAACCCTGCAAGTGAGCCGCCTTCTGGCATGGGCCCTCACTTGAGCCCTCGAGGGAGATCACGAGACTGGAGTCGATTCCGCCCTGGCGACGTCCCTGGACCAAACCCTAACCCTAGCTAAGGCTCCCTCCCCATGGGGACCCAATGCCAACGTCTGGCAACACCACGCGCCTGGGGTCCAGAAGCGGTGCAGGCTGGCTCGGCATGGAACCTGGAAGCTCACCATGTGGTTTCCCAGCCTGTCTGCAGCTGAGCGAGAGGATTCCGGAGGCCTCCTCGAACAGGGGCCGATCGACGTCTGTGGCCTTGGCAGCCAAAGCCGGATCGTGACCGGCACCGTCCCTTGTGTCCTCAACTCAGCCCTTCGGGGAGACCACTGCCCTGCTGTGGGTTCGGCGCCTGGAGCCTCCTGGGACCTAACCCTAACCCTAACCCTACACCGAACTGGGACCCTCCACCGAAACCTAAGCCGGCCTCGAACCCTAAGCCTGCACTTGAGCCGCCTTGCTGCATGGGCCCTCACTTCAGCCCTCGAGGGAGATCACGAGACCGGAGTCGCTTCGGCCCTGGCGACGTCCCTGGACCGAACCCTAACCCTAGCTAAGGCTCTCTCCCCAAGACGACCCAATGCCAACGTCTGACAACACCACGCGCCTGGCGTCGGGAAGAGGTGCAGGCCGACTCGGCATGGAACCTGGAAGCTCACCATGCCGGATCCCAGGCCCGGCTGCAGCTGCCGAGAGGATTCCGGAGGCCTCCTCGAAGAGGGGCCCAATCACGTGTGTGGCCCTGGCAGCCAAAGACGGATCCTGACCGGCAGCCTCCCTTGTGCCCTCAACTCAGGCCTTCGGGGAGACCACTGCCCTGCTGTGGGTTGGGCGCCTGGAGCCTCCTGGGACCTAACCCTAACCCTAACCGTACCCCGAACAGGGACCCTCCACCGCAACCTAAGCCTGCGTCGAACCCTAACCCTGCAAGTGAGCCGCCTTCTGGCATGGGCCCTCACTTGAGCCCTCGAGGGAGATCACGAGACTGGAGTCGATTCCGCCCTGGCGACGTCCCTGGACCAAACCCTAACCCTAGCTAAGGCTCCCTCCCCATGGGGACCCAATGCCAACGTCTGGCAACACCACGCGCCTGGGGTCCAGAAGCGGTGCAGGCTGGCTCGGCATGGAACCTGGAAGCTCACCATGTGGTTTCCCAGCCTGTCTGCAGCTGAGCGAGAGGATTCCGGAGGCCTCCTCGAACAGGGGCCGATCGACGTCTGTGGCCTTGGCAGCCAAAGCCGGATCGTGACCGGCACCGTCCCTTGTGTCCTCAACTCAGCCCTTCGGGGAGACCACTGCCCTGCTGTGGGTTCGGCGCCTGGAGCCTCCTGGGACCTAACCCTAACCCTAACCCTACACCGAACTGGGACCCTCCACCGAAACCTAAGCCGGCCTCGAACCCTAAGCCTGCGCTTGAGCCGCCTTGCTGCATGGGCCCTCACTTCAGCCCTCGAGGGAGATCACGAGACCGGAGTCGCTTCGGCCCTGGCGACGTCCCTGGACCGAACCCTAACCCTAGCTAAGGCTCTCCCCCCAAGAGGACCCAATGCCAACGTCTGACAACACCACGCGCCTGGCGTCGGGAAGAGGTGCAGGCCGACTCGTCATGGAACCTGGAAGCTCACCATGCCGGATCCCAGGCCCGGCTGCAGCTGCCGAGAGGATTCCGGAGGCCTCCTCGCCCAGGGGCCCAATCACGTGTGTGGCCCTGGCAGCCAAAGACGGATCCTGACCGGCAGCCTCCCTTGTGCCCTCAACTCAGGCCTTCGGGGAGACCACTGCCCTGCTGTGGTTTGGGCGCCTGGAGCCTCCTGGGACCTAACCCTAACCCTAACCGAACCCCGAACAGGGACCCTCCACCGCAACCTAAGCCTGCCTCGAACCCTAACCCTGCAAGTGAGCCGCCTTCTGGCATGGGCCCTCACTTGAGCCCTCGAGGGAGATCACGAGACTGGAGTCGATTCCGCCCTGGCGACGTCCCTGGACCAAACCCTAACCCTAGCTAAGGCTCCCTCCCCATGGGGACCCAATGCCAACGTCTGGCAACACCACGCGCCTGGGGTCCAGAAGCGGTGCAGGCTGGCTCGGCATGGAACCTGGAAGCTCACCATGTGGTTTCCCAGCCTGTCTGCAGCTGAGCGAGAGGATTCCGGAGGCCTCCTCGAACAGGGGCCGATCGACGTCTGTGGCCTTGGCAGCCAAAGCCGGATCGTGACCGGCACCGTCCCTTGTGTCCTCAACTCAGCCCTTCGGGGAGACCACTGCCCTGCTGTGGGTTCGGCGCCTGGAGCCTCCTGGGACCTAACCCTAACCCTAACCCTACACCGAACTGGGACCCTCCACCGAAACCTAAGCCGGCCTCGAACCCTAAGCCTGCACTTGAGCCGCCTTGCTGCATGGGCCCTCACTTCAGCCCTCGAGGGAGATCACGAGACCGGAGTCGCTTCGGCCCTGGCGACGTCCCTGGACCGAACCCTAACCCTAGCTAAGGCTCTCTCCCCAAGACGACCCAATGCCAACGTCTGACAACACCACGCGCCTGGCGTCGGGAAGAGGTGCAGGCCGACTCGGCATGGAACCTGGAAGCTCACCATGCCGGATCCCAGGCCCGGCTGCAGCTGCCGAGAGGATTCCGGAGGCCTCCTCGAAGAGGGGCCCAATCACGTGTGTGGCCCTGGCAGCCAAAGACGGATCCTGACCGGCAGCCTCCCTTGTGCCCTCAACTCAGGCCTTCGGGGAGACCACTGCCCTGCTGTGGGTTGGGCGCCTGGAGCCTCCTGGGACCTAACCCTAACCCTAACCGTACCCCGAACAGGGACCCTCCACCGCAACCTAAGCCTGCGTCGAACCCTAACCCTGCAAGTGAGCCGCCTTCTGGCATGGGCCCTCACTTGAGCCCTCGAGGGAGATCACGAGACTGGAGTCGATTCCGCCCTGGCGACGTCCCTGGACCAAACCCTAACCCTAGCTAAGGCTCCCTCCCCATGGGGACCCAATGCCAACGTCTGGCAACACCACGCGCCTGGGGTCCAGAAGCGGTGCAGGCTGGCTCGGCATGGAACCTGGAAGCTCACCATGTGGTTTCCCAGCCTGTCTGCAGCTGAGCGAGAGGATTCCGGAGGCCTCCTCGAACAGGGGCCGATCGACGTCTGTGGCCTTGGCAGCCAAAGCCGGATCGTGACCGGCACCGTCCCTTGTGTCCTCAACTCAGCCCTTCGGGGAGACCACTGCCCTGCTGTGGGTTCGGCGCCTGGAGCCTCCTGGGACCTAACCCTAACCCTAACCCTACACCGAACTGGGACCCTCCACCGAAACCTAAGCCGGCCTCGAACCCTAAGCCTGCACTTGAGCCGCCTTGCTGCATGGGCCCTCACTTCAGCCCTCGAGGGAGATCACGAGACCGGAGTCGCTTCGGCCCTGGCGACGTCCCTGGACCGAACCCTAACCCTAGCTAAGGCTCTCCCCCCAAGAGGACCCAATGCCAACGTCTGACAACACCACGCGCCTGGCGTCGGGAAGAGGTGCAGGCCGACTCGGCATGGAACCTGGAAGCTCACCATGCCGGATCCCAGGCCCGGCTGCAGCTGCCGAGAGGATTCCGGAGGCCTCCTCGACGAGGGGCCCAATCACGTGTGTGGCCCTGGCAGCCAAAGACGGATCCTGACCGGCAGCCTCCCTTGTGCCCTCAACTCAGGCCTTCGGGGAGACCACTGCCCTGCTGTGCGTTGGGCGCCTGGAGCCTCCTGGGACCTAACCCTAACCCTAACCGAACCCCGAACAGGGACCCTCCACCGCAACCTAAGCCTGCCTCGAACCCTAACCCTGCAAGTGAGCCGCCTTCTGGCATGGGCCCTCACTTGAGCCCTCGAGGGAGATCACGAGACTGGAGTCGATTCCGCCCTGGCGACGTCCCTGGACCAAACCCTAACCCTAGCTAAGGCTCCCTCCCCATGGGGACCCAATGCCAACGTCTGGCAACACCACGCGCCTGGGGTCCAGAAGCGGTGCAGGCTGGCTCGGCATGGAACCTGGAAGCTCACCATGTGGTTTCCCAGCCTGTCTGCAGCTGAGCGAGAGGATTCCGGAGGCCTCCTCGAACAGGGGCCGATCGACGTCTGTGGCCTTGGCAGCCAAAGCCGGATCGTGACCGGCACCGTCCCTTGTGTCCTCAACTCAGCCCTTCGGGGAGACCACTGCCCTGCTGTGGGTTCGGCGCCTGGAGCCTCCTGGGACCTAACCCTAACCCTAACCCTACACCGAACTGGGACCCTCCACCGAAACCTAAGCCGGCCTCGAACCCTAAGCCTGCACTTGAGCCGCCTTGCTGCATGGGCCCTCACTTCAGCCCTCGAGGGAGATCACGAGACCGGAGTCGCTTCGGCCCTGGCGACGTCCCTGGACCGAACCCTAACCCTAGCTAAGGCTCTCTCCCCAAGAGGACCCAATGCCAACGTCTGACAACACCACGCGCCTGGCGTCGGGAAGAGGTGCAGGCCGACTCGGCATGGAACCTGGAAGCTCACCATGCCGGATCCCAGGCCCGGCTGCAGCTGCCGAGAGGATTCCGGAGACCTCCTCGACGAGGGGCCCAATCACGTGTGTGGCCCTGGCAGCCAAAGACGGATCCTGACCGGCAGCCTCCCTTGTGCCCTCAACTCAGGCCTTCGGGGAGACCACTGCCCTGCTGTGCGTTGGGCGCCTGGAGCCTCCTGGGACCTAACCCTAACCCTAACCGAACCCCGAACAGGGACCCTCCACCGCAACCTAAGCCTGCCTCGAACCCTAACCCTGCAAGTGAGCCGCCTTCTGGCATGGGCCCTCACTTGAGCCCTCGAGGGAGATCACGAGACTGGAGTCGATTCCGCCCTGGCGACGTCCCTGGACCAAACCCTAACCCTAGCTAAGGCTCCCTCCCCATGGGGACCCAATGCCAACGTCTGGCAACACCACGCGCCTGGGGTCCAGAAGCGGTGCAGGCTGGCTCGGCATGGAACCTGGAAGCTCACCATGTGGTTTCCCAGCCTGTCTGCAGCTGAGCGAGAGGATTCCGGAGGCCTCCTCGAACAGGGGCCGATCGACGTCTGTGGCCTTGGCAGCCAAAGCCGGATCGTGACCGGCACCGTCCCTTGTGTCCTCAACTCAGCCCTTCGGGGAGACCACTGCCCTGCTGTGGGTTCGGCGCCTGGAGCCTCCTGGGACCTAACCCTAACCCTAACCCTACACCGAACTGGGACCCTCCACTGAAACCTAAGCCGGCCTCGAACCCTAAGCCTGCACTTGAGCCGCCTTGCTGCATGGGCCCTCACTTCAGCCCTCGAGGGAGATCACGAGACCGGAGTCGCTTCGGCCCTGGCGACGTCCCTGGACCGAACCCTAACCCTAGCTAAGGCTCTCCCCCCAAGAGGACCCAATGCCAACGTCTGACAACACCACGCGCCTGGCGTCGGGAAGAGGTGCAGGCCGACTCGGCATGGAACCTGGAAGCTCACCATGCCGGATCCCAGGCCCGGCTGCAGCTGCCGAGTGGATTCCGGAGGCCTCCTCGACGAGGGGCCCAATCACGTGTGTGGCCCTGGCAGCCAAAGACGGATCCTGACCGGCAGCCTCCCTTGTGCCCTCAACTCAGGCCTTCGGGGAGACCACTGCCCTGCTGTGCGTTGGGCGCCTGGAGCCTCCTGGGACCTAACCCTAACCCTAACCGAACCCCGAACAGGGACCCTCCACCGCAACCTAAGTCTGCCTCGAACCCTAACCCTGCAAGTGAGCCGCCTTCTGGCATGGGCCCTCACTTGAGCCCTCGAGGGAGATCACGAGACTGGAGTCGATTCCGCCCTGGCGACGTCCCTGGACCAAACCCTAACCCTAGCTAAGGCTCCCTCCCCATGGGGACCCAATGCCAACGTCTGGCAACACCACGCGCCTGGGGTCCAGAAGCGGTGCAGGCTGGCTCGGCATGGAACCTGGAAGCTCACCATGTGGTTTCCCAGCCTGTCTGCAGCTGAGCGAGAGGATCCCGGAGGCCTCCTCGAACAGGGGCCGATCGACGTCTGTGGCCTTGGCAGCCAAAGCCGGATCGTGACCGGCACCGTCCCTTGTGTCCTCAACTCAGCCCTTCGGGGAGACCACTGCCCTGCTGTGGGTTCGGCGCCTGGAGCCTCCTGGGACCTAACCCTAACCCTAACCCTACACCGAACTGGGACCCTCCACCGAAACCTAAGCCGGCCTCGAACCCTAAGCCTGCACTTGAGCCGCCTTGCTGCATGGGCCCTCACTTCAGCCCTCGAGGGAGATCACGAGACCGGAGTCGCTTCGGCCCTGGCGACGTCCCTGGACCGAACCCTAACCCTAGCTAAGGCTCTCTCCCCAAGAGGACCCAATGCCAACGTCTGACAACACCACGCGCCTGGCGTCGGGAAGAGGTGCAGGCCGACTCGTCATGGAACCTGGAAGCTCACCATGCCGGATCCCAGGCCCGGCTGCAGCTGCCGAGAGGATTCCGGAGGCCTCCTCGACGAGGGGCCCAATCACGTGTGTGGCCCTGGCAGCCAAAGACGGATCCTGACCGGCAGCCTCCCTTGTGCCCTCAACTCAGGCCTTCGGGGAGACCACTGCCCTGCTGTGGTTTGGGCGCCTGGAGCCTCCTGGGACCTAACCCTAACCCTAACCGAACCCCGAACAGGGACCCTCCACCGCAACCTAAGCCTGCCTCGAACCCTAACCCTGCAAGTGAGCCGCCTTCTGGCATGGGCCCTCACTTGAGCCCTCGAGGGAGATCACGAGACTGGAGTCGATTCCGCCCTGGCGACGTCCCTGGACCAAACCCTAACCCTAGCTAAGGCTCCCTCCCCATGGGGACCCAATGCCAACGTCTGGCAACACCACGCGCCTGGGGTCCAGAAGCGGTGCAGGCTGGCTCGGCATGGAACCTGGAAGCTCACCATGTGGTTTCCCAGCCTGTCTGCAGCTGAGCGAGAGGATTCCGGAGGCCTCCTCGAACAGGGGCCGATCGACGTCTGTGGCCTTGGCAGCCAAAGCCGGATCGTGACCGGCACCGTCCCTTGTGTCCTCAACTCAGCCCTTCGGGGAGACCACTGCCCTGCTGTGGGTTCGGCGCCTGGAGCCTCCTGGGACCTAACCCTAACCCTAACCCTACACCGAACTGGGACCCTCCACCGAAACCTAAGCCGGCCTCGAACCCTAAGCCTGCACTTGAGCCGCCTTGCTGCATGGGCCCTCACTTCAGCCCTCGAGGGAGATCACGAGACCGGAGTCGCTTCGGCCCTGGCGACGTCCCTGGACCGAACCCTAACCCTAGCTAAGGCTCTCTCCCCAAGACGACCCAATGCCAACGTCTGACAACACCACGCGCCTGGCGTCGGGAAGAGGTGCAGGCCGACTCGGCATGGAACCTGGAAGCTCACCATGCCGGATCCCAGGCCCGGCTGCAGCTGCCGAGAGGATTCCGGAGGCCTCCTCGACGAGGGGCCCAATCACGTGTGTGGCCCTGGCAGCCAAAGACGGATCCTGACCGGCAGCCTCCCTTGTGCCCTCAACTCAGGCCTTCGGGGAGACCACTGCCCTGCTGTGGGTTGGGCGCCTGGAGCCTCCTGGGACCTAACCCTAACCCTAACCGAACCCCGAACAGGGACCCTCCACCGCAACCTAAGCCTGCCTCGAACCCTAACCCTGCAAGTGAGCCGCCTTCTGGCATGGGCCCTCACTTGAGCCCTCGAGGGAGATCACGAGACTGGAGTCGATTCCGCCCTGGCGACGTCCCTGGACCAAACCCTAACCCTAGTTAAGGCTCCCTCCCCATGGGGACCCAATGCCAACGTCTGGCAACACCACGCGCCTGGGGTCCAGAAGCGGTGCAGGCTGGCTCGGCATGGAACCTGGAAGCTCACCATGTGGTTTCCCAGCCTGTCTGCAGCTGAGCGAGAGGATTCCGGAGGCCTCCTCGAACAGGGGCCGATCGACGTCTGTGGCCTTGGCAGCCAAAGCCGGATCGTGACCGGCACCGTCCCTTGTGTCCTCAACTCAGCCCTTCGGGGAGACCACTGCCCTGCTGTGGCTTCGGCGCCTGGAGCCTCCTGGGACCTAACCCTAACCCTAACCCTACACCGAACTGGGACCCTCCACCGAAACCTAAGCCGGCCTCGAACCCTAAGCCTGCACTTGAGCCGCCTTGCTGCATGGGCCCTCACTTCAGCCCTCGAGGGAGATCACGAGACCGGAGTCGCTTCGGCCCTGGCGACGTCCCTGGACCGAACCCTAACCCTAGCTAAGGCTCTCCCCCCAAGAGGACCCAATGCCAACGTCTGACAACACCACGCGCCTGGCGTCGGGAAGAGGTGCAGGCCGACTCGGCATGGAACCTGGAAGCTCACCATGCCGGATCCCAGGCCCGGCTGCAGCTGCCGAGAGGATTCCGGAGGCCTCCTCGACGAGGGGCCCAATCACGTGTGTGGCCCTGGCAGCCAAAGACGGATCCTGACCGGCAGCCTCCTTTGTGCCCTCAACTCAGGCCTTCGGGGAGACCACTGCCCTGCTGTGGGTTGGGCGCCTGGAGCCTCCTGGGACCTAACCCTAACCCTAACCGAACCCCGAACAGGGACCCTCCACCGCAACCTAAGCCTGCCTCGAACCCTAACCCTGCAAGTGAGCCGCCTTCTGGCATGGGCCCTCACTTGAGCCCTCGAGGGAGATCACGAGACTGGAGTCGATTCCGCCCTGGCGAAGTCCCTGGACCAAACCCTAACCCTAGCTAAGGCTCCCTCCCCATGGGGACCCAATGCCAACGTCTGGCAACACCACGCGCCTGGGGTCCAGAAGCGGTGCAGGCTGGCTCGGCATGGAACCTGGAAGCTCACCATGTGGTTTCCCAGCCTGTCTGCAGCTGAGCGAGTGGATTCCGGAGGCCTCCTCGAACAGGGGCCGATCGACGTCTGTGGCCTTGGCAGCCAAAGCCGGATCGTGACCGGCACCGTCCCTTGTGTCCTCAACTCAGCCCTTCGGGGAGACCACTGCCCTGCTGTGGGTTCGGCGCCTGGAGCCTCCTGGGACCTAACCCTAACCCTAACCCTACACCGAACTGGGACCCTCCACCGAAACCTAAGCCGGCCTCGAACCCTAAGCCTGCACTTGAGCCGCCTCTCTGCATGGGCCCTCAATTCAGCCCTCGAGGGAGATCACGAGACCGGAGTCGCTTCGGCCCTGGCGACGTCCCTGGACCGAACCCTAACCCTAGCTAAGGCTCTCCCCCCAAGAGGACCCAATGCCAACGTCTGACAACACCACGCGCCTGGCGTCGGGAAGAGGTGCAGGCCGACTCGGCATGGAACCTGGAAGCTCACCATGCCGGATCCCAGGCCCGGCTGCAGCTGCCGAGAGGATTCCGGAGGCCTCCTCGACCAGGGGCCCAATCACGTGTGTGGCCCTGGCAGCCAAAGACGGATCCTGACCGGCAGCCTCCCTTGTGGCCTCAACTCAGGCCTTCGGGGAGACCACTGCCCTGCTGTGGGTTGGGCGCCTGGAGCCTCCTGGGACCTAACCCTAACCCTAACCGAACCCCGAACAGGGACCCTCCACCGCAACCTAAGCCTGCCTCGAACCCTAACCCTGCAAGTGAGCCGCCTTCTGGCATGGGCCCTCACTTGAGCCCTCGAGGGAGATCACGAGACTGGAGTCGATTCCGCCCTGGCGACGTCCCTGGACCAAACCCTAACCCTAGCTAAGGCTCCCTCCCCATGGGGACCCAATGCCAACGTCTGGCAACACCACACGCCTGGGGTCCAGAAGCGGTGCAGGCTGGCTCGGCATGGAACCTGGAAGCTCACCATGTGGTTTCCCAGCCTGTCTGCAGCTGAGCGAGAGGATTCCGGAGGCCTCCTCGAACAGGGGCCGATCGACGTCTGTGGCCTTGGCAGCCAAAGCCGGATCGTGACCGGCACCGTCCCTTGTGTCCTCAACTCAGCCCTTCGGGGAGACCACTGCCCTGCTGTGGGTTCGGCGCCTGGAGCCTCCTGGGACCTAACCCTAACCCTAACCCCACACCGAACGGGGACCCTCCACCGAAACCTAAGCCGGCCTCGACCCCTAACCCTGCACTTGAGCCGCCTTGCTGCATGGGCCCTCACTTCAGCCCTCGAGGGACATCACGAGACCGGAGTCGCTTCGGCCCTGGCGACGTCCCTGGACCGAACCCTAACCCTAGGTAAGGCTCTCTCGCCAAGAGGACCCAAGGCCAACGTCTGACAACACCACGCGCCTGGGGTCCGGAAGGGGTGCAGGCTGACTCGGCATGGAACCTGGAAGCTCACCATGTCGTTTCCCAGGCCCGGCTGCAGCTGCCGAGAGGATTCCGGAGGCCTCCTCGACCAGGGGCCCAATCACGTGTGTGGCCTTGGCAGCCAAAGACGGATCCTGACCGGCAGCCTCCCTTGTGCCCTCAACTCAGCCCTTCGGGGAGACCACTGCCCTGCTGTGGGTTGGGCGCCTGGAGCCTCCTGGGACCTAACCCTAACCCTAACCGTACCCCGAACCGGGACCCTCCACCGCAACCTAAGCCTGCCTCGAACCCTAACCCTGCAATGGAGCCGCCTTCTGGCATGGGCCCTCACTTCAGCCCTCGAGGGAGATCACCAGACTGGAGTCGATTTAGCCCTGGCGACGTCCCTGGACCAAACCCTAACCCTAGCTAAGGCTCCCTCCCCATGGGGACCCCACGCCAAAGTCTGACAAGACCACGCGCCTGGGGTCCAGAGGCGGTGCAGGCTGACTCGGCATGGAAGCTGCCTGCTCACCATGTGGTTTCCCAGGCCCGTCTGCAGCTGAGCGAGAGGATTCCGGAGGCCTCCTCGCACAGGGGCCGATCGACGTCTGTGGCCTTGGCAGCCACAGACGGATCCTGACCGGCACGGTCCCTTGTGCCCTCCACTCAGGCCTTCGGGAAGACCACTGCCCTGCTGTGGGTTCGGCGCCTGGAGCCTCCTGGGACCTAACCCTAACCCTAACCCCACACCGAACGGGCACCCTCCACCGAAACCTAAGCCGGCCTCGACCCCTAACCCTGCACTTGAGCCGCCTTGCTGCATGGGCCCTCACTTCAGCCCTCGAGGGAGATCACGAGACCGGAGTCGCTTCGGCCCTGGCGACGTCCCTGGACCGAACCCTAACCCTAGCTAAGGCTCTCTCGCCAAGAGGACCCAAGGCCAACGTCTGACAACACCACGCGCCTGGGGTCCGGAAGGGGTGCAGGCTGACTCGGCATGGAACCTGGAAGCTCACCATGTCGTTTCCCAGGCCCGGCTGCAGCTGCCGAGAGGATTCCGGAGGCCTCCTCGACCAGGGGCCCAATCACGTGTGTGGCCTTGGCAGCCAAAGACGGATCCTGACCGGCAGCCTCCCTTGTGCCCTCAACTCAGCCCTTCGGGGAGACCACTGCCCTGCTGTGGGTTGGGCGCCTGGAGCCTCCTGGGACCTAACCCTAACCCTAACCGTACCCCGAACCGGGACCCTCCACCGCAACCTAAGCCTGCCTCGAACCCTAACCCTGCAATGGAGCCGCCTTCTGGCATGGGCCCTCACTTCAGCCCTCGAGGGAGATCACCAGACTGGAGTCGATTCAGCCCTGGGGACGTCCCTGGACCAAACCCTAACCCTAGCTAAGGCTCCCTCCCCATGGGGACCCCACGCCAAAGTCTGACAAGACCACGCGCCTGGGGTCCAGAGGCGGTGCAGGCTGACTCGGCATGGAAGCTGCCTGCTCACCATGTGGTTTCCCAAGCCCGTCTGCAGCTGAGCGAGAGGATTCCGGAGGCCTCCTCGCACAGGGGCCGATCGACGTCTGTGGCCTTGGCAGCCACAGACGGATCCTGACCGGCACGGTCCCTTGTGCCCTCAACTCAGGCCTTCGGGAAGACCACTGCCCTGCTGTGGGTTCGGCGCCTGGAGCCTCCTGGGACCTAACCCTAACCCTAACCCCACACCGAACGGGGACCCTCCACCGAAACCTAAGCCGGCCTCGACCCCTAAGCCTGCACTTGAGCCGCCTTGCTGCATGGGCCCTCACTTCAGCCCTCGAGGGACATCACGAGACCGGAGTCGCTTCGGCCCTGGCGACGTCCCTGGACCGAACCCTAACCCTAGCTAAGGCTCTCTCGCCAAGAGGACCCAAGGCCAACGTCTGACAACACCACGCGCCTGGGGTCCGGAAGGGGTGCAGGCTGACTCGGCATGGAACCTGGAAGCTCACCATGTCGTTTCCCAGGCCCGGCTGCAGCTGCCGAGAGGATTCCGGAGGCCTCCTCGACCAGGGGCCCAATCACGTGTGTGGCCTTGGCAGCCAAAGACGGATCCTGACCGGCAGCCTCCCTTGTGCCCTCAACTCAGCCCTTCGGGGAGACCACTGCCCTGCTGTGGGTTGGGCGCCTGGAGCCTCCTGGGACCTAACCCTAACCCTAACCGTACCCCGAACCGGGACCCTCCACCGCAACCTAAGCCTGCCTCGAACCCTAACCCTGCAATGGAGCCGCCTTCTGGCATGGGCCCTCACTTCAGCCCTCGAGGGAGATCACCAGACTGGAGTCGATTCAGCCCTGGCGACGTCCCTGGACCAAACCCTAACCCTAGCTAAGGCTCCCTCCCCATGGGGACCCCACGCCAAAGTCTGACAAGACCACGCGCCTGGGGTCCAGAGGCGGTGCAGGCTGACTCGGCATGGAAGCTGCCTGCTCACCATGTGGTTTCCCAGGCCCGTCTGCAGCTGAGCGAGAGGATTCCGGAGGCCTCCTCGCACAGGGGCCGATCGACGTCTGTGGCCTTGGCAGCCACAGACGGATCCTGACCGGCACGGTCCCTTGTGCCCTCAACTCAGGCCTTCGGGAAGACCACTGCCCTGCTGTGGGTTCGGCGCCTGGAGCCTCCTGGGACCTAACCCTAACCCTAACCCCACACCGAACGGGGACCCTCCACCGAAACCTAAGCCGGCCTCGACCCCTAAGCCTGCACTTGAGCCGCCTTGCTGCATGGGCCCTCACTTCAGCCCTCGAGGGAGATCACGAGACAGGAGTCGCTTCGGCCCTGGCGACGTCCCTGGACCGAACCCGAACCCTAGCTAAGGCTCTCTCGCCAAGAGGACCCAAGGCCAACGTCTGACAACACCACGCGCCTGGGGTCCGGAAGGGGTGCAGGCTGACTCGGCATGGAACCTGGAAGCTCACCATGTCGTTTCCCAGGCCCGGCTGCAGCTGCCGAGAGGATTCCGGAGGCCTCCTCGACCAGGGGCCCAATCACGTGTGTGGCCTTGGCAGCCAAAGACGGATCCTGACCGGCAGCCTCCCTTGTGCCCTCAACTCAGCCCTTCGGGGAGACCACTGCCCTGCTGTGGGTTGGGCGCCTGGAGCCTCCTGGGACCTAACCCTAACCCTAACCGTACCCCGAACCGGGACCCTCCACCGCAACCTAAGCCTGCCTTGAACCCTAACCCTGCAATGGAACCGCCTTCTGGCATGGGCCCTCACTTCAGCCCTCGAGGGAGATCACCAGACTGGAGTCGATTCAGCCCTGGCGACGTCCCTGGACCAAACCCTAACCCTAGCTAAGGCTCCCTCCCCATGGGGACCCCACGCCAAAGTCTGACATGACCCCGCGCCTGGGGTCCAGAGGCGGTGCAGGCTGACTCGGCATGGAAGCTGCCTGCTCACCATGTGGTTTCCCAGGCCCGTCTGCAGCTGAGCGAGAGGATTCCGGAGGCCTCCTCGCACAGGGGCCGATCGACGTCTGTGGCCTTGGCAGCCACAGACGGATCCTGACCGGCACGGTCCCTTGTGCCCTCCACTCAGGCCTTCGGGAAGACCACTGCCCTGCTGTGGGTTCGGCGCCTGGAGCCTCCTGGGACCTAACCCTAACCCTAACCCCACACCGAACGGGCACCCTCCACCGAAACCTAAGCCGGCCTCGACCCCTAACCCTGCACTTGAGCCGCCTTGCTGCATGGGCCCTCACTTCAGCCCTCGAGGGAGATCACGAGACCGGAGTCGCTTCGGCCCTGGCGACGTCCCTGGACCGAACCCTAACCCTAGCTAAGGCTCTCTCGCCAAGAGGACCCAAGGCCAACGTCTGACAACACCACGCGCCTGGGGTCCGGAAGGGGTGCAGGCTGACTCGGCATGGAACCTGGAAGCTCACCATGTCGTTTCCCAGGCCCGGCTGCAGCTGCCGAGAGGATTCCGGAGGCCTCCTCGACCAGGGGCCCAATCACGTGTGTGGCCTTGGCAGCCAAAGACGGATCCTGACCGGCAGCCTCCCTTGTGCCCTCAACTCAGCCCTTCGGGGAGACCACTGCCCTGCTGTGGGTTGGGCGCCTGGAGCCTCCTGGGACCTAACCCTAACCCTAACCGTACCCCGAACCGGGACCCTCCACCGCAACCTAAGCCTGCCTCGAACCCTAACCCTGCAATGGAGCCGCCTTCTGGCATGGGCCCTCACTTCAGCCCTCGAGGGAGATCACCAGACAGGAGTCGATTCAGCCCTGGCGACGTCCCTGGACCAAACCCTAACCCTAGCTAAGGCTCCCTCCCCATGGGGACCCCACGCCAAAGTCTGACAAGACCACGCGCCTGGGGTCCAGAGGCGGTGCAGGCTGACTCGGCATGGAAGCTGCCTGCTCACCATGTGGTTTCCCAGGCCCGTCTGCAGCTGAGCGAGAGGATACCGGAGGCCTCCTCGCACAGGGGCCGATCGACGTCTGTGGCCTTGGCAGCCACAGACGGATCCTGACCGGCACGGTCCCTTGTGCCCTCAACTCAGGCCTTCGGGAAGACCACTGCCCTGCTGTGGGTTCGGCGCCTGGAGCCTCCTGGGACCTAACCCTAACCCTAACCCCACACCGAACGGGGACCCTCCACCGAAACCTAAGCCGGCCTCGACCCCTAACCCTGCACTTGAGCCGCCTTGCTGCATGGGCCCTCACTTCAGCCCTCGAGGGAGATCACGAGACCGGAGTCGCTTCGGCCCTGGCGACGTCCCTGGACCGAACCCTAACCCTAGGTAAGGCTCTCTCGCCAAGAGGACCCAAGGCCAACGTCTGACAACACCACGCGCCTGGGGTCCGGAAGGGGTGCAGGCTGACTCGGCATGGAACCTGGAAGCTCACCATGTCGTTTCCCAGGCCCGGCTGCAGCTGCCGAGAGGATTCCGGAGGCCTCCTCGACCAGGGGCCCAATCACGTGTGTGGCCTTGGCAGCCAAAGACGGATCCTGACCGGCAGCCTCCCTTGTGCCCTCAACTCAGCCCTTCGGGGAGACCACTGCCCTGCTGTGGGTTGGGCGCCTGGAGCCTCCTGGGACCTAACCCTAACCCTAACCGTACCCCGAACCGGGACCCTCCACCGCAACCTAAGCCTGCCTCGAACCCTAACCCTGCAATGGAGCCGCCTTCTGGCATGGGCCCTCACTTCAGCCCTCGAGGGAGATCACCAGACTGGAGTCGATTCAGCCCTGGCGACGTCCCTGGACCAAACCCTAACCCTAGCTAAGGCTCCCTCCCCATGGGGACCCCACGCCAAAGTCTGACAAGACCACGCGCCTGGGGTCCAGAGGCGGTGCAGGCTGACTCGGCATGGAAGCTGCCTGCTCACCATGTGGTTTCCCAGGCCCGTCTGCAGCTGAGCGAGAGGATTCCGGAGGCCTCCTCGCACAGGGGCCGATCGACGTCTGTGGCCTTGGCAGCCACAGACGGATCCTGACCGGCACGGTCCCTTGTGCCCTCCACTCAGGCCTTCGGGAAGACCACTGCCCTGCTGTGGGTTCGGCGCCTGGAGCCTCCTGGGACCTAACCCTAACCCTAACCCCACACCGAACGGGCACCCTCCACCGAAACCTAAGCCGGCCTCGACCCCTAACCCTGCACTTGAGCCGCCTTGCTGCATGGGCCCTCACTTCAGCCCTCGAGGGAGATCACGAGACCGGAGTCGCTTCGGCCCTGGCGACGTCCCTGGACCGAACCCTAACCCTAGCTAAGGCTCTCTCGCCAAGAGGACCCAAGGCCAACGTCTGACAACACCACGCGCCTGGGGTCCGGAAGGGGTGCAGGCTGACTCGGCATGGAACCTGGAAGCTCACCATGTCGTTTCCCAGGCCCGGCTGCAGCTGCCGAGAGGATTCCGGAGGCCTCCTCGACCAGGGGCCCAATCACGTGTGTGGCCTTGGCAGCCAAAGACGGATCCTGACCGGCAGCCTCCCTTGTGCCCTCAACTCAGCCCTTCGGGGAGACCACTGCCCTGCTGTGGGTTGGGCGCCTGGAGCCTCCTGGGACCTAACCCTAACCCTAACCGTACCCCGAACCGGGACCCTCCACCGCAACCTAAGCCTGCCTCGAACCCTAACCCTGCAATGGAGCCGCCTTCTGGCATGGGCCCTCACTTCAGCCCTCGAGGGAGATCACCAGACAGGAGTCGATTCAGCCCTGGCGACGTCCCTGGACCAAACCCTAACCCTAGCTAAGGCTCCCTCCCCATGGGGACCCCACGCCAAAGTCTGACAAGACCACGCGCCTGGGGTCCAGAGGCGGTGCAGGCTGACTCGGCATGGAAGCTGCCTGCTCACCATGTGGTTTCCCAGGCCTGTCTGCAGCTGAGCGAGAGGATTCCGGAGGCCTCCTCGCACAGGGGCCGATCGACGTCTGTGGCCTTGGCAGCCACAGACGGATCCTGACCGGCACGGTCCCTTGTGCCCTCAACTCAGGCCTTCGGGAAGACCACTGCCCTGCTGTGGGTTCGGCGCCTGGAGCCTCCTGGGACCTAACCCTAACCCTAACCCCACACCGAACGGGGACCCTCCACCGAAACCTAAGCCGGCCTCGACCCCTAAGCCTGCACTTGAGCCGCTTGCTGCATGGGCCCTCACTTCAGCCCTCGAGGGAGATCACGAGACAGGAGTCGCTTCGGCCCTGGCGACGTCCCTGGACCGAACCCTAACCCTAGCTAAGGCTCTCTCGCCAAGAGGACCCAAGGCAAACGTCTGACAACACCACGCGCCTGGGGTCCGGAAGGGGTGCAGGCTGACTCGGCATGGAACCTGGAAGCTCACCATGTCGTTTCCCAGGCCCGGCTGCAGCTGCCGAGAGGATTCCGGAGGCCTCCTCGACCAGGGGCCCAATCACGTGTGTGGCCTTGGCAGCCAAAGACGGATCCTGACCGGCAGCCTCCCTTGTGCCCTCAACTCAGCCCTTCGGGGAGACCACTGCCCTGCTGTGGGTTGGGCGCCTGGAGCCTCCTGGGACCTAACCCTAACCCTAACCGTACCCCGAACCGGGACCCTCCACCGCAACCTAAGCCTGCCTCGAACCCTAACCCTGCAATGGAGCCGCCTTCTGGCATGGGCCCTCACTTCAGCCCTCGAGGGAGATCACCAGACTGGAGTCGATTCAGCCCTGGGGACGTCCCTGGACCAAACCCTAACCCTAGCTAAGGCTCCCTCCCCATGGGGACCCCACGCCAAAGTCTGACAAGACCACGCGCCTGGGGTCCAGAGGCGGTGCAGGCTGACTCGGCATGGAAGCTGCCTGCTCACCATGTGGTTTCCCAAGCCCGTCTGCAGCTGAGCGAGAGGATTCCGGAGGCCTCCTCGCACAGGGGCCGATCGACGTCTGTGGCCTTGGCAGCCACAGACGGATCCTGACCGGCACGGTCCCTTGTGCCCTCAACTCAGGCCTTCGGGAAGACCACTGCCCTGCTGTGGGTTCGGCGCCTGGAGCCTCCTGGGACCTAACCCTAACCCTAACCCCACACCGAACGGGGACCCTCCACCGAAACCTAAGCCGGCCTCGACCCCTAACCCTGCACTTGAGCCGCCTTGCTGCATGGGCCCTCACTTCAGCCCTCGAGGGACATCACGAGACCGGAGTCGCTTCGGCCCTGGCGACGTCCCTGGACCGAACCCTAACCCTAGGTAAGGCTCTCTCGCCAAGAGGACCCAAGGCCAACGTCTGACAACACCACGCGCCTGGGGTCCGGAAGGGGTGCAGGCTGACTCGGCATGGAACCTGGAAGCTCACCATGTCGTTTCCCAGGCCCGGCTGCAGCTGCCGAGAGGATTCCGGAGGCCTCCTCGACCAGGGGCCCAATCACGTGTGTGGCCTTGGCAGCCAAAGACGGATCCTGACCGGCAGCCTCCCTTGTGCCCTCAACTCAGCCCTTCGGGGAGACCACTGCCCTGCTGTGGGTTGGGCGCCTGGAGCCTCCTGGGACCTAACCCTAACCCTAACCGTACCCCGAACCGGGACCCTCCACCGCAACCTAAGCCTGCCTCGAACCCTAACCCTGCAATGGAGCCGCCTTCTGGCATGGGCCCTCAGTTCAGCCCTCGAGGGAGATCACCAGACTGGAGTCGATTCAGCCCTGGCGACGTCCCTGGACCAAACCCTAACCCTAGCTAAGGCTCCCTCCCCATGGGGACCCCACGCCAAAGTCTGACAAGACCACGCGCCTGGGGTCCAGAGGCGGTGCAGGCTGACTCGGCATGGAAGCTGCCTGCTCACCATGTGGTTTCCCAGGCCCGTCTGCAGCTGAGCGAGAGGATTCCGGAGGCCTCCTCGCACAGGGGTCCGATCGACGTCTGTGGCCTTGGCAGCCACAGACGGATCCTGACCGGCACGGTCCCTTGTGCCCTCCACTCAGGCCTTCGGGAAGACCACTGCCCTGCTGTGGGTTCGGCGCCTGGAGCCTCCTGGGACCTAACCCTAACCCTAACCCCACACCGAACGGGCACCCTCCACCGAAACCTAAGCCGGCCTCGACCCCTAACCCTGCACTTGAGCCGCCTTGCTGCATGGGCCCTCACTTCAGCCCTCGAGGGAGATCACGAGACCGGAGTCGCTTCGGCCCTGGCGACGTCCCTGGACCGAACCCTAACCCTAGCTAAGGCTCTCTCGCCAAGAGGACCCAAGGCCAACGTCTGACAACACCACGCGCCTGGGGTCCGGAAGGGGTGCAGGCTGACTCGGCATGGAACCTGGAAGCTCACCATGTCGTTTCCCAGGCCCGGCTGCAGCTGCCGAGAGGATTCCGGAGGCCTCCTCGACCAGGGGCCCAATCACGTGTGTGGCCTTGGCAGCCAAAGACGGATCCTGACCGGCAGCCTCCCTTGTGCCCTCAACTCAGCCCTTCGGGGAGACCACTGCCCTGCTGTGGGTTGGGCGCCTGGAGCCTCCTGGGACCTAACCCTAACCCTAACCGTACCCCGAACCGGGACCCTCCACCGCAACCTAAGCCTGCCTCGAACCCTAACCCTGCAATGGAGCCGCCTTCTGGCATGGGCCCTCACTTCAGCCCTCGAGGGAGATCACCAGACAGGAGTCGATTCAGCCCTGGCGACGTCCCTGGACCAAACCCTAACCCTAGCTAAGGCTCCCTCCCCATGGGGACCCCACGCCAAAGTCTGACAAGACCACGCGCCTGGGGTCCAGAGGCGGTGCAGGCTGACTCGGCATGGAAGCTGCCTGCTCACCATGTGGTTTCCCAGGCCCGTCTGCAGCTGAGCGAGAGGATACCGGAGGCCTCCTCGCACAGGGGCCGATCGACGTCTGTGGCCTTGGCAGCCACAGACGGATCCTGACCGGCACGGTCCCTTGTGCCCTCAACTCAGGCCTTCGGGAAGACCACTGCCCTGCTGTGGGTTCGGCGCCTGGAGCCTCCTGGGACCTAACCCTAAACCCTAACCCCACACCGAACGGGGACCCTCCACCGAAACCTAAGCCGGCCTCGACCCCTAAGCCTGCACTTGAGCCGCCTTGCTGCATGGGCCCTCACTTCAGCCCTCGAGGGAGATCACGAGACCGGAGTCGCTTCGGCCCTGGCGACGTCCCTGGACCGAACCCTAACCCTAGGTAAGGCTCTCTCGCCAAGAGGACCCAAGGCCAACGTCTGACAACACCACGCGCCTGGGGTCCGGAAGGGGTGCAGGCTGACTCGGCATGGAACCTGGAAGCTCACCATGTCGTTTCCCAGGCCCGGCTGCAGCTGCCGAGAGGATTCCGGAGGCCTCCTCGACCAGGGGCCCAATCACGTGTGTGGCCTTGGCAGCCAAAGACGGATCCTGACCGGCAGCCTCCCTTGTGCCCTCAACTCAGCCCTTCGGGGAGACCACTGCCCTGCTGTGGGTTGGGCGCCTGGAGCCTCCTGGGACCTAACCCTAACCCTAACCGTACCCCGAACCGGGACCCTCCACCGCAACCTAAGCCTGCCTCGAACCCTAACCCTGCAATGGAGCCGCCTTCTGGCATGGGCCCTCACTTCAGCCCTCGAGGGAGATCACCAGACTGGAGTCGATTCAGCCCTGGCGACGTCCCTGGACCAAACCCTAACCCTAGCTAAGGCTCCCTCCCCATGGGGACCCCACGCCAAAGTCTGACAAGACCACGCGCCTGGGGTCCAGAGGCGGTGCAGGCTGACTCGGCATGGAAGCTGCCTGCTCACCATGTGGTTTCCCAGGCCCGTCTGCAGCTGAGCGAGAGGATTCCGGAGGCCTCCTCGCACAGGGGCCGATCGACGTCTGTGGCCTTGGCAGCCACAGACGGATCCTGACCGGCACGGTCCCTTGTGCCCTCCACTCAGGCCTTCGGGAAGACCACTGCCCTGCTGTGGGTTCGGCGCCTGGAGCCTCCTGGGACCTAACCCTAACCCTAACCCCACACCGAACGGGCACCCTCCACCGAAACCTAAGCCGGCCTCGACCCCTAACCCTGCACTTGAGCCGCCTTGCTGCATGGGCCCTCACTTCAGCCCTCGAGGGAGATCACGAGACCGGAGTCGCTTCGGCCCTGGCGACGTCCCTGGACCGAACCCTAACCCTAGCTAAGGCTCTCTCGCCAAGAGGACCCAAGGCCAACGTCTGACAACACCACGCGCCTGGGGTCCGGAAGGGGTGCAGGCTGACTCGGCATGGAACCTGGAAGCTCACCATGTCGTTTCCCAGGCCCGGCTGCAGCTGCCGAGAGGATTCCGGAGGCCTCCTCGACCAGGGGCCCAATCACGTGTGTGGCCTTGGCAGCCAAAGACGGATCCTGACCGGCAGCCTCCCTTGTGCCCTCAACTCAGCCCTTCGGGGAGACCACTGCCCTGCTGTGGGTTGGGCGCCTGGAGCCTCCTGGGACCTAACCCTAACCCTAACCGTACCCCGAACCGGGACCCTCCACCGCAACCTAAGCCTGCCTCGAACCCTAACCCTGCAATGGAGCCGCCTTCTGGCATGGGCCCTCACTTCAGCCCTCGAGGGAGATCACCAGACAGGAGTCGATTCAGCCCTGGCGACGTCCCTGGACCAAACCCTAACCCTAGCTAAGGCTCCCTCCCCATGGGGACCCCACGCCAAAGTCTGACAAGACCACGCGCCTGGGGTCCAGAGGCGGTGCAGGCTGACTCGGCATGGAAGCTGCCTGCTCACCATGTGGTTTCCCAGGCCCGTCTGCAGCTGAGCGAGAGGATTCCGGAGGCCTCCTCGCACAGGGGGCCGATCGACGTCTGTGGCCTTGGCAGCCACAGACGGATCCTGACCGGCACGGTCCCTTGTGCCCTCAACTCAGGCCTTCGGGAAGACCACTGCCCTGCTGTGGGTTCGGCGCCTGGAGCCTCCTGGGACCTAACCCTAACCCTAACCCCACACCGAACGGGGACCCTCCACCGAAACCTAAGCCGGCCTCGACCCCTAAGCCTGCACTTGAGCCGCCTTGCTGCATGGGCCCTCACTTCAGCCCTCGAGGGAGATCACGAGACAGGAGTCGCTTCGGCCCTGGCGACGTCCCTGGACCGAACCCTAACCCTAGCTAAGGCTCTCTCGCCAAGAGGACCCAAGGCAAACGTCTGACAACACCACGCGCCTGGGGTCCGGAAGGGGTGCAGGCTGACTCGGCATGGAACCTGGAAGCTCACCATGTCGTTTCCCAGGCCCGGCTGCAGCTGCCGAGAGGATTCCGGAGGCCTCCTCGACCAGGGGCCCAATCACGTGTGTGGCCTTGGCAGCCAAAGACGGATCCTGACCGGCAGCCTCCCTTGTGCCCTCAACTCAGCCCTTCGGGGAGACCACTGCCCTGCTGTGGGTTGGGCGCCTGGAGCCTCCTGGGACCTAACCCTAACCCTAACCGTACCCCGAACCGGGACCCTCCACCGCAACCTAAGCCTGCCTCGAACCCTAACCCTGCAATGGAGCCGCCTTCTGGCATGGGCCCTCACTTCAGCCCTCGAGGGAGATCACCAGACTGGAGTCGATTCAGCCCTGGGGACGTCCCTGGACCAAACCCTAACCCTAGCTAAGGCTCCCTCCCCATGGGGACCCCACGCCAAAGTCTGACAAGACCACGCGCCTGGGGTCCAGAGGCGGTGCAGGCTGACTCGGCATGGAAGCTGCCTGCTCACCATGTGGTTTCCCAAGCCCGTCTGCAGCTGAGCGAGAGGATTCCGGAGGCCTCCTCGCACAGGGGCCGATCGACGTCTCTGGCCTTGGCAGCCACAGACGGATCCTGACCGGCACGGTCCCTTGTGCCCTCAACTCAGGCCTTCGGGAAGACCACTGCCCTGCTGTGGGTTCGGCGCCTGGAGCCTCCTGGGACCTAACCCTAACCCTAACCCCACACCGAACGGGGACCCTCCACCGAAACCTAAGCCGGCCTCGACCCCTAACCCTGCACTTGAGCCGCCTTGCTGCATGGGCCCTCACTTCAGCCCTCGAGGGACATCACGAGACCGGAGTCGCTTCGGCCCTGGCGACGTCCCTGGACCGAACCCTAACCCTAACTAAGGCTCTCTCGCCAAGAGGACCCAAGGCCAACGTCTGACAACACCACGCGCCTGGGGTCCGGAAGGGGTGCAGGCTGACTCGGCATGGAACCTGGAAGCTCACCATGTCGTTTCCCAGGCCCGGCTGCAGCTGCCGAGAGGATTCCGGAGGCCTCCTCGACCAGGGGCCCAATCACGTGTGTGGCCTTGGCAGCCAAAGACGGATCCTGACCGGCAGCCTCCCTTGTGCCCTCAACTCAGCCCTTCGGGGAGACCACTGCCCTGCTGTGGGTTGGGCGCCTGGAGCCTCCTGGGACCTAACCCTAACCCTAACCGTACCCCGAACCGGGACCCTCCACCGCAACCTAAGCCTGCCTCGAACCCTAACCCTGCAATGGAGCCGCCTTCTGGCATGGGCCCTCACTTCAGCCCTCGAGGGAGATCACCAGACTGGAGTCGATTCAGCCCTGGGGACGTCCCTGGACCAAACCCTAACCCTAGCTAAGGCTCCCTCCCCATGGGGACCCCACGCCAAAGTCTGACAAGACCACGCGCCTGGGGTCCAGAGGCGGTGCAGGCTGACTCGGCATGGAAGCTGCCTGCTCACCATGTGGTTTCCCAAGCCCGTCTGCAGCTGAGCGAGAGGATTCCGGAGGCCTCCTCGCACAGGGGCCGATCGACGTCTCTGGCCTTGGCAGCCACAGACCGATCCTGACCGGCACGGTCCCTTGTGCCCTCAACTCAGGCCTTCGGGAAGACCACTGCCCTGCTGTGGGTTCGGCGCCTGGAGCCTCCTGGGACCTAACCCTAACCCTAACCCCACACCGAACGGGGACCCTCCACCGAAACCTAAGCCGGCCTCGACCCCTAACCCTGCACTTGAGCCGCCTTGCTGCATGGGCCCTCACTTCAGCCCTCGAGGGACATCACGAGACCGGAGTCGCTTCGGCCCTGGCGACGTCCCTGGACCGAACCCTAACCCTAGCTAAGGCTCTCTCGCCAAGAGGACCCAAGGCCAACGTCTGACAACACCACGCGCCTGGGGTCCGGAAGGGGTGCAGGCTGACTCGGCATGGAACCTGGAAGCTCACCATGTCGTTTCCCAGGCCCGGCTGCAGCTGCCGAGAGGATTCCGGAGGCCTCCTCGACCAGGGGCCCAATCACGTGTGTGGCCTTGGCAGCCAAAGACGGATCCTGACCGGCAGCCTCCCTTGTGCCCTCAACTCAGCCCTTCGGGGAGACCACTGCCCTGCTGTGGGTTGGGCGCCTGGAGCCTCCTGGGACCTAACCCTAACCCTAACCGTACCCCGAACCGGGACCCTCCACCGCAACCTAAGCCTGCCTCGAACCCTAACCCTGCAATGGAGCCGCCTTCTGGCATGGGCCCTCACTTCAGCCCTCGAGGGAGATCACCAGACTGGAGTCGATTCAGCCCTGGGGACGTCCCTGGACCAAACCCTAACCCTAGCTAAGGCTCCCTCCCCATGGGGACCCCACGCCAAAGTCTGACAAGACCACGCGCCTGGGGTCCAGAGGCGGTGCAGGCTGACTCGGCATGGAAGCTGCCTGCTCACCATGTGGTTTCCCAGGCCCGTCTGCAGCTGAGCGAGAGGATTCCGGAGGCCTCCTCGCACAGGGGCCGATCGACGTCTGTGGCCTTGGCAGCCACAGACGGATCCTGACCGGCACGGTCCCTTGTGCCCTCCACTCAGGCCTTCGGGAAGACCACTGCCCTGCTGTGGGTTCGGCGCCTGGAGCCTCCTGGGACCTAACCCTAACCCTAACCCCACACCGAACGGGCACCCTCCACCGAAACCTAAGCCGGCCTCGACCCCTAACCCTGCACTTGAGCCGCCTTGCTGCATGGGCCCTCACTTCAGCCCTCGAGGGAGATCACGAGACCGGAGTCGCTTCGGCCCTGGCGACGTCCCTGGACCGAACCCTAACCCTAGCTAAGGCTCTCTCGCCAAGAGGACCCAAGGCCAACGTCTGACAACACCACGCGCCTGGGGTCCGGAAGGGGTGCAGGCTGACTCGGCATGGAACCTGGAAGCTCACCATGTCGTTTCCCAGGCCCGGCTGCAGCTGCCGAGAGGATTCCGGAGGCCTCCTCGACCAGGGGCCCAATCACGTGTGTGGCCTTGGCAGCCAAAGACGGATCCTGACCGGCAGCCTCCCTTGTGCCCTCAACTCAGCCCTTCGGGGAGACCACTGCCCTGCTGTGGGTTGGGCGCCTGGAGCCTCCTGGGACCTAACCCTAACCCTAACCGTACCCCGAACCGGGACCCTCCACCGCAACCTAAGCCTGCCTCGAACCCTAACCCTGCAATGGAGCCGCCTTCTGGCATGGGCCCTCACTTCAGCCCTCGAGGGAGATCACCAGACTGGAGTCGATTCAGCCCTGGGGACGTCCCTGGACCAAACCATAACCCTAGCTAAGGCTCCCTCCCCATGGGGACCCCACGCCAAAGTCTGACAAGACCACGCGCCTGGGGTCCAGAGGCGGTGCAGGCTGACTCGGCATGGAAGCTGCCTGCTCACCATGTGGTTTCCCAAGCCCGTCTGCAGCTGAGCGAGAGGATTCCGGAGGCCTCCTCGCACAGGGGCCGATCGACGTCTCTGGCCTTGGCAGCCACAGACCGATCCTGACCGGCACGGTCCCTTGTGCCCTCAACTCAGGCCTTCGGGAAGACCACTGCCCTGCTGTGGGTTCGGCGCCTGGAGCCTCCTGGGACCTAACCCTAACCCTAACCCCACACCGAACGGGGACCCTCCACCGAAACCTAAGCCGGCCTCGACCCCTAACCCTGCACTTGAGCCGCCTTGCTGCATGGGCCCTCACTTCAGCCCTCGAGGGACATCACGAGACCGGAGTCGCTTCGGCCCTGGCGACGTCCCTGGACCGAACCCTAACCCTAGCTAAGGCTCTCTCGCCAAGAGGACCCAAGGCCAACGTCTGACAACACCACGCGCCTGGGGTCCGGAAGGGGTGCAGGCTGACTCGGCATGGAACCTGGAAGCTCACCATGTCGTTTCCCAGGCCCGGCTGCAGCTGCCGAGAGGATTCCGGAGGCCTCCTCGACCAGGGGCCCAATCACGTGTGTGGCCTTGGCAGCCAAAGACGGATCCTGACCGGCAGCCTCCCTTGTGCCCTCAACTCAGCCCTTCGGGGAGACCACTGCCCTGCTGTGGGTTGGGCGCCTGGAGCCTCCTGGGACCTAACCCTAACCCTAACCGTACCCCGAACCGGGACCCTCCACCGCAACCTAAGCCTGCCTCGAACCCTAACCCTGCAATGGAGCCGCCTTCTGGCATGGGCCCTCACTTCAGCCCTCGAGGGAGATCACCAGACTGGAGTCGATTCAGCCCTGGCGACGTCCCTGGACCAAACCCTAACCCTAGCTAAGGCTCCCTCCCCATGGGGACCCCACGCCAAAGTCTGACAAGACCACGCGCCTGGGGTCCAGAGGCGGTGCAGGCTGACTCGGCATGGAAGCTGCCTGCTCACCATGTGGTTTCCCAGGCCCGTCTGCAGCTGAGCGAGAGGATTCCGGAGGCCTCCTCGCACAGGGGCCGATCGACGTCTGTGGCCTTGGCAGCCACAGACGGATCCTGACCGGCACGGTCCCTTGTGCCCTCCACTCAGGCCTTCGGGAAGACCACTGCCCTGCTGTGGGTTCGGCGCCTGGAGCCTCCTGGGACCTAACCCTAACCCTAACCCCACACCGAACGGGCACCCTCCACCGAAACCTAAGCCGGCCTCGACCCCTAACCCTGCACTTGAGCCGCCTTGCTGCATGGGCCCTCACTTCAGCCCTCGAGGGAGATCACGAGACCGGAGTCGCTTCGGCCCTGGCGACGTCCCTGGACCGAACCCTAACCCTAGCTAAGGCTCTCTCGCCAAGAGGACCCAAGGCCAACGTCTGACAACACCACGCGCCTGGGGTCCGGAAGGGGTGCAGGCTGACTCGGCATGGAACCTGGAAGCTCACCATGTCGTTTCCCAGGCCCGGCTGCAGCTGCCGAGAGGATTCCGGAGGCCTCCTCGACCAGGGGCCCAATCACGTGTGTGGCCTTGGCAGCCAAAGACGGATCCTGACCGGCAGCCTCCCTTGTGCCCTCAACTCAGCCCTTCGGGGAGACCACTGCCCTGCTGTGGGTTGGGCGCCTGGAGCCTCCTGGGACCTAACCCTAACCCTAACCGTACCCCGAACCGGGACCCTCCACCGCAACCTAAGCCTGCCTCGAACCCTAACCCTGCAATGGAGCCGCCTTCTGGCATGGGCCCTCACTTCAGCCCTCGAGGGAGATCACCAGACAGGAGTCGATTCAGCCCTGGCGACGTCCCTGGACCAAACCCTAACCCTAGCTAAGGCTCCCTCCCCATGGGGACCCCACGCCAAAGTCTGACAAGACCACGCGCCTGGGGTCCAGAGGCGGTGCAGGCTGACTCGGCATGGAAGCTGCCTGCTCACCATGTGGTTTCCCAGGCCCGTCTGCAGCTGAGCGAGAGGATTCCGGAGGCCTCCTCGCACAGGGGCCGATCGACGTCTGTGGCCTTGGCAGCCACAGACGGATCCTGACCGGCACGGTCCCTTGTGCCCTCAACTCAGGCCTTCGGGAAGACCACTGCCCTGCTGTGGGTTCGGCGCCTGGAGCCTCCTGGGACCTAACCCTAACCCTAACCCCACACCGAACGGGGACCCTCCACCGAAACCTAAGCCGGCCTCGACCCCTAAGCCTGCACTTGAGCCGCCTTGCTGCATGGGCCCTCACTTCAGCCCTCGAGGGAGATCACGAGACAGGAGTCGCTTCGGCCCTGGCGACGTCCCTGGACCGAACCCTAACCCTAGCTAAGGCTCTCTCGCCAAGAGGACCCAAGGCAAACGTCTGACAACACCACGCGCCTGGGGTCCGGAAGGGGTGCAGGCTGACTCGGCATGGAACCTGGAAGCTCACCATGTCGTTTCCCAGGCCCGGCTGCAGCTGCCGAGAGGATTCCGGAGGCCTCCTCGACCAGGGGCCCAATCACGTGTGTGGCCTTGGCAGCCAAAGACGGATCCTGACCGGCAGCCTCCCTTGTGCCCTCAACTCAGCCCTTCGGGGAGACCACTGCCCTGCTGTGGGTTGGGCGCCTGGAGCCTCCTGGGACCTAACCCTAACCCTAACCGTACCCCGAACCGGGACCCTCCACCGCAACCTAAGCCTGCCTCGAACCCTAACCCTGCAATGGAGCCGCCTTCTGGCATGGGCCCTCACTTCAGCCCTCGAGGGAGATCACCAGACTGGAGTCGATTCAGCCCTGGGGACGTCCCTGGACCAAACCCTAACCCTAGCTAAGGCTCCCTCCCCATGGGGACCCCACGCCAAAGTCTGACAAGACCACGCGCCTGGGGTCCAGAGGCGGTGCAGGCTGACTCGGCATGGAAGCTGCCTGCTCACCATGTGGTTTCCCAAGCCCGTCTGCAGCTGAGCGAGAGGATTCCGGAGGCCTCCTCGCACAGGGGCCGATCGACGTCTCTGGCCTTGGCAGCCACAGACGGATCCTGACCGGCACGGTCCCTTGTGCCCTCAACTCAGGCCTTCGGGAAGACCACTGCCCTGCTGTGGGTTCGGCGCCTGGAGCCTCCTGGGACCTAACCCTAACCCTAACCCCACACCGAACGGGGACCCTCCACCGAAACCTAAGCCGGCCTCGACCCCTAACCCTGCACTTGAGCCGCCTTGCTGCATGGGCCCTCACTTCAGCCCTCGAGGGACATCACGAGACCGGAGTCGCTTCGGCCCTGGCGACGTCCCTGGACCGAACCCTAACCCTAGCTAAGGCTCTCTCGCCAAGAGGACCCAAGGCCAACGTCTGACAACACCACGCGCCTGGGGTCCGGAAGGGGTGCAGGCTGACTCGGCATGGAACCTGGAAGCTCACCATGTCGTTTCCCAGGCCCGGCTGCAGCTGCCGAGAGGATTCCGGAGGCCTCCTCGACCAGGGGCCCAATCACGTGTGTGGCCTTGGCAGCCAAAGACGGATCCTGACCGGCAGCCTCCCTTGTGCCCTCAACTCAGCCCTTCGGGGAGACCACTGCCCTGCTGTGGGTTGGGCGCCTGGAGCCTCCTGGGACCTAACCCTAACCCTAACCGTACCCCGAACCGGGACCCTCCACCGCAACCTAAGCCTGCCTCGAACCCTAACCCTGCAATGGAGCCGCCTTCTGGCATGGGCCCTCACTTCAGCCCTCGAGGGAGATCACCAGACTGGAGTCGATTCAGCCCTGGGGACGTCCCTGGACCAAACCCTAACCCTAGCTAAGGCTCCCTCCCCATGGGGACCCCACGCCAAAGTCTGACAAGACCACGCGCCTGGGGTCCAGAGGCGGTGCAGGCTGACTCGGCATGGAAGCTGCCTGCTCACCATGTGGTTTCCCAAGCCCGTCTGCAGCTGAGCGAGAGGATTCCGGAGGCCTCCTCGCACAGGGGCCGATCGACGTCTGTGGCCTTGGCAGCCACAGACGGATCCTGACCGGCACGGTCCCTTGTGCCCTCAACTCAGGCCTTCGGGAAGACCACTGCCCTGCTGTGGGTTCGGCGCCTGGAGCCTCCTGGGACCTAACCCTAACCCTAACCCCACACCGAACGGGGACCCTCCACCGAAACCTAAGCCGGCCTCGACCCCTAAGCCTGCACTTGAGCCGCCTTGCTGCATGGGCCCTCACTTCAGCCCTCGAGGGACATCACGAGACCGGAGTCGCTTCGGCCCTGGCGACGTCCCTGGACCGAACCCTAACCCTAGCTAAGGCTCTCTCGCCAAGAGGACCCAAGGCCAACGTCTGACAACACCACGCGCCTGGGGTCCGGAAGGGGTGCAGGCTGACTCGGCATGGAACCTGGAAGCTCACCATGTCGTTTCCCAGGCCCGGCTGCAGCTGCCGAGAGGATTCCGGAGGCCTCCTCGACCAGGGGCCCAATCACGTGTGTGGCCTTGGCAGCCAAAGACGGATCCTGACCGGCAGCCTCCCTTGTGCCCTCAACTCAGCCCTTCGGGGAGACCACTGCCCTGCTGTGGGTTGGGCGCCTGGAGCCTCCTGGGACCTAACCCTAACCCTAACCGTACCCCGAACCGGGACCCTCCACCGCAACCTAAGCCTGCCTCGAACCCTAACCCTGCAATGGAGCCGCCTTCTGGCATGGGCCCTCACTTCAGCCCTCGAGGGAGATCACCAGACTGGAGTCGATTCAGCCCTGGCGACGTCCCTGGACCAAACCCTAACCCTAGCTAAGGCTCCCTCCCCATGGGGACCCCACGCCAAAGTCTGACAAGACCACGCGCCTGGGGTCCAGAGGCGGTGCAGGCTGACTCGGCATGGAAGCTGCCTGCTCACCATGTGGTTTCCCAGGCCCGTCTGCAGCTGAGCGAGAGGATTCCGGAGGCCTCCTCGCACAGGGGCCGATCGACGTCTGTGGCCTTGGCAGCCACAGACGGATCCTGACCGGCACGGTCCCTTGTGCCCTCAACTCAGGCCTTCGGGAAGACCACTGCCCTGCTGTGGGTTCGGCGCCTGGAGCCTCCTGGGACCTAACCCTAACCCTAACCCCACACCGAACGGGGACCCTCCACCGAAACCTAAGCCGGCCTCGACCCCTAAGCCTGCACTTGAGCCGCCTTGCTGCATGGGCCCTCACTTCAGCCCTCGAGGGAGATCACGAGACAGGAGTCGCTTCGGCCCTGGCGACGTCCCTGGACCGAACCCGAACCCTAGCTAAGGCTCTCTCGCCAAGAGGACCCAAGGCCAACGTCTGACAACACCACGCGCCTGGGGTCCGGAAGGGGTGCAGGCTGACTCGGCATGGAACCTGGAAGCTCACCATGTCGTTTCCCAGGCCCGGCTGCAGCTGCCGAGAGGATTCCGGAGGCCTCCTCGACCAGGGGCCCAATCACGTGTGTGGCCTTGGCAGCCAAAGACGGATCCTGACCGGCAGCCTCCCTTGTGCCCTCAACTCAGCCCTTCGGGGAGACCACTGCCCTGCTGTGGGTTGGGCGCCTGGAGCCTCCTGGGACCTAACCCTAACCCTAACCGTACCCCGAACCGGGACCCTCCACCGCAACCTAAGCCTGCCTTGAACCCTAACCCTGCAATGGAACCGCCTTCTGGCATGGGCCCTCACTTCAGCCCTCGAGGGAGATCACCAGACTGGAGTCGATTCAGCCCTGGCGACGTCCCTGGACCAAACCCTAACCCTAGCTAAGGCTCCCTCCCCATGGGGACCCCACGCCAAAGTCTGACATGACCCCGCGCCTGGGGTCCAGAGGCGGTGCAGGCTGACTCGGCATGGAAGCTGCCTGCTCACCATGTGGTTTCCCAGGCCCGTCTGCAGCTGAGCGAGAGGATTCCGGAGGCCTCCTCGCACAGGGGCCGATCGACGTCTGTGGCCTTGGCAGCCACAGACGGATCCTGACCGGCACGGTCCCTTGTGCCCTCCACTCAGGCCTTCGGGAAGACCACTGCCCTGCTGTGGGTTCGGCGCCTGGAGCCTCCTGGGACCTAACCCTAACCCTAACCCCACACCGAACGGGCACCCTCCACCGAAACCTAAGCCGGCCTCGACCCCTAACCCTGCACTTGAGCCGCCTTGCTGCATGGGCCCTCACTTCAGCCCTCGAGGGAGATCACGAGACCGGAGTCGCTTCGGCCCTGGCGACGTCCCTGGACCGAACCCTAACCCTAGCTAAGGCTCTCTCGCCAAGAGGACCCAAGGCCAACGTCTGACAACACCACGCGCCTGGGGTCCGGAAGGGGTGCAGGCTGACTCGGCATGGAACCTGGAAGCTCACCATGTCGTTTCCCAGGCCCGGCTGCAGCTGCCGAGAGGATTCCGGAGGCCTCCTCGACCAGGGGCCCAATCACGTGTGTGGCCTTGGCAGCCAAAGACGGATCCTGACCGGCAGCCTCCCTTGTGCCCTCAACTCAGCCCTTCGGGGAGACCACTGCCCTGCTGTGGGTTGGGCGCCTGGAGCCTCCTGGGACCTAACCCTAACCCTAACCGTACCCCGAACCGGGACCCTCCACCGCAACCTAAGCCTGCCTCGAACCCTAACCCTGCAATGGAGCCGCCTTCTGGCATGGGCCCTCACTTCAGCCCTCGAGGGAGATCACCAGACAGGAGTCGATTCAGCCCTGGCGACGTCCCTGGACCAAACCCTAACCCTAGCTAAGGCTCCCTCCCCATGGGGACCCCACGCCAAAGTCTGACAAGACCACGCGCCTGGGGTCCAGAGGCGGTGCAGGCTGACTCGGCATGGAAGCTGCCTGCTCACCATGTGGTTTCCCAGGCCCGTCTGCAGCTGAGCGAGAGGATACCGGAGGCCTCCTCGCACAGGGGCCGATCGACGTCTGTGGCCTTGGCAGCCACAGACGGATCCTGACCGGCACGGTCCCTTGTGCCCTCAACTCAGGCCTTCGGGAAGACCACTGCCCTGCTGTGGGTTCGGCGCCTGGAGCCTCCTGGGACCTAACCCTAACCCTAACCCCACACCGAACGGGGACCCTCCACCGAAACCTAAGCCGGCCTCGACCCCTAACCCTGCACTTGAGCCGCCTTGCTGCATGGGCCCTCACTTCAGCCCTCGAGGGAGATCACGAGACCGGAGTCGCTTCGGCCCTGGCGACGTCCCTGGACCGAACCCTAACCCTAGGTAAGGCTCTCTCGCCAAGAGGACCCAAGGCCAACGTCTGACAACACCACGCGCCTGGGGTCCGGAAGGGGTGCAGGCTGACTCGGCATGGAACCTGGAAGCTCACCATGTCGTTTCCCAGGCCCGGCTGCAGCTGCCGAGAGGATTCCGGAGGCCTCCTCGACCAGGGGCCCAATCACGTGTGTGGCCTTGGCAGCCAAAGACGGATCCTGACCGGCAGCCTCCCTTGTGCCCTCAACTCAGCCCTTCGGGG
Organism: Panthera pardus; assembly: GCF_024362965.1. Lineage (NCBI taxonomy): Eukaryota > Metazoa > Chordata > Mammalia > Carnivora > Felidae > Panthera > Panthera pardus. The sequence continues at coordinate 399,860 of NW_026526919.1, forward strand.
AGACCACTGCCCTGCTGTGGGTTGGGCGCCTGGAGCCTCCTGGGACCTAACCCTAACCCTAACCGTACCCCGAACCGGGACCCTCCACCGCAACCTAAGCCTGCCTCGAACCCTAACCCTGCAATGGAGCCGCCTTCTGGCATGGGCCCTCACTTCAGCCCTCGAGGGAGATCACCAGACTGGAGTCGATTCAGCCCTGGCGACGTCCCTGGACCAAACCCTAACCCTAGCTAAGGCTCCCTCCCCATGGGGACCCCACGCCAAAGTCTGACAAGACCACGCGCCTGGGGTCCAGAGGCGGTGCAGGCTGACTCGGCATGGAAGCTGCCTGCTCACCATGTGGTTTCCCAGGCCCGTCTGCAGCTGAGCGAGAGGATTCCGGAGGCCTCCTCGCACAGGGGCCGATCGACGTCTGTGGCCTTGGCAGCCACAGACGGATCCTGACCGGCACGGTCCCTTGTGCCCTCCACTCAGGCCTTCGGGAAGACCACTGCCCTGCTGTGGGTTCGGCGCCTGGAGCCTCCTGGGACCTAACCCTAACCCTAACCCCACACCGAACGGGCACCCTCCACCGAAACCTAAGCCGGCCTCGACCCCTAACCCTGCACTTGAGCCGCCTTGCTGCATGGGCCCTCACTTCAGCCCTCGAGGGAGATCACGAGACCGGAGTCGCTTCGGCCCTGGCGACGTCCCTGGACCGAACCCTAACCCTAGCTAAGGCTCTCTCGCCAAGAGGACCCAAGGCCAACGTCTGACAACACCACGCGCCTGGGGTCCGGAAGGGGTGCAGGCTGACTCGGCATGGAACCTGGAAGCTCACCATGTCGTTTCCCAGGCCCGGCTGCAGCTGCCGAGAGGATTCCGGAGGCCTCCTCGACCAGGGGCCCAATCACGTGTGTGGCCTTGGCAGCCAAAGACGGATCCTGACCGGCAGCCTCCCTTGTGCCCTCAACTCAGCCCTTCGGGGAGACCACTGCCCTGCTGTGGGTTGGGCGCCTGGAGCCTCCTGGGACCTAACCCTAACCCTAACCGTACCCCGAACCGGGACCCTCCACCGCAACCTAAGCCTGCCTCGAACCCTAACCCTGCAATGGAGCCGCCTTCTGGCATGGGCCCTCACTTCAGCCCTCGAGGGAGATCACCAGACAGGAGTCGATTCAGCCCTGGCGACGTCCCTGGACCAAACCCTAACCCTAGCTAAGGCTCCCTCCCCATGGGGACCCCACGCCAAAGTCTGACAAGACCACGCGCCTGGGGTCCAGAGGCGGTGCAGGCTGACTCGGCATGGAAGCTGCCTGCTCACCATGTGGTTTCCCAGGCCTGTCTGCAGCTGAGCGAGAGGATTCCGGAGGCCTCCTCGCACAGGGGCCGATCGACGTCTGTGGCCTTGGCAGCCACAGACGGATCCTGACCGGCACGGTCCCTTGTGCCCTCAACTCAGGCCTTCGGGAAGACCACTGCCCTGCTGTGGGTTCGGCGCCTGGAGCCTCCTGGGACCTAACCCTAACCCTAACCCCACACCGAACGGGGACCCTCCACCGAAACCTAAGCCGGCCTCGACCCCTAAGCCTGCACTTGAGCCGCCTTGCTGCATGGGCCCTCACTTCAGCCCTCGAGGGAGATCACGAGACAGGAGTCGCTTCGGCCCTGGCGACGTCCCTGGACCGAACCCTAACCCTAGCTAAGGCTCTCTCGCCAAGAGGACCCAAGGCAAACGTCTGACAACACCACGCGCCTGGGGTCCGGAAGGGGTGCAGGCTGACTCGGCATGGAACCTGGAAGCTCACCATGTCGTTTCCCAGGCCCGGCTGCAGCTGCCGAGAGGATTCCGGAGGCCTCCTCGACCAGGGGCCCAATCACGTGTGTGGCCTTGGCAGCCAAAGACGGATCCTGACCGGCAGCCTCCCTTGTGCCCTCAACTCAGCCCTTCGGGGAGACCACTGCCCTGCTGTGGGTTGGGCGCCTGGAGCCTCCTGGGACCTAACCCTAACCCTAACCGTACCCCGAACCGGGACCCTCCACCGCAACCTAAGCCTGCCTCGAACCCTAACCCTGCAATGGAGCCGCCTTCTGGCATGGGCCCTCACTTCAGCCCTCGAGGGAGATCACCAGACTGGAGTCGATTCAGCCCTGGGGACGTCCCTGGACCAAACCCTAACCCTAGCTAAGGCTCCCTCCCCATGGGGACCCCACGCCAAAGTCTGACAAGACCACGCGCCTGGGGTCCAGAGGCGGTGCAGGCTGACTCGGCATGGAAGCTGCCTGCTCACCATGTGGTTTCCCAAGCCCGTCTGCAGCTGAGCGAGAGGATTCCGGAGGCCTCCTCGCACAGGGGCCGATCGACGTCTGTGGCCTTGGCAGCCACAGACGGATCCTGACCGGCACGGTCCCTTGTGCCCTCAACTCAGGCCTTCGGGAAGACCACTGCCCTGCTGTGGGTTCGGCGCCTGGAGCCTCCTGGGACCTAACCCTAACCCTAACCCCACACCGAACGGGGACCCTCCACCGAAACCTAAGCCGGCCTCGACCCCTAACCCTGCACTTGAGCCGCCTTGCTGCATGGGCCCTCACTTCAGCCCTCGAGGGACATCACGAGACCGGAGTCGCTTCGGCCCTGGCGACGTCCCTGGACCGAACCCTAACCCTAGGTAAGGCTCTCTCGCCAAGAGGACCCAAGGCCAACGTCTGACAACACCACGCGCCTGGGGTCCGGAAGGGGTGCAGGCTGACTCGGCATGGAACCTGGAAGCTCACCATGTCGTTTCCCAGGCCCGGCTGCAGCTGCCGAGAGGATTCCGGAGGCCTCCTCGACCAGGGGCCCAATCACGTGTGTGGCCTTGGCAGCCAAAGACGGATCCTGACCGGCAGCCTCCCTTGTGCCCTCAACTCAGCCCTTCGGGGAGACCACTGCCCTGCTGTGGGTTGGGCGCCTGGAGCCTCCTGGGACCTAACCCTAACCCTAACCGTACCCCGAACCGGGACCCTCCACCGCAACCTAAGCCTGCCTCGAACCCTAACCCTGCAATGGAGCCGCCTTCTGGCATGGGCCCTCAGTTCAGCCCTCGAGGGAGATCACCAGACTGGAGTCGATTCAGCCCTGGCGACGTCCCTGGACCAAACCCTAACCCTAGCTAAGGCTCCCTCCCCATGGGGACCCCACGCCAAAGTCTGACAAGACCACGCGCCTGGGGTCCAGAGGCGGTGCAGGCTGACTCGGCATGGAAGCTGCCTGCTCACCATGTGGTTTCCCAGGCCCGTCTGCAGCTGAGCGAGAGGATTCCGGAGGCCTCCTCGCACAGGGGCCGATCGACGTCTGTGGCCTTGGCAGCCACAGACGGATCCTGACCGGCACGGTCCCTTGTGCCCTCCACTCAGGCCTTCGGGAAGACCACTGCCCTGCTGTGGGTTCGGCGCCTGGAGCCTCCTGGGACCTAACCCTAACCCTAACCCCACACCGAACGGGCACCCTCCACCGAAACCTAAGCCGGCCTCGACCCCTAACCCTGCACTTGAGCCGCCTTGCTGCATGGGCCCTCACTTCAGCCCTCGAGGGAGATCACGAGACCGGAGTCGCTTCGGCCCTGGCGACGTCCCTGGACCGAACCCTAACCCTAGCTAAGGCTCTCTCGCCAAGAGGACCCAAGGCCAACGTCTGACAACACCACGCGCCTGGGGTCCGGAAGGGGTGCAGGCTGACTCGGCATGGAACCTGGAAGCTCACCATGTCGTTTCCCAGGCCCGGCTGCAGCTGCCGAGAGGATTCCGGAGGCCTCCTCGACCAGGGGCCCAATCACGTGTGTGGCCTTGGCAGCCAAAGACGGATCCTGACCGGCAGCCTCCCTTGTGCCCTCAACTCAGCCCTTCGGGGAGACCACTGCCCTGCTGTGGGTTGGGCGCCTGGAGCCTCCTGGGACCTAACCCTAACCCTAACCGTACCCCGAACCGGGACCCTCCACCGCAACCTAAGCCTGCCTCGAACCCTAACCCTGCAATGGAGCCGCCTTCTGGCATGGGCCCTCACTTCAGCCCTCGAGGGAGATCACCAGACTGGAGTCGATTCAGCCCTGGGGACGTCCCTGGACCAAACCATAACCCTAGCTAAGGCTCCCTCCCCATGGGGACCCCACGCCAAAGTCTGACAAGACCACGCGCCTGGGGTCCAGAGGCGGTGCAGGCTGACTCGGCATGGAAGCTGCCTGCTCACCATGTGGTTTCCCAAGCCCGTCTGCAGCTGAGCGAGAGGATTCCGGAGGCCTCCTCGCACAGGGGCCGATCGACGTCTCTGGCCTTGGCAGCCACAGACCGATCCTGACCGGCACGGTCCCTTGTGCCCTCAACTCAGGCCTTCGGGAAGACCACTGCCCTGCTGTGGGTTCGGCGCCTGGAGCCTCCTGGGACCTAACCCTAACCCTAACCCCACACCGAACGGGGACCCTCCACCGAAACCTAAGCCGGCCTCGACCCCTAACCCTGCACTTGAGCCGCCTTGCTGCATGGGCCCTCACTTCAGCCCTCGAGGGACATCACGAGACCGGAGTCGCTTCGGCCCTGGCGACGTCCCTGGACCGAACCCTAACCCTAGCTAAGGCTCTCTCGCCAAGAGGACCCAAGGCCAACGTCTGACAACACCACGCGCCTGGGGTCCGGAAGGGGTGCAGGCTGACTCGGCATGGAACCTGGAAGCTCACCATGTCGTTTCCCAGGCCCGGCTGCAGCTGCCGAGAGGATTCCGGAGGCCTCCTCGACCAGGGGCCCAATCACGTGTGTGGCCTTGGCAGCCAAAGACGGATCCTGACCGGCAGCCTCCCTTGTGCCCTCAACTCAGCCCTTCGGGGAGACCACTGCCCTGCTGTGGGTTGGGCGCCTGGAGCCTCCTGGGACCTAACCCTAACCCTAACCGTACCCCGAACCGGGACCCTCCACCGCAACCTAAGCCTGCCTCGAACCCTAACCCTGCAATGGAGCCGCCTTCTGGCATGGGCCCTCACTTCAGCCCTCGAGGGAGATCACCAGACTGGAGTCGATTCAGCCCTGGCGACGTCCCTGGACCAAACCCTAACCCTAGCTAAGGCTCCCTCCCCATGGGGACCCCACGCCAAAGTCTGACAAGACCACGCGCCTGGGGTCCAGAGGCGGTGCAGGCTGACTCGGCATGGAAGCTGCCTGCTCACCATGTGGTTTCCCAGGCCCGTCTGCAGCTGAGCGAGAGGATTCCGGAGGCCTCCTCGCACAGGGGCCGATCGACGTCTGTGGCCTTGGCAGCCACAGACGGATCCTGACCGGCACGGTCCCTTGTGCCCTCCACTCAGGCCTTCGGGAAGACCACTGCCCTGCTGTGGGTTCGGCGCCTGGAGCCTCCTGGGACCTAACCCTAACCCTAACCCCACACCGAACGGGCACCCTCCACCGAAACCTAAGCCGGCCTCGACCCCTAACCCTGCACTTGAGCCGCCTTGCTGCATGGGCCCTCACTTCAGCCCTCGAGGGAGATCACGAGACCGGAGTCGCTTCGGCCCTGGCGACGTCCCTGGACCGAACCCTAACCCTAGCTAAGGCTCTCTCGCCAAGAGGACCCAAGGCCAACGTCTGACAACACCACGCGCCTGGGGTCCGGAAGGGGTGCAGGCTGACTCGGCATGGAACCTGGAAGCTCACCATGTCGTTTCCCAGGCCCGGCTGCAGCTGCCGAGAGGATTCCGGAGGCCTCCTCGACCAGGGGCCCAATCACGTGTGTGGCCTTGGCAGCCAAAGACGGATCCTGACCGGCAGCCTCCCTTGTGCCCTCAACTCAGCCCTTCGGGGAGACCACTGCCCTGCTGTGGGTTGGGCGCCTGGAGCCTCCTGGGACCTAACCCTAACCCTAACCGTACCCCGAACCGGGACCCTCCACCGCAACCTAAGCCTGCCTCGAACCCTAACCCTGCAATGGAGCCGCCTTCTGGCATGGGCCCTCACTTCAGCCCTCGAGGGAGATCACCAGACAGGAGTCGATTCAGCCCTGGCGACGTCCCTGGACCAAACCCTAACCCTAGCTAAGGCTCCCTCCCCATGGGGACCCCACGCCAAAGTCTGACAAGACCACGCGCCTGGGGTCCAGAGGCGGTGCAGGCTGACTCGGCATGGAAGCTGCCTGCTCACCATGTGGTTTCCCAGGCCCGTCTGCAGCTGAGCGAGAGGATTCCGGAGGCCTCCTCGCACAGGGGCCGATCGACGTCTGTGGCCTTGGCAGCCACAGACGGATCCTGACCGGCACGGTCCCTTGTGCCCTCAACTCAGGCCTTCGGGAAGACCACTGCCCTGCTGTGGGTTCGGCGCCTGGAGCCTCCTGGGACCTAACCCTAACCCTAACCCCACACCGAACGGGGACCCTCCACCGAAACCTAAGCCGGCCTCGACCCCTAAGCCTGCACTTGAGCCGCCTTGCTGCATGGGCCCTCACTTCAGCCCTCGAGGGAGATCACGAGACAGGAGTCGCTTCGGCCCTGGCGACGTCCCTGGACCGAACCCTAACCCTAGCTAAGGCTCTCTCGCCAAGAGGACCCAAGGCAAACGTCTGACAACACCACGCGCCTGGGGTCCGGAAGGGGTGCAGGCTGACTCGGCATGGAACCTGGAAGCTCACCATGTCGTTTCCCAGGCCCGGCTGCAGCTGCCGAGAGGATTCCGGAGGCCTCCTCGACCAGGGGCCCAATCACGTGTGTGGCCTTGGCAGCCAAAGACGGATCCTGACCGGCAGCCTCCCTTGTGCCCTCAACTCAGCCCTTCGGGGAGACCACTGCCCTGCTGTGGGTTGGGCGCCTGGAGCCTCCTGGGACCTAACCCTAACCCTAACCGTACCCCGAACCGGGACCCTCCACCGCAACCTAAGCCTGCCTCGAACCCTAACCCTGCAATGGAGCCGCCTTCTGGCATGGGCCCTCACTTCAGCCCTCGAGGGAGATCACCAGACTGGAGTCGATTCAGCCCTGGCGACGTCCCTGGACCAAACCCTAACCCTAGCTAAGGCTCCCTCCCCATGGGGACCCCACGCCAAAGTCTGACAAGACCACGCGCCTGGGGTCCAGAGGCGGTGCAGGCTGACTCGGCATGGAAGCTGCCTGCTCACCATGTGGTTTCCCAAGCCCGTCTGCAGCTGAGCGAGAGGATTCCGGAGGCCTCCTCGCACAGGGGCCGATCGACGTCTCTGGCCTTGGCAGCCACAGACGGATCCTGACCGGCACGGTCCCTTGTGCCCTCAACTCAGGCCTTCGGGAAGACCACTGCCCTGCTGTGGGTTCGGCGCCTGGAGCCTCCTGGGACCTAACCCTAACCCTAACCCCACACCGAACGGGGACCCTCCACCGAAACCTAAGCCGGCCTCGACCCCTAACCCTGCACTTGAGCCGCCTTGCTGCATGGGCCCTCACTTCAGCCCTCGAGGGACATCACGAGACCGGAGTCGCTTCGGCCCTGGCGACGTCCCTGGACCGAACCCTAACCCTAACTAAGGCTCTCTCGCCAAGAGGACCCAAGGCCAACGTCTGACAACACCACGCGCCTGGGGTCCGGAAGGGGTGCAGGCTGACTCGGCATGGAACCTGGAAGCTCACCATGTCGTTTCCCAGGCCCGGCTGCAGCTGCCGAGAGGATTCCGGAGGCCTCCTCGACCAGGGGCCCAATCACGTGTGTGGCCTTGGCAGCCAAAGACGGATCCTGACCGGCAGCCTCCCTTGTGCCCTCAACTCAGCCCTTCGGGGAGACCACTGCCCTGCTGTGGGTTGGGCGCCTGGAGCCTCCTGGGACCTAACCCTAACCCTAACCGTACCCCGAACCGGGACCCTCCACCGCAACCTAAGCCTGCCTCGAACCCTAACCCTGCAATGGAGCCGCCTTCTGGCATGGGCCCTCACTTCAGCCCTCGAGGGAGATCACCAGACTGGAGTCGATTCAGCCCTGGGGACGTCCCTGGACCAAACCATAACCCTAGCTAAGGCTCCCTCCCCATGGGGACCCCACGCCAAAGTCTGACAAGACCACGCGCCTGGGGTCCAGAGGCGGTGCAGGCTGACTCGGCATGGAAGCTGCCTGCTCACCATGTGGTTTCCCAAGCCCGTCTGCAGCTGAGCGAGAGGATTCCGGAGGCCTCCTCGCACAGGGGCCGATCGACGTCTCTGGCCTTGGCAGCCACAGACCGATCCTGACCGGCACGGTCCCTTGTGCCCTCAACTCAGGCCTTCGGGAAGACCACTGCCCTGCTGTGGGTTCGGCGCCTGGAGCCTCCTGGGACCTAACCCTAACCCTAACCCCACACCGAACGGGGACCCTCCACCGAAACCTAAGCCGGCCTCGACCCCTAACCCTGCACTTGAGCCGCCTTGCTGCATGGGCCCTCACTTCAGCCCTCGAGGGACATCACGAGACCGGAGTCGCTTCGGCCCTGGCGACGTCCCTGGACCGAACCCTAACCCTAGCTAAGGCTCTCTCGCCAAGAGGACCCAAGGCCAACGTCTGACAACACCACGCGCCTGGGGTCCGGAAGGGGTGCAGGCTGACTCGGCATGGAACCTGGAAGCTCACCATGTCGTTTCCCAGGCCCGGCTGCAGCTGCCGAGAGGATTCCGGAGGCCTCCTCGACCAGGGGCCCAATCACGTGTGTGGCCTTGGCAGCCAAAGACGGATCCTGACCGGCAGCCTCCCTTGTGCCCTCAACTCAGCCCTTCGGGGAGACCACTGCCCTGCTGTGGGTTGGGCGCCTGGAGCCTCCTGGGACCTAACCCTAACCCTAACCGTACCCCGAACCGGGACCCTCCACCGCAACCTAAGCCTGCCTCGAACCCTAACCCTGCAATGGAGCCGCCTTCTGGCATGGGCCCTCACTTCAGCCCTCGAGGGAGATCACCAGACTGGAGTCGATTCAGCCCTGGCGACGTCCCTGGACCAAACCCTAACCCTAGCTAAGGCTCCCTCCCCATGGGGACCCCACGCCAAAGTCTGACAAGACCACGCGCCTGGGGTCCAGAGGCGGTGCAGGCTGACTCGGCATGGAAGCTGCCTGCTCACCATGTGGTTTCCCAGGCCCGTCTGCAGCTGAGCGAGAGGATTCCGGAGGCCTCCTCGCACAGGGGCCGATCGACGTCTGTGGCCTTGGCAGCCACAGACGGATCCTGACCGGCACGGTCCCTTGTGCCCTCCACTCAGGCCTTCGGGAAGACCACTGCCCTGCTGTGGGTTCGGCGCCTGGAGCCTCCTGGGACCTAACCCTAACCCTAACCCCACACCGAACGGGCACCCTCCACCGAAACCTAAGCCGGCCTCGACCCCTAACCCTGCACTTGAGCCGCCTTGCTGCATGGGCCCTCACTTCAGCCCTCGAGGGAGATCACGAGACCGGAGTCGCTTCGGCCCTGGCGACGTCCCTGGACCGAACCCTAACCCTAGCTAAGGCTCTCTCGCCAAGAGGACCCAAGGCCAACGTCTGACAACACCACGCGCCTGGGGTCCGGAAGGGGTGCAGGCTGACTCGGCATGGAACCTGGAAGCTCACCATGTCGTTTCCCAGGCCCGGCTGCAGCTGCCGAGAGGATTCCGGAGGCCTCCTCGACCAGGGGCCCAATCACGTGTGTGGCCTTGGCAGCCAAAGACGGATCCTGACCGGCAGCCTCCCTTGTGCCCTCAACTCAGCCCTTCGGGGAGACCACTGCCCTGCTGTGGGTTGGGCGCCTGGAGCCTCCTGGGACCTAACCCTAACCCTAACCGTACCCCGAACCGGGACCCTCCACCGCAACCTAAGCCTGCCTCGAACCCTAACCCTGCAATGGAGCCGCCTTCTGGCATGGGCCCTCACTTCAGCCCTCGAGGGAGATCACCAGACTGGAGTCGATTCAGCCCTGGGGACGTCCCTGGACCAAACCATAACCCTAGCTAAGGCTCCCTCCCCATGGGGACCCCACGCCAAAGTCTGACAAGACCACGCGCCTGGGGTCCAGAGGCGGTGCAGGCTGACTCGGCATGGAAGCTGCCTGCTCACCATGTGGTTTCCCAAGCCCGTCTGCAGCTGAGCGAGAGGATTCCGGAGGCCTCCTCGCACAGGGGCCGATCGACGTCTCTGGCCTTGGCAGCCACAGACCGATCCTGACCGGCACGGTCCCTTGTGCCCTCAACTCAGGCCTTCGGGAAGACCACTGCCCTGCTGTGGGTTCGGCGCCTGGAGCCTCCTGGGACCTAACCCTAACCCTAACCCCACACCGAACGGGGACCCTCCACCGAAACCTAAGCCGGCCTCGACCCCTAACCCTGCACTTGAGCCGCCTTGCTGCATGGGCCCTCACTTCAGCCCTCGAGGGACATCACGAGACCGGAGTCGCTTCGGCCCTGGCGACGTCCCTGGACCGAACCCTAACCCTAGCTAAGGCTCTCTCGCCAAGAGGACCCAAGGCCAACGTCTGACAACACCACGCGCCTGGGGTCCGGAAGGGGTGCAGGCTGACTCGGCATGGAACCTGGAAGCTCACCATGTCGTTTCCCAGGCCCGGCTGCAGCTGCCGAGAGGATTCCGGAGGCCTCCTCGACCAGGGGCCCAATCACGTGTGTGGCCTTGGCAGCCAAAGACGGATCCTGACCGGCAGCCTCCCTTGTGCCCTCAACTCAGCCCTTCGGGGAGACCACTGCCCTGCTGTGGGTTGGGCGCCTGGAGCCTCCTGGGACCTAACCCTAACCCTAACCGTACCCCGAACCGGGACCCTCCACCGCAACCTAAGCCTGCCTCGAACCCTAACCCTGCAATGGAGCCGCCTTCTGGCATGGGCCCTCACTTCAGCCCTCGAGGGAGATCACCAGACTGGAGTCGATTCAGCCCTGGCGACGTCCCTGGACCAAACCCTAACCCTAGCTAAGGCTCCCTCCCCATGGGGACCCCACGCCAAAGTCTGACAAGACCACGCGCCTGGGGTCCAGAGGCGGTGCAGGCTGACTCGGCATGGAAGCTGCCTGCTCACCATGTGGTTTCCCAGGCCCGTCTGCAGCTGAGCGAGAGGATTCCGGAGGCCTCCTCGCACAGGGGCCGATCGACGTCTGTGGCCTTGGCAGCCACAGACGGATCCTGACCGGCACGGTCCCTTGTGCCCTCCACTCAGGCCTTCGGGAAGACCACTGCCCTGCTGTGGGTTCGGCGCCTGGAGCCTCCTGGGACCTAACCCTAACCCTAACCCCACACCGAACGGGCACCCTCCACCGAAACCTAAGCCGGCCTCGACCCCTAACCCTGCACTTGAGCCGCCTTGCTGCATGGGCCCTCACTTCAGCCCTCGAGGGAGATCACGAGACCGGAGTCGCTTCGGCCCTGGCGACGTCCCTGGACCGAACCCTAACCCTAGCTAAGGCTCTCTCGCCAAGAGGACCCAAGGCCAACGTCTGACAACACCACGCGCCTGGGGTCCGGAAGGGGTGCAGGCTGACTCGGCATGGAACCTGGAAGCTCACCATGTCGTTTCCCAGGCCCGGCTGCAGCTGCCGAGAGGATTCCGGAGGCCTCCTCGACCAGGGGCCCAATCACGTGTGTGGCCTTGGCAGCCAAAGACGGATCCTGACCGGCAGCCTCCCTTGTGCCCTCAACTCAGCCCTTCGGGGAGACCACTGCCCTGCTGTGGGTTGGGCGCCTGGAGCCTCCTGGGACCTAACCCTAACCCTAACCGTACCCCGAACCGGGACCCTCCACCGCAACCTAAGCCTGCCTCGAACCCTAACCCTGCAATGGAGCCGCCTTCTGGCATGGGCCCTCACTTCAGCCCTCGAGGGAGATCACCAGACAGGAGTCGATTCAGCCCTGGCGACGTCCCTGGACCAAACCCTAACCCTAGCTAAGGCTCCCTCCCCATGGGGACCCCACGCCAAAGTCTGACAAGACCACGCGCCTGGGGTCCAGAGGCGGTGCAGGCTGACTCGGCATGGAAGCTGCCTGCTCACCATGTGGTTTCCCAGGCCCGTCTGCAGCTGAGCGAGAGGATTCCGGAGGCCTCCTCGCACAGGGGCCGATCGACGTCTGTGGCCTTGGCAGCCACAGACGGATCCTGACCGGCACGGTCCCTTGTGCCCTCAACTCAGGCCTTCGGGAAGACCACTGCCCTGCTGTGGGTTCGGCGCCTGGAGCCTCCTGGGACCTAACCCTAACCCTAACCCCACACCGAACGGGGACCCTCCACCGAAACCTAAGCCGGCCTCGACCCCTAAGCCTGCACTTGAGCCGCCTTGCTGCATGGGCCCTCACTTCAGCCCTCGAGGGAGATCACGAGACAGGAGTCGCTTCGGCCCTGGCGACGTCCCTGGACCGAACCCTAACCCTAGCTAAGGCTCTCTCGCCAAGAGGACCCAAGGCAAACGTCTGACAACACCACGCGCCTGGGGTCCGGAAGGGGTGCAGGCTGACTCGGCATGGAACCTGGAAGCTCACCATGTCGTTTCCCAGGCCCGGCTGCAGCTGCCGAGAGGATTCCGGAGGCCTCCTCGACCAGGGGCCCAATCACGTGTGTGGCCTTGGCAGCCAAAGACGGATCCTGACCGGCAGCCTCCCTTGTGCCCTCAACTCAGCCCTTCGGGGAGACCACTGCCCTGCTGTGGGTTGGGCGCCTGGAGCCTCCTGGGACCTAACCCTAACCCTAACCGTACCCCGAACCGGGACCCTCCACCGCAACCTAAGCCTGCCTCGAACCCTAACCCTGCAATGGAGCCGCCTTCTGGCATGGGCCCTCACTTCAGCCCTCGAGGGAGATCACCAGACTGGAGTCGATTCAGCCCTGGGGACGTCCCTGGACCAAACCCTAACCCTAGCTAAGGCTCCCTCCCCATGGGGACCCCACGCCAAAGTCTGACAAGACCACGCGCCTGGGGTCCAGAGGCGGTGCAGGCTGACTCGGCATGGAAGCTGCCTGCTCACCATGTGGTTTCCCAAGCCCGTCTGCAGCTGAGCGAGAGGATTCCGGAGGCCTCCTCGCACAGGGGCCGATCGACGTCTCTGGCCTTGGCAGCCACAGACGGATCCTGACCGGCACGGTCCCTTGTGCCCTCAACTCAGGCCTTCGGGAAGACCACTGCCCTGCTGTGGGTTCGGCGCCTGGAGCCTCCTGGGACCTAACCCTAACCCTAACCCCACACCGAACGGGGACCCTCCACCGAAACCTAAGCCGGCCTCGACCCCTAACCCTGCACTTGAGCCGCCTTGCTGCATGGGCCCTCACTTCAGCCCTCGAGGGACATCACGAGACCGGAGTCGCTTCGGCCCTGGCGACGTCCCTGGACCGAACCCTAACCCTAGCTAAGGCTCTCTCGCCAAGAGGACCCAAGGCCAACGTCTGACAACACCACGCGCCTGGGGTCCGGAAGGGGTGCAGGCTGACTCGGCATGGAACCTGGAAGCTCACCATGTCGTTTCCCAGGCCCGGCTGCAGCTGCCGAGAGGATTCCGGAGGCCTCCTCGACCAGGGGCCCAATCACGTGTGTGGCCTTGGCAGCCAAAGACGGATCCTGACCGGCAGCCTCCCTTGTGCCCTCAACTCAGCCCTTCGGGGAGACCACTGCCCTGCTGTGGGTTGGGCGCCTGGAGCCTCCTGGGACCTAACCCTAACCCTAACCGTACCCCGAACCGGGACCCTCCACCGCAACCTAAGCCTGCCTCGAACCCTAACCCTGCAATGGAGCCGCCTTCTGGCATGGGCCCTCACTTCAGCCCTCGAGGGAGATCACCAGACTGGAGTCGATTCAGCCCTGGGGACGTCCCTGGACCAAACCATAACCCTAGCTAAGGCTCCCTCCCCATGGGGACCCCACGCCAAAGTCTGACAAGACCACGCGCCTGGGGTCCAGAGGCGGTGCAGGCTGACTCGGCATGGAAGCTGCCTGCTCACCATGTGGTTTCCCAAGCCCGTCTGCAGCTGAGCGAGAGGATTCCGGAGGCCTCCTCGCACAGGGGCCGATCGACGTCTCTGGCCTTGGCAGCCACAGACCGATCCTGACCGGCACGGTCCCTTGTGCCCTCAACTCAGGCCTTCGGGAAGACCACTGCCCTGCTGTGGGTTCGGCGCCTGGAGCCTCCTGGGACCTAACCCTAACCCTAACCCCACACCGAACGGGGACCCTCCACCGAAACCTAAGCCGGCCTCGACCCCTAACCCTGCACTTGAGCCGCCTTGCTGCATGGGCCCTCACTTCAGCCCTCGAGGGACATCACGAGACCGGAGTCGCTTCGGCCCTGGCGACGTCCCTGGACCGAACCCTAACCCTAGCTAAGGCTCTCTCGCCAAGAGGACCCAAGGCCAACGTCTGACAACACCACGCGCCTGGGGTCCGGAAGGGGTGCAGGCTGACTCGGCATGGAACCTGGAAGCTCACCATGTCGTTTCCCAGGCCCGGCTGCAGCTGCCGAGAGGATTCCGGAGGCCTCCTCGACCAGGGGCCCAATCACGTGTGTGGCCTTGGCAGCCAAAGACGGATCCTGACCGGCAGCCTCCCTTGTGCCCTCAACTCAGCCCTTCGGGGAGACCACTGCCCTGCTGTGGGTTGGGCGCCTGGAGCCTCCTGGGACCTAACCCTAACCCTAACCGTACCCCGAACCGGGACCCTCCACCGCAACCTAAGCCTGCCTCGAACCCTAACCCTGCAATGGAGCCGCCTTCTGGCATGGGCCCTCACTTCAGCCCTCGAGGGAGATCACCAGACTGGAGTCGATTCAGCCCTGGCGACGTCCCTGGACCAAACCCTAACCCTAGCTAAGGCTCCCTCCCCATGGGGACCCCACGCCAAAGTCTGACAAGACCACGCGCCTGGGGTCCAGAGGCGGTGCAGGCTGACTCGGCATGGAAGCTGCCTGCTCACCATGTGGTTTCCCAGGCCCGTCTGCAGCTGAGCGAGAGGATTCCGGAGGCCTCCTCGCACAGGGGCCGATCGACGTCTGTGGCCTTGGCAGCCACAGACGGATCCTGACCGGCACGGTCCCTTGTGCCCTCCACTCAGGCCTTCGGGAAGACCACTGCCCTGCTGTGGGTTCGGCGCCTGGAGCCTCCTGGGACCTAACCCTAACCCTAACCCCACACCGAACGGGCACCCTCCACCGAAACCTAAGCCGGCCTCGACCCCTAACCCTGCACTTGAGCCGCCTTGCTGCATGGGCCCTCACTTCAGCCCTCGAGGGAGATCACGAGACCGGAGTCGCTTCGGCCCTGGCGACGTCCCTGGACCGAACCCTAACCCTAGCTAAGGCTCTCTCGCCAAGAGGACCCAAGGCCAACGTCTGACAACACCACGCGCCTGGGGTCCGGAAGGGGTGCAGGCTGACTCGGCATGGAACCTGGAAGCTCACCATGTCGTTTCCCAGGCCCGGCTGCAGCTGCCGAGAGGATTCCGGAGGCCTCCTCGACCAGGGGCCCAATCACGTGTGTGGCCTTGGCAGCCAAAGACGGATCCTGACCGGCAGCCTCCCTTGTGCCCTCAACTCAGCCCTTCGGGGAGACCACTGCCCTGCTGTGGGTTGGGCGCCTGGAGCCTCCTGGGACCTAACCCTAACCCTAACCGTACCCCGAACCGGGACCCTCCACCGCAACCTAAGCCTGCCTCGAACCCTAACCCTGCAATGGAGCCGCCTTCTGGCATGGGCCCTCACTTCAGCCCTCGAGGGAGATCACCAGACTGGAGTCGATTCAGCCCTGGGGACGTCCCTGGACCAAACCCTAACCCTAGCTAAGGCTCCCTCCCCATGGGGACCCCACGCCAAAGTCTGACAAGACCACGCGCCTGGGGTCCAGAGGCGGTGCAGGCTGACTCGGCATGGAAGCTGCCTGCTCACCATGTGGTTTCCCAAGCCCGTCTGCAGCTGAGCGAGAGGATTCCGGAGGCCTCCTCGCACAGGGGCCGATCGACGTCTCTGGCCTTGGCAGCCACAGACGGATCCTGACCGGCACGGTCCCTTGTGCCCTCAACTCAGGCCTTCGGGAAGACCACTGCCCTGCTGTGGGTTCGGCGCCTGGAGCCTCCTGGGACCTAACCCTAACCCTAACCCCACACCGAACGGGGACCCTCCACCGAAACCTAAGCCGGCCTCGACCCCTAACCCTGCACTTGAGCCGCCTTGCTGCATGGGCCCTCACTTCAGCCCTCGAGGGACATCACGAGACCGGAGTCGCTTCGGCCCTGGCGACGTCCCTGGACCGAACCCTAACCCTAGCTAAGGCTCTCTCGCCAAGAGGACCCAAGGCCAACGTCTGACAACACCACGCGCCTGGGGTCCGGAAGGGGTGCAGGCTGACTCGGCATGGAACCTGGAAGCTCACCATGTCGTTTCCCAGGCCCGGCTGCAGCTGCCGAGAGGATTCCGGAGGCCTCCTCGACCAGGGGCCCAATCACGTGTGTGGCCTTGGCAGCCAAAGACGGATCCTGACCGGCAGCCTCCCTTGTGCCCTCAACTCAGCCCTTCGGGGAGACCACTGCCCTGCTGTGGGTTGGGCGCCTGGAGCCTCCTGGGACCTAACCCTAACCCTAACCGTACCCCGAACCGGGACCCTCCACCGCAACCTAAGCCTGCCTCGAACCCTAACCCTGCAATGGAGCCGCCTTCTGGCATGGGCCCTCACTTCAGCCCTCGAGGGAGATCACCAGACTGGAGTCGATTCAGCCCTGGGGACGTCCCTGGACCAAACCCTAACCCTAGCTAAGGCTCCCTCCCCATGGGGACCCCACGCCAAAGTCTGACAAGACCACGCGCCTGGGGTCCAGAGGCGGTGCAGGCTGACTCGGCATGGAAGCTGCCTGCTCACCATGTGGTTTCCCAAGCCCGTCTGCAGCTGAGCGAGAGGATTCCGGAGGCCTCCTCGCACAGGGGCCGATCGACGTCTCTGGCCTTGGCAGCCACAGACGGATCCTGACCGGCACGGTCCCTTGTGCCCTCAACTCAGGCCTTCGGGAAGACCACTGCCCTGCTGTGGGTTCGGCGCCTGGAGCCTCCTGGGACCTAACCCTAACCCTAACCCCACACCGAACGGGGACCCTCCACCGAAACCTAAGCCGGCCTCGACCCCTAACCCTGCACTTGAGCCGCCTTGCTGCATGGGCCCTCACTTCAGTCCTCGAGGGACATCACGAGACCGGAGTCGCTTCGGCCCTGGCGACGTCCCTGGACCGAACCCTAACCCTAGGTAAGGCTCTCTCGCCAAGAGGACCCAAGGCCAACGTCTGACAACACCACGCGCCTGGGGTCCGGAAGGGGTGCAGGCTGACTCGGCATGGAACCTGGAAGCTCACCATGTCGTTTCCCAGGCCCGGCTGCAGCTGCCGAGAGGATTCCGGAGGCCTCCTCGACCAGGGGCCCAATCACGTGTGTGGCCTTGGCAGCCAAAGACGGATCCTGACCGGCAGCCTCCCTTGTGCCCTCAACTCAGCCCTTCGGGGAGACCACTGCCCTGCTGTGGGTTGGGCGCCTGGAGCCTCCTGGGACCTAACCCTAACCCTAACCGTACCCCGAACCGGGACCCTCCACCGCAACCTAAGCCTGCCTCGAACCCTAACCCTGCAATGGAGCCGCCTTCTGGCATGGGCCCTCACTTCAGCCCTCGAGGGAGATCACCAGACTGGAGTCGATTTAGCCCTGGCGACGTCCCTGGACCAAACCCTAACCCTAGCTAAGGCTCCCTCCCCATGGGGACCCCACGCCAAAGTCTGACAAGACCACGCGCCTGGGGTCCAGAGGCGGTGCAGGCTGACTCGGCATGGAAGCTGCCTGCTCACCATGTGGTTTCCCAGGCCCGTCTGCAGCTGAGCGAGAGGATTCCGGAGGCCTCCTCGCACAGGGGCCGATCGACGTCTGTGGCCTTGGCAGCCACAGACGGATCCTGACCGGCACGGTCCCTTGTGCCCTCCACTCAGGCCTTCGGGAAGACCACTGCCCTGCTGTGGGTTCGGCGCCTGGAGCCTCCTGGGACCTAACCCTAACCCTAACCCCACACCGAACGGGCACCCTCCACCGAAACCTAAGCCGGCCTCGACCCCTAACCCTGCACTTGAGCCGCCTTGCTGCATGGGCCCTCACTTCAGCCCTCGAGGGAGATCACGAGACCGGAGTCGCTTCGGCCCTGGCGACGTCCCTGGACCGAACCCTAACCCTAGCTAAGGCTCTCTCGCCAAGAGGACCCAAGGCCAACGTCTGACAACACCACGCGCCTGGGGTCCGGAAGGGGTGCAGACTGACTCGGCATGGAACCTGGAAGCTCACCATGTCGTTTCCCAGGCCCGGCTGCAGCTGCCGAGAGGATTCCGGAGGCCTCCTCGACCAGGGGCCCAATCACGTGTGTGGCCTTGGCAGCCAAAGACGGATCCTGACCGGCAGCCTCCCTTGTGCCCTCAACTCAGCCCTTCGGGGAGACCACTGCCCTGCTGTGGGTTGGGCGCCTGGAGCCTCCTGGGACCTAACCCTAACCCTAACCGTACCCCGAACCGGGACCCTCCACCGCAACCTAAGCCTGCCTCGAACCCTAACCCTGCAATGGAGCCGCCTTCTGGCATGGGCCCTCACTTCAGCCCTCGAGGGAGATCACCAGACTGGAGTCGATTCAGCCCTGGCGACGTCCCTGGACCAAACCCTAACCCTAGCTAAGGCTCCCTCCCCATGGGGACCCCACGCCAAAGTCTGACAAGACCACGCGCCTGGGGTCCAGAGGCGGTGCAGGCTGACTCGGCATGGAAGCTGCCTGCTCACCATGTGGTTTCCCAGGCCCGTCTGCAGCTGAGCGAGAGGATTCCGGAGGCCTCCTCGCACAGGGGCCGATCGACGTCTGTGGCCTTGGCAGCCACAGACGGATCCTGACCGGCACGGTCCCTTGTGCCCTCCACTCAGGCCTTCGGGAAGACCACTGCCCTGCTGTGGGTTCGGCGCCTGGAGCCTCCTGGGACCTAACCCTAACCCTAACCCCACACCGAACGGGCACCCTCCACCGAAACCTAAGCCGGCCTCGACCCCTAACCCTGCACTTGAGCCGCCTTGCTGCATGGGCCCTCACTTCAGCCCTCGAGGGAGATCACGAGACCGGAGTCGCTTCGGCCCTGGCGACGTCCCTGGACCGAACCCTAACCCTAGCTAAGGCTCTCTCGCCAAGAGGACCCAAGGCCAACGTCTGACAACACCACGCGCCTGGGGTCCGGAAGGGGTGCAGGCTGACTCGGCATGGAACCTGGAAGCTCACCATGTCGTTTCCCAGGCCCGGCTGCAGCTGCCGAGAGGATTCCGGAGGCCTCCTCGACCAGGGGCCCAATCACGTGTGTGGCCTTTGCAGCCAAAGACGGATCCTGACCGGCAGCCTCCCTTGTGCCCTCAACTCAGCCCTTCGGGGAGACCACTGCCCTGCTGTGGGTTGGGCGCCTGGAGCCTCCTGGGACCTAACCCTAACCCTAACCGTACCCCGAACCGGGACCCTCCACCGCAACCTAAGCCTGCCTCGAACCCTAACCCTGCAATGGAGCCGCCTTCTGGCATGGGCCCTCACTTCAGCCCTCGAGGGAGATCACCAGACTGGAGTCGATTCAGCCCTGGCGACGTCCCTGGACCAAACCCTAACCCTAGCTAAGGCTCCCTCCCCATGGGGACCCCACGCCAAAGTCTGACAAGACCACGCGCCTGGGGTCCAGAGGCGGTGCAGGCTGACTCGGCATGGAAGCTGCCTGCTCACCATGTGGTTTCCCAGGCCCGTCTGCAGCTGAGCGAGAGGATTCCGGAGGCCTCCTCGCACAGGGGCCGATCGACGTCTGTGGCCTTGGCAGCCACAGACGGATCCTGACCGGCACGGTCCCTTGTGCCCTCCACTCAGGCCTTCGGGAAGACCACTGCCCTGCTGTGGGTTCGGCGCCTGGAGCCTCCTGGGACCTAACCCTAACCCTAACCCCACACCGAACGGGCACCCTCCACCGAAACCTAAGCCGGCCTCGACCCCTAACCCTGCACTTGAGCCGCCTTGCTGCATGGGCCCTCACTTCAGCCCTCGAGGGAGATCACGAGACCGGAGTCGCTTCGGCCCTGGCGACGTCCCTGGACCGAACCCTAACCCTAGCTAAGGCTCTCTCGCCAAGAGGACCCAAGGCCAACGTCTGACAACACCACGCGCCTGGGGTCCGGAAGGGGTGCAGGCTGACTCGGCATGGAACCTGGAAGCTCACCATGTCGTTTCCCAGGCCCGGCTGCAGCTGCCGAGAGGATTCCGGAGGCCTCCTCGACCAGGGGCCCAATCACGTGTGTGGCCTTTGCAGCCAAAGACGGATCCTGACCGGCAGCCTCCCTTGTGCCCTCAACTCAGCCCTTCGGGGAGACCACTGCCCTGCTGTGGGTTGGGCGCCTGGAGCCTCCTGGGACCTAACCCTAACCCTAACCGTACCCCGAACCGGGACCCTCCACCGCAACCTAAGCCTGCCTCGAACCCTAACCCTGCAATGGAGCCGCCTTCTGGCATGGGCCCTCACTTCAGCCCTCGAGGGAGATCACCAGACTGGAGTCGATTCAGCCCTGGCGACGTCCCTGGACCAAACCCTAACCCTAGCTAAGGCTCCCTCCCCATGGGGACCCCACGCCAAAGTCTGACAAGACCACGCGCCTGGGGTCCAGAGGCGGTGCAGGCTGACTCGGCATGGAAGCTGCCTGCTCACCATGTGGTTTCCCAGGCCCGTCTGCAGCTGAGCGAGAGGATTCCGGAGGCCTCCTCGCACAGGGGCCGATCGACGTCTGTGGCCTTGGCAGCCACAGACGGATCCTGACCGGCACGGTCCCTTGTGCCCTCAACTCAGGCCTTCGGGAAGACCACTGCCCTGCTGTGGGTTCGGCGCCTGGAGCCTCCTGGGACCTAACCCTAACCCTAACCCCACACCGAACGGGCACCCTCCACCGAAACCTAAGCCGGCCTCGACCCCTAACCCTGCACTTGAGCCGCCTTGCTGCATGGGCCCTCACTTCAGCCCTCGAGGGAGATCACGAGACCGGAGTCGCTTCGGCCCTGGCGACGTCCCTGGACCGAACCCTAACCCTAGCTAAGGCTCTCTCGCCAAGAGGACCCAAGGCCAACGTCTGACAACACCACGCGCCTGGGGTCCGGAAGGGGTGCAGGCTGACTCGGCATGGAACCTGGAAGCTCACCATGTCGTTTCCCAGGCCCGGCTGCAGCTGCCGAGAGGATTCCGGAGGCCTCCTCGACCAGGGGCCCAATCACGTGTGTGGCCTTGGCAGCCAAAGACGGATCCTGACCGGCAGCCTCCCTTGTGCCCTCAACTCAGCCCTTCGGGGAGACCACTGCCCTGCTGTGGGTTGGGCGCCTGGAGCCTCCTGGGACCTAACCCTAACCCTAACCGTACCCCGAACCGGGACCCTCCACCGCAACCTAAGCCTGCCTCGAACCCTAACCCTGCAATGGAGCCGCCTTCTGGCATGGGCCCTCACTTCAGCCCTCGAGGGAGATCACCAGACAGGAGTCGATTCAGCCCTGGCGACGTCCCTGGACCAAACCCTAACCCTAGCTAAGGCTCCCTCCCCATGGGGACCCCACGCCAAAGTCTGACAAGACCACGCGCCTGGGGTCCAGAGGCGGTGCAGGCTGACTCGGCATGGAAGCTGCCTGCTCACCATGTGGTTTCCCAGGCCTGTCTGCAGCTGAGCGAGAGGATTCCGGAGGCCTCCTCGCACAGGGGCCGATCGACGTCTCTGGCCTTGGCAGCCACAGACGGATCCTGACCGGCACGGTCCCTTGTGCCCTCAACTCAGGCCTTCGGGAAGACCACTGCCCTGCTGTGGGTTCGGCGCCTGGAGCCTCCTGGGACCTAACCCTAACCCTAACCCCACACCGAACGGGGACCCTCCACCGAAACCTAAGCCGGCCTCGACCCCTAAGCCTGCACTTGAGCCGCCTTGCTGCATGGGCCCTCACTTCAGCCCTCGAGGGAGATCACGAGACAGGAGTCGCTTCGGCCCTGGCGACGTCCCTGGACCGAACCCTAACCCTAGCTAAGGCTCTCTCGCCAAGAGGACCCAAGGCCAACGTCTGACAACACCACGCGCCTGGGGTCCGGAAGGGGTGCAGGCTGACTCGGCATGGAACCTGGAAGCTCACCATGTCGTTTCCCAGGCCCGGCTGCAGCTGCCGAGAGGATTCCGGAGGCCTCCTCGACCAGGGGCCCAATCACGTGTGTGGCCTTGGCAGCCAAAGACGGATCCTGACCGGCAGCCTCCCTTGTGCCCTCAACTCAGCCCTTCGGGGAGACCACTGCCCTGCTGTGGGTTGGGCGCCTGGAGCCTCCTGGGACCTAACCCTAACCCTAACCGTACCCCGAACCGGGACCCTCCACCGCAACCTAAGCCTGCCTCGAACCCTAACCCTGCAATGGAGCCGCCTTCTGGCATGGGCCCTCACTTCAGCCCTCGAGGGAGATCACCAGACTGGAGTCGATTCAGCCCTGGGGACGTCCCTGGACCAAACCCTAACCCTAGCTAAGGCTCCCTCCCCATGGGGACCCCACGCCAAAGTCTGACAAGACCACGCGCCTGGGGTCCAGAGGCGGTGCAGGCTGACTCGGCATGGAAGCTGCCTGCTCACCATGTGGTTTCCCAAGCCCGTCTGCAGCTGAGCGAGAGGATTCCGGAGGCCTCCTCGCACAGGGGCCGATCGACGTCTCTGGCCTTGGCAGCCACAGACGGATCCTGACCGGCACGGTCCCTTGTGCCCTCAACTCAGGCCTTCGGGAAGACCACTGCCCTGCTGTGGGTTCGGCGCCTGGAGCCTCCTGGGACCTAACCCTAACCCTAACCCCACACCGAACGGGGACCCTCCACCGAAACCTAAGCCGGCCTCGACCCCTAACCCTGCACTTGAGCCGCCTTGCTGCATGGGCCCTCACTTCAGCCCTCGAGGGACATCACGAGACCGGAGTCGCTTCGGCCCTGGCGACGTCCCTGGACCGAACCCTAACCCTAGGTAAGGCTCTCTCGCCAAGAGGACCCAAGGCCAACGTCTGACAACACCACGCGCCTGGGGTCCGGAAGGGGTGCAGGCTGACTCGGCATGGAACCTGGAAGCTCACCATGTCGTTTCCCAGGCCCGGCTGCAGCTGCCGAGAGGATTCCGGAGGCCTCCTCGACCAGGGGCCCAATCACGTGTGTGGCCTTGGCAGCCAAAGACGGATCCTGACCGGCAGCCTCCCTTGTGCCCTCAACTCAGCCCTTCGGGGAGACCACTGCCCTGCTGTGGGTTGGGCGCCTGGAGCCTCCTGGGACCTAACCCTAACCCTAACCGTACCCCGAACCGGGACCCTCCACCGCAACCTAAGCCTGCCTCGAACCCTAACCCTGCAATGGAGCCGCCTTCTGGCATGGGCCCTCACTTCAGCCCTCGAGGGAGATCACCAGACTGGAGTCGATTCAGCCCTGGCGACGTCCCTGGACCAAACCCTAACCCTAGCTAAGGCTCCCTCCCCATGGGGACCCCACGCCAAAGTCTGACAAGACCACGCGCCTGGGGTCCAGAGGCGGTGCAGGCTGACTCGGCATGGAAGCTGCCTGCTCACCATGTGGTTTCCCAGGCCCGTCTGCAGCTGAGCGAGAGGATTCCGGAGGCCTCCTCGCACAGGGGCCGATCGACGTCTGTGGCCTTGGCAGCCACAGACGGATCCTGACCGGCACGGTCCCTTGTGCCCTCCACTCAGGCCTTCGGGAAGACCACTGCCCTGCTGTGGGTTCGGCGCCTGGAGCCTCCTGGGACCTAACCCTAACCCTAACCCCACACCGAACGGGCACCCTCCACCGAAACCTAAGCCGGCCTCGACCCCTAACCCTGCACTTGAGCCGCCTTGCTGCATGGGCCCTCACTTCAGCCCTCGAGGGAGATCACGAGACCGGAGTCGCTTCGGCCCTGGCGACGTCCCTGGACCGAACCCTAACCCTAGCTAAGGCTCTCTCGCCAAGAGGACCCAAGGCCAACGTCTGACAACACCACGCGCCTGGGGTCCGGAAGGGGTGCAGGCTGACTCGGCATGGAACCTGGAAGCTCACCATGTCGTTTCCCAGACCCGGCTGCAGCTGCCGAGAGGATTCCGGAGGCCTCCTCGACCAGGGGCCCAATCACGTGTGTGGCCTTGGCAGCCAAAGACGGATCCTGACCGGCACGGTCCCTTGTGCCCTCAAATCAGCCCTTCGGGGAGACCACTGCCCTGCTGTGGGTTGGGCGCCTGGAGCCTCCTGGGACCTAACCCTAACCCTAACCGTACCCCGAACCGGGACCCTCCACCGCAACCTAAGCCCGCCTCGAACCCTAACCCTGCAATGGAGCCGCCTTCTGGCATGGGCCCTCACTTCAGCCCTCGAGGGAGATCACCAGACTGGAGTCGATTCAGCCCTGGCGACGTCCCTGGACCAAACCCTAACCCTAGCTAAGGCTCCCTCCCCATGGGGACCCCACGCCAAAGTCTGACAAGACCACGCGCCTGGGGTCCAGAGGCGGTGCAGGCTGACTCGGCATGGAAGCTGCCTGCTCACCATGTGGTTTCCCAGGCCCGTCTGCAGCTGAGCGAGAGGATTCCGGAGGCCTCCTCGCACAGGGGCCGATCGACGTCTCTGGCCTTGGCAGCCACAGACGGATCCTGACCGGCACGGTCCCTTGTGCCCTCAACTCAGGCCTTCGGGAAGACCACTGCCCTGCTGTGGGTTCGGCGCCTGGAGCCTCCTGGGACCTAACCCTAACCCTAACCCCACACCGAACGGGGACCCTCCACCGAAACCTAAGCCGGCCTCGACCCCTAACCCTGCACTTGAGCCGCCTTGCTGCATGGGCCCTCACTTCAGCCCTCGAGGGAGATCACGAGACCGGAGTCGCTTCGGCCCTGGCGACGTCCCTGGACCGAACCCTAACCCTAGCTAAGGCTCTCTCGCCAAGAGGACCCAAGGCAAACGTCTGACAACACCACGCGCCTGGGGTCCGGAAGGGGTGCAGGCTGACTCGGCATGGAACCTGGAAGCTCACCATGTCGTTTCCCAGGCCCGGCTGCAGCTGCCGAGAGGATTCCGGAGGCCTCCTCGACCAGGGGCCCAATCACGTGTGTGGCCTTGGCAGCCAAAGACGGATCCTGACCGGCAGCCTCCCTTGTGCCCTCAACTCAGCCCTTCGGGGAGACCACTGCCCTGCTGTGGGTTGGGCGCCTGGAGCCTCCTGGGACCTAACCCTAACCCTAACCGTACCCCGAACCGGGACCCTCCACCGCAACCTAAGCCTGCCTCGAACCCTAACCCTGCAATGGAGCCGCCTTCTGGCATGGGCCCTCACTTCAGCCCTCGAGGGAGATCACCAGACTGGAGTCGATTCAGCCCTGGGGACGTCCCTGGACCAAACCCTAACCCTAGCTAAGGCTCCCTCCCCATGGGGACCCCACGCCAAAGTCTGACAAGACCACGCGCCTGGGGTCCAGAGGCGGTGCAGGCTGACTCGGCATGGAAGCTGCCTGCTCACCATGTGGTTTCCCAAGCCCGTCTGCAGCTGAGCGAGAGGATTCCGGAGGCCTCCTCGCACAGGGGCCGATCGACGTCTCTGGCCTTGGCAGCCACAGACCGATCCTGACCGGCACGGTCCCTTGTGCCCTCAACTCAGGCCTTCGGGAAGACCACTGCCCTGCTGTGGGTTCGGCGCCTGGAGCCTCCTGGGACCTAACCCTAACCCTAACCCCACACCGAACGGGGACCCTCCACCGAAACCTAAGCCGGCCTCGACCCCTAACCCTGCACTTGAGCCGCCTTGCTGCATGGGCCCTCACTTCAGCCCTCGAGGGACATCACGAGACCGGAGTCGCTTCGGCCCTGGCGACGTCCCTGGACCGAACCCTAACCCTAGCTAAGGCTCTCTCGCCAAGAGGACCCAAGGCCAACGTCTGACAACACCACGCGCCTGGGGTCCGGAAGGGGTGCAGGCTGACTCGGCATGGAACCTGGAAGCTCACCATGTCGTTTCCCAGGCCCGGCTGCAGCTGCCGAGAGGATTCCGGAGGCCTCCTCGACCAGGGGCCCAATCACGTGTGTGGCCTTGGCAGCCAAAGACGGATCCTGACCGGCAGCCTCCCTTGTGCCCTCAACTCAGCCCTTCGGGGAGACCACTGCCCTGCTGTGGGTTGGGCGCCTGGAGCCTCCTGGGACCTAACCCTAACCCTAACCGTACCCCGAACCGGGACCCTCCACCGCAACCTAAGCCTGCCTCGAACCCTAACCCTGCAATGGAGCCGCCTTCTGGCATGGGCCCTCACTTCAGCCCTCGAGGGAGATCACCAGACTGGAGTCGATTTAGCCCTGGCGACGTCCCTGGACCAAACCCTAACCCTAGCTAAGGCTCCCTCCCCATGGGGACCCCACGCCAAAGTCTGACAAGACCACGCGCCTGGGGTCCAGAGGCGGTGCAGGCTGACTCGGCATGGAAGCTGCCTGCTCACCATGTGGTTTCCCAGGCCCGTCTGCAGCTGAGCGAGAGGATTCCGGAGGCCTCCTCGCACAGGGGCCGATCGACGTCTGTGGCCTTGGCAGCCACAGACGGATCCTGACCGGCACGGTCCCTTGTGCCCTCAACTCAGGCCTTCGGGAAGACCACTGCCCTGCTGTGGGTTCGGCGCCTGGAGCCTCCTGGGACCTAACCCTAACCCTAACCCCACACCGAACGGGCACCCTCCACCGAAACCTAAGCCGGCCTCGACCCCTAACCCTGCACTTGAGCCGCCTTGCTGCATGGGCCCTCACTTCAGCCCTCGAGGGAGATCACGAGACCGGAGTCGCTTCGGCCCTGGCGACGTCCCTGGACCGAACCCTAACCCTAGCTAAGGCTCTCTCGCCAAGAGGACCCAAGGCCAACGTCTGACAACACCACGCGCCTGGGGTCCGGAAGGGGTGCAGGCTGACTCGGCATGGAACCTGGAAGCTCACCATGTCGTTTCCCAGGCCCGGCTGCAGCTGCCGAGAGGATTCCGGAGGCCTCCTCGACCAGGGGCCCAATCACGTGTGTGGCCTTGGCAGCCAAAGACGGATCCTGACCGGCAGCCTCCCTTGTGCCCTCAACTCAGCCCTTCGGGGAGACCACTGCCCTGCTGTGGGTTGGGCGCCTGGAGCCTCCTGGGACCTAACCCTAACCCTAACCGTACCCCGAACCGGGACCCTCCACCGCAACCTAAGCCTGCCTCGAACCCTAACCCTGCAATGGAGCCGCCTTCTGGCATGGGCCCTCACTTCAGCCCTCGAGGGAGATCACCAGACTGGAGTCGATTCAGCCCTGGCGACGTCCCTGGACCAAACCCTAACCCTAGCTAAGGCTCCCTCCCCATGGGGACCCCACGCCAAAGTCTGACAAGACCACGCGCCTGGGGTCCAGAGGCGGTGCAGGCTGACTCGGCATGGAAGCTGCCTGCTCACCATGTGGTTTCCCAGGCCCGTCTGCAGCTGAGCGAGAGGATTCCGGAGGCCTCCTCGCACAGGGGCCGATCGACGTCTCTGGCCTTGGCAGCCACAGACGGATCCTGACCGGCACGGTCCCTTGTGCCCTCAACTCAGGCCTTCGGGAAGACCACTGCCCTGCTGTGGGTTCGGCGCCTGGAGCCTCCTGGGACCTAACCCTAACCCTAACCCCACACCGAACGGGGACCCTCCACCGAAACCTAAGCCGGCCTCGACCCCTAAGCCTGCACTTGAGCCGCCTTGCTGCATGGGCCCTCACTTCAGCCCTCGAGGGACATCACGAGACCGGAGTCGCTTCGGCCCTGGCGACGTCCCTGGACCGAACCCTAACCCTAGCTAAGGCTCTCTCGCCAAGAGGACCCAAGGCCAACGTCTGACAACACCACGCGCCTGGGGTCCGGAAGGGGTGCAGGCTGACTCGGCATGGAACCTGGAAGCTCACCATGTCGTTTCCCAGGCCCGGCTGCAGCTGCCGAGAGGATTCCGGAGGCCTCCTCGACCAGGGGCCCAATCACGTGTGTGGCCTTGGCAGCCAAAGACGGATCCTGACCGGCAGCCTCCCTTGTGCCCTCAACTCAGCCCTTCGGGGAGACCACTGCCCTGCTGTGGGTTGGGCGCCTGGAGCCTCCTGGGACCTAACCCTAACCCTAACCGTACCCCGAACCGGGACCCTCCACCGCAACCTAAGCCTGCCTCGAACCCTAACCCTGCAATGGAGCCGCCTTCTGGCATGGGCCCTCACTTCAGCCCTCGAGGGAGATCACCAGACTGGAGTCGATTCAGCCCTGGCGACGTCCCTGGACCAAACCCTAACCCTAGCTAAGGCTCCCTCCCCATGGGGACCCCACGCCAAAGTCTGACAAGACCACGCGCCTGGGGTCCAGAGGCGGTGCAGGCTGACTCGGCATGGAAGCTGCCTGCTCACCATGTGGTTTCCCAGGCCCGTCTGCAGCTGAGCGAGAGGATTCCGGAGGCCTCCTCGCACAGGGGCCGATCGACGTCTGTGGCCTTGGCAGCCACAGACGGATCCTGACCGGCACGGTCCCTTGTGCCCTCAACTCAGGCCTTCGGGAAGACCACTGCCCTGCTGTGGGTTCGGCGCCTGGAGCCTCCTGGGACCTAACCCTAACCCTAACCCCACACCGAACGGGCACCCTCCACCGAAACCTAAGCCGGCCTCGACCCCTAACCCTGCACTTGAGCCGCCTTGCTGCATGGGCCCTCACTTCAGCCCTCGAGGGAGATCACGAGACCGGAGTCGCTTCGGCCCTGGCGACGTCCCTGGACCGAACCCTAACCCTAGCTAAGGCTCTCTCGCCAAGAGGACCCAAGGCCAACGTCTGACAACACCACGCGCCTGGGGTCCGGAAGGGGTGCAGGCTGACTCGGCATGGAACCTGGAAGCTCACCATGTCGTTTCCCAGGCCCGGCTGCAGCTGCCGAGAGGATTCCGGAGGCCTCCTCGACCAGGGGCCCAATCACGTGTGTGGCCTTGGCAGCCAAAGACGGATCCTGACCGGCAGCCTCCCTTGTGCCCTCAACTCAGCCCTTCGGGGAGACCACTGCCCTGCTGTGGGTTGGGCGCCTGGAGCCTCCTGGGACCTAACCCTAACCCTAACCGTACCCCGAACCGGGACCCTCCACCGCAACCTAAGCCTGCCTCGAACCCTAACCCTGCAATGGAGCCGCCTTCTGGCATGGGCCCTCACTTCAGCCCTCGAGGGAGATCACCAGACAGGAGTCGATTCAGCCCTGGCGACGTCCCTGGACCAAACCCTAACCCTAGCTAAGGCTCCCTCCCCATGGGGACCCCACGCCAAAGTCTGACAAGACCACGCGCCTGGGGTCCAGAGGCGGTGCAGGCTGACTCGGCATGGAAGCTGCCTGCTCACCATGTGGTTTCCCAGGCCCGTCTGCAGCTGAGCGAGAGGATACCGGAGGCCTCCTCGCACAGGGGCCGATCGACGTCTGTGGCCTTGGCAGCCACAGACGGATCCTGACCGGCACGGTCCCTTGTGCCCTCAACTCAGGCCTTCGGGAAGACCACTGCCCTGCTGTGGGTTCGGCGCCTGGAGCCTCCTGGGACCTAACCCTAACCCTAACCCCACACCGAACGGGGACCCTCCACCGAAACCTAAGCCGGCCTCGACCCCTAACCCTGCACTTGAGCCGCCTTGCTGCATGGGCCCTCACTTCAGCCCTCGAGGGAGATCACGAGACCGGAGTCGCTTCGGCCCTGGCGACGTCCCTGGACCGAACCCTAACCCTAGGTAAGGCTCTCTCGCCAAGAGGACCCAAGGCCAACGTCTGACAACACCACGCGCCTGGGGTCCGGAAGGGGTGCAGGCTGACTCGGCATGGAACCTGGAAGCTCACCATGTCGTTTCCCAGGCCCGGCTGCAGCTGCCGAGAGGATTCCGGAGGCCTCCTCGACCAGGGGCCCAATCACGTGTGTGGCCTTGGCAGCCAAAGACGGATCCTGACCGGCAGCCTCCCTTGTGCCCTCAACTCAGCCCTTCGGGGAGACCACTGCCCTGCTGTGGGTTGGGCGCCTGGAGCCTCCTGGGACCTAACCCTAACCCTAACCGTACCCCGAACCGGGACCCTCCACCGCAACCTAAGCCTGCCTCGAACCCTAACCCTGCAATGGAGCCGCCTTCTGGCATGGGCCCTCACTTCAGCCCTCGAGGGAGATCACCAGACTGGAGTCGATTCAGCCCTGGCGACGTCCCTGGACCAAACCCTAACCCTAGCTAAGGCTCCCTCCCCATGGGGACCCCACGCCAAAGTCTGACAAGACCACGCGCCTGGGGTCCAGAGGCGGTGCAGGCTGACTCGGCATGGAAGCTGCCTGCTCACCATGTGGTTTCCCAGGCCCGTCTGCAGCTGAGCGAGAGGATTCCGGAGGCCTCCTCGCACAGGGGCCGATCGACGTCTGTGGCCTTGGCAGCCACAGACGGATCCTGACCGGCACGGTCCCTTGTGCCCTCAACTCAGGCCTTCGGGAAGACCACTGCCCTGCTGTGGGTTCGGCGCCTGGAGCCTCCTGGGACCTAACCCTAACCCTAACCCCACACCGAACGGGCACCCTCCACCGAAACCTAAGCCGGCCTCGACCCCTAACCCTGCACTTGAGCCGCCTTGCTGCATGGGCCCTCACTTCAGCCCTCGAGGGAGATCACGAGACCGGAGTCGCTTCGGCCCTGGCGACGTCCCTGGACCGAACCCTAACCCTAGCTAAGGCTCTCTCGCCAAGAGGACCCAAGGCCAACGTCTGACAACACCACGCGCCTGGGGTCCGGAAGGGGTGCAGGCTGACTCGGCATGGAACCTGGAAGCTCACCATGTCGTTTCCCAGGCCCGGCTGCAGCTGCCGAGAGGATTCCGGAGGCCTCCTCGACCAGGGGCCCAATCACGTGTGTGGCCTTGGCAGCCAAAGACGGATCCTGACCGGCAGCCTCCCTTGTGCCCTCAACTCAGCCCTTCGGGGAGACCACTGCCCTGCTGTGGGTTGGGCGCCTGGAGCCTCCTGGGACCTAACCCTAACCCTAACCGTACCCCGAACCGGGACCCTCCACCGCAACCTAAGCCTGCCTCGAACCCTAACCCTGCAATGGAGCCGCCTTCTGGCATGGGCCCTCACTTCAGCCCTCGAGGGAGATCACCAGACAGGAGTCGATTCAGCCCTGGCGACGTCCCTGGACCAAACCCTAACCCTAGCTAAGGCTCCCTCCCCATGGGGACCCCACGCCAAAGTCTGACAAGACCACGCGCCTGGGGTCCAGAGGCGGTGCAGGCTGACTCGGCATGGAAGCTGCCTGCTCACCATGTGGTTTCCCAGGCCTGTCTGCAGCTGAGCGAGAGGATTCCGGAGGCCTCCTCGCACAGGGGCCGATCGACGTCTCTGGCCTTGGCAGCCACAGACCGATCCTGACCGGCACGGTCCCTTGTGCCCTCAACTCAGGCCTTCGGGAAGACCACTGCCCTGCTGTGGGTTCGGCGCCTGGAGCCTCCTGGGACCTAACCCTAACCCTAACCCCACACCGAACGGGGACCCTCCACCGAAACCTAAGCCGGCCTCGACCCCTAAGCCTGCACTTGAGCCGCCTTGCTGCATGGGCCCTCACTTCAGCCCTCGAGGGAGATCACGAGACAGGAGTCGCTTCGGCCCTGGCGACGTCCCTGGACCGAACCCTAACCCTAGCTAAGGCTCTCTCGCCAAGAGGACCCAAGGCAAACGTCTGACAACACCACGCGCCTGGGGTCCGGAAGGGGTGCAGGCTGACTCGGCATGGAACCTGGAAGCTCACCATGTCGTTTCCCAGGCCCGGCTGCAGCTGCCGAGAGGATTCCGGAGGCCTCCTCGACCAGGGGCCCAATCACGTGTGTGGCCTTGGCAGCCAAAGACGGATCCTGACCGGCAGCCTCCCTTGTGCCCTCAACTCAGCCCTTCGGGGAGACCACTGCCCTGCTGTGGGTTGGGCGCCTGGAGCCTCCTGGGACCTAACCCTAACCCTAACCGTACCCCGAACCGGGACCCTCCACCGCAACCTAAGCCTGCCTCGAACCCTAACCCTGCAATGGAGCCGCCTTCTGGCATGGGCCCTCACTTCAGCCCTCGAGGGAGATCACCAGACTGGAGTCGATTCAGCCCTGGGGACGTCCCTGGACCAAACCCTAACCCTAGCTAAGGCTCCCTCCCCATGGGGACCCCACGCCAAAGTCTGACAAGACCACGCGCCTGGGGTCCAGAGGCGGTGCAGGCTGACTCGGCATGGAAGCTGCCTGCTCACCATGTGGTTTCCCAAGCCCGTCTGCAGCTGAGCGAGAGGATTCCGGAGGCCTCCTCGCACAGGGGCCGATCGACGTCTCTGGCCTTGGCAGCCACAGACGGATCCTGACCGGCACGGTCCCTTGTGCCCTCAACTCAGGCCTTCGGGAAGACCACTGCCCTGCTGTGGGTTCGGCGCCTGGAGCCTCCTGGGACCTAACCCTAACCCTAACCCCACACCGAACGGGGACCCTCCACCGAAACCTAAGCCGGCCTCGACCCCTAACCCTGCACTTGAGCCGCCTTGCTGCATGGGCCCTCACTTCAGCCCTCGAGGGACATCACGAGACCGGAGTCGCTTCGGCCCTGGCGACGTCCCTGGACCGAACCCTAACCCTAGGTAAGGCTCTCTCGCCAAGAGGACCCAAGGCCAACGTCTGACAACACCACGCGCCTGGGGTCCGGAAGGGGTGCAGGCTGACTCGGCATGGAACCTGGAAGCTCACCATGTCGTTTCCCAGGCCCGGCTGCAGCTGCCGAGAGGATTCCGGAGGCCTCCTCGACCAGGGGCCCAATCACGTGTGTGGCCTTGGCAGCCAAAGACGGATCCTGACCGGCAGCCTCCCTTGTGCCCTCAACTCAGCCCTTCGGGGAGACCACTGCCCTGCTGTGGGTTGGGCGCCTGGAGCCTCCTGGGACCTAACCCTAACCCTAACCGTACCCCGAACCGGGACCCTCCACCGCAACCTAAGCCTGCCTCGAACCCTAACCCTGCAATGGAGCCGCCTTCTGGCATGGGCCCTCACTTCAGCCCTCGAGGGAGATCACCAGACTGGAGTCGATTCAGCCCTGGCGACGTCCCTGGACCAAAC
Source organism: Panthera pardus (assembly GCF_024362965.1). Taxonomy (NCBI): domain Eukaryota; kingdom Metazoa; phylum Chordata; class Mammalia; order Carnivora; family Felidae; genus Panthera; species Panthera pardus. Next base: position 432,957 of record NW_026526919.1, read on the forward strand.
CCTAACCCTAGCTAAGGCTCCCTCCCCATGGGGACCCCACGCCAAAGTCTGACAAGACCACGCGCCTGGGGTCCAGAGGCGGTGCAGGCTGACTCGGCATGGAAGCTGCCTGCTCACCATGTGGTTTCCCAAGCCCGTCTGCAGCTGAGCGAGAGGATTCCGGAGGCCTCCTCGCACAGGGGCCGATCGACGTCTGTGGCCTTGGCAGCCACAGACGGATCCTGACCGGCACGGTCCCTTGTGCCCTCCACTCAGGCCTTCGGGAAGACCACTGCCCTGCTGTGGGTTCGGCGCCTGGAGCCTCCTGGGACCTAACCCTAACCCTAACCCCACACCGAACGGGCACCCTCCACCGAAACCTAAGCCGGCCTCGACCCCTAACCCTGCACTTGAGCCGCCTTGCTGCATGGGCCCTCACTTCAGCCCTCGAGGGACATCACGAGACCGGAGTCGCTTCGGCCCTGGCGACGTCCCTGGACCGAACCCTAACCCTAGCTAAGGCTCTCTCGCCAAGAGGACCCAAGGCCAACGTCTGACAACACCACGCGCCTGGGGTCCGGAAGGGGTGCAGGCTGACTCGGCATGGAACCTGGAAGCTCACCATGTCGTTTCCCAGGCCCGGCTGCAGCTGCCGAGAGGATTCCGGAGGCCTCCTCGACCAGGGGCCCAATCACGTGTGTGGCCTTGGCAGCCAAAGACGGATCCTGACCGGCACGGTCCCTTGTGCCCTCAAATCAGCCCTTCGGGGAGACCACTGCCCTGCTGTGGGTTGGGCGCCTGGAGCCTCCTGGGACCTAACCCTAACCCTAACCGTACCCCGAACCGGGACCCTCCACCGCAACCTAAGCCCGCCTCGAACCCTAACCCTGCAATGGAGCCGCCTTCTGGCATGGGCCCTCACTTCAGCCCTCGAGGGAGATCACCAGACTGGAGTCGATTCAGCCCTGGCGACGTCCCTGGACCAAACCCTAACCCTAGCTAAGGCTCCCTCCCCATGGGGACCCCACGCCAAAGTCTGACAAGACCACGCGCCTGGGGTCCAGAGGCGGTGCAGGCTGACTCGGCATGGAAGCTGCCTGCTCACCATGTGGTTTCCCAGGCCTGTCTGCAGCTGAGCGAGAGGATTCCGGAGGCCTCCTCGCACAGGGGCCGATCGACGTCTGTGGCCTTGGCAGCCACAGACGGATCCTGACCGGCACGGTCCCTTGTGCCCTCAACTCAGGCCTTCGGGAAGACCACTGCCCTGCTGTGGGTTCGGCGCCTGGAGCCTCCTGGGACCTAACCCTAACCCTAACCCCACACCGAACGGGCACCCTCCACCGAAACCTAAGCCGGCCTCGACCCCTAACCCTGCACTTGAGCCGCCTTGCTGCATGGGCCCTCACTTCAGCCCTCGAGGGAGATCACGAGACCGGAGTCGCTTCGGCCCTGGCGACGTCCCTGGACCGAACCCTAACCCTAGCTAAGGCTCTCTCGCCAAGAGGACCCAAGGCAAACGTCTGACAACACCACGCGCCTGGGGTCCGGAAGGGGTGCAGGCTGACTCGGCATGGAACCTGGAAGCTCACCATGTCGTTTCCCAGGCCCGGCTGCAGCTGCCGAGAGGATTCCGGAGGCCTCCTCGACCAGGGGCCCAATCACGTGTGTGGCCTTGGCAGCCAAAGACGGATCCTGACCGGCAGCCTCCCTTGTGCCCTCAACTCAGCCCTTCGGGGAGACCACTGCCCTGCTGTGGGTTGGGCGCCTGGAGCCTCCTGGGACCTAACCCTAACCCTGACCGTACCCCGAACCGGGACCCTCCACCGCAACCTAAGCCTGCCTCGAACCCTAACCCTGCAATGGAGCCGCCTTCTGGCATGGGCCCTCACTTCAGCCCTCGAGGGAGATCACCAGACAGGAGTCGATTCAGCCCTGGCGACGTCCCTGGACCAAACCCTAACCCTAGCTAAGGCTCCCTCCCCATGGGGACCCCACGCCAAAGTCTGACAAGACCACGCGCCTGGGGTCCAGAGGCGGTGCAGGCTGACTCGGCATGGAAGCTGCCTGCTCACCATGTGGTTTCCCAGGCCCGTCTGCAGCTGAGCGAGAGGATACCGGAGGCCTCCTCGCACAGGGGCCGATCGACGTCTGTGGCCTTGGCAGCCACAGACGGATCCTGACCGGCACGGTCCCTTGTGCCCTCAACTCAGGCCTTCGGGAAGACCACTGCCCTGCTGTGGGTTCGGCGCCTGGAGCCTCCTGGGACCTAACCCTAACCCTAACCCCACACCGAACGGGGACCCTCCACCGAAACCTAAGCCGGCCTCGACCCCTAACCCTGCACTTGAGCCGCCTTGCTGCATGGGCCCTCACTTCAGCCCTCGAGGGAGATCACGAGACCGGAGTCGCTTCGGCCCTGGCGACGTCCCTGGACCGAACCCTAACCCTAGGTAAGGCTCTCTCGCCAAGAGGACCCAAGGCCAACGTCTGACAACACCACGCGCCTGGGGTCCGGAAGGGGTGCAGGCTGACTCGGCATGGAACCTGGAAGCTCACCATGTCGTTTCCCAGGCCCGGCTGCAGCTGCCGAGAGGATTCCGGAGGCCTCCTCGACCAGGGGCCCAATCACGTGTGTGGCCTTGGCAGCCAAAGACGGATCCTGACCGGCAGCCTCCCTTGTGCCCTCAACTCAGCCCTTCGGGGAGACCACTGCCCTGCTGTGGGTTGGGCGCCTGGAGCCTCCTGGGACCTAACCCTAACCCTAACCGTACCCCGAACCGGGACCCTCCACCGCAACCTAAGCCTGCCTCGAACCCTAACCCTGCAATGGAGCCGCCTTCTGGCATGGGCCCTCACTTCAGCCCTCGAGGGAGATCACCAGACTGGAGTCGATTCAGCCCTGGCGACGTCCCTGGACCAAACCCTAACCCTAGCTAAGGCTCCCTCCCCATGGGGACCCCACGCCAAAGTCTGACAAGACCACGCGCCTGGGGTCCAGAGGCGGTGCAGGCTGACTCGGCATGGAAGCTGCCTGCTCACCATGTGGTTTCCCAGGCCCGTCTGCAGCTGAGCGAGAGGATTCCGGAGGCCTCCTCGCACAGGGGCCGATCGACGTCTGTGGCCTTGGCAGCCACAGACGGATCCTGACCGGCACGGTCCCTTGTGCCCTCCACTCAGGCCTTCGGGAAGACCACTGCCCTGCTGTGGGTTCGGCGCCTGGAGCCTCCTGGGACCTAACCCTAACCCTAACCCCACACCGAACGGGCACCCTCCACCGAAACCTAAGCCGGCCTCGACCCCTAACCCTGCACTTGAGCCGCCTTGCTGCATGGGCCCTCACTTCAGCCCTCGAGGGAGATCACGAGACCGGAGTCGCTTCGGCCCTGGCGACGTCCCTGGACCGAACCCTAACCCTAGCTAAGGCTCTCTCGCCAAGAGGACCCAAGGCCAACGTCTGACAACACCACGCGCCTGGGGTCCGGAAGGGGTGCAGGCTGACTCGGCATGGAACCTGGAAGCTCACCATGTCGTTTCCCAGGCCCGGCTGCAGCTGCCGAGAGGATTCCGGAGGCCTCCTCGACCAGGGGCCCAATCACGTGTGTGGCCTTGGCAGCCAAAGACGGATCCTGACCGGCAGCCTCCCTTGTGCCCTCAACTCAGCCCTTCGGGGAGACCACTGCCCTGCTGTGGGTTGGGCGCCTGGAGCCTCCTGGGACCTAACCCTAACCCTAACCGTACCCCGAACCGGGACCCTCCACCGCAACCTAAGCCTGCCTCGAACCCTAACCCTGCAATGGAGCCGCCTTCTGGCATGGGCCCTCACTTCAGCCCTCGAGGGAGATCACCAGACAGGAGTCGATTCAGCCCTGGCGACGTCCCTGGACCAAACCCTAACCCTAGCTAAGGCTCCCTCCCCATGGGGACCCCACGCCAAAGTCTGACAAGACCACGCGCCTGGGGTCCAGAGGCGGTGCAGGCTGACTCGGCATGGAAGCTGCCTGCTCACCATGTGGTTTCCCAGGCCTGTCTGCAGCTGAGCGAGAGGATTCCGGAGGCCTCCTCGCACAGGGGCCGATCGACGTCTGTGGCCTTGGCAGCCACAGACGGATCCTGACCGGCACGGTCCCTTGTGCCCTCAACTCAGGCCTTCGGGAAGACCACTGCCCTGCTGTGGGTTCGGCGCCTGGAGCCTCCTGGGACCTAACCCTAACCCTAACCCCACACCGAACGGGGACCCTCCACCGAAACCTAAGCCGGCCTCGACCCCTAAGCCTGCACTTGAGCCGCCTTGCTGCATGGGCCCTCACTTCAGCCCTCGAGGGAGATCACGAGACAGGAGTCGCTTCGGCCCTGGCGACGTCCCTGGACCGAACCCTAACCCTAGCTAAGGCTCTCTCGCCAAGAGGACCCAAGGCAAACGTCTGACAACACCACGCGCCTGGGGTCCGGAAGGGGTGCAGGCTGACTCGGCATGGAACCTGGAAGCTCACCATGTCGTTTCCCAGGCCCGGCTGCAGCTGCCGAGAGGATTCCGGAGGCCTCCTCGACCAGGGGCCCAATCACGTGTGTGGCCTTGGCAGCCAAAGACGGATCCTGACCGGCAGCCTCCCTTGTGCCCTCAACTCAGCCCTTCGGGGAGACCACTGCCCTGCTGTGGGTTGGGCGCCTGGAGCCTCCTGGGACCTAACCCTAACCCTAACCGTACCCCGAACCGGGACCCTCCACCGCAACCTAAGCCTGCCTCGAACCCTAACCCTGCAATGGAGCCGCCTTCTGGCATGGGCCCTCACTTCAGCCCTCGAGGGAGATCACCAGACTGGAGTCGATTCAGCCCTGGGGACGTCCCTGGACCAAACCCTAACCCTAGCTAAGGCTCCCTCCCCATGGGGACCCCACGCCAAAGTCTGACAAGACCACGCGCCTGGGGTCCAGAGGCGGTGCAGGCTGACTCGGCATGGAAGCTGCCTGCTCACCATGTGGTTTCCCAAGCCCGTCTGCAGCTGAGCGAGAGGATTCCGGAGGCCTCCTCGCACAGGGGCCGATCGACGTCTCTGGCCTTGGCAGCCACAGACGGATCCTGACCGGCACGGTCCCTTGTGCCCTCAACTCAGGCCTTCGGGAAGACCACTGCCCTGCTGTGGGTTCGGCGCCTGGAGCCTCCTGGGACCTAACCCTAACCCTAACCCCACACCGAACGGGGACCCTCCACCGAAACCTAAGCCGGCCTCGACCCCTAACCCTGCACTTGAGCCGCCTTGCTGCATGGGCCCTCACTTCAGCCCTCGAGGGACATCACGAGACCGGAGTCGCTTCGGCCCTGGCGACGTCCCTGGACCGAACCCTAACCCTAGGTAAGGCTCTCTCGCCAAGAGGACCCAAGGCCAACGTCTGACAACACCACGCGCCTGGGGTCCGGAAGGGGTGCAGGCTGACTCGGCATGGAACCTGGAAGCTCACCATGTCGTTTCCCAGGCCCGGCTGCAGCTGCCGAGAGGATTCCGGAGGCCTCCTCGACCAGGGGCCCAATCACGTGTGTGGCCTTGGCAGCCAAAGACGGATCCTGACCGGCAGCCTCCCTTGTGCCCTCAACTCAGCCCTTCGGGGAGACCACTGCCCTGCTGTGGGTTGGGCGCCTGGAGCCTCCTGGGACCTAACCCTAACCCTAACCGTACCCCGAACCGGGACCCTCCACCGCAACCTAAGCCTGCCTCGAACCCTAACCCTGCAATGGAGCCGCCTTCTGGCATGGGCCCTCACTTCAGCCCTCGAGGGAGATCACCAGACTGGAGTCGATTCAGCCCTGGCGACGTCCCTGGACCAAACCCTAACCCTAGCTAAGGCTCCCTCCCCATGGGGACCCCACGCCAAAGTCTGACAAGACCACGCGCCTGGGGTCCAGAGGCGGTGCAGGCTGACTCGGCATGGAAGCTGCCTGCTCACCATGTGGTTTCCCAAGCCCGTCTGCAGCTGAGCGAGAGGATTCCGGAGGCCTCCTCGCACAGGGGCCGATCGACGTCTGTGGCCTTGGCAGCCACAGACGGATCCTGACCGGCACGGTCCCTTGTGCCCTCCACTCAGGCCTTCGGGAAGACCACTGCCCTGCTGTGGGTTCGGCGCCTGGAGCCTCCTGGGACCTAACCCTAACCCTAACCCCACACCGAACGGGCACCCTCCACCGAAACCTAAGCCGGCCTCGACCCCTAACCCTGCACTTGAGCCGCCTTGCTGCATGGGCCCTCACTTCAGCCCTCGAGGGACATCACGAGACCGGAGTCGCTTCGGCCCTGGCGACGTCCCTGGACCGAACCCTAACCCTAGCTAAGGCTCTCTCGCCAAGAGGACCCAAGGCCAACGTCTGACAACACCACGCGCCTGGGGTCCGGAAGGGGTGCAGGCTGACTCGGCATGGAACCTGGAAGCTCACCATGTCGTTTCCCAGACCCGGCTGCAGCTGCCGAGAGGATTCCGGAGGCCTCCTCGACCAGGGGCCCAATCACGTGTGTGGCCTTGGCAGCCAAAGACGGATCCTGACCGGCACGGTCCCTTGTGCCCTCAAATCAGCCCTTCGGGGAGACCACTGCCCTGCTGTGGGTTGGGCGCCTGGAGCCTCCTGGGACCTAACCCTAACCCTAACCGTACCCCGAACCGGGACCCTCCACCGCAACCTAAGCCTGCCTCGAACCCTAACCCTGCAATGGAGCCGCCTTCTGGCATGGGCCCTCACTTCAGCCCTCGAGGGAGATCACCAGACTGGAGTCGATTCAGCCCTGGCGACGTCCCTGGACCAAACCCTAACCCTAGCTAAGGCTCCCTCCCCATGGGGACCCCACGCCAAAGTCTGACAAGACCACGCGCCTGGGGTCCAGAGGCGGTGCAGGCTGACTCGGCATGGAAGCTGCCTGCTCACCATGTGGTTTCCCAGGCCCGTCTGCAGCTGAGCGAGAGGATTCCGGAGGCCTCCTCGCACAGGGGCCGATCGACGTCTGTGGCCTTGGCAGCCACAGACGGATCCTGACCGGCACGGTCCCTTGTGCCCTCCACTCAGGCCTTCGGGAAGACCACTGCCCTGCTGTGGGTTCGGCGCCTGGAGCCTCCTGGGACCTAACCCTAACCCTAACCCCACACCGAACGGGCACCCTCCACCGAAACCTAAGCCGGCCTCGACCCCTAACCCTGCACTTGAGCCGCCTTGCTGCATGGGCCCTCACTTCAGCCCTCGAGGGAGATCACGAGACCGGAGTCGCTTCGGCCCTGGCGACGTCCCTGGACCGAACCCTAACCCTAGCTAAGGCTCTCTCGCCAAGAGGACCCAAGGCCAACGTCTGACAACACCACGCGCCTGGGGTCCGGAAGGGGTGCAGGCTGACTCGGCATGGAACCTGGAAGCTCACCATGTCGTTTCCCAGGCCCGGCTGCAGCTGCCGAGAGGATTCCGGAGGCCTCCTCGACCAGGGGCCCAATCACGTGTGTGGCCTTGGCAGCCAAAGACGGATCCTGACCGGCAGCCTCCCTTGTGCCCTCAACTCAGCCCTTCGGGGAGACCACTGCCCTGCTGTGGGTTGGGCGCCTGGAGCCTCCTGGGACCTAACCCTAACCCTAACCGTACCCCGAACCGGGACCCTCCACCGCAACCTAAGCCTGCCTCGAACCCTAACCCTGCAATGGAGCCGCCTTCTGGCATGGGCCCTCACTTCAGCCCTCGAGGGAGATCACCAGACTGGAGTCGATTCAGCCCTGGGGACGTCCCTGGACCAAACCCTAACCCTAGCTAAGGCTCCCTCCCCATGGGGACCCCACGCCAAAGTCTGACAAGACCACGCGCCTGGGGTCCAGAGGCGGTGCAGGCTGACTCGGCATGGAAGCTGCCTGCTCACCATGTGGTTTCCCAAGCCCGTCTGCAGCTGAGCGAGAGGATTCCGGAGGCCTCCTCGCACAGGGGCCGATCGACGTCTCTGGCCTTGGCAGCCACAGACGGATCCTGACCGGCACGGTCCCTTGTGCCCTCAACTCAGGCCTTCGGGAAGACCACTGCCCTGCTGTGGGTTCGGCGCCTGGAGCCTCCTGGGACCTAACCCTAACCCTAACCCCACACCGAACGGGGACCCTCCACCGAAACCTAAGCCGGCCTCGACCCCTAACCCTGCACTTGAGCCGCCTTGCTGCATGGGCCCTCACTTCAGCCCTCGAGGGACATCACGAGACCGGAGTCGCTTCGGCCCTGGCGACGTCCCTGGACCGAACCCTAACCCTAGCTAAGGCTCTCTCGCCAAGAGGACCCAAGGCCAACGTCTGACAACACCACGCGCCTGGGGTCCGGAAGGGGTGCAGGCTGACTCGGCATGGAACCTGGAAGCTCACCATGTCGTTTCCCAGGCCCGGCTGCAGCTGCCGAGAGGATTCCGGAGGCCTCCTCGACCAGGGGCCCAATCACGTGTGTGGCCTTGGCAGCCAAAGACGGATCCTGACCGGCAGCCTCCCTTGTGCCCTCAACTCAGCCCTTCGGGGAGACCACTGCCCTGCTGTGGGTTGGGCGCCTGGAGCCTCCTGGGACCTAACCCTAACCCTAACCGTACCCCGAACCGGGACCCTCCACCGCAACCTAAGCCTGCCTCGAACCCTAACCCTGCAATGGAGCCGCCTTCTGGCATGGGCCCTCACTTCAGCCCTCGAGGGAGATCACCAGACTGGAGTCGATTCAGCCCTGGCGACGTCCCTGGACCAAACCCTAACCCTAGCTAAGGCTCCCTCCCCATGGGGACCCCACGCCAAAGTCTGACAAGACCACGCGCCTGGGGTCCAGAGGCGGTGCAGGCTGACTCGGCATGGAAGCTGCCTGCTCACCATGTGGTTTCCCAGGCCCGTCTGCAGCTGAGCGAGAGGATTCCGGAGGCCTCCTCGCACAGGGGCCGATCGACGTCTGTGGCCTTGGCAGCCACAGACGGATCCTGACCGGCACGGTCCCTTGTGCCCTCAACTCAGGCCTTCGGGAAGACCACTGCCCTGCTGTGGGTTCGGCGCCTGGAGCCTCCTGGGACCTAACCCTAACCCTAACCCCACACCGAACGGGCACCCTCCACCGAAACCTAAGCCGGCCTCGACCCCTAACCCTGCACTTGAGCCGCCTTGCTGCATGGGCCCTCACTTCAGCCCTCGAGGGAGATCACGAGACCGGAGTCGCTTCGGCCCTGGCGACGTCCCTGGACCGAACCCTAACCCTAGCTAAGGCTCTCTCGCCAAGAGGACCCAAGGCCAACGTCTGACAACACCACGCGCCTGGGGTCCGGAAGGGGTGCAGGCTGACTCGGCATGGAACCTGGAAGCTCACCATGTCGTTTCCCAGACCCGGCTGCAGCTGCCGAGAGGATTCCGGAGGCCTCCTCGACCAGGGGCCCAATCACGTGTGTGGCCTTGGCAGCCAAAGACGGATCCTGACCGGCACGGTCCCTTGTGCCCTCAAATCAGCCCTTCGGGGAGACCACTGCCCTGCTGTGGGTTGGGCGCCTGGAGCCTCCTGGGACCTAACCCTAACCCTAACCGTACCCCGAACCGGGACCCTCCACCGCAACCTAAGCCCGCCTCGAACCCTAACCCTGCAATGGAGCCGCCTTCTGGCATGGGCCCTCACTTCAGCCCTCGAGGGAGATCACCAGACTGGAGTCGATTCAGCCCTGGCGACGTCCCTGGACCAAACCCTAACCCTAGCTAAGGCTCCCTCCCCATGGGGACCCCACGCCAAAGTCTGACAAGACCACGCGCCTGGGGTCCAGAGGCGGTGCAGGCTGACTCGGCATGGAAGCTGCCTGCTCACCATGTGGTTTCCCAGGCCCGTCTGCAGCTGAGCGAGAGGATTCCGGAGGCCTCCTCGCACAGGGGCCGATCGACGTCTGTGGCCTTGGCAGCCACAGACGGATCCTGACCGGCACGGTCCCTTGTGCCCTCCACTCAGGCCTTCGGGAAGACCACTGCCCTGCTGTGGGTTCGGCGCCTGGAGCCTCCTGGGACCTAACCCTAACCCTAACCCCACACCGAACGGGCACCCTCCACCGAAACCTAAGCCGGCCTCGACCCCTAACCCTGCACTTGAGCCGCCTTGCTGCATGGGCCCTCACTTCAGCCCTCGAGGGAGATCACGAGACCGGAGTCGCTTCGGCCCTGGCGACGTCCCTGGACCGAACCCTAACCCTAGCTAAGGCTCTCTCGCCAAGAGGACCCAAGGCCAACGTCTGACAACACCACGCGCCTGGGGTCCGGAAGGGGTGCAGGCTGACTCGGCATGGAACCTGGAAGCTCACCATGTCGTTTCCCAGGCCCGGCTGCAGCTGCCGAGAGGATTCCGGAGGCCTCCTCGACCAGGGGCCCAATCACGTGTGTGGCCTTGGCAGCCAAAGACGGATCCTGACCGGCAGCCTCCCTTGTGCCCTCAACTCAGCCCTTCGGGGAGACCACTGCCCTGCTGTGGGTTGGGCGCCTGGAGCCTCCTGGGACCTAACCCTAACCCTAACCGTACCCCGAACCGGGACCCTCCACCGCAACCTAAGCCTGCCTCGAACCCTAACCCTGCAATGGAGCCGCCTTCTGGCATGGGCCCTCACTTCAGCCCTCGAGGGAGATCACCAGACTGGAGTCGATTCAGCCCTGGCGACGTCCCTGGACCAAACCCTAACCCTAGCTAAGGCTCCCTCCCCATGGGGACCCCACGCCAAAGTCTGACAAGACCACGCGCCTGGGGTCCAGAGGCGGTGCAGGCTGACTCGGCATGGAAGCTGCCTGCTCACCATGTGGTTTCCCAGGCCCGTCTGCAGCTGAGCGAGAGGATTCCGGAGGCCTCCTCGCACAGGGGCCGATCGACGTCTGTGGCCTTGGCAGCCACAGACGGATCCTGACCGGCACGGTCCCTTGTGCCCTCAACTCAGGCCTTCGGGAAGACCACTGCCCTGCTGTGGGTTCGGCGCCTGGAGCCTCCTGGGACCTAACCCTAACCCTAACCCCACACCGAACGGGCACCCTCCACCGAAACCTAAGCCGGCCTCGACCCCTAACCCTGCACTTGAGCCGCCTTGCTGCATGGGCCCTCACTTCAGCCCTCGAGGGAGATCACGAGACCGGAGTCGCTTCGGCCCTGGCGACGTCCCTGGACCGAACCCTAACCCTAGCTAAGGCTCTCTCGCCAAGAGGACCCAAGGCCAACGTCTGACAACACCACGCGCCTGGGGTCCGGAAGGGGTGCAGGCTGACTCGGCATGGAACCTGGAAGCTCACCATGTCGTTTCCCAGGCCCGGCTGCAGCTGCCGAGAGGATTCCGGAGGCCTCCTCGACCAGGGGCCCAATCACGTGTGTGGCCTTGGCAGCCAAAGACGGATCCTGACCGGCAGCCTCCCTTGTGCCCTCAACTCAGCCCTTCGGGGAGACCACTGCCCTGCTGTGGGTTGGGCGCCTGGAGCCTCCTGGGACCTAACCCTAACCCTAACCGTACCCCGAACCGGGACCCTCCACCGCAACCTAAGCCTGCCTCGAACCCTAACCCTGCAATGGAGCCGCCTTCTGGCATGGGCCCTCACTTCAGCCCTCGAGGGAGATCACCAGACTGGAGTCGATTCAGCCCTGGCGACGTCCCTGGACCAAACCCTAACCCTAGCTAAGGCTCCCTCCCCATGGGGACCCCACGCCAAAGTCTGACAAGACCACGCGCCTGGGGTCCAGAGGCGGTGCAGGCTGACTCGGCATGGAAGCTGCCTGCTCACCATGTGGTTTCCCAGGCCCGTCTGCAGCTGAGCGAGAGGATTCCGGAGGCCTCCTCGCACAGGGGCCGATCGACGTCTGTGGCCTTGGCAGCCACAGACGGATCCTGACCGGCACGGTCCCTTGTGCCCTCAACTCAGGCCTTCGGGAAGACCACTGCCCTGCTGTGGGTTCGGCGCCTGGAGCCTCCTGGGACCTAACCCTAACCCTAACCCCACACCGAACGGGCACCCTCCACCGAAACCTAAGCCGGCCTCGACCCCTAACCCTGCACTTGAGCCGCCTTGCTGCATGGGCCCTCACTTCAGCCCTCGAGGGAGATCACGAGACCGGAGTCGCTTCGGCCCTGGCGACGTCCCTGGACCGAACCCGAACCCTAGCTAAGGCTCTCTCGCCAAGAGGACCCAAGGCCAACGTCTGACAACACCACGCGCCTGGGGTCCGGAAGGGGTGCAGGCTGACTCGGCATGGAACCTGGAAGCTCACCATGTCGTTTCCCAGGCCCGGCTGCAGCTGCCGAGAGGATTCCGGAGGCCTCCTCGACCAGGGGCCCAATCACGTGTGTGGCCTTGGCAGCCAAAGACGGATCCTGACCGGCAGCCTCCCTTGTGCCCTCAACTCAGCCCTTCGGGGAGACCACTGCCCTGCTGTGGGTTGGGCGCCTGGAGCCTCCTGGGACCTAACCCTAACCCTAACCGTACCCCGAACCGGGACCCTCCACCGCAACCTAAGCCTGCCTTGAACCCTAACCCTGCAATGGAACCGCCTTCTGGCATGGGCCCTCACTTCAGCCCTCGAGGGAGATCACCAGACTGGAGTCGATTCAGCCCTGGCGACGTCCCTGGACCAAACCCTAACCCTAGCTAAGGCTCCCTCCCCATGGGGACCCCACGCCAAAGTCTGACATGACCCCGCGCCTGGGGTCCAGAGGCGGTGCAGGCTGACTCGGCATGGAAGCTGCAAGCTCACCATGTGGTTTCCCAGGCCCGTCTGCAGCTGAGCGAGAGGATTCCGGAGGCCTCCTCGCACAGGGGCCGATCGACGTCTGTGGCCTTGGCAGCCACAGACGGATCCTGACCGGCACGGTCCCTTGTGCCCTCCACTCAGGCCTTCGGGAAGACCACTGCCCTGCTGTGGGTTCGGCGCCTGGAGCCTCCTGGGACCTAACCCTAACCCTAACCCCACACCGAACGGGCACCCTCCACCGAAACCTAAGCCGGCCTCGACCCCTAACCCTGCACTTGAGCCGCCTTGCTGCATGGGCCCTCACTTCAGCCCTCGAGGGAGATCACGAGACCGGAGTCGCTTCGGCCCTGGCGACGTCCCTGGACCGAACCCTAACCCTAGCTAAGGCTCTCTCGCCAAGAGGACCCAAGGCCAACGTCTGACAACACCACGCGCCTGGGGTCCGGAAGGGGTGCAGGCTGACTCGGCATGGAACCTGGAAGCTCACCATGTCGTTTCCCAGGCCCGGCTGCAGCTGCCGAGAGGATTCCGGAGGCCTCCTCGACCAGGGGCCCAATCACGTGTGTGGCCTTGGCAGCCAAAGACGGATCCTGACCGGCAGCCTCCCTTGTGCCCTCAACTCAGCCCTTCGGGGAGACCACTGCCCTGCTGTGGGTTGGGCGCCTGGAGCCTCCTGGGACCTAACCCTAACCCTAACCGTACCCCGAACCGGGACCCTCCACCGCAACCTAAGCCTGCCTCGAACCCTAACCCTGCAATGGAGCCGCCTTCTGGCATGGGCCCTCACTTCAGCCCTCGAGGGAGATCACCAGACTGGAGTCGATTCAGCCCTGGGGACGTCCCTGGACCAAACCCTAACCCTAGCTAAGGCTCCCTCCCCATGGGGACCCCACGCCAAAGTCTGACAAGACCACGCGCCTGGGGTCCAGAGGCGGTGCAGGCTGACTCGGCATGGAAGCTGCCTGCTCACCATGTGGTTTCCCAAGCCCGTCTGCAGCTGAGCGAGAGGATTCCGGAGGCCTCCTCGCACAGGGGCCGATCGACGTCTCTGGCCTTGGCAGCCACAGACGGATCCTGACCGGCACGGTCCCTTGTGCCCTCAACTCAGGCCTTCGGGAAGACCACTGCCCTGCTGTGGGTTCGGCGCCTGGAGCCTCCTGGGACCTAACCCTAACCCTAACCCCACACCGAACGGGGACCCTCCACCGAAACCTAAGCCGGCCTCGACCCCTAACCCTGCACTTGAGCCGCCTTGCTGCATGGGCCCTCACTTCAGCCCTCGAGGGACATCACGAGACCGGAGTCGCTTCGGCCCTGGCGACGTCCCTGGACCGAACCCTAACCCTAGGTAAGGCTCTCTCGCCAAGAGGACCCAAGGCCAACGTCTGACAACACCACGCGCCTGGGGTCCGGAAGGGGTGCAGGCTGACTCGGCATGGAACCTGGAAGCTCACCATGTCGTTTCCCAGGCCCGGCTGCAGCTGCCGAGAGGATTCCGGAGGCCTCCTCGACCAGGGGCCCAATCACGTGTGTGGCCTTGGCAGCCAAAGACGGATCCTGACCGGCAGCCTCCCTTGTGCCCTCAACTCAGCCCTTCGGGGAGACCACTGCCCTGCTGTGGGTTGGGCGCCTGGAGCCTCCTGGGACCTAACCCTAACCCTAACCGTACCCCGAACCGGGACCCTCCACCGCAACCTAAGCCTGCCTCGAACCCTAACCCTGCAATGGAGCCGCCTTCTGGCATGGGCCCTCACTTCAGCCCTCGAGGGAGATCACCAGACTGGAGTCGATTCAGCCCTGGCGACGTCCCTGGACCAAACCCTAACCCTAGCTAAGGCTCCCTCCCCATGGGGACCCCACGCCAAAGTCTGACAAGACCACGCGCCTGGGGTCCAGAGGCGGTGCAGGCTGACTCGGCATGGAAGCTGCCTGCTCACCATGTGGTTTCCCAGGCCCGTCTGCAGCTGAGCGAGAGGATTCCGGAGGCCTCCTCGCACAGGGGCCGATCGACGTCTGTGGCCTTGGCAGCCACAGACGGATCCTGACCGGCACGGTCCCTTGTGCCCTCCACTCAGGCCTTCGGGAAGACCACTGCCCTGCTGTGGGTTCGGCGCCTGGAGCCTCCTGGGACCTAACCCTAACCCTAACCCCACACCGAACGGGCACCCTCCACCGAAACCTAAGCCGGCCTCGACCCCTAACCCTGCACTTGAGCCGCCTTGCTGCATGGGCCCTCACTTCAGCCCTCGAGGGAGATCACGAGACCGGAGTCGCTTCGGCCCTGGCGACGTCCCTGGACCGAACCCTAACCCTAGCTAAGGCTCTCTCGCCAAGAGGACCCAAGGCCAACGTCTGACAACACCACGCGCCTGGGGTCCGGAAGGGGTGCAGGCTGACTCGGCATGGAACCTGGAAGCTCACCATGTCGTTTCCCAGGCCCGGCTGCAGCTGCCGAGAGGATTCCGGAGGCCTCCTCGACCAGGGGCCCAATCACGTGTGTGGCCTTGGCAGCCAAAGACGGATCCTGACCGGCACGGTCCCTTGTGCCCTCAACTCAGCCCTTCGGGGAGACCACTGCCCTGCTGTGGGTTGGGCGCCTGGAGCCTCCTGGGACCTAACCCTAACCCTAACCGTACCCCGAACCGGGACCCTCCACCGCAACCTAAGCCTGCCTCGAACCCTAACCCTGCAATGGAGCCGCCTTCTGGCATGGGCCCTCACTTCAGCCCTCGAGGGAGATCACCAGACTGGAGTCGATTCAGCCCTGGCGACGTCCCTGGACCAAACCCTAACCCTAGCTAAGGCTCCCTCCCCATGGGGACCCCACGCCAAAGTCTGACAAGACCACGCGCCTGGGGTCCAGAGGCGGTGCAGGCTGACTCGGCATGGAAGCTGCCTGCTCACCATGTGGTTTCCCAGGCCCGTCTGCAGCTGAGCGAGAGGATTCCGGAGGCCTCCTCGCACAGGGGCCGATCGACGTCTGTGGCCTTGGCAGCCACAGACGGATCCTGACCGGCACGGTCCCTTGTGCCCTCAACTCAGGCCTTCGGGAAGACCACTGCCCTGCTGTGGGTTCGGCGCCTGGAGCCTCCTGGGACCTAACCCTAACCCTAACCCCACACCGAACGGGGACCCTCCACCGAAACCTAAGCCGGCCTCGACCCCTAAGCCTGCACTTGAGCCGCCTTGCTGCATGGGCCCTCACTTCAGCCCTCGAGGGACATCACGAGACCGGAGTCGCTTCGGCCCTGGCGACGTCCCTGGACCGAACCCTAACCCTAGCTAAGGCTCTCTCGCCAAGAGGACCCAAGGCCAACGTCTGACAACACCACGCGCCTGGGGTCCGGAAGGGGTGCAGGCTGACTCGGCATGGAACCTGGAAGCTCACCATGTCGTTTCCCAGGCCCGGCTGCAGCTGCCGAGAGGATTCCGGAGGCCTCCTCGACCAGGGGCCCAATCACGTGTGTGGCCTTGGCAGCCAAAGACGGATCCTGACCGGCAGCCTCCCTTGTGCCCTCAACTCAGCCCTTCGGGGAGACCACTGCCCTGCTGTGGGTTGGGCGCCTGGAGCCTCCTGGGACCTAACCCTAACCCTAACCGTACCCCGAACCGGGACCCTCCACCGCAACCTAAGCCTGCCTCGAACCCTAACCCTGCAATGGAGCCGCCTTCTGGCATGGGCCCTCACTTCAGCCCTCGAGGGAGATCACCAGACTGGAGTCGATTCAGCCCTGGCGACGTCCCTGGACCAAACCCTAACCCTAGCTAAGGCTCCCTCCCCATGGGGACCCCACGCCAAAGTCTGACAAGACCACGCGCCTGGGGTCCAGAGGCGGTGCAGGCTGACTCGGCATGGAAGCTGCCTGCTCACCATGTGGTTTCCCAGGCCCGTCTGCAGCTGAGCGAGAGGATTCCGGAGGCCTCCTCGCACAGGGGCCGATCGACGTCTGTGGCCTTGGCAGCCACAGACGGATCCTGACCGGCACGGTCCCTTGTGCCCTCAACTCAGGCCTTCGGGAAGACCACTGCCCTGCTGTGGGTTCGGCGCCTGGAGCCTCCTGGGACCTAACCCTAACCCTAACCCCACACCGAACGGGCACCCTCCACCGAAACCTAAGCCGGCCTCGACCCCTAACCCTGCACTTGAGCCGCCTTGCTGCATGGGCCCTCACTTCAGCCCTCGAGGGAGATCACGAGACCGGAGTCGCTTCGGCCCTGGCGACGTCCCTGGACCGAACCCTAACCCTAGCTAAGGCTCTCTCGCCAAGAGGACCCAAGGCCAACGTCTGACAACACCACGCGCCTGGGGTCCGGAAGGGGTGCAGGCTGACTCGGCATGGAACCTGGAAGCTCACCATGTCGTTTCCCAGGCCCGGCTGCAGCTGCCGAGAGGATTCCGGAGGCCTCCTCGACCAGGGGCCCAATCACGTGTGTGGCCTTGGCAGCCAAAGACGGATCCTGACCGGCAGCCTCCCTTGTGCCCTCAACTCAGCCCTTCGGGGAGACCACTGCCCTGCTGTGGGTTGGGCGCCTGGAGCCTCCTGGGACCTAACCCTAACCCTAACCGTACCCCGAACCGGGACCCTCCACCGCAACCTAAGCCTGCCTCGAACCCTAACCCTGCAATGGAGCCGCCTTCTGGCATGGGCCCTCACTTCAGCCCTCGAGGGAGATCACCAGACTGGAGTCGATTTAGCCCTGGCGACGTCCCTGGACCAAACCCTAACCCTAGCTAAGGCTCCCTCCCCATGGGGACCCCACGCCAAAGTCTGACAAGACCACGCGCCTGGGGTCCAGAGGCGGTGCAGGCTGACTCGGCATGGAAGCTGCCTGCTCACCATGTGGTTTCCCAGGCCCGTCTGCAGCTGAGCGAGAGGATTCCGGAGGCCTCCTCGCACAGGGGCCGATCGACGTCTGTGGCCTTGGCAGCCACAGACGGATCCTGACCGGCACGGTCCCTTGTGCCCTCCACTCAGGCCTTCGGGAAGACCACTGCCCTGCTGTGGGTTCGGCGCCTGGAGCCTCCTGGGACCTAACCCTAACCCTAACCCCACACCGAACGGGCACCCTCCACCGAAACCTAAGCCGGCCTCGACCCCTAACCCTGCACTTGAGCCGCCTTGCTGCATGGGCCCTCACTTCAGCCCTCGAGGGAGATCACGAGACCGGAGTCGCTTCGGCCCTGGCGACGTCCCTGGACCGAACCCTAACCCTAGCTAAGGCTCTCTCGCCAAGAGGACCCAAGGCCAACGTCTGACAACACCACGCGCCTGGGGTCCGGAAGGGGTGCAGGCTGACTCGGCATGGAACCTGGAAGCTCACCATGTCGTTTCCCAGGCCCGGCTGCAGCTGCCGAGAGGATTCCGGAGGCCTCCTCGACCAGGGGCCCAATCACGTGTGTGGCCTTGGCAGCCAAAGACGGATCCTGACCGGCAGCCTCCCTTGTGCCCTCAACTCAGCCCTTCGGGGAGACCACTGCCCTGCTGTGGGTTGGGCGCCTGGAGCCTCCTGGGACCTAACCCTAACCCTAACCGTACCCCGAACCGGGACCCTCCACCGCAACCTAAGCCTGCCTCGAACCCTAACCCTGCAATGGAGCCGCCTTCTGGCATGGGCCCTCACTTCAGCCCTCGAGGGAGATCACCAGACTGGAGTCGATTCAGCCCTGGCGACGTCCCTGGACCAAACCCTAACCCTAGCTAAGGCTCCCTCCCCATGGGGACCCCACGCCAAAGTCTGACAAGACCACGCGCCTGGGGTCCAGAGGCGGTGCAGGCTGACTCGGCATGGAAGCTGCCTGCTCACCATGTGGTTTCCCAGGCCCGTCTGCAGCTGAGCGAGAGGATTCCGGAGGCCTCCTCGCACAGGGGCCGATCGACGTCTGTGGCCTTGGCAGCCACAGACGGATCCTGACCGGCACGGTCCCTTGTGCCCTCAACTCAGGCCTTCGGGAAGACCACTGCCCTGCTGTGGGTTCGGCGCCTGGAGCCTCCTGGGACCTAACCCTAACCCTAACCCCACACCGAACGGGGACCCTCCACCGAAACCTAAGCCGGCCTCGACCCCTAAGCCTGCACTTGAGCCGCCTTGCTGCATGGGCCCTCACTTCAGCCCTCGAGGGACATCACGAGACCGGAGTCGCTTCGGCCCTGGCGACGTCCCTGGACCGAACCCTAACCCTAGCTAAGGCTCTCTCGCCAAGAGGACCCAAGGCCAACGTCTGACAACACCACGCGCCTGGGGTCCGGAAGGGGTGCAGGCTGACTCGGCATGGAACCTGGAAGCTCACCATGTCGTTTCCCAGGCCCGGCTGCAGCTGCCGAGAGGATTCCGGAGGCCTCCTCGACCAGGGGCCCAATCACGTGTGTGGCCTTGGCAGCCAAAGACGGATCCTGACCGGCAGCCTCCCTTGTGCCCTCAACTCAGCCCTTCGGGGAGACCACTGCCCTGCTGTGGGTTGGGCGCCTGGAGCCTCCTGGGACCTAACCCTAACCCTAACCGTACCCCGAACCGGGACCCTCCACCGCAACCTAAGCCTGCCTCGAACCCTAACCCTGCAATGGAGCCGCCTTCTGGCATGGGCCCTCACTTCAGCCCTCGAGGGAGATCACCAGACTGGAGTCGATTCAGCCCTGGCGACGTCCCTGGACCAAACCCTAACCCTAGCTAAGGCTCCCTCCCCATGGGGACCCCACGCCAAAGTCTGACAAGACCACGCGCCTGGGGTCCAGAGGCGGTGCAGGCTGACTCGGCATGGAAGCTGCCTGCTCACCATGTGGTTTCCCAGGCCCGTCTGCAGCTGAGCGAGAGGATTCCGGAGGCCTCCTCGCACAGGGGCCGATCGACGTCTGTGGCCTTGGCAGCCACAGACGGATCCTGACCGGCACGGTCCCTTGTGCCCTCAACTCAGGCCTTCGGGAAGACCACTGCCCTGCTGTGGGTTCGGCGCCTGGAGCCTCCTGGGACCTAACCCTAACCCTAACCCCACACCGAACGGGCACCCTCCACCGAAACCTAAGCCGGCCTCGACCCCTAACCCTGCACTTGAGCCGCCTTGCTGCATGGGCCCTCACTTCAGCCCTCGAGGGAGATCACGAGACCGGAGTCGCTTCGGCCCTGGCGACGTCCCTGGACCGAACCCTAACCCTAGCTAAGGCTCTCTCGCCAAGAGGACCCAAGGCCAACGTCTGACAACACCACGCGCCTGGGGTCCGGAAGGGGTGCAGGCTGACTCGGCATGGAACCTGGAAGCTCACCATGTCGTTTCCCAGGCCCGGCTGCAGCTGCCGAGAGGATTCCGGAGGCCTCCTCGACCAGGGGCCCAATCACGTGTGTGGCCTTGGCAGCCAAAGACGGATCCTGACCGGCAGCCTCCCTTGTGCCCTCAACTCAGCCCTTCGGGGAGACCACTGCCCTGCTGTGGGTTGGGCGCCTGGAGCCTCCTGGGACCTAACCCTAACCCTAACCGTACCCCGAACCGGGACCCTCCACCGCACCCTAAGCCTGCCTCGAACCCTAACCCTGCAATGGAGCCGCCTTCTGGCATGGGCCCTCACTTCAGCCCTCGAGGGAGATCACCAGACTGGAGTCGATTCAGCCCTGGCGACGTCCCTGGACCAAACCCTAACCCTAGCTAAGGCTCCCTCCCCATGGGGACCCCACGCCAAAGTCTGACAAGACCACGCGCCTGGGGTCCAGAGGCGGTGCAGGCTGACTCGGCATGGAAGCTGCCTGCTCACCATGTGGTTTCCCAGGCCCGTCTGCAGCTGAGCGAGAGGATTCCGGAGGCCTCCTCGCACAGGGGCCGATCGACGTCTGTGGCCTTGGCAGCCACAGACGGATCCTGACCGGCACGGTCCCTTGTGCCCTCAACTCAGGCCTTCGGGAAGACCACTGCCCTGCTGTGGGTTCGGCGCCTGGAGCCTCCTGGGACCTAACCCTAACCCTAACCCCACACCGAACGGGGACCCTCCACCGAAACCTAAGCCGGCCTCGACCCCTAAGCCTGCACTTGAGCCGCCTTGCTGCATGGGCCCTCACTTCAGCCCTCGAGGGAGATCACGAGACAGGAGTCGCTTCGGCCCTGGCGACGTCCCTGGACCGAACCCGAACCCTAGCTAAGGCTCTCTCGCCAAGAGGACCCAAGGCCAACGTCTGACAACACCACGCGCCTGGGGTCCGGAAGGGGTGCAGGCTGACTCGGCATGGAACCTGGAAGCTCACCATGTCGTTTCCCAGGCCCGGCTGCAGCTGCCGAGAGGATTCCGGAGGCCTCCTCGACCAGGGGCCCAATCACGTGTGTGGCCTTGGCAGCCAAAGACGGATCCTGACCGGCAGCCTCCCTTGTGCCCTCAACTCAGCCCTTCGGGGAGACCACTGCCCTGCTGTGGGTTGGGCGCCTGGAGCCTCCTGGGACCTAACCCTAACCCTAACCGTACCCCGAACCGGGACCCTCCACCGCAACCTAAGCCTGCCTTGAACCCTAACCCTGCAATGGAACCGCCTTCTGGCATGGGCCCTCACTTCAGCCCTCGAGGGAGATCACCAGACTGGAGTCGATTCAGCCCTGGCGACGTCCCTGGACCAAACCCTAACCCTAGCTAAGGCTCCCTCCCCATGGGGACCCCACGCCAAAGTCTGACATGACCCCGCGCCTGGGGTCCAGAGGCGGTGCAGGCTGACTCGGCATGGAAGCTGCAAGCTCACCATGTGGTTTCCCAGGCCCGTCTGCAGCTGAGCGAGAGGATTCCGGAGGCCTCCTCGCACAGGGGCCGATCGACGTCTGTGGCCTTGGCAGCCACAGACGGATCCTGACCGGCACGGTCCCTTGTGCCCTCCACTCAGGCCTTCGGGAAGACCACTGCCCTGCTGTGGGTTCGGCGCCTGGAGCCTCCTGGGACCTAACCCTAACCCTAACCCCACACCGAACGGGCACCCTCCACCGAAACCTAAGCCGGCCTCGACCCCTAACCCTGCACTTGAGCCGCCTTGCTGCATGGGCCCTCACTTCAGCCCTCGAGGGAGATCACGAGACCGGAGTCGCTTCGGCCCTGGCGACGTCCCTGGACCGAACCCTAACCCTAGCTAAGGCTCTCTCGCCAAGAGGACCCAAGGCCAACGTCTGACAACACCACGCGCCTGGGGTCCGGAAGGGGTGCAGGCTGACTCGGCATGGAACCTGGAAGCTCACCATGTCGTTTCCCAGGCCCGGCTGCAGCTGCCGAGAGGATTCCGGAGGCCTCCTCGACCAGGGGCCCAATCACGTGTGTGGCCTTGGCAGCCAAAGACGGATCCTGACCGGCAGCCTCCCTTGTGCCCTCAACTCAGCCCTTCGGGGAGACCACTGCCCTGCTGTGGGTTGGGCGCCTGGAGCCTCCTGGGACCTAACCCTAACCCTAACCGTACCCCGAACCGGGACCCTCCACCGCAACCTAAGCCTGCCTCGAACCCTAACCCTGCAATGGAGCCGCCTTCTGGCATGGGCCCTCACTTCAGCCCTCGAGGGAGATCACCAGACAGGAGTCGATTCAGCCCTGGCGACGTCCCTGGACCAAACCCTAACCCTAGCTAAGGCTCCCTCCCCATGGGGACCCCACGCCAAAGTCTGACAAGACCACGCGCCTGGGGTCCAGAGGCGGTGCAGGCTGACTCGGCATGGAAGCTGCCTGCTCACCATGTGGTTTCCCAGGCCCGTCTGCAGCTGAGCGAGAGGATACCGGAGGCCTCCTCGCACAGGGGCCGATCGACGTCTGTGGCCTTGGCAGCCACAGACGGATCCTGACCGGCACGGTCCCTTGTGCCCTCAACTCAGGCCTTCGGGAAGACCACTGCCCTGCTGTGGGTTCGGCGCCTGGAGCCTCCTGGGACCTAACCCTAACCCTAACCCCACACCGAACGGGGACCCTCCACCGAAACCTAAGCCGGCCTCGACCCCTAACCCTGCACTTGAGCCGCCTTGCTGCATGGGCCCTCACTTCAGCCCTCGAGGGAGATCACGAGACCGGAGTCGCTTCGGCCCTGGCGACGTCCCTGGACCGAACCCTAACCCTAGGTAAGGCTCTCTCGCCAAGAGGACCCAAGGCCAACGTCTGACAACACCACGCGCCTGGGGTCCGGAAGGGGTGCAGGCTGACTCGGCATGGAACCTGGAAGCTCACCATGTCGTTTCCCAGGCCCGGCTGCAGCTGCCGAGAGGATTCCGGAGGCCTCCTCGACCAGGGGCCCAATCACGTGTGTGGCCTTGGCAGCCAAAGACGGATCCTGACCGGCAGCCTCCCTTGTGCCCTCAACTCAGCCCTTCGGGGAGACCACTGCCCTGCTGTGGGTTGGGCGCCTGGAGCCTCCTGGGACCTAACCCTAACCCTAACCGTACCCCGAACCGGGACCCTCCACCGCAACCTAAGCCTGCCTCGAACCCTAACCCTGCAATGGAGCCGCCTTCTGGCATGGGCCCTCACTTCAGCCCTCGAGGGAGATCACCAGACTGGAGTCGATTCAGCCCTGGCGACGTCCCTGGACCAAACCCTAACCCTAGCTAAGGCTCCCTCCCCATGGGGACCCCACGCCAAAGTCTGACAAGACCACGCGCCTGGGGTCCAGAGGCGGTGCAGGCTGACTCGGCATGGAAGCTGCCTGCTCACCATGTGGTTTCCCAGGCCCGTCTGCAGCTGAGCGAGAGGATTCCGGAGGCCTCCTCGCACAGGGGCCGATCGACGTCTGTGGCCTTGGCAGCCACAGACGGATCCTGACCGGCACGGTCCCTTGTGCCCTCCACTCAGGCCTTCGGGAAGACCACTGCCCTGCTGTGGGTTCGGCGCCTGGAGCCTCCTGGGACCTAACCCTAACCCTAACCCCACACCGAACGGGCACCCTCCACCGAAACCTAAGCCGGCCTCGACCCCTAACCCTGCACTTGAGCCGCCTTGCTGCATGGGCCCTCACTTCAGCCCTCGAGGGAGATCACGAGACCGGAGTCGCTTCGGCCCTGGCGACGTCCCTGGACCGAACCCTAACCCTAGCTAAGGCTCTCTCGCCAAGAGGACCCAAGGCCAACGTCTGACAACACCACGCGCCTGGGGTCCGGAAGGGGTGCAGGCTGACTCGGCATGGAACCTGGAAGCTCACCATGTCGTTTCCCAGACCCGGCTGCAGCTGCCGAGAGGATTCCGGAGGCCTCCTCGACCAGGGGCCCAATCACGTGTGTGGCCTTGGCAGCCAAAGACGGATCCTGACCGGCACGGTCCCTTGTGCCCTCAAATCAGCCCTTCGGGGAGACCACTGCCCTGCTGTGGGTTGGGCGCCTGGAGCCTCCTGGGACCTAACCCTAACCCTAACCGTACCCCGAACCGGGACCCTCCACCGCAACCTAAGCCCGCCTCGAACCCTAACCCTGCAATGGAGCCGCCTTCTGGCATGGGCCCTCACTTCAGCCCTCGAGGGAGATCACCAGACTGGAGTCGATTCAGCCCTGGCGACGTCCCTGGACCAAACCCTAACCCTAGCTAAGGCTCCCTCCCCATGGGGACCCCACGCCAAAGTCTGACAAGACCACGCGCCTGGGGTCCAGAGGCGGTGCAGGCTGACTCGGCATGGAAGCTGCCTGCTCACCATGTGGTTTCCCAGGCCCGTCTGCAGCTGAGCGAGAGGATTCCGGAGGCCTCCTCGCACAGGGGCCGATCGACGTCTGTGGCCTTGGCAGCCACAGACGGATCCTGACCGGCACGGTCCCTTGTGCCCTCAACTCAGGCCTTCGGGAAGACCACTGCCCTGCTGTGGGTTCGGCGCCTGGAGCCTCCTGGGACCTAACCCTAACCCTAACCCCACACCGAACGGGGACCCTCCACCGAAACCTAAGCCGGCCTCGACCCCTAACCCTGCACTTGAGCCGCCTTGCTGCATGGGCCCTCACTTCAGCCCTCGAGGGAGATCACGAGACCGGAGTCGCTTCGGCCCTGGCGACGTCCCTGGACCGAACCCTAACCCTAGCTAAGGCTCTCTCGCCAAGAGGACCCAAGGCCAACGTCTGACAACACCACGCGCCTGGGGTCCGGAAGGGGTGCAGGCTGACTCGGCATGGAACCTGGAAGCTCACCATGTCGTTTCCCAGGCCCGGCTGCAGCTGCCGAGAGGATTCCGGAGGCCTCCTCGACCAGGGGCCCAATCACGTGTGTGGCCTTGGCAGCCAAAGACGGATCCTGACCGGCAGCCTCCCTTGTGCCCTCAACTCAGCCCTTCGGGGAGACCACTGCCCTGCTGTGGGTTGGGCGCCTGGAGCCTCCTGGGACCTAACCCTAACCCTAACCGTACCCCGAACCGGGACCCTCCACCGCAACCTAAGCCTGCCTCGAACCCTAACCCTGCAATGGAGCCGCCTTCTGGCATGGGCCCTCACTTCAGCCCTCGAGGGAGATCACCAGACTGGAGTCGATTCAGCCCTGGGGACGTCCCTGGACCAAACCATAACCCTAGCTAAGGCTCCCTCCCCATGGGGACCCCACGCCAAAGTCTGACAAGACCACGCGCCTGGGGTCCAGAGGCGGTGCAGGCTGACTCGGCATGGAAGCTGCCTGCTCACCATGTGGTTTCCCAAGCCCGTCTGCAGCTGAGCGAGAGGATTCCGGAGGCCTCCTCGCACAGGGGCCGATCGACGTCTCTGGCCTTGGCAGCCACAGACCGATCCTGACCGGCACGGTCCCTTGTGCCCTCAACTCAGGCCTTCGGGAAGACCACTGCCCTGCTGTGGGTTCGGCGCCTGGAGCCTCCTGGGACCTAACCCTAACCCTAACCCCACACCGAACGGGGACCCTCCACCGAAACCTAAGCCGGCCTCGACCCCTAACCCTGCACTTGAGCCGCCTTGCTGCATGGGCCCTCACTTCAGCCCTCGAGGGACATCACGAGACCGGAGTCGCTTCGGCCCTGGCGACGTCCCTGGACCGAACCCTAACCCTAGCTAAGGCTCTCTCGCCAAGAGGACCCAAGGCCAACGTCTGACAACACCACGCGCCTGGGGTCCGGAAGGGGTGCAGGCTGACTCGGCATGGAACCTGGAAGCTCACCATGTCGTTTCCCAGGCCCGGCTGCAGCTGCCGAGAGGATTCCGGAGGCCTCCTCGACCAGGGGCCCAATCACGTGTGTGGCCTTGGCAGCCAAAGACGGATCCTGACCGGCAGCCTCCCTTGTGCCCTCAACTCAGCCCTTCGGGGAGACCACTGCCCTGCTGTGGGTTGGGCGCCTGGAGCCTCCTGGGACCTAACCCTAACCCTAACCGTACCCCGAACCGGGACCCTCCACCGCAACCTAAGCCTGCCTCGAACCCTAAACCTGCAATGGAGCCGCCTTCTGGCATGGGCCCTCACTTCAGCCCTCGAGGGAGATCACCAGACTGGAGTCGATTCAGCCCTGGCGACGTCCCTGGACCAAACCCTAACCCTAGCTAAGGCTCCCTCCCCATGGGGACCCCACGCCAAAGTCTGACAAGACCACGCGCCTGGGGTCCAGAGGCGGTGCAGGCTGACTCGGCATGGAAGCTGCCTGCTCACCATGTGGTTTCCCAGGCCCGTCTGCAGCTGAGCGAGAGGATTCCGGAGGCCTCCTCGCACAGGGGCCGATCGACGTCTGTGGCCTTGGCAGCCACAGACGGATCCTGACCGGCACGGTCCCTTGTGCCCTCCACTCAGGCCTTCGGGAAGACCACTGCCCTGCTGTGGGTTCGGCGCCTGGAGCCTCCTGGGACCTAACCCTAACCCTAACCCCACACCGAACGGGCACCCTCCACCGAAACCTAAGCCGGCCTCGACCCCTAACCCTGCACTTGAGCCGCCTTGCTGCATGGGCCCTCACTTCAGCCCTCGAGGGACATCACGAGACCGGAGTCGCTTCGGCCCTGGCGACGTCCCTGGACCGAACCCTAACCCTAGCTAAGGCTCTCTCGCCAAGAGGACCCAAGGCCAACGTCTGACAACACCACGCGCCTGGGGTCCGGAAGGGGTGCAGGCTGACTCGGCATGGAACCTGGAAGCTCACCATGTCGTTTCCCAGACCCGGCTGCAGCTGCCGAGAGGATTCCGGAGGCCTCCTCGACCAGGGGCCCAATCACGTGTGTGGCCTTGGCAGCCAAAGACGGATCCTGACCGGCAGCCTCCCTTGTGCCCTCAACTCAGCCCTTCGGGGAGACCACTGCCCTGCTGTGGGTTGGGCGCCTGGAGCCTCCTGGGACCTAACCCTAACCCTAACCGTACCCCGAACCGGGACCCTCCACCGCAACCTAAGCCTGCCTCGAACCCTAACCCTGCAATGGAGCCGCCTTCTGGCATGGGCCCTCACTTCAGCCCTCGAGGGAGATCACCAGACAGGAGTCGATTCAGCCCTGGCGACGTCCCTGGACCAAACCCTAACCCTAGCTAAGGCTCCCTCCCCATGGGGACCCCACGCCAAAGTCTGACAAGACCACGCGCCTGGGGTCCAGAGGCGGTGCAGGCTGACTCGGCATGGAAGCTGCCTGCTCACCATGTGGTTTCCCAGGCCCGTCTGCAGCTGAGCGAGAGGATTCCGGAGGCCTCCTCGCACAGGGGCCGATCGACGTCTGTGGCCTTGGCAGCCACAGACGGATCCTGACCGGCACGGTCCCTTGTGCCCTCAACTCAGGCCTTCGGGAAGACCACTGCCCTGCTGTGGGTTCGGCGCCTGGAGCCTCCTGGGACCTAACCCTAACCCTAACCCCACACCGAACGGGGACCCTCCACCGAAACCTAAGCCGGCCTCGACCCCTAACCCTGCACTTGAGCCGCCTTGCTGCATGGGCCCTCACTTCAGCCCTCGAGGGACATCACGAGACCGGAGTCGCTTCGGCCCTGGCGACGTCCCTGGACCGAACCCTAACCCTAGCTAAGGCTCTCTCGCCAAGAGGACCCAAGGCCAACGTCTGACAACACCACGCGCCTGGGGTCCGGAAGGGGTGCAGGCTGACTCGGCATGGAACCTGGAAGCTCACCATGTCGTTTCCCAGGCCCGGCTGCAGCTGCCGAGAGGATTCCGGAGGCCTCCTCGACCAGGGGCCCAATCACGTGTGTGGCCTTGGCAGCCAAAGACGGATCCTGACCGGCAGCCTCCCTTGTGCCCTCAACTCAGCCCTTCGGGGAGACCACTGCCCTGCTGTGGGTTGGGCGCCTGGAGCCTCCTGGGACCTAACCCTAACCCTAACCGTACCCCGAACCGGGACCCTCCACCGCAACCTAAGCCTGCCTCGAACCCTAACCCTGCAATGGAGCCGCCTTCTGGCATGGGCCCTCACTTCAGCCCTCGAGGGAGATCACCAGACTGGAGTCGATTCAGCCCTGGGGACGTCCCTGGACCAAACCCTAACCCTAGCTAAGGCTCCCTCCCCATGGGGACCCCACGCCAAAGTCTGACAAGACCACGCGCCTGGGGTCCAGAGGCGGTGCAGGCTGACTCGGCATGGAAGCTGCCTGCTCACCATGTGGTTTCCCAAGCCCGTCTGCAGCTGAGCGAGAGGATTCCGGAGGCCTCCTCGCACAGGGGCCGATCGACGTCTCTGGCCTTGGCAGCCACAGACGGATCCTGACCGGCACGGTCCCTTGTGCCCTCAACTCAGGCCTTCGGGAAGACCACTGCCCTGCTGTGGGTTCGGCGCCTGGAGCCTCCTGGGACCTAACCCTAACCCTAACCCCACACCGAACGGGGACCCTCCACCGAAACCTAAGCCGGCCTCGACCCCTAACCCTGCACTTGAGCCGCCTTGCTGCATGGGCCCTCACTTCAGCCCTCGAGGGACATCACGAGACCGGAGTCGCTTCGGCCCTGGCGACGTCCCTGGACCGAACCCTAACCCTAGGTAAGGCTCTCTCGCCAAGAGGACCCAAGGCCAACGTCTGACAACACCACGCGCCTGGGGTCCGGAAGGGGTGCAGGCTGACTCGGCATGGAACCTGGAAGCTCACCATGTCGTTTCCCAGGCCCGGCTGCAGCTGCCGAGAGGATTCCGGAGGCCTCCTCGACCAGGGGCCCAATCACGTGTGTGGCCTTGGCAGCCAAAGACGGATCCTGACCGGCAGCCTCCCTTGTGCCCTCAACTCAGCCCTTCGGGGAGACCACTGCCCTGCTGTGGGTTGGGCGCCTGGAGCCTCCTGGGACCTAACCCTAACCCTAACCGTACCCCGAACCGGGACCCTCCACCGCAACCTAAGCCTGCCTCGAACCCTAACCCTGCAATGGAGCCGCCTTCTGGCATGGGCCCTCAGTTCAGCCCTCGAGGGAGATCACCAGACTGGAGTCGATTCAGCCCTGGCGACGTCCCTGGACCAAACCCTAACCCTAGCTAAGGCTCCCTCCCCATGGGGACCCCACGCCAAAGTCTGACAAGACCACGCGCCTGGGGTCCAGAGGCGGTGCAGGCTGACTCGGCATGGAAGCTGCCTGCTCACCATGTGGTTTCCCAGGCCCGTCTGCAGCTGAGCGAGAGGATTCCGGAGGCCTCCTCGCACAGGGGCCGATCGACGTCTGTGGCCTTGGCAGCCACAGACGGATCCTGACCGGCACGGTCCCTTGTGCCCTCCACTCAGGCCTTCGGGAAGACCACTGCCCTGCTGTGGGTTCGGCGCCTGGAGCCTCCTGGGACCTAACCCTAACCCTAACCCCACACCGAACGGGCACCCTCCACCGAAACCTAAGCCGGCCTCGACCCCTAACCCTGCACTTGAGCCGCCTTGCTGCATGGGCCCTCACTTCAGCCCTCGAGGGAGATCACGAGACCGGAGTCGCTTCGGCCCTGGCGACGTCCCTGGACCGAACCCTAACCCTAGCTAAGGCTCTCTCGCCAAGAGGACCCAAGGCCAACGTCTGACAACACCACGCGCCTGGGGTCCGGAAGGGGTGCAGGCTGACTCGGCATGGAACCTGGAAGCTCACCATGTCGTTTCCCAGACCCGGCTGCAGCTGCCGAGAGGATTCCGGAGGCCTCCTCGACCAGGGGCCCAATCACGTGTGTGGCCTTGGCAGCCAAAGACGGATCCTGACCGGCACGGTCCCTTGTGCCCTCAAATCAGCCCTTCGGGGAGACCACTGCCCTGCTGTGGGTTGGGCGCCTGGAGCCTCCTGGGACCTAACCCTAACCCTAACCGTACCCCGAACCGGGACCCTCCACCGCAACCTAAGCCCGCCTCGAACCCTAACCCTGCAATGGAGCCGCCTTCTGGCATGGGCCCTCACTTCAGCCCTCGAGGGAGATCACCAGACTGGAGTCGATTCAGCCCTGGCGACGTCCCTGGACCAAACCCTAACCCTAGCTAAGGCTCCCTCCCCATGGGGACCCCACGCCAAAGTCTGACAAGACCACGCGCCTGGGGTCCAGAGGCGGTGCAGGCTGACTCGGCATGGAAGCTGCCTGCTCACCATGTGGTTTCCCAGGCCCGTCTGCAGCTGAGCGAGAGGATTCCGGAGGCCTCCTCGCACAGGGGCCGATCGACGTCTGTGGCCTTGGCAGCCACAGACGGATCCTGACCGGCACGGTCCCTTGTGCCCTCAACTCAGGCCTTCGGGAAGACCACTGCCCTGCTGTGGGTTCGGCGCCTGGAGCCTCCTGGGACCTAACCCTAACCCTAACCCCACACCGAACGGGGACCCTCCACCGAAACCTAAGCCGGCCTCGACCCCTAACCCTGCACTTGAGCCGCCTTGCTGCATGGGCCCTCACTTCAGCCCTCGAGGGAGATCACGAGACCGGAGTCGCTTCGGCCCTGGCGACGTCCCTGGACCGAACCCTAACCCTAGCTAAGGCTCTCTCGCCAAGAGGACCCAAGGCCAACGTCTGACAACACCACGCGCCTGGGGTCCGGAAGGGGTGCAGGCTGACTCGGCATGGAACCTGGAAGCTCACCATGTCGTTTCCCAGGCCCGGCTGCAGCTGCCGAGAGGATTCCGGAGGCCTCCTCGACCAGGGGCCCAATCACGTGTGTGGCCTTGGCAGCCAAAGACGGATCCTGACCGGCAGCCTCCCTTGTGCCCTCAACTCAGCCCTTCGGGGAGACCACTGCCCTGCTGTGGGTTGGGCGCCTGGAGCCTCCTGGGACCTAACCCTAACCCTAACCGTACCCCGAACCGGGACCCTCCACCGCAACCTAAGCCTGCCTCGAACCCTAACCCTGCAATGGAGCCGCCTTCTGGCATGGGCCCTCACTTCAGCCCTCGAGGGAGATCACCAGACTGGAGTCGATTCAGCCCTGGGGACGTCCCTGGACCAAACCATAACCCTAGCTAAGGCTCCCTCCCCATGGGGACCCCACGCCAAAGTCTGACAAGACCACGCGCCTGGGGTCCAGAGGCGGTGCAGGCTGACTCGGCATGGAAGCTGCCTGCTCACCATGTGGTTTCCCAAGCCCGTCTGCAGCTGAGCGAGAGGATTCCGGAGGCCTCCTCGCACAGGGGCCGATCGACGTCTCTGGCCTTGGCAGCCACAGACCGATCCTGACCGGCACGGTCCCTTGTGCCCTCAACTCAGGCCTTCGGGAAGACCACTGCCCTGCTGTGGGTTCGGCGCCTGGAGCCTCCTGGGACCTAACCCTAACCCTAACCCCACACCGAACGGGGACCCTCCACCGAAACCTAAGCCGGCCTCGACCCCTAACCCTGCACTTGAGCCGCCTTGCTGCATGGGCCCTCACTTCAGCCCTCGAGGGACATCACGAGACCGGAGTCGCTTCGGCCCTGGCGACGTCCCTGGACCGAACCCTAACCCTAGCTAAGGCTCTCTCGCCAAGAGGACCCAAGGCCAACGTCTGACAACACCACGCGCCTGGGGTCCGGAAGGGGTGCAGGCTGACTCGGCATGGAACCTGGAAGCTCACCATGTCGTTTCCCAGGCCCGGCTGCAGCTGCCGAGAGGATTCCGGAGGCCTCCTCGACCAGGGGCCCAATCACGTGTGTGGCCTTGGCAGCCAAAGACGGATCCTGACCGGCAGCCTCCCTTGTGCCCTCAACTCAGCCCTTCGGGGAGACCACTGCCCTGCTGTGGGTTGGGCGCCTGGAGCCTCCTGGGACCTAACCCTAACCCTAACCGTACCCCGAACCGGGACCCTCCACCGCAACCTAAGCCTGCCTCGAACCCTAACCCTGCAATGGAGCCGCCTTCTGGCATGGGCCCTCACTTCAGCCCTCGAGGGAGATCACCAGACTGGAGTCGATTCAGCCCTGGCGACGTCCCTGGACCAAACCCTAACCCTAGCTAAGGCTCCCTCCCCATGGGGACCCCACGCCAAAGTCTGACAAGACCACGCGCCTGGGGTCCAGAGGCGGTGCAGGCTGACTCGGCATGGAAGCTGCCTGCTCACCATGTGGTTTCCCAGGCCCGTCTGCAGCTGAGCGAGAGGATTCCGGAGGCCTCCTCGCACAGGGGCCGATCGACGTCTGTGGCCTTGGCAGCCACAGACGGATCCTGACCGGCACGGTCCCTTGTGCCCTCCACTCAGGCCTTCGGGAAGACCACTGCCCTGCTGTGGGTTCGGCGCCTGGAGCCTCCTGGGACCTAACCCTAACCCTAACCCCACACCGAACGGGCACCCTCCACCGAAACCTAAGCCGGCCTCGACCCCTAACCCTGCACTTGAGCCGCCTTGCTGCATGGGCCCTCACTTCAGCCCTCGAGGGAGATCACGAGACCGGAGTCGCTTCGGCCCTGGCGACGTCCCTGGACCGAACCCTAACCCTAGCTAAGGCTCTCTCGCCAAGAGGACCCAAGGCCAACGTCTGACAACACCACGCGCCTGGGGTCCGGAAGGGGTGCAGGCTGACTCGGCATGGAACCTGGAAGCTCACCATGTCGTTTCCCAGGCCCGGCTGCAGCTGCCGAGAGGATTCCGGAGGCCTCCTCGACCAGGGGCCCAATCACGTGTGTGGCCTTGGCAGCCAAAGACGGATCCTGACCGGCAGCCTCCCTTGTGCCCTCAACTCAGCCCTTCGGGGAGACCACTGCCCTGCTGTGGGTTGGGCGCCTGGAGCCTCCTGGGACCTAACCCTAACCCTAACCGTACCCCGAACCGGGACCCTCCACCGCAACCTAAGCCCGCCTCGAACCCTAACCCTGCAATGGAGCCGCCTTCTGGCATGGGCCCTCACTTCAGCCCTCGAGGGAGATCACCAGACTGGAGTCGATTCAGCCCTGGCGACGTCCCTGGACCAAACCCTAACCCTAGCTAAGGCTCCCTCCCCATGGGGACCCCACGCCAAAGTCTGACAAGACCACGCGCCTGGGGTCCAGAGGCGGTGCAGGCTGACTCGGCATGGAAGCTGCCTGCTCACCATGTGGTTTCCCAGGCCCGTCTGCAGCTGAGCGAGAGGATTCCGGAGGCCTCCTCGCACAGGGGCCGATCGACGTCTGTGGCCTTGGCAGCCACAGACGGATCCTGACCGGCACGGTCCCTTGTGCCCTCAACTCAGGCCTTCGGGAAGACCACTGCCCTGCTGTGGGTTCGGCGCCTGGAGCCTCCTGGGACCTAACCCTAACCCTAACCCCACACCGAACGGGGACCCTCCACCGAAACCTAAGCCGGCCTCGACCCCTAACCCTGCACTTGAGCCGCCTTGCTGCATGGGCCCTCACTTCAGCCCTCGAGGGAGATCACGAGACCGGAGTCGCTTCGGCCCTGGCGACGTCCCTGGACCGAACCCTAACCCTAGCTAAGGCTCTCTCGCCAAGAGGACCCAAGGCCAACGTCTGACAACACCACGCGCCTGGGGTCCGGAAGGGGTGCAGGCTGACTCGGCATGGAACCTGGAAGCTCACCATGTCGTTTCCCAGGCCCGGCTGCAGCTGCCGAGAGGATTCCGGAGGCCTCCTCGACCAGGGGCCCAATCACGTGTGTGGCCTTGGCAGCCAAAGACGGATCCTGACCGGCAGCCTCCCTTGTGCCCTCAACTCAGCCCTTCGGGGAGACCACTGCCCTGCTGTGGGTTGGGCGCCTGGAGCCTCCTGGGACCTAACCCTAACCCTAACCGTACCCCGAACCGGGACCCTCCACCGCAACCTAAGCCTGCCTCGAACCCTAACCCTGCAATGGAGCCGCCTTCTGGCATGGGCCCTCACTTCAGCCCTCGAGGGAGATCACCAGACTGGAGTCGATTCAGCCCTGGGGACGTCCCTGGACCAAACCATAACCCTAGCTAAGGCTCCCTCCCCATGGGGACCCCACGCCAAAGTCTGACAAGACCACGCGCCTGGGGTCCAGAGGCGGTGCAGGCTGACTCGGCATGGAAGCTGCCTGCTCACCATGTGGTTTCACAAGCCCGTCTGCAGCTGAGCGAGAGGATTCCGGAGGCCTCCTCGCACAGGGGCCGATCGACGTCTCTGGCCTTGGCAGCCACAGACCGATCCTGACCGGCACGGTCCCTTGTGCCCTCAACTCAGGCCTTCGGGAAGACCACTGCCCTGCTGTGGGTTCGGCGCCTGGAGCCTCCTGGGACCTAACCCTAACCCTAACCCCACACCGAACGGGGACCCTCCACCGAAACCTAAGCCGGCCTCGACCCCTAACCCTGCACTTGAGCCGCCTTGCTGCATGGGCCCTCACTTCAGCCCTCGAGGGACATCACGAGACCGGAGTCGCTTCGGCCCTGGCGACGTCCCTGGACCGAACCCTAACCCTAGCTAAGGCTCTCTCGCCAAGAGGACCCAAGGCCAACGTCTGACAA
Source organism: Panthera pardus (assembly GCF_024362965.1). Classification (NCBI taxonomy): domain Eukaryota; kingdom Metazoa; phylum Chordata; class Mammalia; order Carnivora; family Felidae; genus Panthera; species Panthera pardus. The sequence goes on from NW_026526919.1 coordinate 467,341, forward strand.
CACCACGCGCCTGGGGTCCGGAAGGGGTGCAGGCTGACTCGGCATGGAACCTGGAAGCTCACCATGTCGTTTCCCAGGCCCGGCTGCAGCTGCCGAGAGGATTCCGGAGGCCTCCTCGACCAGGGGCCCAATCACGTGTGTGGCCTTGGCAGCCAAAGACGGATCCTGACCGGCAGCCTCCCTTGTGCCCTCAACTCAGCCCTTCGGGGAGACCACTGCCCTGCTGTGGGTTGGGCGCCTGGAGCCTCCTGGGACCTAACCCTAACCCTAACCGTACCCCGAACCGGGACCCTCCACCGCAACCTAAGCCTGCCTCGAACCCTAACCCTGCAATGGAGCCGCCTTCTGGCATGGGCCCTCACTTCAGCCCTCGAGGGAGATCACCAGACTGGAGTCGATTCAGCCCTGGCGACGTCCCTGGACCAAACCCTAACCCTAGCTAAGGCTCCCTCCCCATGGGGACCCCACGCCAAAGTCTGACAAGACCACGCGCCTGGGGTCCAGAGGCGGTGCAGGCTGACTCGGCATGGAAGCTGCCTGCTCACCATGTGGTTTCCCAGGCCCGTCTGCAGCTGAGCGAGAGGATTCCGGAGGCCTCCTCGCACAGGGGCCGATCGACGTCTGTGGCCTTGGCAGCCACAGACGGATCCTGACCGGCACGGTCCCTTGTGCCCTCCACTCAGGCCTTCGGGAAGACCACTGCCCTGCTGTGGGTTCGGCGCCTGGAGCCTCCTGGGACCTAACCCTAACCCTAACCCCACACCGAACGGGCACCCTCCACCGAAACCTAAGCCGGCCTCGACCCCTAACCCTGCACTTGAGCCGCCTTGCTGCATGGGCCCTCACTTCAGCCCTCGAGGGAGATCACGAGACCGGAGTCGCTTCGGCCCTGGCGACGTCCCTGGACCGAACCCTAACCCTAGCTAAGGCTCTCTCGCCAAGAGGACCCAAGGCCAACGTCTGACAACACCACGCGCCTGGGGTCCGGAAGGGGTGCAGGCTGACTCGGCATGGAACCTGGAAGCTCACCATGTCGTTTCCCAGGCCCGGCTGCAGCTGCCGAGAGGATTCCGGAGGCCTCCTCGACCAGGGGCCCAATCACGTGTGTGGCCTTGGCAGCCAAAGACGGATCCTGACCGGCAGCCTCCCTTGTGCCCTCAACTCAGCCCTTCGGGGAGACCACTGCCCTGCTGTGGGTTGGGCGCCTGGAGCCTCCTGGGACCTAACCCTAACCCTAACCGTACCCCGAACCGGGACCCTCCACCGCAACCTAAGCCTGCCTCGAACCCTAACCCTGCAATGGAGCCGCCTTCTGGCATGGGCCCTCACTTCAGCCCTCGAGGGAGATCACCAGACAGGAGTCGATTCAGCCCTGGCGACGTCCCTGGACCAAACCCTAACCCTAGCTAAGGCTCCCTCCCCATGGGGACCCCACGCCAAAGTCTGACAAGACCACGCGCCTGGGGTCCAGAGGCGGTGCAGGCTGACTCGGCATGGAAGCTGCCTGCTCACCATGTGGTTTCCCAGGCCCGTCTGCAGCTGAGCGAGAGGATTCCGGAGGCCTCCTCGCACAGGGGCCGATCGACGTCTGTGGCCTTGGCAGCCACAGACGGATCCTGACCGGCACGGTCCCTTGTGCCCTCAACTCAGGCCTTCGGGAAGACCACTGCCCTGCTGTGGGTTCGGCGCCTGGAGCCTCCTGGGACCTAACCCTAACCCTAACCCCACACCGAACGGGGACCCTCCACCGAAACCTAAGCCGGCCTCGACCCCTAACCCTGCACTTGAGCCGCCTTGCTGCATGGGCCCTCACTTCAGCCCTCGAGGGACATCACGAGACCGGAGTCGCTTCGGCCCTGGCGACGTCCCTGGACCGAACCCTAACCCTAGCTAAGGCTCTCTCGCCAAGAGGACCCAAGGCCAACGTCTGACAACACCACGCGCCTGGGGTCCGGAAGGGGTGCAGGCTGACTCGGCATGGAACCTGGAAGCTCACCATGTCGTTTCCCAGGCCCGGCTGCAGCTGCCGAGAGGATTCCGGAGGCCTCCTCGACCAGGGGCCCAATCACGTGTGTGGCCTTGGCAGCCAAAGACGGATCCTGACCGGCAGCCTCCCTTGTGCCCTCAACTCAGCCCTTCGGGGAGACCACTGCCCTGCTGTGGGTTGGGCGCCTGGAGCCTCCTGGGACCTAACCCTAACCCTAACCGTACCCCGAACCGGGACCCTCCACCGCAACCTAAGCCTGCCTCGAACCCTAACCCTGCAATGGAGCCGCCTTCTGGCATGGGCCCTCACTTCAGCCCTCGAGGGAGATCACCAGACTGGAGTCGATTCAGCCCTGGGGACGTCCCTGGACCAAACCCTAACCCTAGCTAAGGCTCCCTCCCCATGGGGACCCCACGCCAAAGTCTGACAAGACCACGCGCCTGGGGTCCAGAGGCGGTGCAGGCTGACTCGGCATGGAAGCTGCCTGCTCACCATGTGGTTTCCCAAGCCCGTCTGCAGCTGAGCGAGAGGATTCCGGAGGCCTCCTCGCACAGGGGCCGATCGACGTCTCTGGCCTTGGCAGCCACAGACGGATCCTGACCGGCACGGTCCCTTGTGCCCTCAACTCAGGCCTTCGGGAAGACCACTGCCCTGCTGTGGGTTCGGCGCCTGGAGCCTCCTGGGACCTAACCCTAACCCTAACCCCACACCGAACGGGGACCCTCCACCGAAACCTAAGCCGGCCTCGACCCCTAACCCTGCACTTGAGCCGCCTTGCTGCATGGGCCCTCACTTCAGCCCTCGAGGGACATCACGAGACCGGAGTCGCTTCGGCCCTGGCGACGTCCCTGGACCGAACCCTAACCCTAGGTAAGGCTCTCTCGCCAAGAGGACCCAAGGCCAACGTCTGACAACACCACGCGCCTGGGGTCCGGAAGGGGTGCAGGCTGACTCGGCATGGAACCTGGAAGCTCACCATGTCGTTTCCCAGGCCCGGCTGCAGCTGCCGAGAGGATTCCGGAGGCCTCCTCGACCAGGGGCCCAATCATGTGTGTGGCCTTGGCAGCCAAAGACGGATCCTGACCGGCAGCCTCCCTTGTGCCCTCAACTCAGCCCTTCGGGGAGACCACTGCCCTGCTGTGGGTTGGGCGCCTGGAGCCTCCTGGGACCTAACCCTAACCCTAACCGTACCCCGAACCGGGACCCTCCACCGCAACCTAAGCCTGCCTCGAACCCTAACCCTGCAATGGAGCCGCCTTCTGGCATGGGCCCTCACTTCAGCCCTCGAGGGAGATCACCAGACTGGAGTCGATTTAGCCCTGGCGACGTCCCTGGACCAAACCCTAACCCTAGCTAAGGCTCCCTCCCCATGGGGACCCCACGCCAAAGTCTGACAAGACCACGCGCCTGGGGTCCAGAGGCGGTGCAGGCTGACTCGGCATGGAAGCTGCCTGCTCACCATGTGGTTTCCCAGGCCCGTCTGCAGCTGAGCGAGAGGATTCCGGAGGCCTCCTCGCACAGGGGCCGATCGACGTCTGTGGCCTTGGCAGCCACAGACGGATCCTGACCGGCACGGTCCCTTGTGCCCTCCACTCAGGCCTTCGGGAAGACCACTGCCCTGCTGTGGGTTCGGCGCCTGGAGCCTCCTGGGACCTAACCCTAACCCTAACCCCACACCGAACGGGCACCCTCCACCGAAACCTAAGCCGGCCTCGACCCCTAACCCTGCACTTGAGCCGCCTTGCTGCATGGGCCCTCACTTCAGCCCTCGAGGGAGATCACGAGACCGGAGTCGCTTCGGCCCTGGCGACGTCCCTGGACCGAACCCTAACCCTAGCTAAGGCTCTCTCGCCAAGAGGACCCAAGGCCAACGTCTGACAACACCACGCGCCTGGGGTCCGGAAGGGGTGCAGGCTGACTCGGCATGGAACCTGGAAGCTCACCATGTCGTTTCCCAGGCCCGGCTGCAGCTGCCGAGAGGATTCCGGAGGCCTCCTCGACCAGGGGCCCAATCACGTGTGTGGCCTTGGCAGCCAAAGACGGATCCTGACCGGCAGCCTCCCTTGTGCCCTCAACTCAGCCCTTCGGGGAGACCACTGCCCTGCTGTGGGTTGGGCGCCTGGAGCCTCCTGGGACCTAACCCTAACCCTAACCGTACCCCGAACCGGGACCCTCCACCGCAACCTAAGCCTGCCTCGAACCCTAACCCTGCAATGGAGCCGCCTTCTGGCATGGGCCCTCACTTCAGCCCTCGAGGGAGATCACCAGACTGGAGTCGATTCAGCCCTGGCGACGTCCCTGGACCAAACCCTAACCCTAGCTAAGGCTCCCTCCCCATGGGGACCCCACGCCAAAGTCTGACAAGACCACGCGCCTGGGGTCCAGAGGCGGTGCAGGCTGACTCGGCATGGAAGCTGCCTGCTCACCATGTGGTTTCCCAGGCCCGTCTGCAGCTGAGCGAGAGGATTCCGGAGGCCTCCTCGCACAGGGGCCGATCGACGTCTGTGGCCTTGGCAGCCACAGACGGATCCTGACCGGCACGGTCCCTTGTGCCCTCAACTCAGGCCTTCGGGAAGACCACTGCCCTGCTGTGGGTTCGGCGCCTGGAGCCTCCTGGGACCTAACCCTAACCCTAACCCCACACCGAACGGGGACCCTCCACCGAAACCTAAGCCGGCCTCGACCCCTAAGCCTGCACTTGAGCCGCCTTGCTGCATGGGCCCTCACTTCAGCCCTCGAGGGACATCACGAGACCGGAGTCGCTTCGGCCCTGGCGACGTCCCTGGACCGAACCCTAACCCTAGCTAAGGCTCTCTCGCCAAGAGGACCCAAGGCCAACGTCTGACAACACCACGCGCCTGGGGTCCGGAAGGGGTGCAGGCTGACTCGGCATGGAACCTGGAAGCTCACCATGTCGTTTCCCAGGCCCGGCTGCAGCTGCCGAGAGGATTCCGGAGGCCTCCTCGACCAGGGGCCCAATCACGTGTGTGGCCTTGGCAGCCAAAGACGGATCCTGACCGGCAGCCTCCCTTGTGCCCTCAACTCAGCCCTTCGGGGAGACCACTGCCCTGCTGTGGGTTGGGCGCCTGGAGCCTCCTGGGACCTAACCCTAACCCTAACCGTACCCCGAACCGGGACCCTCCACCGCAACCTAAGCCTGCCTCGAACCCTAACCCTGCAATGGAGCCGCCTTCTGGCATGGGCCCTCACTTCAGCCCTCGAGGGAGATCACCAGACTGGAGTCGATTCAGCCCTGGCGACGTCCCTGGACCAAACCCTAACCCTAGCTAAGGCTCCCTCCCCATGGGGACCCCACGCCAAAGTCTGACAAGACCACGCGCCTGGGGTCCAGAGGCGGTGCAGGCTGACTCGGCATGGAAGCTGCCTGCTCACCATGTGGTTTCCCAGGCCCGTCTGCAGCTGAGCGAGAGGATTCCGGAGGCCTCCTCGCACAGGGGCCGATCGACGTCTGTGGCCTTGGCAGCCACAGACGGATCCTGACCGGCACGGTCCCTTGTGCCCTCCACTCAGGCCTTCGGGAAGACCACTGCCCTGCTGTGGGTTCGGCGCCTGGAGCCTCCTGGGACCTAACCCTAACCCTAACCCCACACCGAACGGGCACCCTCCACCGAAACCTAAGCCGGCCTCGACCCCTAACCCTGCACTTGAGCCGCCTTGCTGCATGGGCCCTCACTTCAGCCCTCGAGGGAGATCACGAGACCGGAGTCGCTTCGGCCCTGGCGACGTCCCTGGACCGAACCCTAACCCTAGCTAAGGCTCTCTCGCCAAGAGGACCCAAGGCCAACGTCTGACAACACCACGCGCCTGGGGTCCGGAAGGGGTGCAGGCTGACTCGGCATGGAACCTGGAAGCTCACCATGTCGTTTCCCAGGCCCGGCTGCAGCTGCCGAGAGGATTCCGGAGGCCTCCTCGACCAGGGGCCCAATCACGTGTGTGGCCTTGGCAGCCAAAGACGGATCCTAACCGGCAGCCTCCCTTGTGCCCTCAACTCAGCCCTTCGGGGAGACCACTGCCCTGCTGTGGGTTGGGCGCCTGGAGCCTCCTGGGACCTAACCCTAACCCTAACCGTACCCCGAACCGGGACCCTCCACCGCAACCTAAGCCTGCCTCGAACCCTAACCCTGCAATGGAGCCGCCTTCTGGCATGGGCCCTCACTTCAGCCCTCGAGGGAGATCACCAGACTGGAGTCGATTCAGCCCTGGCGACGTCCCTGGACCAAACCCTAACCCTAGCTAAGGCTCCCTCCCCATGGGGACCCCACGCCAAAGTCTGACAAGACCACGCGCCTGGGGTCCAGAGGCGGTGCAGGCTGACTCGGCATGGAAGCTGCCTGCTCACCATGTGGTTTCCCAGGCCCGTCTGCAGCTGAGCGAGAGGATTCCGGAGGCCTCCTCGCACAGGGGCCGATCGACGTCTGTGGCCTTGGCAGCCACAGACGGATCCTGACCGGCACGGTCCCTTGTGCCCTCAACTCAGGCCTTCGGGAAGACCACTGCCCTGCTGTGGGTTCGGCGCCTGGAGCCTCCTGGGACCTAACCCTAACCCTAACCCCACACCGAACGGGGACCCTCCACCGAAACCTAAGCCGGCCTCGACCCCTAAGCCTGCACTTGAGCCGCCTTGCTGCATGGGCCCTCACTTCAGCCCTCGAGGGAGATCACGAGACAGGAGTCGCTTCGGCCCTGGCGACGTCCCTGGACCGAACCCGAACCCTAGCTAAGGCTCTCTCGCCAAGAGGACCCAAGGCCAACGTCTGACAACACCACGCGCCTGGGGTCCGGAAGGGGTGCAGGCTGACTCGGCATGGAACCTGGAAGCTCACCATGTCGTTTCCCAGGCCCGGCTGCAGCTGCCGAGAGGATTCCGGAGGCCTCCTCGACCAGGGGCCCAATCACGTGTGTGGCCTTGGCAGCCAAAGACGGATCCTGACCGGCAGCCTCCCTTGTGCCCTCAACTCAGCCCTTCGGGGAGACCACTGCCCTGCTGTGGGTTGGGCGCCTGGAGCCTCCTGGGACCTAACCCTAACCCTAACCGTACCCCGAACCGGGACCCTCCACCGCAACCTAAGCCTGCCTTGAACCCTAACCCTGCAATGGAACCGCCTTCTGGCATGGGCCCTCACTTCAGCCCTCGAGGGAGATCACCAGACTGGAGTCGATTCAGCCCTGGCGACGTCCCTGGACCAAACCCTAACCCTAGCTAAGGCTCCCTCCCCATGGGGACCCCACGCCAAAGTCTGACATGACCCCGCGCCTGGGGTCCAGAGGCGGTGCAGGCTGACTCGGCATGGAAGCTGCAAGCTCACCATGTGGTTTCCCAGGCCCGTCTGCAGCTGAGCGAGAGGATTCCGGAGGCCTCCTCGCACAGGGGCCGATCGACGTCTGTGGCCTTGGCAGCCACAGACGGATCCTGACCGGCACGGTCCCTTGTGCCCTCCACTCAGGCCTTCGGGAAGACCACTGCCCTGCTGTGGGTTCGGCGCCTGGAGCCTCCTGGGACCTAACCCTAACCCTAACCCCACACCGAACGGGCACCCTCCACCGAAACCTAAGCCGGCCTCGACCCCTAACCCTGCACTTGAGCCGCCTTGCTGCATGGGCCCTCACTTCAGCCCTCGAGGGAGATCACGAGACCGGAGTCGCTTCGGCCCTGGCGACGTCCCTGGACCGAACCCTAACCCTAGCTAAGGCTCTCTCGCCAAGAGGACCCAAGGCCAACGTCTGACAACACCACGCGCCTGGGGTCCGGAAGGGGTGCAGGCTGACTCGGCATGGAACCTGGAAGCTCACCATGTCGTTTCCCAGGCCCGGCTGCAGCTGCCGAGAGGATTCCGGAGGCCTCCTCGACCAGGGGCCCAATCACGTGTGTGGCCTTGGCAGCCAAAGACGGATCCTGACCGGCAGCCTCCCTTGTGCCCTCAACTCAGCCCTTCGGGGAGACCACTGCCCTGCTGTGGGTTGGGCGCCTGGAGCCTCCTGGGACCTAACCCTAACCCTAACCGTACCCCGAACCGGGACCCTCCACCGCAACCTAAGCCTGCCTCGAACCCTAACCCTGCAATGGAGCCGCCTTCTGGCATGGGCCCTCACTTCAGCCCTCGAGGGAGATCACCAGACAGGAGTCGATTCAGCCCTGGCGACGTCCCTGGACCAAACCCTAACCCTAGCTAAGGCTCCCTCCCCATGGGGACCCCACGCCAAAGTCTGACAAGACCACGCGCCTGGGGTCCAGAGGCGGTGCAGGCTGACTCGGCATGGAAGCTGCCTGCTCACCATGTGGTTTCCCAGGCCCGTCTGCAGCTGAGCGAGAGGATACCGGAGGCCTCCTCGCACAGGGGCCGATCGACGTCTGTGGCCTTGGCAGCCACAGACGGATCCTGACCGGCACGGTCCCTTGTGCCCTCAACTCAGGCCTTCGGGAAGACCACTGCCCTGCTGTGGGTTCGGCGCCTGGAGCCTCCTGGGACCTAACCCTAACCCTAACCCCACACCGAACGGGGACCCTCCACCGAAACCTAAGCCGGCCTCGACCCCTAACCCTGCACTTGAGCCGCCTTGCTGCATGGGCCCTCACTTCAGCCCTCGAGGGAGATCACGAGACCGGAGTCGCTTCGGCCCTGGCGACGTCCCTGGACCGAACCCTAACCCTAGCTAAGGCTCTCTCGCCAAGAGGACCCAAGGCCAACGTCTGACAACACCACGCGCCTGGGGTCCGGAAGGGGTGCAGGCTGACTCGGCATGGAACCTGGAAGCTCACCATGTCGTTTCCCAGGCCCGGCTGCAGCTGCCGAGAGGATTCCGGAGGCCTCCTCGACCAGGGGCCCAATCACGTGTGTGGCCTTGGCAGCCAAAGACGGATCCTGACCGGCAGCCTCCCTTGTGCCCTCAACTCAGCCCTTCGGGGAGACCACTGCCCTGCTGTGGGTTGGGCGCCTGGAGCCTCCTGGGACCTAACCCTAACCCTAACCGTACCCCGAACCGGGACCCTCCACCGCAACCTAAGCCTGCCTCGAACCCTAACCCTGCAATGGAGCCGCCTTCTGGCATGGGCCCTCACTTCAGCCCTCGAGGGAGATCACCAGACTGGAGTCGATTCAGCCCTGGCGACGTCCCTGGACCAAACCCTAACCCTAGCTAAGGCTCCCTCCCCATGGGGACCCCACGCCAAAGTCTGACAAGACCACGCGCCTGGGGTCCAGAGGCGGTGCAGGCTGACTCGGCATGGAAGCTGCCTGCTCACCATGTGGTTTCCCAGGCCCGTCTGCAGCTGAGCGAGAGGATTCCGGAGGCCTCCTCGCACAGGGGCCGATCGACGTCTGTGGCCTTGGCAGCCACAGACGGATCCTGACCGGCACGGTCCCTTGTGCCCTCCACTCAGGCCTTCGGGAAGACCACTGCCCTGCTGTGGGTTCGGCGCCTGGAGCCTCCTGGGACCTAACCCTAACCCTAACCCCACACCGAACGGGCACCCTCCACCGAAACCTAAGCCGGCCTCGACCCCTAACCCTGCACTTGAGCCGCCTTGCTGCATGGGCCCTCACTTCAGCCCTCGAGGGAGATCACGAGACCGGAGTCGCTTCGGCCCTGGCGACGTCCCTGGACCGAACCCTAACCCTAGCTAAGGCTCTCTCGCCAAGAGGACCCAAGGCCAACGTCTGACAACACCACGCGCCTGGGGTCCGGAAGGGGTGCAGGCTGACTCGGCATGGAACCTGGAAGCTCACCATGTCGTTTCCCAGGCCCGGCTGCAGCTGCCGAGAGGATTCCGGAGGCCTCCTCGACCAGGGGCCCAATCACGTGTGTGGCCTTGGCAGCCAAAGACGGATCCTGACCGGCAGCCTCCCTTGTGCCCTCAACTCAGCCCTTCGGGGAGACCACTGCCCTGCTGTGGGTTGGGCGCCTGGAGCCTCCTGGGACCTAACCCTAACCCTAACCGTACCCCGAACCGGGACCCTCCACCGCAACCTAAGCCTGCCTCGAACCCTAACCCTGCAATGGAGCCGCCTTCTGGCATGGGCCCTCACTTCAGCCCTCGAGGGAGATCACCAGACAGGAGTCGATTCAGCCCTGGCGACGTCCCTGGACCAAACCCTAACCCTAGCTAAGGCTCCCTCCCCATGGGGACCCCACGCCAAAGTCTGACAAGACCACGCGCCTGGGGTCCAGAGGCGGTGCAGGCTGACTCGGCATGGAAGCTGCCTGCTCACCATGTGGTTTCCCAGGCCTGTCTGCAGCTGAGCGAGAGGATTCCGGAGGCCTCCTCGCACAGGGGCCGATCGACGTCTGTGGCCTTGGCAGCCACAGACGGATCCTGACCGGCACGGTCCCTTGTGCCCTCAACTCAGGCCTTCGGGAAGACCACTGCCCTGCTGTGGGTTCGGCGCCTGGAGCCTCCTGGGACCTAACCCTAACCCTAACCCCACACCGAACGGGGACCCTCCACCGAAACCTAAGCCGGCCTCGACCCCTAAGCCTGCACTTGAGCCGCCTTGCTGCATGGGCCCTCACTTCAGCCCTCGAGGGAGATCACGAGACAGGAGTCGCTTCGGCCCTGGCGACGTCCCTGGACCGAACCCTAACCCTAGCTAAGGCTCTCTCGCCAAGAGGACCCAAGGCAAACGTCTGACAACACCACGCGCCTGGGGTCCGGAAGGGGTGCAGGCTGACTCGGCATGGAACCTGGAAGCTCACCATGTCGTTTCCCAGGCCCGGCTGCAGCTGCCGAGAGGATTCCGGAGGCCTCCTCGACCAGGGGCCCAATCACGTGTGTGGCCTTGGCAGCCAAAGACGGATCCTGACCGGCAGCCTCCCTTGTGCCCTCAACTCAGCCCTTCGGGGAGACCACTGCCCTGCTGTGGGTTGGGCGCCTGGAGCCTCCTGGGACCTAACCCTAACCCTAACCGTACCCCGAACCGGGACCCTCCACCGCAACCTAAGCCTGCCTCGAACCCTAACCCTGCAATGGAGCCGCCTTCTGGCATGGGCCCTCACTTCAGCCCTCGAGGGAGATCACCAGACTGGAGTCGATTCAGCCCTGGGGACGTCCCTGGACCAAACCCTAACCCTAGCTAAGGCTCCCTCCCCATGGGGACCCCACGCCAAAGTCTGACAAGACCACGCGCCTGGGGTCCAGAGGCGGTGCAGGCTGACTCGGCATGGAAGCTGCCTGCTCACCATGTGGTTTCCCAAGCCCGTCTGCAGCTGAGCGAGAGGATTCCGGAGGCCTCCTCGCACAGGGGCCGATCGACGTCTCTGGCCTTGGCAGCCACAGACGGATCCTGACCGGCACGGTCCCTTGTGCCCTCAACTCAGGCCTTCGGGAAGACCACTGCCCTGCTGTGGGTTCGGCGCCTGGAGCCTCCTGGGACCTAACCCTAACCCTAACCCCACACCGAACGGGGACCCTCCACCGAAACCTAAGCCGGCCTCGACCCCTAACCCTGCACTTGAGCCGCCTTGCTGCATGGGCCCTCACTTCAGCCCTCGAGGGACATCACGAGACCGGAGTCGCTTCGGCCCTGGCGACGTCCCTGGACCGAACCCTAACCCTAGGTAAGGCTCTCTCGCCAAGAGGACCCAAGGCCAACGTCTGACAACACCACGCGCCTGGGGTCCGGAAGGGGTGCAGGCTGACTCGGCATGGAACCTGGAAGCTCACCATGTCGTTTCCCAGGCCCGGCTGCAGCTGCCGAGAGGATTCCGGAGGCCTCCTCGACCAGGGGCCCAATCACGTGTGTGGCCTTGGCAGCCAAAGACGGATCCTGACCGGCAGCCTCCCTTGTGCCCTCAACTCAGCCCTTCGGGGAGACCACTGCCCTGCTGTGGGTTGGGCGCCTGGAGCCTCCTGGGACCTAACCCTAACCCTAACCGTACCCCGAACCGGGACCCTCCACCGCAACCTAAGCCTGCCTCGAACCCTAACCCTGCAATGGAGCCGCCTTCTGGCATGGGCCCTCAGTTCAGCCCTCGAGGGAGATCACCAGACTGGAGTCGATTCAGCCCTGGCGACGTCCCTGGACCAAACCCTAACCCTAGCTAAGGCTCCCTCCCCATGGGGACCCCACGCCAAAGTCTGACAAGACCACGCGCCTGGGGTCCAGAGGCGGTGCAGGCTGACTCGGCATGGAAGCTGCCTGCTCACCATGTGGTTTCCCAGGCCCGTCTGCAGCTGAGCGAGAGGATTCCGGAGGCCTCCTCGCACAGGGGCCGATCGACGTCTGTGGCCTTGGCAGCCACAGACGGATCCTGACCGGCACGGTCCCTTGTGCCCTCCACTCAGGCCTTCGGGAAGACCACTGCCCTGCTGTGGGTTCGGCGCCTGGAGCCTCCTGGGACCTAACCCTAACCCTAACCCCACACCGAACGGGCACCCTCCACCGAAACCTAAGCCGGCCTCGACCCCTAACCCTGCACTTGAGCCGCCTTGCTGCATGGGCCCTCACTTCAGCCCTCGAGGGAGATCACGAGACCGGAGTCGCTTCGGCCCTGGCGACGTCCCTGGACCGAACCCTAACCCTAGCTAAGGCTCTCTCGCCAAGAGGACCCAAGGCCAACGTCTGACAACACCACGCGCCTGGGGTCCGGAAGGGGTGCAGGCTGACTCGGCATGGAACCTGGAAGCTCACCATGTCGTTTCCCAGACCCGGCTGCAGCTGCCGAGAGGATTCCGGAGGCCTCCTCGACCAGGGGCCCAATCACGTGTGTGGCCTTGGCAGCCAAAGACGGATCCTGACCGGCACGGTCCCTTGTGCCCTCAAATCAGCCCTTCGGGGAGACCACTGCCCTGCTGTGGGTTGGGCGCCTGGAGCCTCCTGGGACCTAACCCTAACCCTAACCGTACCCCGAACCGGGACCCTCCACCGCAACCTAAGCCCGCCTCGAACCCTAACCCTGCAATGGAGCCGCCTTCTGGCATGGGCCCTCACTTCAGCCCTCGAGGGAGATCACCAGACTGGAGTCGATTCAGCCCTGGCGAAGTCCCTGGACCAAACCCTAACCCTAGCTAAGGCTCCCTCCCCATGGGGACCCCACGCCAAAGTCTGACAAGACCACGCGCCTGGGGTCCAGAGGCGGTGCAGGCTGACTCGGCATGGAAGCTGCCTGCTCACCATGTGGTTTCCCAGGCCCGTCTGCAGCTGAGCGAGAGGATTCCGGAGGCCTCCTCGCACAGGGGCCGATCGACGTCTGTGGCCTTGGCAGCCACAGACGGATCCTGACCGGCACGGTCCCTTGTGCCCTCAACTCAGGCCTTCGGGAAGACCACTGCCCTGCTGTGGGTTCGGCGCCTGGAGCCTCCTGGGACCTAACCCTAACCCTAACCCCACACCGAACGGGGACCCTCCACCGAAACCTAAGCCGGCCTCGACCCCTAACCCTGCACTTGAGCCGCCTTGCTGCATGGGCCCTCACTTCAGCCCTCGAGGGACATCACGAGACCGGAGTCGCTTCGGCCCTGGCGACGTCCCTGGACCGAACCCTAACCCTAGCTAAGGCTCTCTCGCCAAGAGGACCCAAGGCCAACGTCTGACAACACCACGCGCCTGGGGTCCGGAAGGGGTGCAGGCTGACTCGGCATGGAACCTGGAAGCTCACCATGTCGTTTCCCAGGCCCGGCTGCAGCTGCCGAGAGGATTCCGGAGGCCTCCTCGACCAGGGGCCCAATCACGTGTGTGGCCTTGGCAGCCAAAGACGGATCCTGACCGGCAGCCTCCCTTGTGCCCTCAACTCAGCCCTTCGGGGAGACCACTGCCCTGCTGTGGGTTGGGCGCCTGGAGCCTCCTGGGACCTAACCCTAACCCTAACCGTACCCCGAACCGGGACCCTCCACCGCAACCTAAGCCTGCCTCGAACCCTAACCCTGCAATGGAGCCGCCTTCTGGCATGGGCCCTCACTTCAGCCCTCGAGGGAGATCACCAGACTGGAGTCGATTCAGCCCTGGCGACGTCCCTGGACCAAACCCTAACCCTAGCTAAGGCTCCCTCCCCATGGGGACCCCACGCCAAAGTCTGACAAGACCACGCGCCTGGGGTCCAGAGGCGGTGCAGGCTGACTCGGCATGGAAGCTGCCTGCTCACCATGTGGTTTCCCAGGCCCGTCTGCAGCTGAGCGAGAGGATTCCGGAGGCCTCCTCGCACAGGGGCCGATCGACGTCTGTGGCCTTGGCAGCCACAGACGGATCCTGACCGGCACGGTCCCTTGTGCCCTCCACTCAGGCCTTCGGGAAGACCACTGCCCTGCTGTGGGTTCGGCGCCTGGAGCCTCCTGGGACCTAACCCTAACCCTAACCCCACACCGAACGGGCACCCTCCACCGAAACCTAAGCCGGCCTCGACCCCTAACCCTGCACTTGAGCCGCCTTGCTGCATGGGCCCTCACTTCAGCCCTCGAGGGACATCACGAGACCGGAGTCGCTTCGGCCCTGGCGACGTCCCTGGACCGAACCCTAACCCTAGCTAAGGCTCTCTCGCCAAGAGGACCCAAGGCCAACGTCTGACAACACCACGCGCCTGGGGTCCGGAAGGGGTGCAGGCTGACTCGGCATGGAACCTGGAAGCTCACCATGTCGTTTCCCAGGCCCGGCTGCAGCTGCCGAGAGGATTCCGGAGGCCTCCTCGACCAGGGGCCCAATCACGTGTGTGGCCTTGGCAGCCAAAGACGGATCCTGACCGGCAGCCTCCCTTGTGCCCTCAACTCAGCCCTTCGGGTAGACCACTGCCCTGCTGTGGGTTGGGCGCCTGGAGCCTCCTGGGACCTAACCCTAACCCTAACCGTACCCCGAACCGGGACCCTCCACCGCAACCTAAGCCTGCCTCGAACCCTAACCCTGCAATGGAGCCGCCTTCTGGCATGGGCCCTCACTTCAGCCCTCGAGGGAGATCACCAGACAGGAGTCGATTCAGCCCTGGCGACGTCCCTGGACCAAACCCTAACCCTAGCTAAGGCTCCCTCCCCATGGGGACCCCACGCCAAAGTCTGACAAGACCACGCGCCTGGGGTCCAGAGGCGGTGCAGGCTGACTCGGCATGGAAGCTGCCTGCTCACCATGTGGTTTCCCAGGCCCGTCTGCAGCTGAGCGAGAGGATTCCGGAGGCCTCCTCGCACAGGGGCCGATCGACGTCTGTGGCCTTGGCAGCCACAGACGGATCCTGACCGGCACGGTCCCTTGTGCCCTCAACTCAGGCCTTCGGGAAGACCACTGCCCTGCTGTGGGTTCGGCGCCTGGAGCCTCCTGGGACCTAACCCTAACCCTAACCCCACACCGAACGGGGACCCTCCACCGAAACCTAAGCCGGCCTCGACCCCTAAGCCTGCACTTGAGCCGCCTTGCTGCATGGGCCCTCACTTCAGCCCTCGAGGGAGATCACGAGACAGGAGTCGCTTCGGCCCTGGCGACGTCCCTGGACCGAACCCTAACCCTAGCTAAGGCTCTCTCGCCAAGAGGACCCAAGGCAAACGTCTGACAACACCACGCGCCTGGGGTCCGGAAGGGGTGCAGGCTGACTCGGCATGGAACCTGGAAGCTCACCATGTCGTTTCCCAGGCCCGGCTGCAGCTGCCGAGAGGATTCCGGAGGCCTCCTCGACCAGGGGCCCAATCACGTGTGTGGCCTTGGCAGCCAAAGACGGATCCTGACCGGCAGCCTCCCTTGTGCCCTCAACTCAGCCCTTCGGGGAGACCACTGCCCTGCTGTGGGTTGGGCGCCTGGAGCCTCCTGGGACCTAACCCTAACCCTAACCGTACCCCGAACCGGGACCCTCCACCGCAACCTAAGCCTGCCTCGAACCCTAACCCTGCAATGGAGCCGCCTTCTGGCATGGGCCCTCACTTCAGCCCTCGAGGGAGATCACCAGACTGGAGTCGATTCAGCCCTGGGGACGTCCCTGGACCAAACCCTAACCCTAGCTAAGGCTCCCTCCCCATGGGGACCCCACGCCAAAGTCTGACAAGACCACGCGCCTGGGGTCCAGAGGCGGTGCAGGCTGACTCGGCATGGAAGCTGCCTGCTCACCATGTGGTTTCCCAAGCCCGTCTGCAGCTGAGCGAGAGGATTCCGGAGGCCTCCTCGCACAGGGGCCGATCGACGTCTCTGGCCTTGGCAGCCACAGACGGATCCTGACCGGCACGGTCCCTTGTGCCCTCAACTCAGGCCTTCGGGAAGACCACTGCCCTGCTGTGGGTTCGGCGCCTGGAGCCTCCTGGGACCTAACCCTAACCCTAACCCCACACCGAACGGGGACCCTCCACCGAAACCTAAGCCGGCCTCGACCCCTAACCCTGCACTTGAGCCGCCTTGCTGCATGGGCCCTCACTTCAGCCCTCGAGGGACATCACGAGACCGGAGTCGCTTCGGCCCTGGCGACGTCCCTGGACCGAACCCTAACCCTAGGTAAGGCTCTCTCGCCAAGAGGACCCAAGGCCAACGTCTGACAACACCACGCGCCTGGGGTCCGGAAGGGGTGCAGGCTGACTCGGCATGGAACCTGGAAGCTCACCATGTCGTTTCCCAGGCCCGGCTGCAGCTGCCGAGAGGATTCCGGAGGCCTCCTCGACCAGGGGCCCAATCACGTGTGTGGCCTTGGCAGCCAAAGACGGATCCTGACCGGCAGCCTCCCTTGTGCCCTCAACTCAGCCCTTCGGGGAGACCACTGCCCTGCTGTGGGTTGGGCGCCTGGAGCCTCCTGGGACCTAACCCTAACCCTAACCGTACCCCGAACCGGGACCCTCCACCGCAACCTAAGCCTGCCTCGAACCCTAACCCTGCAATGGAGCCGCCTTCTGGCATGGGCCCTCAGTTCAGCCCTCGAGGGAGATCACCAGACTGGAGTCGATTCAGCCCTGGCGACGTCCCTGGACCAAACCCTAACCCTAGCTAAGGCTCCCTCCCCATGGGGACCCCACGCCAAAGTCTGACAAGACCACGCGCCTGGGGTCCAGAGGCGGTGCAGGCTGACTCGGCATGGAAGCTGCCTGCTCACCATGTGGTTTCCCAGGCCCGTCTGCAGCTGAGCGAGAGGATTCCGGAGGCCTCCTCGCACAGGGGCCGATCGACGTCTGTGGCCTTGGCAGCCACAGACGGATCCTGACCGGCACGGTCCCTTGTGCCCTCCACTCAGGCCTTCGGGAAGACCACTGCCCTGCTGTGGGTTCGGCGCCTGGAGCCTCCTGGGACCTAACCCTAACCCTAACCCCACACCGAACGGGCACCCTCCACCGAAACCTAAGCCGGCCTCGACCCCTAACCCTGCACTTGAGCCGCCTTGCTGCATGGGCCCTCACTTCAGCCCTCGAGGGAGATCACGAGACCGGAGTCGCTTCGGCCCTGGCGACGTCCCTGGACCGAACCCTAACCCTAGCTAAGGCTCTCTCGCCAAGAGGACCCAAGGCCAACGTCTGACAACACCACGCGCCTGGGGTCCGGAAGGGGTGCAGGCTGACTCGGCATGGAACCTGGAAGCTCACCATGTCGTTTCCCAGACCCGGCTGCAGCTGCCGAGAGGATTCCGGAGGCCTCCTCGACCAGGGGCCCAATCACGTGTGTGGCCTTGGCAGCCAAAGACGGATCCTGACCGGCACGGTCCCTTGTGCCCTCAAATCAGCCCTTCGGGGAGACCACTGCCCTGCTGTGGGTTGGGCGCCTGGAGCCTCCTGGGACCTAACCCTAACCCTAACCGTACCCCGAACCGGGACCCTCCACCGCAACCTAAGCCCGCCTCGAACCCTAACCCTGCAATGGAGCCGCCTTCTGGCATGGGCCCTCACTTCAGCCCTCGAGGGAGATCACCAGACTGGAGTCGATTCAGCCCTGGCGAAGTCCCTGGACCAAACCCTAACCCTAGCTAAGGCTCCCTCCCCATGGGGACCCCACGCCAAAGTCTGACAAGACCACGCGCCTGGGGTCCAGAGGCGGTGCAGGCTGACTCGGCATGGAAGCTGCCTGCTCACCATGTGGTTTCCCAGGCCCGTCTGCAGCTGAGCGAGAGGATTCCGGAGGCCTCCTCGCACAGGGGCCGATCGACGTCTGTGGCCTTGGCAGCCACAGACGGATCCTGACCGGCACGGTCCCTTGTGCCCTCAACTCAGGCCTTCGGGAAGACCACTGCCCTGCTGTGGGTTCGGCGCCTGGAGCCTCCTGGGACCTAACCCTAACCCTAACCCCACACCGAACGGGGACCCTCCACCGAAACCTAAGCCGGCCTCGACCCCTAACCCTGCACTTGAGCCGCCTTGCTGCATGGGCCCTCACTTCAGCCCTCGAGGGACATCACGAGACCGGAGTCGCTTCGGCCCTGGCGACGTCCCTGGACCGAACCCTAACCCTAGCTAAGGCTCTCTCGCCAAGAGGACCCAAGGCCAACGTCTGACAACACCACGCGCCTGGGGTCCGGAAGGGGTGCAGGCTGACTCGGCATGGAACCTGGAAGCTCACCATGTCGTTTCCCAGGCCCGGCTGCAGCTGCCGAGAGGATTCCGGAGGCCTCCTCGACCAGGGGCCCAATCACGTGTGTGGCCTTGGCAGCCAAAGACGGATCCTGACCGGCAGCCTCCCTTGTGCCCTCAACTCAGCCCTTCGGGGAGACCACTGCCCTGCTGTGGGTTGGGCGCCTGGAGCCTCCTGGGACCTAACCCTAACCCTAACCGTACCCCGAACCGGGACCCTCCACCGCAACCTAAGCCTGCCTCGAACCCTAACCCTGCAATGGAGCCGCCTTCTGGCATGGGCCCTCACTTCAGCCCTCGAGGGAGATCACCAGACTGGAGTCGATTCAGCCCTGGCGACGTCCCTGGACCAAACCCTAACCCTAGCTAAGGCTCCCTCCCCATGGGGACCCCACGCCAAAGTCTGACAAGACCACGCGCCTGGGGTCCAGAGGCGGTGCAGGCTGACTCGGCATGGAAGCTGCCTGCTCACCATGTGGTTTCCCAGGCCCGTCTGCAGCTGAGCGAGAGGATTCCGGAGGCCTCCTCGCACAGGGGCCGATCGACGTCTGTGGCCTTGGCAGCCACAGACGGATCCTGACCGGCACGGTCCCTTGTGCCCTCCACTCAGGCCTTCGGGAAGACCACTGCCCTGCTGTGGGTTCGGCGCCTGGAGCCTCCTGGGACCTAACCCTAACCCTAACCCCACACCGAACGGGCACCCTCCACCGAAACCTAAGCCGGCCTCGACCCCTAACCCTGCACTTGAGCCGCCTTGCTGCATGGGCCCTCACTTCAGCCCTCGAGGGACATCACGAGACCGGAGTCGCTTCGGCCCTGGCGACGTCCCTGGACCGAACCCTAACCCTAGCTAAGGCTCTCTCGCCAAGAGGACCCAAGGCCAACGTCTGACAACACCACGCGCCTGGGGTCCGGAAGGGGTGCAGGCTGACTCGGCATGGAACCTGGAAGCTCACCATGTCGTTTCCCAGGCCCGGCTGCAGCTGCCGAGAGGATTCCGGAGGCCTCCTCGACCAGGGGCCCAATCACGTGTGTGGCCTTGGCAGCCAAAGACGGATCCTGACCGGCAGCCTCCCTTGTGCCCTCAACTCAGCCCTTCGGGTAGACCACTGCCCTGCTGTGGGTTGGGCGCCTGGAGCCTCCTGGGACCTAACCCTAACCCTAACCGTACCCCGAACCGGGACCCTCCACCGCAACCTAAGCCTGCCTCGAACCCTAACCCTGCAATGGAGCCGCCTTCTGGCATGGGCCCTCACTTCAGCCCTCGAGGGAGATCACCAGACAGGAGTCGATTCAGCCCTGGCGACGTCCCTGGACCAAACCCTAACCCTAGCTAAGGCTCCCTCCCCATGGGGACCCCACGCCAAAGTCTGACAAGACCACGCGCCTGGGGTCCAGAGGCGGTGCAGGCTGACTCGGCATGGAAGCTGCCTGCTCACCATGTGGTTTCCCAGGCCCGTCTGCAGCTGAGCGAGAGGATTCCGGAGGCCTCCTCGCACAGGGGCCGATCGACGTCTGTGGCCTTGGCAGCCACAGACGGATCCTGACCGGCACGGTCCCTTGTGCCCTCAACTCAGGCCTTCGGGAAGACCACTGCCCTGCTGTGGGTTCGGCGCCTGGAGCCTCCTGGGACCTAACCCTAACCCTAACCCCACACCGAACGGGGACCCTCCACCGAAACCTAAGCCGGCCTCGACCCCTAAGCCTGCACTTGAGCCGCCTTGCTGCATGGGCCCTCACTTCAGCCCTCGAGGGAGATCACGAGACAGGAGTCGCTTCGGCCCTGGCGACGTCCCTGGACCGAACCCTAACCCTAGCTAAGGCTCTCTCGCCAAGAGGACCCAAGGCAAACGTCTGACAACACCACGCGCCTGGGGTCCGGAAGGGGTGCAGGCTGACTCGGCATGGAACCTGGAAGCTCACCATGTCGTTTCCCAGGCCCGGCTGCAGCTGCCGAGAGGATTCCGGAGGCCTCCTCGACCAGGGGCCCAATCACGTGTGTGGCCTTGGCAGCCAAAGACGGATCCTGACCGGCAGCCTCCCTTGTGCCCTCAACTCAGCCCTTCGGGGAGACCACTGCCCTGCTGTGGGTTGGGCGCCTGGAGCCTCCTGGGACCTAACCCTAACCCTAACCGTACCCCGAACCGGGACCCTCCACCGCAACCTAAGCCTGCCTCGAACCCTAACCCTGCAATGGAGCCGCCTTCTGGCATGGGCCCTCACTTCAGCCCTCGAGGGAGATCACCAGACTGGAGTCGATTCAGCCCTGGGGACGTCCCTGGACCAAACCCTAACCCTAGCTAAGGCTCCCTCCCCATGGGGACCCCACGCCAAAGTCTGACAAGACCACGCGCCTGGGGTCCAGAGGCGGTGCAGGCTGACTCGGCATGGAAGCTGCCTGCTCACCATGTGGTTTCCCAAGCCCGTCTGCAGCTGAGCGAGAGGATTCCGGAGGCCTCCTCGCACAGGGGCCGATCGACGTCTCTGGCCTTGGCAGCCACAGACGGATCCTGACCGGCACGGTCCCTTGTGCCCTCAACTCAGGCCTTCGGGAAGACCACTGCCCTGCTGTGGGTTCGGCGCCTGGAGCCTCCTGGGACCTAACCCTAACCCTAACCCCACACCGAACGGGGACCCTCCACCGAAACCTAAGCCGGCCTCGACCCCTAACCCTGCACTTGAGCCGCCTTGCTGCATGGGCCCTCACTTCAGCCCTCGAGGGACATCACGAGACCGGAGTCGCTTCGGCCCTGGCGACGTCCCTGGACCGAACCCTAACCCTAGGTAAGGCTCTCTCGCCAAGAGGACCCAAGGCCAACGTCTGACAACACCACGCGCCTGGGGTCCGGAAGGGGTGCAGGCTGACTCGGCATGGAACCTGGAAGCTCACCATGTCGTTTCCCAGGCCCGGCTGCAGCTGCCGAGAGGATTCCGGAGGCCTCCTCGACCAGGGGCCCAATCACGTGTGTGGCCTTGGCAGCCAAAGACGGATCCTGACCGGCAGCCTCCCTTGTGCCCTCAACTCAGCCCTTCGGGGAGACCACTGCCCTGCTGTGGGTTGGGCGCCTGGAGCCTCCTGGGACCTAACCCTAACCCTAACCGTACCCCGAACCGGGACCCTCCACCGCAACCTAAGCCTGCCTCGAACCCTAACCCTGCAATGGAGCCGCCTTCTGGCATGGGCCCTCAGTTCAGCCCTCGAGGGAGATCACCAGACTGGAGTCGATTCAGCCCTGGCGACGTCCCTGGACCAAACCCTAACCCTAGCTAAGGCTCCCTCCCCATGGGGACCCCACGCCAAAGTCTGACAAGACCACGCGCCTGGGGTCCAGAGGCGGTGCAGGCTGACTCGGCATGGAAGCTGCCTGCTCACCATGTGGTTTCCCAGGCCCGTCTGCAGCTGAGCGAGAGGATTCCGGAGGCCTCCTCGCACAGGGGCCGATCGACGTCTGTGGCCTTGGCAGCCACAGACGGATCCTGACCGGCACGGTCCCTTGTGCCCTCCACTCAGGCCTTCGGGAAGACCACTGCCCTGCTGTGGGTTCGGCGCCTGGAGCCTCCTGGGACCTAACCCTAACCCTAACCCCACACCGAACGGGCACCCTCCACCGAAACCTAAGCCGGCCTCGACCCCTAACCCTGCACTTGAGCCGCCTTGCTGCATGGGCCCTCACTTCAGCCCTCGAGGGAGATCACGAGACCGGAGTCGCTTCGGCCCTGGCGACGTCCCTGGACCGAACCCTAACCCTAGCTAAGGCTCTCTCGCCAAGAGGACCCAAGGCCAACGTCTGACAACACCACGCGCCTGGGGTCCGGAAGGGGTGCAGGCTGACTCGGCATGGAACCTGGAAGCTCACCATGTCGTTTCCCAGGCCCGGCTGCAGCTGCCGAGAGGATTCCGGAGGCCTCCTCGACCAGGGGCCCAATCACGTGTGTGGCCTTGGCAGCCAAAGACGGATCCTGACCGGCAGCCTCCCTTGTGCCCTCAACTCAGCCCTTCGGGGAGACCACTGCCCTGCTGTGGGTTGGGCGCCTGGAGCCTCCTGGGACCTAACCCTAACCCTAACCGTACCCCGAACCGGGACCCTCCACCGCAACCTAAGCCTGCCTCGAACCCTAACCCTGCAATGGAGCCGCCTTCTGGCATGGGCCCTCACTTCAGCCCTCGAGGGAGATCACCAGACAGGAGTCGATTCAGCCCTGGCGACGTCCCTGGACCAAACCCTAACCCTAGCTAAGGCTCCCTCCCCATGGGGACCCCACGCCAAAGTCTGACAAGACCACGCGCCTGGGGTCCAGAGGCGGTGCAGGCTGACTCGGCATGGAAGCTGCCTGCTCACCATGTGGTTTCCCAGGCCCGTCTGCAGCTGAGCGAGAGGATTCCGGAGGCCTCCTCGCACAGGGGCCGATCGACGTCTGTGGCCTTGGCAGCCACAGACGGATCCTGACCGGCACGGTCCCTTGTGCCCTCAACTCAGGCCTTCGGGAAGACCACTGCCCTGCTGTGGGTTCGGCGCCTGGAGCCTCCTGGGACCTAACCCTAACCCTAACCCCACACCGAACGGGGACCCTCCACCGAAACCTAAGCCGGCCTCGACCCCTAAGCCTGCACTTGAGCCGCCTTGCTGCATGGGCCCTCACTTCAGCCCTCGAGGGAGATCACGAGACCGGAGTCGCTTCGGCCCTGGCGACGTCCCTGGACCGAACCCTAACCCTAGCTAAGGCTCTCTCGCCAAGAGGACCCAAGGCCAACGTCTGACAACACCACGCGCCTGGGGTCCGGAAGGGGTGCAGGCTGACTCGGCATGGAACCTGGAAGCTCACCATGTCGTTTCCCAGGCCCGGCTGCAGCTGCCGAGAGGATTCCGGAGGCCTCCTCGACCAGGGGCCCAATCACGTGTGTGGCCTTGGCAGCCAAAGACGGATCCTGACCGGCAGCCTCCCTTGTGCCCTCAACTCAGCCCTTCGGGGAGACCACTGCCCTGCTGTGGGTTGGGCGCCTGGAGCCTCCTGGGACCTAACCCTAACCCTAACCGTACCCCGAACCGGGACCCTCCACCGCAACCTAAGCCTGCCTCGAACCCTAACCCTGCAATGGAGCCGCCTTCTGGCATGGGCCCTCACTTCAGCCCTCGAGGGAGATCACCAGACTGGAGTCGATTCAGCCCTGGCGACGTCCCTGGACCAAACCCTAACCCTAGCTAAGGCTCCCTCCCCATGGGGACCCCACGCCAAAGTCTGACAAGACCACGCGCCTGGGGTCCAGAGGCGGTGCAGGCTGACTCGGCATGGAAGCTGCCTGCTCACCATGTGGTTTCCCAAGCCCGTCTGCAGCTGAGCGAGAGGATTCCAGAGGCCTCCTCGCACAGGGGCCGATCGACGTCTCTGGCCTTGGCAGCCACAGACGGATCCTGACCGGCACGGTCCCTTGTGCCCTCAACTCAGGCCTTCGGGAAGACCACTGCCCTGCTGTGGGTTCGGCGCCTGGAGCCTCCTGGGACCTAACCCTAACCCTAACCCCACACCGAACGGGGACCCTCCACCGAAACCTAAGCCGGCCTCGACCCCTAACCCTGCACTTGAGCCGCCTTGCTGCATGTGCCCTCACTTCAGCCCTCGAGGGACATCACGAGACCGGAGTCGCTTCGGCCCTGGCGACGTCCCTGGACCGAACCCTAACCCTAGGTAAGGCTCTCTCGCCAAGAGGACCCAAGGCCAACGTCTGACAACACCACGCGCCTGGGGTCCGGAAGGGGTGCAGGCTGACTCGGCATGGAACCTGGAAGCTCACCATGTCGTTTCCCAGGCCCGGCTGCAGCTGCCGAGAGGATTCCGGAGGCCTCCTCGACCAGGGGCCCAATCACGTGTGTGGCCTTGGCAGCCAAAGACGGATCCTGACCGGCAGCCTCCCTTGTGCCCTCAACTCAGCCCTTCGGGGAGACCACTGCCCTGCTGTGGGTTGGGCGCCTGGAGCCTCCTGGGACCTAACCCTAACCCTAACCGTACCCCGAACCGGGACCCTCCACCGCAACCTAAGCCTGCCTCGAACCCTAACCCTGCAATGGAGCCGCCTTCTGGCATGGGCCCTCACTTCAGCCCTCGAGGGAGATCACCAGACTGGAGTCGATTCAGCCCTGGCGACGTCCCTGGACCAAACCCTAACCCTAGCTAAGGCTCCCTCCCCATGGGGACCCCACGCCAAAGTCTGACAAGACCACGCGCCTGGGGTCCAGAGGCGGTGCAGGCTGACTCGGCATGGAAGCTGCCTGCTCACCATGTGGTTTCCCAGGCCCGTCTGCAGCTGAGCGAGAGGATTCCGGAGGCCTCCTCGCACAGGGGCCGATCGACGTCTGTGGCCTTGGCAGCCACAGACGGATCCTGACCGGCACGGTCCCTTGTGCCCTCCACTCAGGCCTTCGGGAAGACCACTGCCCTGCTGTGGGTTCGGCGCCTGGAGCCTCCTGGGACCTAACCCTAACCCTAACCCCACACCGAACGGGCACCCTCCACCGAAACCTAAGCCGGCCTCGACCCCTAACCCTGCACTTGAGCCGCCTTGCTGCATGGGCCCTCACTTCAGCCCTCGAGGGAGATCACGAGACCGGAGTCGCTTCGGCCCTGGCGACGTCCCTGGACCGAACCCTAACCCTAGCTAAGGCTCTCTCGCCAAGAGGACCCAAGGCCAACGTCTGACAACACCACGCGCCTGGGGTCCGGAAGGGGTGCAGGCTGACTCGGCATGGAACCTGGAAGCTCACCATGTCGTTTCCCAGGCCCGGCTGCAGCTGCCGAGAGGATTCCGGAGGCCTCCTCGACCAGGGGCCCAATCACGTGTGTGGCCTTGGCAGCCAAAGACGGATCATGACCGGCACGGTCCCTTGTGCCCTCAAATCAGCCCTTCGGGGAGACCACTGCCCTGCTGTGGGTTGGGCGCCTGGAGCCTCCTGGGACCTAACCCTAACCCTAACTGTTCCCCGAACTGGGACCCTCCACCGCAACCTAAGCCTGCCTCGAACCCTAACCCTGCAATGGAGCCGCCTTCTGGCATGGGCCCTCACTTCAGCCCTCGAGGGAGATCACCAGACTGGAGTCGATTCAGCCCTGGCGACGTCCCTGGACCAAACCCTAACCCTAGCTAAGGCTCCCTCCCCATGGGGACCCCACGTCAAAGTCTGACAAGACCACGCGCCTGGGGTCCAGAGGCGGTGCAGGCTGACTCGGCATGGAAGCTGCAAGCTCACCATGTGGTTTCCCAGGCCCGTCTGCAGCTGAGCGAGAGGATTCCGGAGGCCTCCTCGCACAGGGGCCGATCGACGTCTGTGGCCTTGGCAGCCACAGACGGATCCTGACCGGCACGGTCCCTTGTGCCCTCAACTCAGGCCTTCGGGAAGACCACTGCCCTGCTGTGGGTTCGGCGCCTGGAGCCTCCTGGGACCTAACCCTAACCCTAACCCCACACCGAACGGGGACCCTCCACCGAAACCTAAGCCGGCCTCGACCCCTAAGCCTGCACTTGAGCCGCCTTGCTGCATGGGCCCTCACTTCAGCCCTCGAGGGAGATCACGAGACCGGAGTCGCTTCGGCCCTGGCGACGTCCCTGGAGGGAACCCTAACCCTAGCTAAGGGTCTCTCGCCAAGAGGACCCAAGGCCAACGTCTGACAACACCACGCGCCTGGGTTCCGGAAGGGGTGCAGGCTGACTCGGCATGGAACCTGGAAGCTCACCATGTCGTTTCCCAGGCCCGGCTGCAGCTGCCGAGAGGATTCCGGAGGCCTCCTCGACCAGGGGCCCAATCACGTGTGTGGCCTTGGCAGCCAAAGACGGATCCTGACCGGCAGCCTCCCTTGTGCCCTCAACTCAGCCCTTCGGGGAGACCACTGCCCTGCTGTGGGTTGGGCGCCTGGAGCCTCCTGGGACCTAACCCTAACCCTAACCGTACCCCGAACCGGGACCCTCCACCGCAACCTAAGCCTGCCTCGAACCCTAACCCTGCAATGGAGCCGCCTTCTGGCATGGGCCCTCACTTCAGCCCTCGAGGGAGATCACCAGACTGGAGTCGATTCAGCCCTGGCGACGTCCCTGGACCAAACCCTAACCCTAGCTAAGGCTCCCTCCCCATGGGGACCCCACGCCAAAGTCTGACAAGACCACGCGCCTGGGGTCCAGAGGCGGTGCAGGCTGACTCGGCATGGAAGCTGCCTGCTCACCATGTGGTTTCCCAGGCCCGTCTGCAGCTGAGCGAGAGGATTCCGGAGGCCTCCTCGCACAGGGGCCGATCGACGTCTGTGGCCTTGGCAGCCACAGACGGATCCTGACCGGCACGGTCCCTTGTGCCCTCCACTCAGGCCTTCGGGAAGACCACTGCCCTGCTGTGGGTTCGGCGCCTGGAGCCTCCTGGGACCTAACCCTAACCCTAACCCCACACCGAACGGGCACCCTCCACCGAAACCTAAGCCGGCCTCGACCCCTAACCCTGCACTTGAGCCGCCTTGCTGCATGGGCCCTCACTTCAGCCCTCGAGGGAGATCACGAGACCGGAGTCGCTTCGGCCCTGGCGACGTCCCTGGACCGAACCCTAACCCTAGCTAAGGCTCTCTCGCCAAGAGGACCCAAGGCCAACGTCTGACAACACCACGCGCCTGGGGTCCGGAAGGGGTGCAGGCTGACTCGGCATGGAACCTGGAAGCTCACCATGTCGTTTCCCAGGCCCGGCTGCAGCTGCCGAGAGGATTCCGGAGGCCTCCTCGACCAGGGGCCCAATCACGTGTGTGGCCTTGGCAGCCAAAGACGGATCCTGACCGGCAGCCTCCCTTGTGCCCTCAACTCAGCCCTTCGGGGAGACCACTGCCCTGCTGTGGGTTGGGCGCCTGGAGCCTCCTGGGACCTAACCCTAACCCTAACCGTACCCCGAACCGGGACCCTCCACCGCAACCTAAGCCTGCCTCGAACCCTAACCCTGCAATGGAGCCGCCTTCTGGCATGGGCCCTCACTTCAGCCCTCGAGGGAGATCACCAGACAGGAGTCGATTCAGCCCTGGCGACGTCCCTGGACCAAACCCTAACCCTAGCTAAGGCTCCCTCCCCATGGGGACCCCACGCCAAAGTCTGACAAGACCACGCGCCTGGGGTCCAGAGGCGGTGCAGGCTGACTCGGCATGGAAGCTGCCTGCTCACCATGTGGTTTCCCAGGCCCGTCTGCAGCTGAGCGAGAGGATTCCGGAGGCCTCCTCGCACAGGGGCCGATCGACGTCTGTGGCCTTGGCAGCCACAGACGGATCCTGACCGGCACGGTCCCTTGTGCCCTCAACTCAGGCCTTCGGGAAGACCACTGCCCTGCTGTGGGTTCGGCGCCTGGAGCCTCCTGGGACCTAACCCTAACCCTAACCCCACACCGAACGGGCACCCTCCACCGAAACCTAAGCCGGCCTCGACCCCTAACCCTGCACTTGAGCCGCCTTGCTGCATGGGCCCTCACTTCAGCCCTCGAGGGAGATCACGAGACCGGAGTCGCTTCGGCCCTGGCGACGTCCCTGGACCGAACCCTAACCCTAGGTAAGGCTCTCTCGCCAAGAGGACCCAAGGCCAACGTCTGACAACACCACGCGCCTGGGGTCCGGAAGGGGTGCAGGCTGACTCGGCATGGAACCTGGAAGCTCACCATGTCGTTTCCCAGGCCCGGCTGCAGCTGCCGAGAGGATTCCGGAGGCCTCCTCGACCAGGGGCCCAATCACGTGTGTGGCCTTGGCAGCCAAAGACGGATCCTGACCGGCAGCCTCCCTTGTGCCCTCAACTCAGCCCTTCGGGGAGACCACTGCCCTGCTGTGGGTTGGGCGCCTGGAGCCTCCTGGGACCTAACCCTAACCCTAACCGTACCCCGAACCGGGACCCTCCACCGCAACCTAAGCCTGCCTCGAACCCTAACCCTGCAATGGAGCCGCCTTCTGGCATGGGCCCTCACTTCAGCCCTCGAGGGAGATCACCAGACTGGAGTCGATTCAGCCCTGGGGACGTCCCTGGACCAAACCATAACCCTAGCTAAGGCTCCCTCCCCATGGGGACCCCACGCCAAAGTCTGACAAGACCACGCGCCTGGGGTCCAGAGGCGGTGCAGGCTGACTCGGCATGGAAGCTGCCTGCTCACCATGTGGTTTCCCAAGCCCGTCTGCAGCTGAGCGAGAGGATTCCGGAGGCCTCTTCGCACAGGGGCCGATCGACGTCTCTGGCCTTGGCAGCCACAGACGGATCCTGACCGGCACGGTCCCTTGTGCCCTCAACTCAGGCCTTCGGGAAGACCACTGCCCTGCTGTGGGTTCGGCGCCTGGAGCCTCCTGGGACCTAACCCTAACCCTAACCCCACACCGAACGGGGACCCTCCACCGAAACCTAAGCCGGCCTCGACCCCTAACCCTGCACTTGAGCCGCCTTGCTGCATGGGCCCTCACTTCAGCCCTCGAGGGACATCACGAGACCGGAGTCGCTTCGGCCCTGGCGACGTCCCTGGACCGAACCCTAACCCTAGGTAAGGCTCTCTCGCCAAGAGGACCCAAGGCCAACGTCTGACAACACCACGCGCCTGGGGTCCGGAAGGGGTGCAGGCTGACTCGGCATGGAACCTGGAAGCTCACCATGTCGTTTCCCAGGCCCGGCTGCAGCTGCCGAGAGGATTCCGGAGGCCTCCTCGACCAGGGGCCCAATCACGTGTGTGGCCTTGGCAGCCAAAGACGGATCCTGACCGGCAGCCTCCCTTGTGCCCTCAACTCAGCCCTTCGGGGAGACCACTGCCCTGCTGTGGGTTGGGCGCCTGGAGCCTCCTGGGACCTAACCCTAACCCTAACCGTACCCCGAACCGGGACCCTCCACCGCAACCTAAGCCTGCCTCGAACCCTAACCCTGCAATGGAGCCGCCTTCTGGCATGGGCCCTCAGTTCAGCCCTCGAGGGAGATCACCAGACTGGAGTCGATTCAGCCCTGGCGACGTCCCTGGACCAAACCCTAACCCTAGCTAAGGCTCCCTCCCCATGGGGACCCCACGCCAAAGTCTGACAAGACCACGCGCCTGGGGTCCAGAGGCGGTGCAGGCTGACTCGGCATGGAAGCTGCCTGCTCACCATGTGGTTTCCCAGGCCCGTCTGCAGCTGAGCGAGAGGATTCCGGAGGCCTCCTCGCACAGGGGCCGATCGACGTCTGTGGCCTTGGCAGCCACAGACGGATCCTGACCGGCACGGTCCCTTGTGCCCTCCACTCAGGCCTTCGGGAAGACCACTGCCCTGCTGTGGGTTCGGCGCCTGGAGCCTCCTGGGACCTAACCCTAACCCTAACCCCACACCGAACGGGCACCCTCCACCGAAACCTAAGCCGGCCTCGACCCCTAACCCTGCACTTGAGCCGCCTTGCTGCATGGGCCCTCACTTCAGCCCTCGAGGGAGATCACGAGACCGGAGTCGCTTCGGCCCTGGCGACGTCCCTGGACCGAACCCTAACCCTAGCTAAGGCTCTCTCGCCAAGAGGACCCAAGGCCAACGTCTGACAACACCACGCGCCTGGGGTCCGGAAGGGGTGCAGGCTGACTCGGCATGGAACCTGGAAGCTCACCATGTCGTTTCCCAGACCCGGCTGCAGCTGCCGAGAGGATTCCGGAGGCCTCCTCGACCAGGGGCCCAATCACGTGTGTGGCCTTGGCAGCCAAAGACGGATCATGACCGGCACGGTCCCTTGTGCCCTCAAATCAGCCCTTCGGGGAGACCACTGCCCTGCTGTGGGTTGGGCGCCTGGAGCCTCCTGGGACCTAACCCTAACCCTAACTGTTCCCCGAACTGGGACCCTCCACCGCAACCTAAGCCTGCCTCGAACCCTAACCCTGCAATGGAGCCGCCTTCTGGCATGGGCCCTCACTTCAGCCCTCGAGGGAGATCACCAGACTGGAGTCGATTCAGCCCTGGCGACGTCCCTGGACCAAACCTTAACCCTAGCTAAGGCTCCCTCCACATGGGGACCCCACGCCAAAGTCTGACAAGACCACGCGCCTGGGGTCCAGAGGCGGTGCAGGCTGACTCGGCATGGAAGCTGCAAGCTCACCATGTGGTTTCCCAGGCCCGTCTGCAGCTGAGCGAGAGGATTCCGGAGGCCTCCTCGCACAGGGGCCGATCGACGTCTGTGGCCTTGGCAGCCACAGACGGATCCTGACCGGCACGGTCCCTTGTGCCCTCCACTCAGGCCTTCGGGAAGACCACTGCCCTGCTGTGGGTTCGGCGCCTGGAGCCTCCTGGGACCTAACCCTAACCCTAACCCCACACCGAACGGGGACCCTCCACCGAAACCTAAGCCGGCCTCGACCCCTAAGCCTGCACTTGAGCCGCCTTGCTGCATGGGCCCTCACTTCAGCCCTCGAGGGAGATCACGAGACCGGAGTCGCTTCGGCCCTGGCGACGTCCCTGGACCGAACCCTAACCCTAGCTAAGGCTCTCTCGCCAAGAGGACCCAAGGCCAACGTCTGACAACACCACGCGCCTGGGGTCCGGAAGGGGTGCAGGCTGACTCGGCATGGAACCTGGAAGCTCACCATGTCGTTTCCCAGGCCCGGCTGCAGCTGCCGAGAGGATTCCGGAGGCCTCCTCGACCAGGGGCCCAATCACGTGTGTGGCCTTAGCAGCCAAAGACGGATCCTGACCGGCAGCCTCCCTTGTGCCCTCAACTCAGCCCTTCGGGGAGACCACTGCCCTGCTGTGGGTTGGGCGCCTGGAGCCTCCTGGGACCTAACCCTAACCCTAACCGTACCCCGAACCGGGACCCTCCACCGCACCCTAAGCCTGCCTCGAACCCTAACCCTGCAATGGAGCCGCCTTCTGGCATGGGCCCTCACTTCAGCCCTCGAGGGAGATCACCAGACTGGAGTCGATTCAGCCCTGGCGACGTCCCTGGACCAAACCCTAACCCTAGCTAAGGCTCCCTCCCCATGGGGACCCCACGCCAAAGTCTGACAAGACCACGCGCCTGGGGTCCAGAGGCGGTGCAGGCTGACTCGGCATGGAAGCTGCCTGCTCACCATGTGGTTTCCCAGGCCCGTCTGCAACTGAGCGAGAGGATTCCGGAGGCCTCCTCGCACAGGGGCCGATCGACGTCTGTGGCCTTGGCAGCCACAGACGGATCCTGACCGGCACGGTCCCTTGTGCCCTCAACTCAGGCCTTCGGGAAGACCACTGCCCTGCTGTGGGTTCGGCGCCTGGAGCCTCCTGGGACCTAACCCTAACCCTAACCCCACACCGAACGGGGACCCTCCACCGAAACCTAAGCCGGCCTCGACCCCTAACCCTGCACTTGAGCCGCCTTGCTGCATGGGCCCTAACTTCAGCCCTCGAGGGACATCACGAGACCGGAGTCGCTTCGGCCCTGGCGACGTCCCTGGACCGAACCCTAACCCTAGCTAAGGCTCTCTCGCCAAGAGGACCCAAGGCCAACGTCTGACAACACCACGCGCCTGGGGTCCGGAAGGGGTGCAGGCTGACTAGGCATGGAACCTGGAAGCTCACCATGTCGTTTCCCAGGCCCGGCTGCAGCTGCCGAGAGGATTCCGGAGGCCTCCTCGACCAGGGGCCCAATCACGTGTGTGGCCTTGGCAGCCAAAGACGGATCCTGACCGGCAGCCTCCCTTGTGCCCTCAACTCAGCCCTTCGGGGAGACCACTGCCCTGCTGTGGGTTGGGCGCCTGGAGCCTCCTGGGACCTAACCCTAACCCTAACCGTACCCCGAACCGGGACCCTCCACCGCAACCTAAGCCTGCCTCGAACCCTAACCCTGCAATGGAGCCGCCTTGCTGCATGGGCCCTCACTTCAGCCCTCGAGGGAGATCACCAGACTGGAGTCGATTCAGCCCTGGCGACGTCCCTGGACCAAACCCTAACCCTAGCTAAGGCTCCCTCCCCATGGGGACCCCACGCCAAAGTCTGACAAGACCACGCGCCTGGGGTCCAGAGGCGGTGCAGGCTGACTCGGCATGGAAGCTGCCTGCTCACCATGTGGTTTCCCAGGCCCGTCTGTAGCTGAGCGAGAGGATTCCGGAGGCCTCCTCGCACAGGGGCCGATCGACGTCTGTGGCCTTGGCAGCCACAGACGGATCCTGACCGGCACGGTCCCTTGTGCCCTCAACTCAGGCCTTCGGGAAGACCACTGCCCTGCTGTGGGTTCGGCGCCTGGAGCCTCCTGGGACCTAACCCTAACCCTAACCCCACACCGAACGGGGACCCTCCACCGAAACCTAAGCCGGCCTCGACCCCTAACCCTGCACTTGAGCCGCCTTGCTGCATGGGCCCTCACTTCAGCCCTCGAGGGACATCACGAGACCGGAGTCGCTTCGGCCCTGGCGACGTCCCTGGACCGAACCCTAACCCTAGCTAAGGCTCTCTCGCCAAGAGGACCCAAGGCCAACGTCTGACAACACCACGCGCCTGGGGTCCGGAAGGGGTGCAGGCTGACTCGGCATGGAACCTGGAAGCTCACCATGTCGTTTCCCAGGCCCGGCTGCAGCTGCCGAGAGGATTCCGGAGGCCTCCTCGACCAGGGGCCCAATCACGTGTGTGGCCTTGGCAGCCAAAAACGGATCATGACCGGCACGGTCCCTTGTGCCCTCAACTCAGCCCTTCGGGGAGACCACTGCCCTGCTGTGGGTTGGGCGCCTGGAGCCTCCTGGGACCTAACCCTAACCCTAACCGTACCCCGAACCGGGACCCTCCACCGCAACCTAAGCCTGCCTCGAACCCTAACCCTGCAATGGAGCCGCCTTCTGGCATGGGCCCTCACTTCAGCCCTCGAGGGAGATCACCAGACTGGAGTCGATTCAGCCCTGGCGACGTCCCTGGACCAAACCCTAACCCTAGCTAAGGCTCCCTCCCCATGGGGACCCCACGCCAAAGTCTGACAAGACCACGCGCCTGGGGTCCAGAGGCGGTGCAGGCTGACTCGGCATGGAAGCTGCCTGCTCACCATGTGGTTTCCCAGGCCCGTCTGCAGCTGAGCGAGAGGATTCCGGAGGCCTCCTCGCACAGGGGCCGATCGACGTCTGTGGCCTTGGCAGCCACAGACGGATCCTGACCGGCACGGTCCCTTGTGCCCTCCAATCAGGCCTTCGGGAAGACCACTGCCCTGCTGTGGGTTCGGCGCCTGGAGCCTCCTGGGACCTAACCCTAACCCTAACCCCACACCGAACGGGCACCCTCCACCGAAACCTAAGCCGGCCTCGACCCCTAACCCTGCACTTGAGCCGCCTTGCTGCATGGGCCCTCACTTCAGCCCTCGAGGGAGATCACGAGACCGGAGTCGCTTCGGCCCTGGCGACGTCCCTGGACCGAACCCTAACCCTAGCTAAGGCTCTCTCGCCAAGAGGACCCAAGGCCAACGTCTGACAACACCACGCGCCTGGGGTCCGGAAGGGGTGCAGGCTGACTCGGCATGGAACCTGGAAGCTCACCATGTCGTTTCCCAGGCCCGGCTGCAGCTGCCGAGAGGATTCCGGAGGCCTCCTCGACCAGGGGCCCAATCACGTGTGTGGCCTTGGCAGCCAAAGACGGATCCTGACCGGCAGCCTCCCTTGTGCCCTCAACTCAGCCCTTCGGGGAGACCACTGCCCTGCTGTGGGTTGGGCGCCTGGAGCCTCCTGGGACCTAACCCTAACCCTAACCGTACCCCGAACCGGGACCCTCCACCGCAACCTAAGCCTGCCTCGAACCCTAACCCTGCAATGGAGCCGCCTTCTGGCATGGGCCCTCACTTCAGCCCTCGAGGGAGATCACCAGACTGGAGTCGATTCAGCCCTGGCGACGTCCCTGGACCAAACCCTAACCCTAGCTAAGGCTCCCTCCCCATGGGGACCCCACGCCAAAATCTGACAAGACCACGCGCCTGGGGTCCAGAGGCGGTGC
This sequence comes from Panthera pardus, assembly GCF_024362965.1. NCBI lineage: Eukaryota > Metazoa > Chordata > Mammalia > Carnivora > Felidae > Panthera > Panthera pardus. Next base: position 501,699 of record NW_026526919.1, read on the forward strand.
AGGCTGACTCGGCATGGAAGCTGCCTGCTCACCATGTGGTTTCCCAGGCCCGTCTGCAGCTGAGCGAGAGGATTCCGGAGGCCTCCTCGCACAGGGGCCGATCGACGTCTGTGGCCTTGGCAGCCACAGACGGATCCTGACCGGCACGGTCCCTTGTGCCCTCAACTCAGGCCTTCGGGAAGACCACTGCCCTGCTGTGGGTTCGGCGCCTGGAGCCTCCTGGGACCTAACCCTAACCCTAACCCCACACCGAACGGGCACCCTCCACCGAAACCTAAGCCGGCCTCGACCCCTAACCCTGCACTTGAGCCGCCTTGCTGCATGGGCCCTCACTTCAGCCCTCGAGGGAGATCACGAGACCGGAGTCGCTTCGGCCCTGGCGACGTCCCTGGACCGAACCCTAACCCTAGCTAAGGCTCTCTCGCCAAGAGGACCCAAGGCCAACGTCTGACAACACCACGCGCCTGGGGTCCGGAAGGGGTGCAGGCTGACTCGGCATGGAACCTGGAAGCTCACCATGTCGTTTCCCAGGCCCGGCTGCAGCTGCCGAGAGGATTCCGGAGGCCTCCTCGACCAGGGGCCCAATCACGTGTGTGGCCTTGGCAGCCAAAGACGGATCCTGACCGGCAGCCTCCCTTGTGCCCTCAACTCAGCCCTTCGGGGAGACCACTGCCCTGCTGTGGGTTGGGCGCCTGGAGCCTCCTGGGACCTAACCCTAACCCTAACCGTACCCCGAACCGGGACCCTCCACCGCAACCTAAGCCTGCCTCGAACCCTAACCCTGCAATGGAGCCGCCTTCTGGCATGGGCCCTCACTTCAGCCCTCGAGGGAGATCACCAGACTGGAGTCGATTCAGCCCTGGCGACGTCCCTGGACCAAACCCTAACCCTAGCTAAGGCTCCCTCCCCATGGGGACCCCACGCCAAAGTCTGACAAGACCACGCGCCTGGGGTCCAGAGGCGGTGCAGGCTGACGGCATGGAAGCTGCCTGCTCACCATGTGGTTTCCCAGGCCCGTCTGCAGCTGAGCGAGAGGATTCCGGAGGCCTCCTCGCACAGGGGCCGATCGACGTCTGTGGCCTTGGCAGCCACAGACGGATCCTGACCGGCACGGTCCCTTGTGCCCTCAACTCAGGCCTTCGGGAAGACCACTGCCCTGCTGTGGGTTCGGCGCCTGGAGCCTCCTGGGACCTAACCCTAACCCTAACCCCACACCGAACGGGCACCCTCCACCGAAACCTAAGCCGGCCTCGACCCCTAACCCTGCACTTGAGCCGCCTTGCTGCATGGGCCCTCACTTCAGCCCTCGAGGGACATCACGAGACCGGAGTCGCTTCGGCCCTGGCGACGTCCCTGGACCGAACCCTAACCCTAGCTAAGGCTCCTTCGCCAAGAGGACCCAAGGCCAACGTCTGACAACACCACGCGCCTGGGGTCCGGAAGGGGTGCAGGCTGACTCGGCATGGAACCTGGAAGCTCACCATGTCGTTTCCCAGGCCAGGCTGCAGCTGCCGAGAGGATTCCGGAGGCCTCCTCGACCAGGGGCCCAATCACGTGTGTGGCCTTGGCAGCCAAAGACGGATCCTGACCGGCAGCCTCCCTTGTGCCCTCAACTCAGCCCTTCGGGTAGACCACTGCCCTGCTGTGGGTTGGGCGCCTGGAGCCTCCTGGGACCTAACCCTAACCCTAACCGTACCCCGAACCGGGACCCTCCACCGCAACCTAAGCCTGCCTCGAACCCTAACCCTGCAATGGAGCCGCCTTCTGGCATGGGCCCTCACTTCAGCCCTCGAGGGAGATCACCAGACTGGAGTCGATTCAGCCCTGGCGACGTCCCTGGACCAAACCCTAACCCTAGCTAAGGCTCCCTCCCCATGGGGACCCCACGCCAAAGTCTGACAAGACCACGCGCCTGGGGTCCAGAGGCGGTGCAGGCTGACTCGGCATGGAAGCTGCCTGCTCACCATGTGGTTTCCCAGGCCCGTCTGTAGCTGAGCGAGAGGATTCCGGAGGCCTCCTCGCACAGGGGCCGATCGACGTCTGTGGCCTTGGCAGCCACAGACGGATCCTGACCGGCACGGTCCCTTGTGCCCTCCACTCAGGCCTTCGGGAAGACCACTGCCCTGCTGTGGGTTCGGCGCCTGGAGCCTCCTGGGACCTAACCCTAACCCTAACCCCACACCGAACGGGCACCCTCCACCGAAACCTAAGCCGGCCTCGACCCCTAACCCTGCACTTGAGCCGCCTTGCTGCATGGGCCCTCACTTCAGCCCTCGAGGAAGATCACGAGACCGGAGTCGCTTCGGCCCTGGCGACGTCCCTGGACCGAACCCTAACCCTAGCTAAGGCTCTCTCGCCAAGAGGACCCAAGGCCAACGTCTGACAACACCACGCGCCTGGGGTCCGGAAGGGGTGCAGGCTGACTCGGCATGGAACCTGGAAGCTCACCATGTCGTTTCCCAGACCCGGCTGCAGCTGCCGAGAGGATTCCGGAGGCCTCCTCGACCAGGGGCCCAATCACGTGTGTGGCCTTGGCAGCCAAAGACGGATCCTGACCGGCAGCCTCCCTTGTGCCCTCAACTCAGCCCTTCGGGGAGACCACTGCCCTGCTGTGGGTTGGGCGCCTGGAGCCTCCTGGGACCTAACCCTAACCCTAACCGTACCCCGAACCGGGACCCTCCACCGCAACCTAAGCCTGCCTCGAACCCTAACCCTGCAATGGAGCCGCCTTCTGGCATGGGCCCTCACTTCAGCCCTCGAGGGAGATCACCAGACTGGAGTCGATTCAGCCCTGGCGACGTCCCTGGACCAAACCCTAACCCTAGCTAAGGCTCCCTCCCCATGGGGACCCCACGCCAAAGTCTGACAAGACCACGCGCCTGGGGTCCAGAGGCGGTGCAGGCTGACTCGGCATGGAAGCTGCCTGCTCACCATGTGGTTTCCCAAGCCCGTCTGCAGCTGAGCGAGAGGATTCCGGAGGCCTCCTCGCACAGGGGCCGATCGACGTCTCTGGCCTTGGCAGCCACAGACGGATCCTGACCGGCACGGTCCCTTGTGCCCTCAACTCAGGCCTTCGGGAAGACCACTGCCCTGCTGTGGGTTCGGCGCCTGGAGCCTCCTGGGACCTAACCCTAACCCTAACCCCACACCGAACGGGGACCCTCCACCGAAACCTAAGCCGGCCTCGACCCCTAACCCTGCACTTGAGCCGCCTTGCTGCATGGGCCCTCACTTCAGCCCTCGAGGGACATCACGAGACCGGAGTCGCTTCGGCCCTGGCGACGTCCCTGGACCGAACCCTAACCCTAGGTAAGGCTCTCTCGCCAAGAGGACCCAAGGCCAACGTCTGACAACACCACGCGCCTGGGGTCCGGAAGGGGTGCAGGCTGACTCGGCATGGAACCTGGAAGCTCACCATGTCGTTTCCCAGGCCCGGCTGCAGCTGCCGAGAGGATTCCGGAGGCCTCCTCGACCAGGGGCCCAATCACGTGTGTGGCCTTGGCAGCCAAAGACGGATCCTGACCGGCAGCCTCCCTTGTGCCCTCAACTCAGCCCTTCGGGGAGACCACTGCCCTGCTGTGGGTTGGGCGCCTGGAGCCTCCTGGGACCTAACCCTAACCCTAACCGTACCCCGAACCGGGACCCTCCACCGCAACCTAAGCCTGCCTCGAACCCTAACCCTGCAATGGAGCCGCCTTCTGGCATGGGCCCTCACTTCAGCCCTCGAGGGAGATCACCAGACTGGAGTCGATTCAGCCCTGGCGACGTCCCTGGACCAAACCCTAACCCTAGCTAAGGCTCCCTCCCCATGGGGACCCCACGCCAAAGTCTGACAAGACCACGCGCCTGGGGTCCAGAGGCGGTGCAGGCTGACTCGGCATGGAAGCTGCCTGCTCACCATGTGGTTTCCCAGGCCCGTCTGCAGCTGAGCGAGAGGATTCCGGAGGCCTCCTCGCACAGGGGCCGATCGACGTCTGTGGCCTTGGCAGCCACAGACGGATCCTGACCGGCACGGTCCCTTGTGCCCTCCACTCAGGCCTTCGGGAAGACCACTGCCCTGCTGTGGGTTCGGCGCCTGGAGCCTCCTGGGACCTAACCCTAACCCTAACCCCACACCGAACGGGCACCCTCCACCGAAACCTAAGCCGGCCTCGACCCCTAACCCTGCACTTGAGCCGCCTTGCTGCATGGGCCCTCACTTCAGCCCTCGAGGGAGATCACGAGACCGGAGTCGCTTCGGCCCTGGCGACGTCCCTGGACCGAACCCTAACCCTAGCTAAGGCTCTCTCGCCAAGAGGACCCAAGGCCAACGTCTGACAACACCACGCGCCTGGGGTCCGGAAGGGGTGCAGGCTGACTCGGCATGGAACCTGGAAGCTCACCATGTCGTTTCCCAGGCCCGGCTGCAGCTGCCGAGAGGATTCCGGAGGCCTCCTCGACCAGGGGCCCAATCACGTGTGTGGCCTTGGCAGCCAAAGACGGATCCTGACCGGCAGCCTCCCTTGTGCCCTCAACTCAGCCCTTCGGGGAGACCACTGCCCTGCTGTGGGTTGGGCGCCTGGAGCCTCCTGGGACCTAACCCTAACCCTAACCGTACCCCGAACCGGGACCCTCCACCGCAACCTAAGCCTGCCTCGAACCCTAACCCTGCAATGGAGCCGCCTTCTGGCATGGGCCCTCACTTCAGCCCTCGAGGGAGATCACCAGACTGGAGTCGATTCAGCCCTGGCGACGTCCCTGGACCAAACCCTAACCCTAGCTAAGGCTCCCTCCCCATGGGGACCCCACGCCAAAGTCTGACAAGACCACGCGCCTGGGGTCCAGAGGCGGTGCAGGCTGACTCGGCATGGAAGCTGCCTGCTCACCATGTGGTTTCCCAGGCCCGTCTGCAGCTGAGCGAGAGGATTCCGGAGGCCTCCTCGCACAGGGGCCGATCGACGTCTGTGGCCTTGGCAGCCACAGACGGATCCTGACCGGCACGGTCCCTTGTGCCCTCAACTCAGGCCTTCGGGAAGACCACTGCCCTGCTGTGGGTTCGGCGCCTGGAGCCTCCTGGGACCTAACCCTAACCCTAACCCCACACCGAACGGGGACCCTCCACCGAAACCTAAGCCGGCCTCGACCCCTAAGCCTGCACTTGAGCCGCCTTGCTGCATGGGCCCTCACTTCAGCCCTCGAGGGACATCACGAGACCGGAGTCGCTTCGGCCCTGGCGACGTCCCTGGACCGAACCCTAACCCTAGCTAAGGCTCTCTCGCCAAGAGGACCCAAGGCCAACGTCTGACAACACCACGCGCCTGGGGTCCGGAAGGGGTGCAGGCTGACTCGGCATGGAACCTGGAAGCTCACCATGTCGTTTCCCAGGCCCGGCTGCAGCTGCCGAGAGGATTCCGGAGGCCTCCTCGACCAGGGGCCCAACCACGTGTGTGGCCTTGGCAGCCAAAGACGGATCCTGACCGGCAGCCTCCCTTGTGCCCTCAACTCAGCCCTTCGGGGAGACCACTGCCCTGCTGTGGGTTGGGCGCCTGGAGCCTCCTGGGACCTAACCCTAACCCTAACCGTACCCCGAACCGGGACCCTCCACCGCAACCTAAGCCTGCCTCGAACCCTAACCCTGCAATGGAGCCGCCTTCTGGCATGGGCCCTCACTTCAGCCCTCGAGGGAGATCACCAGACTGGAGTCGATTCAGCCCTGGCGACGTCCCTGGACCAAACCCTAACCCTAGCTAAGGCTCCCTCCCCATGGGGACCCCACGCCAAAGTCTGACAAGACCACGCGCCTGGGGTCCAGAGGCGGTGCAGGCTGACTCGGCATGGAAGCTGCCTGCTCACCATGTGGTTTCCCAGGCCCGTCTGCAGCTGAGCGAGAGGATTCCGGAGGCCTCCTCGCACAGGGGCCGATCGATGTCTGTGGCCTTGGCAGCCAAAGACGGATCCTGACCGGCACGGTCCCTTGTGCCCTCCACTCAGGCCTTCGGGAAGACCACTGCCCTGCTGTGGGTTCGGCGCCTGGAGCCTCCTGGGACCTAACCCTAACCCTAACCCCACACCGAACGGGCACCCTCCACCGAAACCTAAGCCGGCCTCGACCCCTAACCCTGCACTTGAGCCGCCTTGCTGCATGGGCCCTCACTTCAGCCCTCGAGGGAGATCACGAGACCGGAGTCGCTTCGGCCCTGGCGACGTCCCTGGACCGAACCCTAACCCTAGCTAAGGCTCTCTCGCCAAGAGGACCCAAGGCCAACGTCTGACAACACCACGCGCCTGGGGTCCGGAAGGGGTGCAGGCTGACTCGGCATGGAACCTGGAAGCTCACCATGTCGTTTCCCAGGCCCGGCTGCAGCTGCCGAGAGGATTCCGGAGGCCTCCTCGACCAGGGGCCCAATCACGTGTGTGGCCTTGGCAGCCAAAGACGGATCCTGACCGGCAGCCTCCCTTGTGCCCTCAACTCAGCCCTTCGGGGAGACCACTGCCCTGCTGTGGGTTGGGCGCCTGGAGCCTCCTGGGACCTAACCCTAACCCTAACCGTACCCCGAACCGGGACCCTCCACCGCAACCTAAGCCTGCCTCGAACCCTTACCCTGCAATGGAGCCGCCTTCTGGCATGGGCCCTCACTTCAGCCCTCGAGGGAGATCACCAGACTGGAGTCGATTCAGCCCTGGGGACGTCCCTGGACCAAACCCTAACCCTAGCTAAGGCTCCCTCCCCATGGGGACCCCACGCCAAAGTCTGACAAGACCACGCGCCTGGGGTCCAGAGGCGGTGCAGGCTGACTCGGCATGGAAGCTGCCTGCTCACCATGTGGTTTCCCAAGCCCGTCTGCAGCTGAGCGAGAGGATTCCGGAGGCCTCCTCGCACAGGGGCCGATCGACGTCTCTGGCCTTGGCAGCCACAGACGGATCCTGACCGGCACGGTCCCTTGTGCCCTCAACTCAGGCCTTCGGGAAGACCACTGCCCTGCTGTGGGTTCGGCGCCTGGAGCCTCCTGGGACCTAACCCTAACCCTAACCCCACACCGAACGGGGACCCTCCACCGAAACCTAAGCCGGCCTCGACCCCTAACCCTGCACTTGAGCCGCCTTGCTGCATGGGCCCTCACTTCAGCCCTCGAGGGACATCACGAGACCGGAGTCGCTTCGGCCCTGGCGACGTCCCTGGACCGAACCCTAACCCTAGGTAAGGCTCTCTCGCCAAGAGGACCCAAGGCCAACGTCTGACAACACCACGCGCCTGGGGTCCGGAAGGGGTGCAGGCTGACTCGGCATGGAACCTGGAAGCTCACCATGTCGTTTCCCAGGCCCGGCTGCAGCTGCCGAGAGGATTCCGGAGGCCTCCTCGACCAGGGGCCCAATCACGTGTGTGGCCTTGGCAGCCAAAGACGGATCCTGACCGGCAGCCTCCCTTGTGCCCTCAACTCAGCCCTTCGGGGAGACCACTGCCCTGCTGTGGGTTGGGCGCCTGGAGCCTCCTGGGACCTAACCCTAACCCTAACCGTACCCCGAACCGGGACCCTCCACCGCAACCTAAGCCTGCCTCGAACCCTAACCCTGCAATGGAGCCGCCTTCTGGCATGGGCCCTCACTTCAGCCCTCGAGGGAGATCACCAGACTGGAGTCGATTTAGCCCTGGCGACGTCCCTGGACCAAACCCTAACCCTAGCTAAGGCTCCCTCCCCATGGGGACCCCACGCCAAAGTCTGACAAGACCACGCGCCTGGGGTCCAGAGGCGGTGCAGGCTGACTCGGCATGGAAGCTGCCTGCTCACCATGTGGTTTCCCAGGCCCGTCTGCAGCTGAGCGAGAGGATTCCGGAGGCCTCCTCGCACAGGGGCCGATCGACGTCTGTGGCCTTGGCAGCCACAGACGGATCCTGACCGGCACGGTCCCTTGTGCCCTCCACTCAGGCCTTCGGGAAGACCACTGCCCTGCTGTGGGTTCGGCGCCTGGAGCCTCCTGGGACCTAACCCTAACCCTAACCCCACACCGAACGGGCACCCTCCACCGAAACCTAAGCCGGCCTCGACCCCTAACCCTGCACTTGAGCTGCCTTGCTGCATGGGCCCTCACTTCAGCCCTCGAGGGAGATCACGAGACCGGAGTCGCTTCGGCCCTGGCGACGTCCCTGGACCGAACCCTAACCCTAGCTAAGGCTCTCTCGCCAAGAGGACCCAAGGCCAACGTCTGACAACACCACGCGCCTGGGGTCCGGAAGGGGTGCAGGCTGACTCGGCATGGAACCTGGAAGCTCACCATGTCGTTTCCCAGGCCCGGCTGCAGCTGCCGAGAGGATTCCGGAGGCCTCCTCGACCAGGGGCCCAATCACGTGTGTGGCCTTGGCAGCCAAAGACGGATCCTGACCGGCAGCCTCCCTTGTGCCCTCAACTCAGCCCTTCGGGGAGACCACTGCCCTGCTGTGGGTTGGGCGCCTGGAGCCTCCTGGGACCTAACCCTAACCCTAACCGTACCCCGAACCGGGACCCTCCACCGCAACCTAAGCCTGCCTCGAACCCTAACCCTGCAATGGAGCCGCCTTCTGGCATGGGCCCTCACTTCAGCCCTCGAGGGAGATCACCAGACTGGAGTCGATTCAGCCCTGGCGACGTCCCTGGACCAAACCCTAACCCTAGCTAAGGCTCCCTCCCCATGGGGACCCCACGCCAAAGTCTGACAAGACCACGCGCCTGGGGTCCAGAGGCGGTGCAGGCTGACTCGGCATGGAAGCTGCCTGCTCACCATGTGGTTTCCCAGGCCCGTCTGCAGCTGAGCGAGAGGATTCCGGAGGCCTCCTCGCACAGGGGCCGATCGACGTCTGTGGCCTTGGCAGCCACAGACGGATCCTGACCGGCACGGTCCCTTGTGCCCTCAACTCAGGCCTTCGGGAAGACCACTGCCCTGCTGTGGGTTCGGCGCCTGGAGCCTCCTGGGACCTAACCCTAACCCTAACCCCACACCGAACGGGGACCCTCCACCGAAACCTAAGCCGGCCTCGACCCCTAAGCCTGCACTTGAGCCGCCTTGCTGCATGGGCCCTCACTTCAGCCCTCGAGGGACATCACGAGACCGGAGTCGCTTCGGCCCTGGCGACGTCCCTGGACCGAACCCTAACCCTAGCTAAGGCTCTCTCGCCAAGAGGACCCAAGGCCAACGTCTGACAACACCACGCGCCTGGGGTCCGGAAGGGGTGCAGGCTGACTCGGCATGGAACCTGGAAGCTCACCATGTCGTTTCCCAGGCCCGGCTGCAGCTGCCGAGAGGATTCCGGAGGCCTCCTCGACCAGGGGCCCAATCACGTGTGTGGCCTTGGCAGCCAAAGACGGATCCTGACCGGCAGCCTCCCTTGTGCCCTCAACTCAGCCCTTCGGGGAGACCACTGCCCTGCTGTGGGTTGGGCGCCTGGAGCCTCCTGGGACCTAACCCTAACCCTAACCGTACCCCGAACCGGGACCCTCCACCGCAACCTAAGCCTGCCTCGAACCCTAACCCTGCAATGGAGCCGCCTTCTGGCATGGGCCCTCACTTCAGCCCTCGAGGGAGATCACCAGACTGGAGTCGATTCAGCCCTGGCGACGTCCCTGGACCAAACCCTAACCCTAGCTAAGGCTCCCTCCCCATGGGGACCCCACGCCAAAGTCTGACAAGACCACGCGCCTGGGGTCCAGAGGCGGTGCAGGCTGACTCGGCATGGAAGCTGCCTGCTCACCATGTGGTTTCCCAGGCCCGTCTGCAGCTGAGCGAGAGGATTCCGGAGGCCTCCTCGCACAGGGGCCGATCGACGTCTCTGGCCTTGGCAGCCACAGACGGATCCTGACCGGCACGGTCCCTTGTGCCCTCAACTCAGGCCTTCGGGAAGACCACTGCCCTGCTGTGGGTTCGGCGCCTGGAGCCTCCTGGGACCTAACCCTAACCCTAACCCCACACCGAACGGGGACCCTCCACCGAAACCTAAGCCGGCCTCGACCCCTAACCCTGCACTTGAGCCGCCTTGCTGCATGGGCCCTCACTTCAGCCCTCGAGGGACATCACGAGACCGGAGTCGCTTCGGCCCTGGCGACGTCCCTGGACCGAACCCTAACCCTAGGTAAGGCTCTCTCGCCAAGAGGACCCAAGGCCAACGTCTGACAACACCACGCGCCTGGGGTCCGGAAGGGGTGCAGGCTGACTCGGCATGGAACCTGGAAGCTCACCATGTCGTTTCCCAGGCCCGGCTGCAGCTGCCGAGAGGATTCCGGAGGCCTCCTCGACCAGGGGCCCAATCACGTGTGTGGCCTTGGCAGCCAAAGACGGATCCTGACCGGCAGCCTCCCTTGTGCCCTCAACTCAGCCCTTCGGGGAGACCACTGCCCTGCTGTGGGTTGGGCGCCTGGAGCCTCCTGGGACCTAACCCTAACCCTAACCGTACCCCGAACCGGGACCCTCCACCGCAACCTAAGCCTGCCTCGAACCCTAACCCTGCAATGGAGCCGCCTTCTGGCATGGGCCCTCACTTCAGCCCTCGAGGGAGATCACCAGACTGGAGTCGATTTAGCCCTGGCGACGTCCCTGGACCAAACCCTAACCCTAGCTAAGGCTCCCTCCCCATGGGGACCCCACGCCAAAGTCTGACAAGACCACGCGCCTGGGGTCCAGAGGCGGTGCAGGCTGACTCGGCATGGAAGCTGCCTGCTCACCATGTGGTTTCCCAGGCCCGTCTGCAGCTGAGCGAGAGGATTCCGGAGGCCTCCTCGCACAGGGGCCGATCGACGTCTGTGGCCTTGGCAGCCACAGACGGATCCTGACCGGCACGGTCCCTTGTGCCCTCCACTCAGGCCTTCGGGAAGACCACTGCCCTGCTGTGGGTTCGGCGCCTGGAGCCTCCTGGGACCTAACCCTAACCCTAACCCCACACCGAACGGGCACCCTCCACCGAAACCTAAGCCGGCCTCGACCCCTAACCCTGCACTTGAGCCGCCTTGCTGCATGGGCCCTCACTTCAGCCCTCGAGGGAGATCACGAGACCGGAGTCGCTTCGGCCCTGGCGACGTCCCTGGACCGAACCCTAACCCTAGCTAAGGCTCTCTCGCCAAGAGGACCCAAGGCCAACGTCTGACAACACCACGCGCCTGGGGTCCGGAAGGGGTGCAGGCTGACTCGGCATGGAACCTGGAAGCTCACCATGTCGTTTCCCAGGCCCGGCTGCAGCTGCCGAGAGGATTCCGGAGGCCTCCTCGACCAGGGGCCCAATCACGTGTGTGGCCTTGGCAGCCAAAGACGGATCCTGACCGGCAGCCTCCCTTGTGCCCTCAACTCAGCCCTTCGGGGAGACCACTGCCCTGCTGTGGGTTGGGCGCCTGGAGCCTCCTGGGACCTAACCCTAACCCTAACCGTACCCCGAACCGGGACCCTCCACCGCAACCTAAGCCTGCCTCGAACCCTAACCCTGCAATGGAGCCGCCTTCTGGCATGGGCCCTCACTTCAGCCCTCGAGGGAGATCACCAGACAGGAGTCGATTCAGCCCTGGCGACGTCCCTGGACCAAACCCTAACCCTAGCTAAGGCTCCCTCCCCATGGGGACCCCACGCCAAAGTCTGACAAGACCACGCGCCTGGGGTCCAGAGGCGGTGCAGGCTGACTCGGCATGGAAGCTGCCTGCTCACCATGTGGTTTCCCAGGCCCGTCTGCAGCTGAGCGAGAGGATTCCGGAGGCCTCCTCGCACAGGGGCCGATCGACGTCTGTGGCCTTGGCAGCCACAGACGGATCCTGACCGGCACGGTCCCTTGTGCCCTCAACTCAGGCCTTCGGGAAGACCACTGCCCTGCTGTGGGTTCGGCGCCTGGAGCCTCCTGGGACCTAACCCTAACCCTAACCCCACACCGAACGGGGACCCTCCACCGAAACCTAAGCCGGCCTCGACCCCTAAGCCTGCACTTGAGCCGCCTTGCTGCATGGGCCCTCACTTCAGCCCTCGAGGGAGATCACGAGACAGGAGTCGCTTCGGCCCTGGCGACGTCCCTGGACCGAACCCTAACCCTAGGTAAGGCTCTCTCGCCAAGAGGACCCAAGGCCAACGTCTGACAACACCACGCGCCTGGGGTCCGGAAGGGGTGCACGCTGACTCGGCATGGAACCTGGAAGCTCACCATGTCGTTTCCCAGGCCCGGCTGCAGCTGCCGAGAGGATTCCGGAGGCCTCCTCGACCAGGGGCCCAATCACGTGTGTGGCCTTGGCAGCCAAAGACGGATCCTGACCGGCAGCCTCCCTTGTGCCCTCAACTCAGCCCTTCGGGGAGACCACTGCCCTGCTGTGGGTTGGGCGCCTGGAGCCTCCTGGGACCTAACCCTAACCCTAACCGTACCCCGAACCGGGACCCTCCACCGCAACCTAAGCCTGCCTCGAACCCTAACCCTGCAATGGAGCCGCCTTCTGGCATGGGCCCTCAGTTCAGCCCTCGAGGGAGATCACCAGACTGGAGTCGATTCAGCCCTGGCGACGTCCCTGGACCAAACCCTAACCCTAGCTAAGGCTCCCTCCCCATGGGGACCCCACGCCAAAGTCTGACAAGACCACGCGCCTGGGGTCCAGAGGCGGTGCAGGCTGACTCGGCATGGAAGCTGCCTGCTCACCATGTGGTTTCCCAGGCCCGTCTGCAGCTGAGCGAGAGGATTCCGGAGGCCTCCTCGCACAGGGGCCGATCGACGTCTGTGGCCTTGGCAGCCACAGACGGATCCTGACCGGCACGGTCCCTTGTGCCCTCCACTCAGGCCTTCGGGAAGACCACTGCCCTGCTGTGGGTTCGGCGCCTGGAGCCTCCTGGGACCTAACCCTAACCCTAACCCCACACCGAACGGGCACCCTCCACCGAAACCTAAGCCGGCCTCGACCCCTAACCCTGCACTTGAGCCGCCTTGCTGCATGGGCCCTCACTTCAGCCCTCGAGGGAGATCACGAGACCGGAGTCGCTTCGGCCCTGGCGACGTCCCTGGACCGAACCCTAACCCTAGCTAAGGCTCTCTCGCCAAGAGGACCCAAGGCCAACGTCTGACAACACCACGCGCCTGGGGTCCGGAAGGGGTGCAGGCTGACTCGGCATGGAACCTGGAAGCTCACCATGTCGTTTCCCAGACCCGGCTGCAGCTGCCGAGAGGATTCCGGAGGCCTCCTCGACCAGGGGCCCAATCACGTGTGTGGCCTTGGCAGCCAAAGACGGATCATGACCGGCACGGTCCCTTGTGCCCTCAAATCAGCCCTTCGGGGAGACCACTGCCCTGCTGTGGGTTGGGCGCCTGGAGCCTCCTGGGACCTAACCCTAACCCTAACTGTTCCCCGAACTGGGACCCTCCACCGCAACCTAAGCCTGCCTCGAACCCTAACCCTGCAATGGAGCCGCCTTCTGGCATGGGCCCTCACTTCAGCCCTCGAGGGAGATCACCAGACTGGAGTCGATTCAGCACTGGCGACGTCCCTGGACCAAACCCTAACCCTAGCTAAGGCTCCCTCCCCATGGGGACCCCACGCCAAAGTCTGACAAGACCACGCGCCTGGGGTCCAGAGGCGGTGCAGGCTGACTCGGCATGGAAGCTGCAAGCTCACCATGTGGTTTCCCAGGCCCGTCTGCAGCTGAGCGAGAGGATTCCGGAGGCCTCCTCGCACAGGGGCCGATCGACGTCTGTGGCCTTGGCAGCCACAGACGGATCCTGACCGGCACGGTCCCTTGTGCCCTCCACTCAGGCCTTCGGGAAGACCACTGCCCTGCTGTGGGTTCGGCGCCTGGAGCCTCCTGGGACCTAACCCTAACCCTAACCCCACACCGAACGGGCACCCTCCACCGAAACCTAAGCCGGCCTCGACCCCTAACCCTGCACTTGAGCCGCCTTGCTGCATGGGCCCTCACTTCAGCCCTCGAGGGACATCACGAGACCGGAGTCGCTTCGGCCCTGGCGACGTCCCTGGACCGAACCCTAACCCTAGCTAAGGCTCTCTCGCCAAGAGGACCCAAGGCCAACGTCTGACAACACCACGCGCCTGGGGTCCGGAAGGGGTGCAGGCTGACTCGGCATGGAACCTGGAAGCTCACCATGTCGTTTCCCAGGCCCGGCTGCAGCTGCCGAGAGGATTCCGGAGGCCTCCTCGACCAGGGGCCCAATCACGTGTGTGGCCTTGGCAGCCAAAGACGGATCCTGACCGGCAGCCTCCCTTGTGCCCTCAACTCAGCCCTTCGGGGAGACCACTGCCCTGCTGTGGGTTGGGCGCCTGGAGCCTCCTGGGACCTAACCCTAACCCTAACCGTACCCCGAACCGGGACCCTCCACCGCAACCTAAGCCTGCCTCGAACCCTAACCCTGCAATGGAGCCGCCTTCTGGCATGGGCCCTCACTTCAGCCCTCGAGGGAGATCACCAGACTGGAGTCGATTCAGCCCTGGCGACGTCCCTGGACCAAACCCTAACCCTAGCTAAGGCTCCCTCCCCATGGGGACCCCACGCCAAAGTCTGACAAGACCACGCGCCTGGGGTCCAGAGGCGGTGCAGGCTGACTCGGCATGGAAGCTGCCTGCTCACCATGTGGTTTCCCAGGCCCGTCTGCAGCTGAGCGAGAGGATTCCGGAGGCCTCCTCGCACAGGGGCCGATCGACGTCTGTGGCCTTGGCAGCCACAGACGGATCCTGACCGGCACGGTCCCTTGTGCCCTCCACTCAGGCCTTCGGGAAGACCACTGCCCTGCTGTGGGTTCGGCGCCTGGAGCCTCCTGGGACCTAACCCTAACCCTAACCCCACACCGAACGGGCACCCTCCACCGAAACCTAAGCCGGCCTCGACCCCTAACCCTGCACTTGAGCCGCCTTGCTGCATGGGCCCTCACTTCAGCCCTCGAGGGAGATCACGAGACCGGAGTCGCTTCGGCCCTGGCGACGTCCCTGGACCGAACCCTAACCCTAGCTAAGGCTCTCTCGCCAAGAGGACCCAAGGCCAACGTCTGACAACACCACGCGCCTGGGGTCCGGAAGGGGTGCAGGCTGACTCGGCATGGAACCTGGAAGCTCACCATGTCGTTTCCCAGGCCCGGCTGCAGCTGCCGAGAGGATTCCGGAGGCCTCCTCGACCAGGGGCCCAATCACGTGTGTGGCCTTGGCAGCCAAAGACGGATCCTGACCGGCAGCCTCCCTTGTGCCCTCAACTCAGCCCTTCGGGGAGACCACTGCCCTGCTGTGGGTTGGGCGCCTGGAGCCTCCTGGGACCTAACCCTAACCCTAACCGTACCCCGAACCGGGACCCTCCACCGCAACCTAAGCCTGCCTCGAACCCTAACCCTGCAATGGAGCCGCCTTCTGGCATGGGCCCTCACTTCAGCCCTCGAGGGAGATCACCAGACAGGAGTCGATTCAGCCCTGGCGACGTCCCTGGACCAAACCCTAACCCTAGCTAAGGCTCCCTCCCCATGGGGACCCCACGCCAAAGTCTGACAAGACCACGCGCCTGGGGTCCAGAGGCGGTGCAGGCTGACTCGGCATGGAAGCTGCCTGCTCACCATGTGGTTTCCCAGGCCCGTCTGCAGCTGAGCGAGAGGATTCCGGAGGCCTCCTCGCACAGGGGCCGATCGACGTCTGTGGCCTTGGCAGCCACAGACGGATCCTGACCGGCACGGTCCCTTGTGCCCTCAACTCAGGCCTTCGGGAAGACCACTGCCCTGCTGTGGGTTCGGCGCCTGGAGCCTCCTGGGACCTAACCCTAACCCTAACCCCACACCGAACGGGGACCCTCCACCGAAACCTAAGCCGGCCTCGACCCCTAAGCCTGCACTTGAGCCGCCTTGCTGCATGGGCCCTCACTTCAGCCCTCGAGGGAGATCACGAGACCGGAGTCGCTTCGGCCCTGGCGACGTCCCTGGACCGAACCCTAACCCTAGCTAAGGCTCTCTCGCCAAGAGGACCCAAGGCCAACGTCTGACAACACCACGCGCCTGGGGTCCGGAAGGGGTGCAGGCTGACTCGGCATGGAACCTGGAAGCTCACCATGTCGTTTCCCAGGCCCGGCTGCAGCTGCCGAGAGGATTCCGGAGGCCTCCTCGACCAGGGGCCCAATCACGTGTGTGGCCTTGGCAGCCAAAGACGGATCCTGACCGGCAGCCTCCCTTGTGCCCTCAACTCAGCCCTTCGGGGAGACCACTGCCCTGCTGTGGGTTGGGCGCCTGGAGCCTCCTGGGACCTAACCCTAACCCTAACCGTACCCCGAACCGGGACCCTCCACCGCAACCTAAGCCTGCCTCGAACCCTAACCCTGCAATGGAGCCGCCTTCTGGCATGGGCCCTCACTTCAGCCCTCGAGGGAGATCACCAGACTGGAGTCGATTTAGCCCTGGCGACGTCCCTGGACCAAACCCTAACCCTAGCTAAGGCTCCCTCCCCATGGGGACCCCACGCCAAAGTCTGACAAGACCACGCGCCTGGGGTCCAGAGGCGGTGCAGGCTGACTCGGCATGGAAGCTGCCTGCTCACCATGTGGTTTCCCAGGCCCGTCTGCAGCTGAGCGAGAGGATTCCGGAGGCCTCCTCGCACAGGGGCCGATCGACGTCTGTGGCCTTGGCAGCCACAGACGGATCCTGACCGGCACGGTCCCTTGTGCCCTCCACTCAGGCCTTCGGGAAGACCACTGCCCTGCTGTGGGTTCGGCGCCTGGAGCCTCCTGGGACCTAACCCTAACCCTAACCCCACACCGAACGGGCACCCTCCACCGAAACCTAAGCCGGCCTCGACCCCTAACCCTGCACTTGAGCCGCCTTGCTGCATGGGCCCTCACTTCAGCCCTCGAGGGAGATCACGAGACCGGAGTCGCTTCGGCCCTGGCGACGTCCCTGGACCGAACCCTAACCCTAGCTAAGGCTCTCTCGCCAAGAGGACCCAAGGCCAACGTCTGACAACACCACGCGCCTGGGGTCCGGAAGGGGTGCAGGCTGACTCGGCATGGAACCTGGAAGCTCACCATGTCGTTTCCCAGGCCCGGCTGCAGCTGCCGAGAGGATTCCGGAGGCCTCCTCGACCAGGGGCCCAATCACGTGTGTGGCCTTGGCAGCCAAAGACGGATCCTGACCGGCAGCCTCCCTTGTGCCCTCAACTCAGCCCTTCGGGGAGACCACTGCCCTGCTGTGGGTTGGGCGCCTGGAGCCTCCTGGGACCTAACCCTAACCCTAACCGTACCCCGAACCGGGACCCTCCACCGCAACCTAAGCCTGCCTCGAACCCTAACCCTGCAATGGAGCCGCCTTCTGGCATGGGCCCTCACTTCAGCCCTCGAGGGAGATCACCAGACAGGAGTCGATTCAGCCCTGGCGACGTCCCTGGACCAAACCCTAACCCTAGCTAAGGCTCCCTCCCCATGGGGACCCCACGCCAAAGTCTGACAAGACCACGCGCCTGGGGTCCAGAGGCGGTGCAGGCTGACTCGGCATGGAAGCTGCCTGCTCACCATGTGGTTTCCCAGGCCCGTCTGCAGCTGAGCGAGAGGATTCCGGAGGCCTCCTCGCACAGGGGCCGATCGACGTCTGTGGCCTTGGCAGCCACAGACGGATCCTGACCGGCACGGTCCCTTGTGCCCTCAACTCAGGCCTTCGGGAAGACCACTGCCCTGCTGTGGGTTCGGCGCCTGGAGCCTCCTGGGACCTAACCCTAACCCTAACCCCACACCGAACGGGGACCCTCCACCGAAACCTAAGCCGGCCTCGACCCCTAAGCCTGCACTTGAGCCGCCTTGCTGCATGGGCCCTCACTTCAGCCCTCGAGGGAGATCACGAGACAGGAGTCGCTTCGGCCCTGGCGACGTCCCTGGACCGAACCCTAACCCTAGGTAAGGCTCTCTCGCCAAGAGGACCCAAGGCCAACGTCTGACAACACCACGCGCCTGGGGTCCGGAAGGGGTGCACGCTGACTCGGCATGGAACCTGGAAGCTCACCATGTCGTTTCCCAGGCCCGGCTGCAGCTGCCGAGAGGATTCCGGAGGCCTCCTCGACCAGGGGCCCAATCACGTGTGTGGCCTTGGCAGCCAAAGACGGATCCTGACCGGCAGCCTCCCTTGTGCCCTCAACTCAGCCCTTCGGGGAGACCACTGCCCTGCTGTGGGTTGGGCGCCTGGAGCCTCCTGGGACCTAACCCTAACCCTAACCGTACCCCGAACCGGGACCCTCCACCGCAACCTAAGCCTGCCTCGAACCCTAACCCTGCAATGGAGCCGCCTTCTGGCATGGGCCCTCAGTTCAGCCCTCGAGGGAGATCACCAGACTGGAGTCGATTCAGCCCTGGCGACGTCCCTGGACCAAACCCTAACCCTAGCTAAGGCTCCCTCCCCATGGGGACCCCACGCCAAAGTCTGACAAGACCACGCGCCTGGGGTCCAGAGGCGGTGCAGGCTGACTCGGCATGGAAGCTGCCTGCTCACCATGTGGTTTCCCAGGCCCGTCTGCAGCTGAGCGAGAGGATTCCGGAGGCCTCCTCGCACAGGGGCCGATCGACGTCTGTGGCCTTGGCAGCCACAGACGGATCCTGACCGGCACGGTCCCTTGTGCCCTCCACTCAGGCCTTCGGGAAGACCACTGCCCTGCTGTGGGTTCGGCGCCTGGAGCCTCCTGGGACCTAACCCTAACCCTAACCCCACACCGAACGGGCACCCTCCACCGAAACCTAAGCCGGCCTCGACCCCTAACCCTGCACTTGAGCCGCCTTGCTGCATGGGCCCTCACTTCAGCCCTCGAGGGAGATCACGAGACCGGAGTCGCTTCGGCCCTGGCGACGTCCCTGGACCGAACCCTAACCCTAGCTAAGGCTCTCTCGCCAAGAGGACCCAAGGCCAACGTCTGACAACACCACGCGCCTGGGGTCCGGAAGGGGTGCAGGCTGACTCGGCATGGAACCTGGAAGCTCACCATGTCGTTTCCCAGACCCGGCTGCAGCTGCCGAGAGGATTCCGGAGGCCTCCTCGACCAGGGGCCCAATCACGTGTGTGGCCTTGGCAGCCAAAGACGGATCATGACCGGCACGGTCCCTTGTGCCCTCAAATCAGCCCTTCGGGGAGACCACTGCCCTGCTGTGGGTTGGGCGCCTGGAGCCTCCTGGGACCTAACCCTAACCCTAACTGTTCCCCGAACTGGGACCCTCCACCGCAACCTAAGCCTGCCTCGAACCCTAACCCTGCAATGGAGCCGCCTTCTGGCATGGGCCCTCACTTCAGCCCTCGAGGGAGATCACCAGACTGGAGTCGATTCAGCCCTGGCGACGTCCCTGGACCAAACCCTAACCCTAGCTAAGGCTCCCTCCCCATGGGGACCCCACGCCAAAGTCTGACAAGACCACGCGCCTGGGGTCCAGAGGCGGTGCAGGCTGACTCGGCATGGAAGCTGCAAGCTCACCATGTGGTTTCCCAGGCCCGTCTGCAGCTGAGCGAGAGGATTCCGGAGGCCTCCTCGCACAGGGGCCGATCGACGTCTGTGGCCTTGGCAGCCACAGACGGATCCTGACCGGCACGGTCCCTTGTGCCCTCCACTCAGGCCTTCGGGAAGACCACTGCCCTGCTGTGGGTTCGGCGCCTGGAGCCTCCTGGGACCTAACCCTAACCCTAACCCCACACCGAACGGGCACCCTCCACCGAAACCTAAGCCGGCCTCGACCCCTAACCCTGCACTTGAGCCGCCTTGCTGCATGGGCCCTCACTTCAGCCCTCGAGGGACATCACGAGACCGGAGTCGCTTCGGCCCTGGCGACGTCCCTGGACCGAACCCTAACCCTAGCTAAGGCTCTCTCGCCAAGAGGACCCAAGGCCAACGTCTGACAACACCACGCGCCTGGGGTCCGGAAGGGGTGCAGGCTGACTCGGCATGGAACCTGGAAGCTCACCATGTCGTTTCCCAGGCCCGGCTGCAGCTGCCGAGAGGATTCCGGAGGCCTCCTCGACCAGGGGCCCAATCACGTGTGTGGCCTTTGCAGCCAAAGACGGATCCTGACCGGCAGCCTCCCTTGTGCCCTCAACTCAGCCCTTCGGGGAGACCACTGCCCTGCTGTGGGTTGGGCGCCTGGAGCCTCCTGGGACCTAACCCTAACCCTAACCGTACCCCGAACCGGGACCCTCCACCGCAACCTAAGCCTGCCTCGAACCCTAACCCTGCAATGGAGCCGCCTTCTGGCATGGGCCCTCACTTCAGCCCTCGAGGGAGATCACCAGACTGGAGTCGATTCAGCCCTGGCGACGTCCCTGGACCAAACCCTAACCCTAGCTAAGGCTCCCTCCCCATGGGGACCCCACGCCAAAGTCTGACAAGACCACGCGCCTGGGGTCCAGAGGCGGTGCAGGCTGACTCGGCATGGAAGCTGCCTGCTCACCATGTGGTTTCCCAGGCCCGTCTGCAGCTGAGCGAGAGGATTCCGGAGGCCTCCTCGCACAGGGGCCGATCGACGTCTGTGGCCTTGGCAGCCACAGACGGATCCTGACCGGCACGGTCCCTTGTGCCCTCCACTCAGGCCTTCGGGAAGACCACTGCCCTGCTGTGGGTTCGGCGCCTGGAGCCTCCTGGGACCTAACCCTAACCCTAACCCCACACCGAACGGGCACCCTCCACCGAAACCTAAGCCGGCCTCGACCCCTAACCCTGCACTTGAGCCGCCTTGCTGCATGGGCCCTCACTTCAGCCCTCGAGGGAGATCACGAGACCGGAGTCGCTTCGGCCCTGGCGACGTCCCTGGACCGAACCCTAACCCTAGCTAAGGCTCTCTCGCCAAGAGGACCCAAGGCCAACGTCTGACAACACCACGCGCCTGGGGTCCGGAAGGGGTGCAGGCTGACTCGGCATGGAACCTGGAAGCTCACCATGTCGTTTCCCAGGCCCGGCTGCAGCTGCCGAGAGGATTCCGGAGGCCTCCTCGACCAGGGGCCCAATCACGTGTGTGGCCTTGGCAGCCAAAGACGGATCCTGACCGGCAGCCTCCCTTGTGCCCTCAACTCAGCCCTTCGGGGAGACCACTGCCCTGCTGTGGGTTGGGCGCCTGGAGCCTCCTGGGACCTAACCCTAACCCTAACCGTACCCCGAACCGGGACCCTCCACCGCAACCTAAGCCTGCCTCGAACCCTAACCCTGCAATGGAGCCGCCTTCTGGCATGGGCCCTCACTTCAGCCCTCGAGGGAGATCACCAGACAGGAGTCGATTCAGCCCTGGCGACGTCCCTGGACCAAACCCTAACCCTAGCTAAGGCTCCCTCCCCATGGGGACCCCACGCCAAAGTCTGACAAGACCACGCGCCTGGGGTCCAGAGGCGGTGCAGGCTGACTCGGCATGGAAGCTGCCTGCTCACCATGTGGTTTCCCAGGCCCGTCTGCAGCTGAGCGAGAGGATTCCGGAGGCCTCCTCGCACAGGGGCCGATCGACGTCTGTGGCCTTGGCAGCCACAGACGGATCCTGACCGGCACGGTCCCTTGTGCCCTCAACTCAGGCCTTCGGGAAGACCACTGCCCTGCTGTGGGTTCGGCGCCTGGAGCCTCCTGGGACCTAACCCTAACCCTAACCCCACACCGAACGGGGACCCTCCACCGAAACCTAAGCCGGCCTCGACCCCTAAGCCTGCACTTGAGCCGCCTTGCTGCATGGGCCCTCACTTCAGCCCTCGAGGGAGATCACGAGACCGGAGTCGCTTCGGCCCTGGCGACGTCCCTGGACCGAACCCTAACCCTAGCTAAGGCTCTCTCGCCAAGAGGACCCAAGGCCAACGTCTGACAACACCACGCGCCTGGGGTCCGGAAGGGGTGCAGGCTGACTCGGCATGGAACCTGGAAGCTCACCATGTCGTTTCCCAGGCCCGGCTGCAGCTGCCGAGAGGATTCCGGAGGCCTCCTCGACCAGGGGCCCAATCACGTGTGTGGCCTTGGCAGCCAAAGACGGATCCTGACCGGCAGCCTCCCTTGTGCCCTCAACTCAGCCCTTCGGGGAGACCACTGCCCTGCTGTGGGTTGGGCGCCTGGAGCCTCCTGGGACCTAACCCTAACCCTAACCGTACCCCGAACCGGGACCCTCCACCGCAACCTAAGCCTGCCTCGAACCCTAACCCTGCAATGGAGCCGCCTTCTGGCATGGGCCCTCACTTCAGCCCTCGAGGGAGATCACCAGACTGGAGTCGATTCAGCCCTGGCGACGTCCCTGGACCAAACCCTAACCCTAGCTAAGGCTCCCTCCCCATGGGGACCCCACGCCAAAGTCTGACAAGACCACGCGCCTGGGGTCCAGAGGCGGTGCAGGCTGACTCGGCATGGAAGCTGCCTGCTCACCATGTGGTTTCCCAAGCCCGTCTGCAGCTGAGCGAGAGGATTCCAGAGGCCTCCTCGCACAGGGGCCGATCGACGTCTCTGGCCTTGGCAGCCACAGACGGATCCTGACCGGCACGGTCCCTTGTGCCCTCAACTCAGGCCTTCGGGAAGACCACTGCCCTGCTGTGGGTTCGGCGCCTGGAGCCTCCTGGGACCTAACCCTAACCCTAACCCCACACCGAACGGGGACCCTCCACCGAAACCTAAGCCGGCCTCGACCCCTAAGCCTGCACTTGAGCCGCCTTGCTGCATGGGCCCTCACTTCAGCCCTCGAGGGACATCACGAGACCGGAGTCGCTTCGGCCCTGGCGACGTCCCTGGACCGAACCCTAACCCTAGGTAAGGCTCTCTCGCCAAGAGGACCCAAGGCCAACGTCTGACAACACCACGCGCCTGGGGTCCGGAAGGGGTGCAGGCTGACTCGGCATGGAACCTGGAAGCTCACCATGTCGTTTCCCAGGCCCGGCTGCAGCTGCCGAGAGGATTCCGGAGGCCTCCTCGACCAGGGGCCCAATCACGTGTGTGGCCTTGGCAGCCAAAGACGGATCCTGACCGGCAGCCTCCCTTGTGCCCTCAACTCAGCCCTTCGGGGAGACCACTGCCCTGCTGTGGGTTGGGCGCCTGGAGCCTCCTGGGACCTAACCCTAACCCTAACCGTACCCCGAACCGGGACCCTCCACCGCAACCTAAGCCTGCCTCGAACCCTAACCCTGCAATGGAGCCGCCTTCTGGCATGGGCCCTCAGTTCAGCCCTCGAGGGAGATCACCAGACTGGAGTCGATTCAGCCCTGGCGACGTCCCTGGACCAAACCCTAACCCTAGCTAAGGCTCCCTCCCCATGGGGACCCCACGCCAAAGTCTGACAAGACCACGCGCCTGGGGTCCAGAGGCGGTGCAGGCTGACTCGGCATGGAAGCTGCCTGCTCACCATGTGGTTTCCCAGGCCCGTCTGCAGCTGAGCGAGAGGATTCCGGAGGCCTCCTCGCACAGGGGCCGATCGACGTCTGTGGCCTTGGCAGCCACAGACGGATCCTGACCGGCACGGTCCCTTGTGCCCTCCACTCAGGCCTTCGGGAAGACCACTGCCCTGCTGTGGGTTCGGCGCCTGGAGCCTCCTGGGACCTAACCCTAACCCTAACCCCACACCGAACGGGCACCCTCCACCGAAACCTAAGCCGGCCTCGACCCCTAACCCTGCACTTGAGCCGCCTTGCTGCATGGGCCCTCACTTCAGCCCTCGAGGGAGATCACGAGACCGGAGTCGCTTCGGCCCTGGCGACGTCCCTGGACCGAACCCTAACCCTAGCTAAGGCTCTCTCGCCAAGAGGACCCAAGGCCAACGTCTGACAACACCACGCGCCTGGGGTCCGGAAGGGGTGCAGGCTGACTCGGCATGGAACCTGGAAGCTCACCATGTCGTTTCCCAGGCCCGGCTGCAGCTGCCGAGAGGATTCCGGAGGCCTCCTCGACCAGGGGCCCAATCACGTGTGTGGCCTTGGCAGCCAAAGACGGATCATGACCGGCACGGTCCCTTGTGCCCTCAAATCAGCCCTTCGGGGAGACCACTGCCCTGCTGTGGGTTGGGCGCCTGGAGCCTCCTGGGACCTAACCCTAACCCTAACTGTTCCCCGAACTGGGACCCTCCACCGCAACCTAAGCCTGCCTCGAACCCTAACCCTGCAATGGAGCCGCCTTCTGGCATGGGCCCTCACTTCAGCCCTCGAGGGAGATCACCAGACTGGAGTCGATTCAGCCCTGGCGACGTCCCTGGACCAAACCCTAACCCTAGCTAAGGCTCCCTCCCCATGGGGACCCCACGTCAAAGTCTGACAAGACCACGCGCCTGGGGTCCAGAGGCGGTGCAGGCTGACTCGGCATGGAAGCTGCAAGCTCACCATGTGGTTTCCCAGGCCCGTCTGCAGCTGAGCGAGAGGATTCCGGAGGCCTCCTCGCACAGGGGCCGATCGACGTCTGTGGCCTTGGCAGCCACAGACGGATCCTGACCGGCACGGTCCCTTGTGCCCTCAACTCAGGCCTTCGGGAAGACCACTGCCCTGCTGTGGGTTCGGCGCCTGGAGCCTCCTGGGACCTAACCCTAACCCTAACCCCACACCGAACGGGGACCCTCCACCGAAACCTAAGCCGGCCTCGACCCCTAAGCCTGCACTTGAGCCGCCTTGCTGCATGGGCCCTCACTTCAGCCCTCGAGGGAGATCACGAGACCGGAGTCGCTTCGGCCCTGGCGACGTCCCTGGAGGGAACCCTAACCCTAGCTAAGGGTCTCTCGCCAAGAGGACCCAAGGCCAACGTCTGACAACACCACGCGCCTGGGTTCCGGAAGGGGTGCAGGCTGACTCGGCATGGAACCTGGAAGCTCACCATGTCGTTTCCCAGGCCCGGCTGCAGCTGCCGAGAGGATTCCGGAGGCCTCCTCGACCAGGGGCCCAATCACGTGTGTGGCCTTGGCAGCCAAAGACAGATCCTGACCGGCAGCCTCCCTTGTGCCCTCAACTCAGCCCTTCGGGGAGACCACTGCCCTGCTGTGGGTTGGGCGCCTGGAGCCTCCTGGGACCTAACCCTAACCCTAACCGTACCCCGAACCGGGACCCTCCACCGCAACCTAAGCCTGCCTCGAACCCTAACCCTGCAATGGAGCCGCCTTGCTGCATGGGCCCTCACTTCAGCCCTCGAGGGAGATCACCAGACTGGAGTCGATTCAGCCCTGGCGACGTCCCTGGACCAAACCCTAACCCTAGCTAAGGCTCCCTCCCCATGGGGACCCCACGCCAAAGTCTGACAAGACCACGCGCCTGGGGTCCAGAGGCGGTGCAGGCTGACTCGGCATGGAAGCTGCCTGCTCACCATGTGGTTTCCCAGGCCCGTCTGTAGCTGAGCGAGAGGATTCCGGAGGCCTCCTCGCACAGGGGCCGATCGACGTCTGTGGCCTTGGCAGCCACAGACGGATCCTGACCGGCACGGTCCCTTGTGCCCTCAACTCAGGCCTTCGGGAAGACCACTGCCCTGCTGTGGGTTCGGCGCCTGGAGCCTCCTGGGACCTAACCCTAACCCTAACCCCACACCGAACGGGGACCCTCCACCGAAACCTAAGCCGGCCTCGACCCCTAACCCTGTACTTGAGCCGCCTTGCTGCATGGGCCCTCACTTCAGCCCTCGAGGGAGATCACGAGACCGGAGTCGCTTCGGCCCTGGCGACGTCCCTGGACCGAACCCTAACCCTAGCTAAGGCTCTCTCGCCAAGAGGACCCAAGGCCAACGTCTGACAACACCACGCGCCTGGGGTCCGGAAGGGGTGCAGGCTGACTCGGCATGGAACCTGGAAGCTCACCATGTCGTTTCCCAGGCCCGGCTGCAGCTGCCGAGAGGATTCCGGAGGCCTCCTCGACCAGGGGCCCAATCACGTGTGTGACCTTGGCAGCCAAAGACGGATCATGACCGGCACGGTCCCTTGTGCCCTCAACTCAGCCCTTCGGGGAGACCACTGCCCTGCTGTGGGTTGGGCGCCTGGAGCCTCCTGGGACCTAACCCTAACCCTAACCGTACCCCGAACCGGGACCCTCCACCGCAACCTAAGCCTGCCTCGAACCCTAACCCTGCAATGGAGCCGCCTTCTGGCATGGGCCCTCACTTCAGCCCTCGAGGGAGATCACCAGACTGGAGTCGATTCAGCCCTGGCGACGTCCCTGGACCAAACCCTAACCCTAGCTAAGGCTCCCTCCCCATGGGGACCCCACGCCAAAGTCTGACAAGACCACGCGCCTGGGGTCCAGAGGCGGTGCAGGCTGACTCGGCATGGAAGCTGCCTGCTCACCATGTGGTTTCCCAGGCCCGTCTGCAGCTGAGCGAGAGGATTCCGGAGGCCTCCTCGCACAGGGGCCGATCGACGTCTGTGGCCTTGGCAGCCACAGACGGATCCTGACCGGCACGGTCCCTTGTGCCCTCCAATCAGGCCTTCGGGAAGACCACTGCCCTGCTGTGGGTTCGGCGCCTGGAGCCTCCTGGGACCTAACCCTAACCCTAACCCCACACCGAACGGGCACCCTCCACCGAAACCTAAGCCGGCCTCGACCCCTAACCCTGCACTTGAGCCGCCTTGCTGCATGGGCCCTCACTTCAGCCCTCGAGGGAGATCACGAGACCGGAGTCGCTTCGGCCCTGGCGACGTCCCTGGACCGAACCCTAACCCTAGCTAAGGCTCTCTCGCCAAGAGGACCCAAGGCCAACGTCTGACAACACCACGCGCCTGGGGTCCGGAAGGGGTGCAGGCTGACTCGGCATGGAACCTGGAAGCTCACCATGTCGTTTCCCAGGCCCGGCTGCAGCTGCCGAGAGGATTCCGGAGGCCTCCTCGACCAGGGGCCCAATCACGTGTGTGGCCTTGGCAGCCAAAGACGGATCCTGACCGGCAGCCTCCCTTGTGCCCTCAACTCAGCCCTTCGGGGAGACCACTGCCCTGCTGTGGGTTGGGCGCCTGGAGCCTCCTGGGACCTAACCCTAACCCTAACCGTACCCCGAACCGGGACCCTCCACCGCAACCTAAGCCTGCCTCGAACCCTAACCCTGCAATGGAGCCGCCTTCTGGCATGGGCCCTCACTTCAGCCCTCGAGGGAGATCACCAGACTGGAGTCGATTCAGCCCTGGCGACGTCCCTGGACCAAACCCTAACCCTAGCTAAGGCTCCCTCCCCATGGGGACCCCACGCCAAAGTCTGACAAGACCACGCGCCTGGGGTCCAGAGGCGGTGCAGGCTGACTCGGCATGGAAGCTGCCTGCTCACCATGTGGTTTCCCAGGCCCGTCTGCAGCTGAGCGAGAGGATTCCGGAGGCCTCCTCGCACAGGGGCCGATCGACGTCTGTGGCCTTGGCAGCCACAGACGGATCCTGACCGGCACGGTCCCTTGTGCCCTCAACTCAGGCCTTCGGGAAGACCACTGCCCTGCTGTGGGTTCGGCGCCTGGAGCCTCCTGGGACCTAACCCTAACCCTAACCCCACACCGAACGGGCACCCTCCACCGAAACCTAAGCCGGCCTCGACCCCTAACCCTGCACTTGAGCCGCCTTGCTGCATGGGCCCTCACTTCAGCCCTCGAGGAAGATCACGAGACCGGAGTCGCTTCGGCCCTGGCGACGTCCCTGGACCGAACCCTAACCCTAGCTAAGGCTCTCTCGCCAAGAGGACCCAAGGCCAACGTCTGACAACACCACGCGCCTGGGGTCCGGAAGGGGTGCAGGCTGACTCGGCATGGAACCTGGAAGCTCACCATGTCGTTTCCCAGACCCGGCTGCAGCTGCCGAGAGGATTCCGGAGGCCTCCTCGACCAGGGGCCCAATCACGTGTGTGGCCTTGGCAGCCAAAGACGGATCCTGACCGGCAGCCTCCCTTGTGCCCTCAACTCAGCCCTTCGGGGAGACCACTGCCCTGCTGTGGGTTGGGCGCCTGGAGCCTCCTGGGACCTAACCCTAACCCTAACCGTACCCCGAACCGGGACCCTCCACCGCAACCTAAGCCTGCCTCGAACCCTAACCCTGCAATGGAGCCGCCTTCTGGCATGGGCCCTCACTTCAGCCCTCGAGGGAGATCACCAGACTGGAGTCGATTCAGCCCTGGCGACGTCCCTGGACCAAACCCTAACCCTAGCTAAGGCTCCCTCCCCATGGGGACCCCACGCCAAAGTCTGACAAGACCACGCGCCTGGGGTCCAGAGGCGGTGCAGGCTGACTCGGCATGGAAGCTGCCTGCTCACCATGTGGTTTCCCAAGCCCGTCTGCAGCTGAGCGAGAGGATTCCGGAGGCCTCCTCGCACAGGGGCCGATCGACGTCTCTGGCCTTGGCAGCCACAGACGGATCCTGACCGGCACGGTCCCTTGTGCCCTCAACTCAGGCCTTCGGGAAGACCACTGCCCTGCTGTGGGTTCGGCGCCTGGAGCCTCCTGGGACCCAACCCTAACCCTAACCCCACACCGAACGGGGACCCTCCACCGAAACCTAAGCCGGCCTCGACCCCTAACCCTGCACTTGAGCCGCCTTGCTGCATGGGCCCTCACTTCAGCCCTCGAGGGACATCACGAGACCGGAGTCGCTTCGGCCCTGGCGACGTCCCTGGACCGAACCCTAACCCTAGGTAAGGCTCTCTCGCCAAGAGGACCCAAGGCCAACGTCTGACAACACCACGCGCCTGGGGTCCGGAAGGGGTGCAGGCTGACTCGGCATGGAACCTGGAAGCTCACCATGTCGTTTCCCAGGCCCGGCTGCAGCTGCCGAGAGGATTCCGGAGGCCTCCTCGACCAGGGGCCCAATCACGTGTGTGGCCTTGGCAGCCAAAGACGGATCCTGACCGGCAGCCTCCCTTGTGCCCTCAACTCAGCCCTTCGGGGAGACCACTGCCCTGCTGTGGGTTGGGCGCCTGGAGCCTCCTGGGACCTAACCCTAACCCTAACCGTACCCCGAACCGGGACCCTCCACCGCAACCTAAGCCTGCCTCGAACCCTAACCCTGCAATGGAGCCGCCTTCTGGCATGGGCCCTCACTTCAGCCCTCGAGGGAGATCACCAGACTGGAGTCGATTCAGCCCTGGCGACGTCCCTGGACCAAACCCTAACCCTAGCTAAGGCTCCCTCCCCATGGGGACCCCACGCCAAAGTCTGACAAGACCACGCGCCTGGGGTCCAGAGGCGGTGCAGGCTGACTCGGCATGGAAGCTGCCTGCTCACCATGTGGTTTCCCAGGCCCGTCTGCAGCTGAGCGAGAGGATTCCGGAGGCCTCCTCGCACAGGGGCCGATCGACGTCTGTGGCCTTGGCAGCCACAGACGGATCCTGACCGGCACGGTCCCTTGTGCCCTCCACTCAGGCCTTCGGGAAGACCACTGCCCTGCTGTGGGTTCGGCGCCTGGAGCCTCCTGGGACCTAACCCTAACCCTAACCCCACACCGAACGGGCACCCTCCACCGAAACCTAAGCCGGCCTCGACCCCTAACCCTGCACTTGAGCCGCCTTGCTGCATGGGCCCTCACTTCAGCCCTCGAGGGAGATCACGAGACCGGAGTCGCTTCGGCCCTGGCGACGTCCCTGGACCGAACCCTAACCCTAGCTAAGGCTCTCTCGCCAAGAGGACCCAAGGCCAACGTCTGACAACACCACGCGCCTGGGGTCCGGAAGGGGTGCAGGCTGACTCGGCATGGAACCTGGAAGCTCACCATGTCGTTTCCCAGGCCCGGCTGCAGCTGCCGAGAGGATTCCGGAGGCCTCCTCGACCAGGGGCCCAATCACGTGTGTGGCCTTGGCAGCCAAAGACGGATCATGACCGGCACGGTCCCTTGTGCCCTCAAATCAGCCCTTCGGGGAGACCACTGCCCTGCTGTGGGTTGGGCGCCTGGAGCCTCCTGGGACCTAACCCTAACCCTAACCGTACCCCGAACCGGGACCCTCCACCGCAACCTAAGCCTGCCTCGAACCCTAACCCTGCAATGGAGCCGCCTTCTGGCATGGGCCCTCACTTCAGCCCTCGAGGGAGATCACCAGACTGGAGTCGATTCAGCCCTGGCGACGTCCCTGGACCAAACCCTAACCCTAGCTAAGGCTCCCTCCCCATGGGGACCCCACGCCAAAGTCTGACAAGACCACGCGCCTGGGGTCCAGAGGCGGTGCAGGCTGACTCGGCATGGAAGCTGCCTGCTCACCATGTGGTTTCCCAGGCCCGTCTGCAGCTGAGCGAGAGGATTCCGGAGGCCTCCTCGCACAGGTGCCGATCGACGTCTGTGGCCTTGGCAGCCACAGACGGATCCTGACCGGCACGGTCCCTTGTGCCCTCAACTCAGGCCTTCGGGAAGACCACTGCCCTGCTGTGGGTTCGGCGCCTGGAGCCTCCTGGGACCTAACCCTAACCCTAACCCCACACCGAACGGGGACCCTCCACCGAAACCTAAGCCGGCCTCGACCCCTAAGCCTGCACTTGAGCCGCCTTGCTGCATGGGCCCTCACTTCAGCCCTCGAGGGACATCACGAGACCGGAGTCGCTTCGGCCCTGGCGACGTCCCTGGACCGAACCCTAACCCTAGCTAAGGCTCTCTCGCCAAGAGGACCCAAGGCCAACGTCTGACAACACCACGCGCCTGGGGTCCGGAAGGGGTGCAGGCTGACTCGGCATGGAACCTGGAAGCTCACCATGTCGTTTCCCAGGCCCGGCTGCAGCTGCCGAGAGGATTCCGGAGGCCTCCTCGACCAGGGGCCCAACCACGTGTGTGGCCTTGGCAGCCAAAGACGGATCCTGACCGGCAGCCTCCCTTGTGCCCTCAACTCAGCCCTTCGGGGAGACCACTGCCCTGCTGTGGGTTGGGCGCCTGGAGCCTCCTGGGACCTAACCCTAACCCTAACCGTACCCCGAACCGGGACCCTCCACCGCAACCTAAGCCTGCCTCGAACCCTAACCCTGCAATGGAGCCGCCTTCTGGCATGGGCCCTCACTTCAGCCCTCGAGGGAGATCACCAGACTGGAGTCGATTCAGCCCTGGCGACGTCCCTGGACCAAACCCTAACCCTAGCTAAGGCTCCCTCCCCATGGGGACCCCACGCCAAAGTCTGACAAGACCACGCGCCTGGGGTCCAGAGGCGGTGCAGGCTGACTCGGCATGGAAGCTGCCTGCTCACCATGTGGTTTCCCAGGCCCGTCTGCAGCTGAGCGAGAGGATTCCGGAGGCCTCCTCGCACAGGGGCCGATCGACGTCTGTGGCCTTGGCAGCCAAAGACGGATCCTGACCGGCACGGTCCCTTGTGCCCTCCACTCAGGCCTTCGGGAAGACCACTGCCCTGCTGTGGGTTCGGCGCCTGGAGCCTCCTGGGACCTAACCCTAACCCTAACCCCACACCGAACGGGCACCCTCCACCGAAACCTAAGCCGGCCTCGACCCCTAACCCTGCACTTGAGCCGCCTTGCTGCATGGGCCCTCACTTCAGCCCTCGAGGGAGATCACGAGACCGGAGTCGCTTCGGCCCTGGCGACGTCCCTGGACCGAACCCTAACCCTAGCTAAGGCTCTCTCGCCAAGAGGACCCAAGGCCAACGTCTGACAACACCACGCGCCTGGGGTCCGGAAGGGGTGCAGGCTGACTCGGCATGGAACCTGGAAGCTCACCATGTCGTTTCCCAGGCCCGGCTGCAGCTGCCGAGAGGATTCCGGAGGCCTCCTCGACCAGGGGCCCAATCACGTGTGTGGCCTTGGCAGCCAAAGACGGATCCTGACCGGCAGCCTCCCTTGTGCCCTCAACTCAGCCCTTCGGGGAGACCACTGCCCTGCTGTGGGTTGGGCGCCTGGAGCCTCCTGGGACCTAACCCTAACCCTAACCGTACCCCGAACCGGGACCCTCCACCGCAACCTAAGCCTGCCTCGAACCCTAACCCTGCAATGGAGCCGCCTTCTGGCATGGGCCCTCACTTCAGCCCTCGAGGGAGATCACCAGACTGGAGTCTATTCAGCCCTGGGGACGTCCCTGGACCAAACCCTAACCCTAGCTAAGGCTCCCTCCCCATGGGGACCCCACGCCAAAGTCTGACAAGACCACGCGCCTGGGGTCCAGAGGCGGTGCAGGCTGACTCGGCATGGAAGCTGCCTGCTCACCATGTGGTTTCCCAAGCCCGTCTGCAGCTGAGCGAGAGGATTCCGGAGGCCTCCTCGCACAGGGGCCGATCGACGTCTCTGGCCTTGGCAGCCACAGACGGATCCTGACCGGCACGGTCCCTTGTGCCCTCAACTCAGGCCTTCGGGAAGACCACTGCCCTGCTGTGGGTTCGGCGCCTGGAGCCTCCTGGGACCTAACCCTAACCCTAACCCCACACCGAACGGGGACCCTCCACCGAAACCTAAGCCGGCCTCGACCCCTAACCCTGCACTTGAGCCGCCTTGCTGCATGGGCCCTCACTTCAGCCCTCGAGGGACATCACGAGACCGGAGTCGCTTCGGCCCTGGCGACGTCCCTGGACCGAACCCTAACCCTAGGTAAGGCTCTCTCGCCAAGAGGACCCAAGGCCAACGTCTGACAACACCACGCGCCTGGGGTCCGGAAGGGGTGCAGGCTGACTCGGCATGGAACCTGGAAGCTCACCATGTCGTTTCCCAGGCCCGGCTGCAGCTGCCGAGAGGATTCCGGAGGCCTCCTCGACCAGGGGCCCAATCACGTGTGTGGCCTTGGCAGCCAAAGACGGATCCTGACCGGCAGCCTCCCTTGTGCCCTCAACTCAGCCCTTCGGGGAGACCACTGCCCTGCTGTGGGTTGGGCGCCTGGAGCCTCCTGGGACCTAACCCTAACCCTAACCGTACCCCGAACCGGGACCCTCCACCGCAACCTAAGCCTGCCTCGAACCCTAACCCTGCAATGGAGCCGCCTTCTGGCATGGGCCCTCACTTCAGCCCTCGAGGGAGATCACCAGACTGGAGTCGATTCAGCCCTGGCGACGTCCCTGGACCAAACCCTAACCCTAGCTAAGGCTCCCTCCCCATGGGGACCCCACGCCAAAGTCTGACAAGACCACGCGCCTGGGGTCCAGAGGCGGTGCAGGCTGACTCGGCATGGAAGCTGCCTGCTCACCATGTGGTTTCCCAGGCCCGTCTGCAGCTGAGCGAGAGGATTCCGGAGGCCTCCTCGCACAGGGGCCGATCGACGTCTGTGGCCTTGGCAGCCACAGACGGATCCTGACCGGCACGGTCCCTTGTGCCCTCCACTCAGGCCTTCGGGAAGACCACTGCCCTGCTGTGGGTTCGGCGCCTGGAGCCTCCTGGGACCTAACCCTAACCCTAACCCCACACCGAACGGGCACCCTCCACCGAAACCTAAGCCGGCCTCGACCCCTAACCCTGCACTTGAGCCGCCTTGCTGCATGGGCCCTCACTTCAGCCCTCGAGGGAGATCACGAGACCGGAGTCGCTTCGGCCCTGGCGACGTCCCTGGACCGAACCCTAACCCTAGCTAAGGCTCTCTCGCCAAGAGGACCCAAGGCCAACGTCTGACAACACCACGCGCCTGGGGTCCGGAAGGGGTGCAGGCTGACTCGGCATGGAACCTGGAAGCTCACCATGTCGTTTCCCAGGCCCGGCTGCAGCTGCCGAGAGGATTCCGGAGGCCTCCTCGACCAGGGGCCCAATCACGTGTGTGGCCTTGGCAGCCAAAGACGGATCCTGACCGGCAGCCTCCCTTGTGCCCTCAACTCAGCCCTTCGGGGAGACCACTGCCCTGCTGTGGGTTGGGCGCCTGGAGCCTCCTGGGACCTAACCCTAACCCTAACCGTACCCCGAACCGGGACCCTCCACCGCAACCTAAGCCTGCCTCGAACCCTAACCCTGCAATGGAGCCGCCTTCTGGCATGGGCCCTCACTTCAGCCCTCGAGGGAGATCACCAGACTGGAGTCGATTCAGCCCTGGCGACGTCCCTGGACCAAACCCTAACCCTAGCTAAGGCTCCCTCCCCATGGGGACCCCACGCCAAAGTCTGACAAGACCACGCGCCTGGGGTCCAGAGGCGGTGCAGGCTGACTCGGCATGGAAGCTGCCTGCTCACCATGTGGTTTCCCAGGCCCGTCTGCAGCTGAGCGAGAGGATTCCGGAGGCCTCCTCGCACAGGTGCCGATCGACGTCTGTGGCCTTGGCAGCCACAGACGGATCCTGACCGGCACGGTCCCTTGTGCCCTCAACTCAGGCCTTCGGGAAGACCACTGCCCTGCTGTGGGTTCGGCGCCTGGAGCCTCCTGGGACCTAACCCTAACCCTAACCCCACACCGAACGGGGACCCTCCACCGAAACCTAAGCCGGCCTCGACCCCTAAGCCTGCACTTGAGCCGCCTTGCTGCATGGGCCCTCACTTCAGCCCTCGAGGGACATCACGAGACCGGAGTCGCTTCGGCCCTGGCGACGTCCCTGGACCGAACCCTAACCCTAGCTAAGGCTCTCTCGCCAAGAGGACCCAAGGCCAACGTCTGACAACACCACGCGCCTGGGGTCCGGAAGGGGTGCAGGCTGACTCGGCATGGAACCTGGAAGCTCACCATGTCGTTTCCCAGGCCCGGCTGCAGCTGCCGAGAGGATTCCGGAGGCCTCCTCGACCAGGGGCCCAACCACGTGTGTGGCCTTGGCAGCCAAAGACGGATCCTGACCGGCAGCCTCCCTTGTGCCCTCAACTCAGCCCTTCGGGGAGACCACTGCCCTGCTGTGGGTTGGGCGCCTGGAGCCTCCTGGGACCTAACCCTAACCCTAACCGTACCCCGAACCGGGACCCTCCACCGCAACCTAAGCCTGCCTCGAACCCTAACCCTGCAATGGAGCCGCCTTGCTGCATGGGCCCTCACTTCAGCCCTCGAGGGAGATCACCAGACTGGAGTCGATTCAGCCCTGGCGACGTCCCTGGACCAAACCCTAACCCTAGCTAAGGCTCCCTCCCCATGGGGACCCCACGCCAAAGTCTGACAAGACCACGCGCCTGGGGTCCAGAGGCGGTGCAGGCTGACTCGGCATGGAAGCTGCCTGCTCACCATGTGGTTTCCCAGGCCCGTCTGCAGCTGAGCGAGAGGATTCCGGAGGCCTCCTCGCACAGGGGCCGATCGACGTCTGTGGCCTTGGCAGCCAAAGACGGATCCTGACCGGCACGGTCCCTTGTGCCCTCCACTCAGGCCTTCGGGAAGACCACTGCCCTGCTGTGGGTTCGGCGCCTGGAGCCTCCTGGGACCTAACCCTAACCCTAACCCCACACCGAACGGGCACCCTCCACCGAAACCTAAGCCGGCCTCGACCCCTAACCCTGCACTTGAGCCGCCTTGCTGCATGGGCCCTCACTTCAGCCCTCGAGGGAGATCACGAGACCGGAGTCGCTTCGGCCCTGGCGACGTCCCTGGACCGAACCCTAACCCTAGCTAAGGCTCTCTCGCCAAGAGGACCCAAGGCCAACGTCTGACAACACCACGCGCCTGGGGTCCGGAAGGGGTGCAGGCTGACTCGGCATGGAACCTGGAAGCTCACCATGTCGTTTCCCAGGCCCGGCTGCAGCTGCCGAGAGGATTCCGGAGGCCTCCTCGACCAGGGGCCCAATCACGTGTGTGGCCTTGGCAGCCAAAGACGGATCCTGACCGGCAGCCTCCCTTGTGCCCTCAACTCAGCCCTTCGGGGAGACCACTGCCCTGCTGTGGGTTGGGCGCCTGGAGCCTCCTGGGACCTAACCCTAACCCTAACCGTACCCCGAACCGGGACCCTCCACCGCAACCTAAGCCTGCCTCGAACCCTAACCCTGCAATGGAGCCGCCTTCTGGCATGGGCCCTCACTTCAGCCCTCGAGGGAGATCACCAGACTGGAGTCTATTCAGCCCTGGGGACGTCCCTGGACCAAACCCTAACCCTAGCTAAGGCTCCCTCCCCATGGGGACCCCACGCCAAAGTCTGACAAGACCACGCGCCTGGGGTCCAGAGGCGGTGCAGGCTGACTCGGCATGGAAGCTGCCTGCTCACCATGTGGTTTCCCAAGCCCGTCTGCAGCTGAGCGAGAGGATTCCGGAGGCCTCCTCGCACAGGGGCCGATCGACGTCTCTGGCCTTGGCAGCCACAGACGGATCCTGACCGGCACGGTCCCTTGTGCCCTCAACTCAGGCCTTCGGGAAGACCACTGCCCTGCTGTGGGTTCGGCGCCTGGAGCCTCCTGGGACCTAACCCTAACCCTAACCCCACACCGAACGGGGACCCTCCACCGAAACCTAAGCCGGCCTCGACCCCTAACCCTGCACTTGAGCCGCCTTGCTGCATGGGCCCTCACTTCAGCCCTCGAGGGACATCACGAGACCGGAGTCGCTTCGGCCCTGGCGACGTCCCTGGACCGAACCCTAACCCTAGGTAAGGCTCTCTCGCCAAGAGGACCCAAGGCCAACGTCTGACAACACCACGCGCCTGGGGTCCGGAAGGGGTGCAGGCTGACTCGGCATGGAACCTGGAAGCTCACCATGTCGTTTCCCAGGCCCGGCTGCAGCTGCCGAGAGGATTCCGGAGGCCTCCTCGACCAGGGGCCCAATCACGTGTGTGGCCTTGGCAGCCAAAGACGGATCCTGACCGGCAGCCTCCCTTGTGCCCTCAACTCAGCCCTTCGGGGAGACCACTGCCCTGCTGTGGGTTGGGCGCCTGGAGCCTCCTGGGACCTAACCCTAACCCTAACCGTACCCCGAACCGGGACCCTCCACCGCAACCTAAGCCTGCCTCGAACCCTAACCCTGCAATGGAGCCGCCTTCTGGCATGGGCCCTCACTTCAGCCCTCGAGGGAGATCACCAGACTGGAGTCGATTCAGCCCTGGCGACGTCCCTGGACCAAACCCTAACCCTAGCTAAGGCTCCCTCCCCATGGGGACCCCACGCCAAAGTCTGACAAGACCACGCGCCTGGGGTCCAGAGGCGGTGCAGGCTGACTCGGCATGGAAGCTGCCTGCTCACCATGTGGTTTCCCAGGCCCGTCTGCAGCTGAGCGAGAGGATTCCGGAGGCCTCCTCGCACAGGGGCCGATCGACGTCTGTGGCCTTGGCAGCCACAGACGGATCCTGACCGGCACGGTCCCTTGTGCCCTCCACTCAGGCCTTCGGGAAGACCACTGCCCTGCTGTGGGTTCGGCGCCTGGAGCCTCCTGGGACCTAACCCTAACCCTAACCCCACACCGAACGGGCACCCTCCACCGAAACCTAAGCCGGCCTCGACCCCTAACCCTGCACTTGAGCCGCCTTGCTGCATGGGCCCTCACTTCAGCCCTCGAGGGAGATCACGAGACCGGAGTCGCTTCGGCCCTGGCGACGTCCCTGGACCGAACCCTAACCCTAGCTAAGGCTCTCTCGCCAAGAGGACCCAAGGCCAACGTCTGACAACACCACGCGCCTGGGGTCCGGAAGGGGTGCAGGCTGACTCGGCATGGAACCTGGAAGCTCACCATGTCGTTTCCCAGGCCCGGCTGCAGCTGCCGAGAGGATTCCGGAGGCCTCCTCGACCAGGGGCCCAATCACGTGTGTGGCCTTGGCAGCCAAAGACGGATCCTGACCGGCAGCCTCCCTTGTGCCCTCAACTCAGCCCTTCGGGGAGACCACTGCCCTGCTGTGGGTTGGGCGCCTGGAGCCTCCTGGGACCTAACCCTAACCCTAACCGTACCCCGAACCGGGACCCTCCACCGCAACCTAAGCCTGCCTCGAACCCTAACCCTGCAATGGAGCCGCCTTCTGGCATGGGCCCTCACTTCAGCCCTCGAGGGAGATCACCAGACTGGAGTCGATTCAGCCCTGGCGACGTCCCTGGACCAAACCCTAACCCTAGCTAAGGCTCCCTCCCCATGGGGACCCCACGCCAAAGTCTGACAAGACCACGCGCCTGGGGTCCAGAGGCGGTGCAGGCTGACTCGGCATGGAAGCTGCCTGCTCACCATGTGGTTTCCCAGGCCCGTCTGCAGCTGAGCGAGAGGATTCCGGAGGCCTCCTCGCACAGGGGCCGATCGACGTCTGTGGCCTTGGCAGCCACAGACGGATCCTGACCGGCACGGTCCCTTGTGCCCTCAACTCAGGCCTTCGGGAAGACCACTGCCCTGCTGTGGGTTCGGCGCCTGGAGCCTCCTGGGACCTAACCCTAACCCTAACCCCACACCGAACGGGGACCCTCCACCGAAACCTAAGCCGGCCTCGACCCCTAAGCCTGCACTTGAGCCGCCTTGCTGCATGGGCCCTCACTTCAGCCCTCGAGGGACATCACGAGACCGGAGTCGCTTCGGCCCTGGCGACGTCCCTGGACCGAACCCTAACCCTAGCTAAGGCTCTCTCGCCAAGAGGACCCAAGGCCAACGTCTGACAACACCACGCGCCTGGGGTCCGGAAGGGGTGCAGGCTGACTCGGCATGGAACCTGGAAGCTCACCATGTCGTTTCCCAGGCCCGGCTGCAGCTGCCGAGAGGATTCCGGAGGCCTCCTCGACCAGGGGCCCAATCACGTGTGTGGCCTTGGCAGCCAAAGACGGATCCTGACCGGCAGCCTCCCTTGTGCCCTCAACTCAGCCCTTCGGGGAGACCACTGCCCTGCTGTGGGTTGGGCGCCTGGAGCCTCCTGGGACCTAACCCTAACCCTAACCGTACCCCGAACCGGGACCCTCCACCGCAACCTAAGCCTGCCTCGAACCCTAACCCTGCAATGGAGCCGCCTTCTGGCATGGGCCCTCACTTCAGCCCTCGAGGGAGATCACCAGACTGGAGTCGATTCAGCCCTGGCGACGTCCCTGGACCAAACCCTAACCCTAGCTAAGGCTCCCTCCCCATGGGGACCCCACGCCAAAGTCTGACAAGACCACGCGCCTGGGGTCCAGAGGCGGTGCAGGCTGACTCGGCATGGAAGCTGCCTGCTCACCATGTGGTTTCCCAGGCCCGTCTGCAGCTGAGCGAGAGGATTCCGGAGGCCTCCTCGCACAGGGGCCGATCGACGTCTCTGGCCTTGGCAGCCACAGACGGATCCTGACCGGCACGGTCCCTTGTGCCCTCAACTCAGGCCTTCGGGAAGACCACTGCCCTGCTGTGGGTTCGGCGCCTGGAGCCTCCTGGGACCTAACCCTAACCCTAACCCCACACCGAACGGGGACCCTCCACCGAAACCTAAGCCGGCCTCGACCCCTAACCCTGCACTTGAGCCGCCTTGCTGCATGGGCCCTCACTTCAGCCCTCGAGGGACATCACGAGACCGGAGTCGCTTCGGCCCTGGCGACGTCCCTGGACCGAACCCTAACCCTAGGTAAGGCTCTCTCGCCAAGAGGACCCAAGGCCAACGTCTGACAACACCACGCGCCTGGGGTCCGGAAGGGGTGCAGGCTGACTCGGCATGGAACCTGGAAGCTCACCATGTCGTTTCCCAGGCCCGGCTGCAGCTGCCGAGAGGATTCCGGAGGCCTCCTCGACCAGGGGCCCAATCACGTGTGTGGCCTTGGCAGCCAAAGACGGATCCTGACCGGCAGCCTCCCTTGTGCCCTCAACTCAGCCCTTCGGGGAGACCACTGCCCTGCTGTGGGTTGGGCGCCTGGAGCCTCCTGGGACCTAACCCTAACCCTAACCGTACCCCGAACCGGGACCCTCCACCGCAACCTAAGCCTGCCTCGAACCCTAACCCTGCAATGGAGCCGCCTTCTGGCATGGGCCCTCACTTCAGCCCTCGAGGGAGATCACCAGACTGGAGTCGATTTAGCCCTGGCGACGTCCCTGGACCAAACCCTAACCCTAGCTAAGGCTCCCTCCCCATGGGGACCCCACGCCAAAGTCTGACAAGACCACGCGCCTGGGGTCCAGAGGCGGTGCAGGCTGACTCGGCATGGAAGCTGCCTGCTCACCATGTGGTTTCCCAGGCCCGTCTGCAGCTGAGCGAGAGGATTCCGGAGGCCTCCTCGCACAGGGGCCGATCGACGTCTGTGGCCTTGGCAGCCACAGACGGATCCTGACCGGCACGGTCCCTTGTGCCCTCCACTCAGGCCTTCGGGAAGACCACTGCCCTGCTGTGGGTTCGGCGCCTGGAGCCTCCTGGGACCTAACCCTAACCCTAACCCCACACCGAACGGGCACCCTCCACCGAAACCTAAGCCGGCCTCGACCCCTAACCCTGCACTTGAGCCGCCTTGCTGCATGGGCCCTCACTTCAGCCCTCGAGGGAGATCACGAGACCGGAGTCGCTTCGGCCCTGGCGACGTCCCTGGACCGAACCCTAACCCTAGCTAAGGCTCTCTCGCCAAGAGGACCCAAGGCCAACGTCTGACAACACCACGCGCCTGGGGTCCGGAAGGGGTGCAGGCTGACTCGGCATGGAACCTGGAAGCTCACCATGTCGTTTCCCAGGCCCGGCTGCAGCTGCCGAGAGGATTCCGGAGGCCTCCTCGACCAGGGGCCCAATCACGTGTGTGGCCTTGGCAGCCAAAGACGGATCCTGACCGGCAGCCTCCCTTGTGCCCTCAACTCAGCCCTTCGGGGAGACCACTGCCCTGCTGTGGGTTGGGCGCCTGGAGCCTCCTGGGACCTAACCCTAACCCTAACCGTACCCCGAACCGGGACCCTCCACCGCAACCTAAGCCTGCCTCGAACCCTAACCCTGCAATGGAGCCGCCTTCTGGCATGGGCCCTCACTTCAGCCCTCGAGGGAGATCACCAGACTGGAGTCGATTCAGCCCTGGAGACGTCCCTGGACCAAACCCTAACCCTAGCTAAGGCTCCCTCCCCATGGGGACCCCACGCCAAAGTCTGACAAGACCACGCGCCTGGGGTCCAGAGGCGGTGCAGGCTGACTCGGCATGGAAGCTGCCTGCTCACCATGTGGTTTCCCAGGCCCGTCTGCAGCTGAGCGAGAGGATTCCGGAGGCCTCCTCGCACAGGGGCCGATCGACGTCTGTGGCCTTGGCAGCCACAGACGGATCCTGACCGGCACGGTCCCTTGTGCCCTCAACTCAGGCCTTCGGGAAGACCACTGCCCTGCTGTGGGTTCGGCGCTTGGAGCCTCCTGGGACCTAACCCTAACCCTAACCCCACACCGAACGGGGACCCTCCACCGAAACCTAAGCCGGCCTCGACCCCTAAGCCTGCACTTGAGCCGCCTTGCTGCATGGGCCCTCACTTCAGCCCTCGAGGGACATCACGAGACCGGAGTCGCTTCGGCCCTGGCGACGTCCCTGGACCGAACCCTAACCCTAGCTAAGGCTCTCTCGCCAAGAGGACCCAAGGCCAACGTCTGACAACACCACGCGCCTGGGGTCCGGAAGGGGTGCAGGCTGACTCGGCATGGAACCTGGAAGCTCACCATGTCGTTTCCCAGGCCCGGCTGCAGCTGCCGAGAGGATTCCGGAGGCCTCCTCGACCAGGGGCCCAATCACGTGTGTGGCCTTGGCAGCCAAAGACGGATCCTGACCGGCAGCCTCCCTTGTGCCCTCAACTCAGCCCTTCGGGGAGACCACTGCCCTGCTGTGGGTTGGGCGCCTGGAGCCTCCTGGGACCTAACCCTAACCCTAACCGTACCCCGAACCGGGACCCTCCACCGCAACCTAAGCCTGCCTCGAACCCTAACCCTGCAATGGAGCCGCCTTCTGGCATGGGCCCTCACTTCAGCCCTCGAGGGAGATCACCAGACTGGAGTCGATTCAGCCCTGGCGACGTCCCTGGACCAAACCCTAACCCTAGCTAAGGCTCCCTCCCCATGGGGACCCCACGCCAAAGTCTGACAAGACCACGCGCCTGGGGTCCAGAGGCGGTGCAGGCTGACTCGGCATGGAAGCTGCCTGCTCACCATGTGGTTTCCCAGGCCCGTCTGCAGCTGAGCGAGAGGATTCCGGAGGCCTCCTCGCACAGGGGCCGATCGACGTCTGTGGCCTTGGCAGCCACAGACGGATCCTGACCGGCACGGTCCCTTGTGCCCTCCACTCAGGCCTTCGGGAAGACCACTGCCCTGCTGTGGGTTCGGCGCCTGGAGCCTCCTGGGACCTAACCCTAACCCTAACCCCACACCGAACGGGGACCCTCCACCGAAACCTAAGCCGGCCTCGACCCCTAAGCCTGCACTTGAGCCGCCTTGCTGCATGGGCCCTCACTTCAGCCCTCGAGGGAGATCACGAGACAGGAGTCGCTTCGGCCCTGGCGACGTCCCTGGACCGAACCCTAACCCTAGGTAAGGCTCTCTCGCCAAGAGGACCCAAGGCCAACGTCTGACAACACCACGCGCCTGGGGTCCGGAAGGGGTGCACGCTGACTCGGCATGGAACCTGGAAGCTCACCATGTCGTTTCCCAGGCCCGGCTGCAGCTGCCGAGAGGATTCCGGAGGCCTCCTCGACCAGGGGCCCAATCACGTGTGTGGCCTTGGCAGCCAAAGACGGATCCTGACCGGCAGCCTCCCTTGTGCCCTCAACTCAGCCCTTCGGGGAGACCACCCCCTGCTGTGGGTTGGGCGCCTGGAGCCTCCTGGGACCTAACCCTAACCCTAACCGTACCCCGAACCGGGACCCTCCACCGCAACCTAAGCCTGCCTCGAACCCTAACCCTGCAATGGAGCCGCCTTCTGGCATGGGCCCTCAGTTCAGCCCTCGAGGGAGATCACCAGACTGGAGTCGATTCAGCCCTGGCGACGTCCCTGGACCAAACCCTAACCCTAGCTAAGGCTCCCTCCCCATGGGGACCCCACGCCAAAGTCTGACAAGACCACGCGCCTGGGGTCCAGAGGCGGTGCAGGCTGACTCGGCATGGAAGCTGCCTGCTCACCATGTGGTTTCCCAGGCCCGTCTGCAGCTGAGCGAGAGGATTCCGGAGGCCTCCTCGCACAGGGGCCGATCGACGTCTGTGGCCTTGGCAGCCACAGACGGATCCTGACCGGCACGGTCCCTTGTGCCCTCCACTCAGGCCTTCGGGAAGACCACTGCCCTGCTGTGGGTTCGGCGCCTGGAGCCTCCTGGGACCTAACCCTAACCCTAACCCCACACCGAACGGGCACCCTCCACCGAAACCTAAGCCGGCCTCGACCCCTAACCCTGCACTTGAGCCGCCTTGCTGCATGGGCCCTCACTTCAGCCCTCGAGGGAGATCACGAGACCGGAGTCGCTTCGGCCCTGGCGACGTCCCTGGACCGAACCCTAACCCTAGCTAAGGCTCTCTCGCCAAGAGGACCCAAGGCCAACGTCTGACAACACCACGCGCCTGGGGTCCGGAA
This sequence comes from Panthera pardus, assembly GCF_024362965.1. Classification (NCBI taxonomy): domain Eukaryota; kingdom Metazoa; phylum Chordata; class Mammalia; order Carnivora; family Felidae; genus Panthera; species Panthera pardus. The sequence continues at coordinate 544,721 of NW_026526919.1, forward strand.
GGGGTGCAGGCTGACTCGGCATGGAACCTGGAAGCTCACCATGTCGTTTCCCAGACCCGGCTGCAGCTGCCGAGAGGATTCCGGAGGCCTCCTCGACCAGGGGCCCAATCACGTGTGTGGCCTTGGCAGCCAAAGACGGATCATGACCGGCACGGTCCCTTGTGCCCTCAAATCAGCCCTTCGGGGAGACCACTGCCCTGCTGTGGGTTGGGCGCCTGGAGCCTCCTGGGACCTAACCCTAACCCTAACTGTTCCCCGAACTGGGACCCTCCACCGCAACCTAAGCCTGCCTCGAACCCTAACCCTGCAATGGAGCCGCCTTCTGGCATGGGCCCTCACTTCAGCCCTCGAGGGAGATCACCAGACTGGAGTCGATTCAGCCCTGGCGACGTCCCTGGACCAAACCCTAACCCTAGCTAAGGCTCCCTCCCCATGGGGACCCCACGCCAAAGTCTGACAAGACCACGCGCCTGGGGTCCAGAGGCGGTGCAGGCTGACTCGGCATGGAAGCTGCAAGCTCACCATGTGGTTTCCCAGGCCCGTCTGCAGCTGAGCGAGAGGATTCCGGAGGCCTCCTCGCACAGGGGCCGATCGACGTCTGTGGCCTTGGCAGCCACAGACGGATCCTGACCGGCACGGTCCCTTGTGCCCTCCACTCAGGCCTTCGGGAAGACCACTGCCCTGCTGTGGGTTCGGCGCCTGGAGCCTCCTGGGACCTAACCCTAACCCTAACCCCACACCGAACGGGCACCCTCCACCGAAACCTAAGCCGGCCTCGACCCCTAACCCTGCACTTGAGCCGCCTTGCTGCATGGGCCCTCACTTCAGCCCTCGAGGGAGATCACGAGACCGGAGTCGCTTCGGCCCTGGCGACGTCCCTGGACCGAACCCTAACCCTAGCTAAGGCTCTCTCGCCAAGAGGACCCAAGGCCAACGTCTGACAACACCACGCGCCTGGGGTCCGGAAGGGGTGCAGGCTGACTCGGCATGGAACCTGGAAGCTCACCATGTCGTTTCCCAGACCCGGCTGCAGCTGCCGAGAGGATTCCGGAGGCCTCCTCGACCAGGGGCCCAATCACGTGTGTGGCCTTGGCAGCCAAAGACGGATCATGACCGGCACGGTCCCTTGTGCCCTCAAATCAGCCCTTCGGGGAGACCACTGCCCTGCTGTGGGTTGGGCGCCTGGAGCCTCCTGGGACCTAACCCTAACCCTAACTGTTCCCCGAACTGGGACCCTCCACCGCAACCTAAGCCTGCCTCGAACCCTAACCCTGCAATGGAGCCGCCTTCTGGCATGGGCCCTCACTTCAGCCCTCGAGGGAGATCACCAGACTGGAGTCGATTCAGCCCTGGCGACGTCCCTGGACCAAACCCTAACCCTAGCTAAGGCTCCCTCCCCATGGGGACCCCACGCCAAAGTCTGACAAGACCACGCGCCTGGGGTCCAGAGGCGGTGCAGGCTGACTCGGCATGGAAGCTGCCTGCTCACCATGTGGTTTCCCAGGCCCGTCTGCAGCTGAGCGAGAGGATTCCGGAGGCCTCCTCGCACAGGGGCCGATCGACGTCTGTGGCCTTGGCAGCCACAGACGGATCCTGACCGGCACGGTCCCTTGTGCCCTCAACTCAGGCCTTCGGGAAGACCACTGCCCTGCTGTGGGTTCGGCGCCTGGAGCCTCCTGGGACCTAACCCTAACCCTAACCCCACACCGAACGGGGACCCTCCACCGAAACCTAAGCCGGCCTCGACCCCTAACCCTGCACTTGAGCCGCCTTGCTGCATGGGCCCTCACTTCAGCCCTCGAGGGACATCACGAGACCGGAGTCGCTTCGGCCCTGGCGACGTCCCTGGACCGAACCCTAACCCTAGCTAAGGCTCTCTCGCCAAGAGGACCCAAGGCCAACGTCTGACAACACCACGCGCCTGGGGTCCGGAAGGGGTGCAGGCTGACTCGGCATGGAACCTGGAAGCTCACCATGTCGTTTCCCAGGCCCGGCTGCAGCTGCCGAGAGGATTCCGGAGGCCTCCTCGACCAGGGGCCCAATCACGTGTGTGGCCTTGGCAGCCAAAGACGGATCCTGACCGGCAGCCTCCCTTGTGCCCTCAACTCAGCCCTTCGGGGAGACCACTGCCCTGCTGTGGGTTGGGCGCCTGGAGCCTCCTGGGACCTAACCCTAACCCTAACCGTACCCCGAACCGGGACCCTCCACCGCAACCTAAGCCTGCCTCGAACCCTAACCCTGCAATGGAGCCGCCTTCTGGCATGGGCCCTCACTTCAGCCCTCGAGGGAGATCACCAGACTGGAGTCGATTCAGCCCTGGCGACGTCCCTGGACCAAACCCTAACCCTAGCTAAGGCTCCCTCCCCATGGGGACCCCACGCCAAAGTCTGACAAGACCACGCGCCTGGGGTCCAGAGGCGGTGCAGGCTGACTCGGCATGGAAGCTGCCTGCTCACCATGTGGTTTCCCAGGCCCGTCTGTAGCTGAGCGAGAGGATTCCGGAGGCCTCCTCGCACAGGGGCCGATCGACGTCTGTGGCCTTGGCAGCCACAGACGGATCCTGACCGGCACGGTCCCTTGTGCCCTCAACTCAGGCCTTCGGGAAGACCACTGCCCTGCTGTGGGTTCGGCGCCTGGAGCCTCCTGGGACCTAACCCTAACCCTAACCCCACACCGAACGGGGACCCTCCACCGAAACCTAAGCCGGCCTCGACCCCTAAGCCTGCACTTGAGCCGCCTTGCTGCATGGGCCCTCACTTCAGCCCTCGAGGGACATCACGAGACCGGAGTCGCTTCGGCCCTGGCGACGTCCCTGGACCGAACCCTAACCCTAGCTAAGGCTCTCTCGCCAAGAGGACCCAAGGCCAACGTCTGACAACACCACGCGCCTGGGGTCCGGAAGGGGTGCAGGCTGACTCGGCATGGAACCTGGAAGCTCACCATGTCGTTTCCCAGGCCCGGCTGCAGCTGCCGAGAGGATTCCGGAGGCCTCCTCGACCAGGGGCCCAATCACGTGTGTGGCCTTGGCAGCCAAAGACGGATCCTGACCGGCACGGTCCCTTGTGCCCTCAAATCAGCCCTTCGGGGAGACCACTGCCCTGCTGTGGGTTGGGCGCCTGGAGCCTCCTGGGACCTAACCCTAACCCTAACCGTACCCCGAACCGGGACCCTCCACCGCAACCTAAGCCTGCCTCGAACCCTAACCCTGCAATGGAGCCGCCTTCTGGCATGGGCCCTCACTTCAGCCCTCGAGGGAGATCACCAGACTGGAGTCGATTCAGCCCTGGCGACGTCCCTGGACCAAACCCTAACCCTAGCTAAGGCTCCCTCCCCATGGGGACCCCACGCCAAAGTCTGACAAGACCACGCGCCTGGGGTCCAGAGGCGGTGCAGGCTGACTCGGCATGGAAGCTGCCTGCTCACCATGTGGTTTCCCAGGCCCGTCTGCAGCTGAGCGAGAGGATTCCGGAGGCCTCCTCGCACAGGGGCCGATCGACGTCTGTGGCCTTGGCAGCCACAGACGGATCCTGACCGGCACGGTCCCTTGTGCCCTCCACTCAGGCCTTCGGGAAGACCACTGCCCTGCTGTGGGTTCGGCGCCTGGAGCCTCCTGGGACCTAACCCTAACCCTAACCCCACACCGAACGGGCACCCTCCACCAAAACCTAAGCCGGCCTCGACCCCTAACCCTGCACTTGAGCCGCCTTGCTGCATGGGCCCTCACTTCAGCCCTCGAGGGAGATCACGAGACCGGAGTCGCTTCGGCCCTGGCGACGTCCCTGGACCGAACCCTAACCCTAGCTAAGGCTCTCTCGCCAAGAGGACCCAAGGCCAACGTCTGACAACACCACGCGCCTGGGGTCCGGAAGGGGTGCAGGCTGACTCGGCATGGAACCTGGAAGCTCACCATGTCGTTTCCCAGGCCCGGCTGCAGCTGCCGAGAGGATTCCGGAGGCCTCCTCGACCAGGGGCCCAATCACGTGTGTGGCCTTGGCAGCCAAAGACGGATCCTGACCGGCAGCCTCCCTTGTGCCCTCAACTCAGCCCTTCGGGGAGACCACTGCCCTGCTGTGGGTTGGGCGCCTGGAGCCTCCTGGGACCTAACCCTAACCCTAACCGTACCCCGAACCGGGACCCTCCACCGCAACCTAAGCCTGCCTCGAACCCTAACCCTGCAATGTAGCTGCCTTCTGGCATGGGCCCTCACTTCAGCCCTCGAGGGAGATCACCAGACTGGAGTCGATTCAGCCCTGGCGACGTCCCTGGACCAAACCCTAACCCTAGCTAAGGCTCCCTCCCCATGGGGACCCCACGCCAAAGTCTGACAAGACCACGCGCCTGGGGTCCAGAGGCGGTGCAGGCTGACTCGGCATGGAAGCTGCCTGCTCACCATGTGGTTTCCCAGGCCCGTCTGCAGCTGAGCGAGAGGATTCCGGAGGCCTCCTCGCACAGGGGCCGATCGACGTCTGTGGCCTTGGCAGCCACAGACGGATCCTGACCGGCACGGTCCCTTGTGCCCTCCACTCAGGCCTTCGGGAAGACCACTGCCCTGCTGTGGGTTCGGCGCCTGGAGCCTCCTGGGACCTAACCCTAACCCTAACCCCACACCGAACGGGCACCCTCCACCGAAACCTAAGCCGGCCTCGACCCCTAACCCTGCACTTGAGCCGCCTTGCTGCATGGGCCCTCACTTCAGCCCTCGAGGGAGATCACGAGACCGGAGTCGCTTCGGCCCTGGCGACGTCCCTGGACCGAACCCTAACCCTAGCTAAGGCTCTCTCGCCAAGAGGACCCAAGGCCAACGTCTGACAACACCACGCGCCTGGGGTCCGGAAGGGGTGCAGGCTGACTCGGCATGGAACCTGGAAGCTCACCATGTCGTTTCCCAGGCCCGGCTGCAGCTGCCGAGAGGATTCCGGAGGCCTCCTCGACCAGGGGCCCAATCACGTGTGTGGCCTTGGCAGCCAAAGACGGATCCTGACCGGCAGCCTCCCTTGTGCCCTCAACTCAGCCCTTCGGGGAGACCACTGCCCTGCTGTGGGTTGGGCGCCTGGAGCCTCCTGGGACCTAACCCTAACCCTAACCGTACCCCGAACCGGGACCCTCCACCGCAACCTAAGCCTGCCTCGAACCCTAACCCTGCAATGGAGCCGCCTTCTGGCATGGGCCCTCACTTCAGCCCTCGAGGGAGATCACCAGACAGGAGTCGATTCAGCCCTGGCGACGTCCCTGGACCAAACCCTAACCCTAGCTAAGGCTCCCTCCCCATGGGGACCCCACGCCAAAGTCTGACAAGACCACGCGCCTGGGGTCCAGAGGCGGTGCAGGCTGACTCGGCATGGAAGCTGCCTGCTCACCATGTGGTTTCCCAGGCCCGTCTGCAGCTGAGCGAGAGGATTCCGGAGGCCTCCTCGCACAGGGGCCGATCGACGTCTGTGGCCTTGGCAGCCACAGACGGATCCTGACCGGCACGGTCCCTTGTGCCCTCAACTCAGGCCTTCGGGAAGACCACTGCCCTGCTGTGGGTTCGGCGCCTGGAGCCTCCTGGGACCTAACCCTAACCCTAACCCCACACCGAACGGGGACCCTCCACCGAAACCTAAGCCGGCCTCGACCCCTAAGCCTGCACTTGAGCCGCCTTGCTGCATGGGCCCTCACTTCAGCCCTCGAGGGAGATCACGAGACAGGAGTCGCTTCGGCCCTGGCGACGTCCCTGGACCGAACCCTAACCCTAGCTAAGGCTCTCTCGCCAAGAGGACCCAAGGCCAACGTCTGACAACACCACGCGCCTGGGGTCCGGAAGGGGTGCAGGCTGACTCGGCATGGAACCTGGAAGCTCACCATGTCGTTTCCCAGGCCCGGCTGCAGCTGCCGAGAGGATTCCGGAGGCCTCCTCGACCAGGGGCCCAATCACGTGTGTGGCCTTGGCAGCCAAAGACGGATCCTGACCGGCAGCCTCCCTTGTGCCCTCAACTCAGCCCTTCGGGGAGACCACTGCCCTGCTGTGGGTTGGGCGCCTGGAGCCTCCTGGGACCTAACCCTAACCCTAACCGTACCCCGAACCGGGACCCTCCACCGCAACCTAAGCCTGCCTCGAACCCTAACCCTGCAATGGAGCCGCCTTCTGGCATGGGCCCTCACTTCAGCCCTCGAGGGAGATCACCAGACTGGAGTCGATTCAGCCCTGGCGACGTCCCTGGACCAAACCCTAACCCTAGCTAAGGCTCCCTCCCCATGGGGACCCCACGCCAAAGTCTGACAAGACCACGCGCCTGGGGTCCAGAGGCGGTGCAGGCTGACTCGGCATGGAAGCTGCCTGCTCACCATGTGGTTTCCCAGGCCCGTCTGCAGCTGAGCGAGAGGATTCCGGAGGCCTCCTCGCACAGGGGCCGATCGACGTCTGTGGCCTTGGCAGCCACAGACGGATCCTGACCGGCACGGTCCCTTGTGCCCTCAACTCAGGCCTTCGGGAAGACCACTGCCCTGCTGTGGGTTCGGCGCCTGGAGCCTCCTGGGACCTAACCCTAACCCTAACCCCACACCGAACGGGCACCCTCCACCGAAACCTAAGCCGGCCTCGACCCCTAACCCTGCACTTGAGCCGCCTTGCTGCATGGGCCCTCACTTCAGCCCTCGAGGGAGATCACGAGACCGGAGTCGCTTCGGCCCTGGCGACGTCCCTGGACCGAACCCTAACCCTAGCTAAGGCTCTCTCGCCAAGAGGACCCAAGGCCAACGTCTGACAACACCACGCGCCTGGGGTCCGGAAGGGGTGCAGGCTGACTCGGCATGGAACCTGGAAGCTCACCATGTCGTTTCCCAGGCCCGGCTGCAGCTGCCGAGAGGATTCCGGAGGCCTCCTCGACCAGGGGCCCAATCACGTGTGTGGCCTTGGCAGCCAAAGACGGATCCTGACCGGCAGCCTCCCTTGTGCCCTCAACTCAGCCCTTCGGGGAGACCACTGCCCTGCTGTGGGTTGGGCGCCTGGAGCCTCCTGGGACCTAACCCTAACCCTAACCGTACCCCGAACCGGGACCCTCCACCGCAACCTAAGCCTGCCTCGAACCCTAACCCTGCAATGGAGCCGCCTTCTGGCATGGGCCCTCACTTCAGCCCTCGAGGGAGATCACCAGACTGGAGTCGATTCAGCCCTGGCGACGTCCCTGGACCAAACCCTAACCCTAGCTAAGGCTCCCTCCCCATGGGGACCCCACGCCAAAGTCTGACAAGACCACGCGCCTGGGGTCCAGAGGCGGTGCAGGCTGACTCGGCATGGAAGCTGCCTGCTCACCATGTGGTTTCCCAGGCCCGTCTGCAGCTGAGCGAGAGGATTCCGGAGGCCTCCTCGCACAGGGGCCGATCGACGTCTGTGGCCTTGGCAGCCACAGACGGATCCTGACCGGCACGGTCCCTTGTGCCCTCAACTCAGGCCTTCGGGAAGACCACTGCCCTGCTGTGGGTTCGGCGCCTGGAGCCTCCTGGGACCTAACCCTAACCCTAACCCCACACCGAACGGGCACCCTCCACCGAAACCTAAGCCGGCCTCGACCCCTAACCCTGCACTTGAGCCGCCTTGCTGCATGGGCCCTCACTTCAGCCCTCGAGGGAGATCACGAGACCGGAGTCGCTTCGGCCCTGGCGACGTCCCTGGACCGAACCCTAACCCTAGCTAAGGCTCTCTCGCCAAGAGGACCCAAGGCCAACGTCTGACAACACCACGCGCCTGGGGTCCGGAAGGGGTGCAGGCTGACTCGGCATGGAACCTGGAAGCTCACCATGTCGTTTCCCAGGCCCGGCTGCAGCTGCCGAGAGGATTCCGGAGGCCTCCTCGACCAGGGGCCCAATCACGTGTGTGGCCTTGGCAGCCAAAGACGGATCCTGACCGGCAGCCTCCCTTGTGCCCTCAACTCAGCCCTTCGGGGAGACCACTGCCCTGCTGTGGGTTGGGCGCCTGGAGCCTCCTGGGACCTAACCCTAACCCTAACCGTACCCCGAACCGGGACCCTCCACCGCAACCTAAGCCTGCCTCGAACCCTAACCCTGCAATGGAGCCGCCTTCTGGCATGGGCCCTCACTTCAGCCCTCGAGGGAGATCACCAGACTGGAGTCGATTCAGCCCTGGCGACGTCCCTGGACCAAACCCTAACCCTAGCTAAGGCTCCCTCCCCATGGGGACCCCACGCCAAAGTCTGACAAGACCACGCGCCTGGGGTCCAGAGGCGGTGCAGGCTGACTCGGCATGGAAGCTGCCTGCTCACCATGTGGTTTCCCAGGCCCGTCTGCAGCTGAGCGAGAGGATTCCGGAGGCCTCCTCGCACAGGGGCCGATCGACGTCTGTGGCCTTGGCAGCCACAGACGGATCCTGACCGGCACGGTCCCTTGTGCCCTCAACTCAGGCCTTCGGGAAGACCACTGCCCTGCTGTGGGTTCGGCGCCTGGAGCCTCCTGGGACCTAACCCTAACCCTAACCCCACACCGAACGGGCACCCTCCACCGAAACCTAAGCCGGCCTCGACCCCTAACCCTGCACTTGAGCCGCCTTGCTGCATGGGCCCTCACTTCAGCCCTCGAGGGAGATCACGAGACCGGAGTCGCTTCGGCCCTGGCGACGTCCCTGGACCGAACCCTAACCCTAGCTAAGGCTCCTTCGCCAAGAGGACCCAAGGCCAACGTCTGACAACACCACGCGCCTGGGGTCCGGAAGGGGTGCAGGCTGACTCGGCATGGAACCTGGAAGCTCACCATGTCGTTTCCCAGGCCCGGCTGCAGCTGCCGAGAGGATTCCGGAGGCCTCCTCGACCAGGGGCCCAATCACGTGTGTGGCCTTGGCAGCCAAAGACGGATCCTGACCGGCAGCCTCCCTTGTGCCCTCAACTCAGCCCTTCGGGGAGACCACTGCCCTGCTGTGGGTTGGGCGCCTGGAGCCTCCTGGGACCTAACCCTAACCCTAACCGTACCCCGAACCGGGACCCTCCACCGCAACCTAATCCTGCCTCGAACCCTAACCCTGCAATGGAGCCGCCTTCTGGCATGGGCCCTCACTTCAGCCCTCGAGGGAGATCACCAGACTGGAGTCGATTCAGCCCTGGCGACGTCCCTGGACCAAACCCTAACCCTAGCTAAGGCTCCCTCCCCATGGGGACCCCACGCCAAAGTCTGACAAGACCACGCGCCTGGGGTCCAGAGGCGGTGCAGGCTGACTCGGCATGGAAGCTGCCTGCTCACCATGTGGTTTCCCAGGCCCGTCTGCAGCTGAGCGAGAGGATTCCGGAGGCCTCCTCGCACAGGGGCCGATCGACGTCTGTGGCCTTGGCAGCCACAGACGGATCCTGACCGGCACGGTCCCTTGTGCCCTCAACTCAGGCCTTCGGGAAGACCACTGCCCTGCTGTGGGTTCGGCGCCTGGAGCCTCCTGGGACCTAACCCTAACCCTAACCCCACACCGAACGGGCACCCTCCACCGAAACCTAAGCCGGCCTCGACCCCTAACCCTGCACTTGAGCCGCCTTGCTGCATGGGCCCTCACTTCAGCCCTCGAGGGAGATCCGAGACCGGAGTCGCTTCGGCCCTGGCGACGTCCCTGGACCGAACCCTAACCCTAGCTAAGGCTCTCTCGCCAAGAGGACCCAAGGCCAACGTCTGACAACACCACGCGCCTGGGGTCCGGAAGGGGTGCAGGCTGACTCGGCATGGAACCTGGAAGCTCACCATGTCGTTTCCCAGGCCCGGCTGCAGCTGCCGAGAGGATTCCGGAGGCCTCCTCGACCAGGGGCCCAATCACGTGTGTGGCCTTGGCAGCCAAAGACGGATCCTGACCGGCAGCCTCCCTTGTGCCCTCAACTCAGCCCTTCGGGGAGACCACTGCCCTGCTGTGGGTTGGGCGCCTGGAGCCTCCTGGGACCTAACCCTAACCCTAACCGTACCCCGAACCGGGACCCTCCACCGCAACCTAAGCCTGCCTCGAACCCTAACCCTGCAATGGAGCCGCCTTCTGGCATGGGCCCTCACTTCAGCCCTCGAGGGAGATCACCAGACTGGAGTCGATTCAGCCCTGGCGACGTCCCTGGACCAAACCCTAACCCTAGCTAAGGCTCCCTCCCCATGGGGACCCCACGCCAAAGTCTGACAAGACCACGCGCCTGGGGTCCAGAGGCGGTGCAGGCTGACTCGGCATGGAAGCTGCCTGCTCACCATGTGGTTTCCCAGGCCCGTCTGCAGCTGAGCGAGAGGATTCCGGAGGCCTCCTCGCACAGGGGCCGATCGACGTCTGTGGCCTTGGCAGCCACAGACGGATCCTGACCGGCACGGTCCCTTGTGCCCTCAACTCAGGCCTTCGGGAAGACCACTGCCCTGCTGTGGGTTCGGCGCCTGGAGCCTCCTGGGACCTAACCCTAACCCTAACCCCACACCGAACGGGCACCCTCCACCGAAACCTAAGCCGGCCTCGACCCCTAAGCCTGCACTTGAGCCGCCTTGCTGCATGGGCCCTCACTTCAGCCCTCGAGGGAGATCACGAGACCGGAGTCGCTTCGGCCCTGGCGACGTCCCTGGACCGAACCCTAACCCTAGCTAAGGCTCTCTCGCCAAGAGGACCCAAGGCCAACGTCTGACAACACCACGCGCCTGGGGTCCGGAAGGGGTGCAGGCTGACTCGGCATGGAACCTGGAAGCTCACCATGTCGTTTCCCAGGCCCGGCTGCAGCTGCCGAGAGGATTCCGGAGGCCTCCTCGACCAGGGGCCCAATCACGTGTGTGGCCTTGGCAGCCAAAGACGGATCCTGACCGGCAGCCTCCCTTGTGCCCTCAACTCAGCCCTTCGGGGAGACCACTGCCCTGCTGTGGGTTGGGCGCCTGGAGCCTCCTGGGACCTAACCCTAACCCTAACCGTACCCCGAACCGGGACCCTCCACCGCAACCTAAGCCTGCCTCGAACCCTAACCCTGCAATGGAGCCGCCTTCTGGCATGGGCCCTCACTTCAGCCCTCGAGGGAGATCACCAGACTGGAGTCGATTCAGCCCTGGCGACGTCCCTGGACCAAACCCTAACCCTAGCTAAGGCTCCCTCCCCATGGGGACCCCACGCCAAAGTCTGACAAGACCACGCGCCTGGGGTCCAGAGGCGGTGCAGGCTGACTCGGCATGGAAGCTGCCTGCTCACCATGTGGTTTCCCAGGCCCGTCTGCAGCTGAGCGAGAGGATTCCGGAGGCCTCCTCGCACAGGGGCCGATCGACGTCTGTGGCCTTGGCAGCCACAGACGGATCCTGACCGGCACGGTCCCTTGTGCCCTCCACTCAGGCCTTCGGGAAGACCACTGCCCTGCTGTGGGTTCGGCGCCTGGAGCCTCCTGGGACCTAACCCTAACCCTAACCCCACACCGAACGGGCACCCTCCACCGAAACCTAAGCCGGCCTCGACCCCTAACCCTGCACTTGAGCCGCCTTGCTGCATGGGCCCTCACTTCAGCCCTCGAGGGAGATCACGAGACCGGAGTCGCTTCGGCCCTGGCGACGTCCCTGTACCGAACCCTAACCCTAGCTAAGGCTCTCTCGCCAAGAGGACCCAAGGCCAACGTCTGACAACACCACGCGCCTGGGGTACGGAAGGGGTGCAGGCTGACTCGGCATGGAACCTGGAAGCTCACCATGTCGTTTCCCAGGCCCGGCTGCAGCTGCCGAGAGGATTCCGGAGGCCTCCTCGACCAGGGGCCCAATCACGTGTGTGGCCTTGGCAGCCAAAGACGGATCCTGACCGGCAGCCTCCCTTGTGCCCTCAACTCAGCCCTTCGGGGAGACCACTGCCCTGCTGTGGGTTGGGCGCCTGGAGCCTCCTGGGACCTAACCCTAACCCTAACCGTACCCCGAACCGGGACCCTCCACCGCAACCTAAGCCTGCCTCGAACCCTAACCCTGCAATGGAGCCGCCTTCTGGCATGGGCCCTCACTTCAGCCCTCGAGGGAGATCACCAGACTGGAGTCGATTCAGCCCTGGCGACGTCCCTGGACCAAACCCTAACCCTAGCTAAGGCTCCCTCCCCATGGGGACCCCACGCCAAAGTCTGACAAGACCACGCGCCTGGGGTCCAGAGGCGGTGCAGGCTGACTCGGCATGGAAGCTGCCTGCTCACCATGTGGTTTCCCAGGCCCGTCTGCAGCTGAGCGAGAGGATTCCGGAGGCCTCCTCGCACAGGGGGCCGATCGACGTCTGTGGCCTTGGCAGCCACAGACGGATCCTGACCGGCACGGTCCCTTGTGCCCTCAACTCAGGCCTTCGGGAAGACCACTGCCCTGCTGTGGGTTCGGCGCCTGGAGCCTCCTGGGACCTAACCCTAACCCTAACCCCACACCGAACGGGCACCCTCCACCGAAACCTAAGCCGGCCTCGACCCCTAACCCTGCACTTGAGCCGCCTTGCTGCATGGGCCCTCACTTCAGCCCTCGAGGGAGATCACGAGACCGGAGTCGCTTCGGCCCTGGCGACGTCCCTGGACCGAACCCTAACCCTAGCTAAGGCTCCTTCGCCAAGAGGACCCAAGGCCAACGTCTGACAACACCACGCGCCTGGGGTCCGGAAGGGGTGCAGGCTGACTCGGCATGGAACCTGGAAGCTCACCATGTCGTTTCCCAGGCCCGGCTGCAGCTGCCGAGAGGATTCCGGAGGCCTCCTCGACCAGGGGCCCAATCACGTGTGTGGCCTTGGCAGCCAAAGACGGATCCTGACCGGCAGCCTCCCTTGTGCCCTCAACTCAGCCCTTCGGGGAGACCACTGCCCTGCTGTGGGTTGGGCGCCTGGAGCCTCCTGGGACCTAACCCTAACCCTAACCGTACCCCGAACCGGGACCCTCCACCGCAACCTAAGCCTGCCTCGAACCCTAACCCTGCAATGGAGCCGCCTTCTGGCATGGGCCCTCACTTCAGCCCTCGAGGGAGATCACCAGACTGGAGTCGATTCAGCCCTGGCGACGTCCCTGGACCAAACCCTAACCCTAGCTAAGGCTCCCTCCCCATGGGGACCCCACGCCAAAGTCTGACAAAACCACGCGCCTGGGGTCCAGAGGCGGTGCAGGCTGACTCGGCATGGAAGCTGCAAGCTCACCATGTGGTTTCCCAGGCCCGTCTGCAGCTGAGCGAGAGGATTCCGGAGGCCTCCTCGCACAGGGGTCCGATCGACGTCTGTGGCCTTGGCAGCCACAGACGGATCCTGACCGGCACGGTCCCTTGTGCCCTCAACTCAGGCCTTCGGGAAGACCACTGCCCTGCTGTGGGTTCGGCGCCTGGAGCCTCCTGGGACCTAACCCTAACCCTAACCCCACACCGAACGGGCACCCTCCACCGAAACCTAAGCCGGCCTCGACCCCTAAGCCTGCACTTGAGCCGCCTTGCTGCATGGGCCCTCACTTCAGCCCTCGAGGGAGATCACGAGACCGGAGTCGCTTCGGCCCTGGCGACGTCCCTGGACCGAACCCTAACCCTAGCTAAGGCTCTCTCGCCAAGAGGACCCAAGGCCAACGTCTGACAACACCACGCGCCTGGGGTCCGGAAGGGGTGCAGGCTGACTCGGCATGGAACCTGGAAGCTCACCATGTCGTTTCCCAGGCCCGGCTGCAGCTGCCGAGAGGATTCCGGAGGCCTCCTCGACCAGGGGCCCAATCACGTGTGTGGCCTTGGCAGCCAAAGACGGATCCTGACCGGCAGCCTCCCTTGTGCCCTCAACTCAGCCCTTCGGGGAGACCACTGCCCTGCTGTGGGTTGGGCGCCTGGAGCCTCCTGGGACCTAACCCTAACCCTAACCGTACCCCGAACCGGGACCCTCCACCGCAACCTAAGCCTGCCTCGAACCCTAACCCTGCAATGGAGCCGCCTTCTGGCATGGGCCCTCACTTCAGCCCTCGAGGGAGATCACCAGACTGGAGTCGATTCAGCCCTGGCGACGTCCCTGGACCAAACCCTAACCCTAGCTAAGGCTCCCTCCCCATGGGGACCCCACGCCAAAGTCTGACAAGACCACGCGCCTGGGGTCCAGAGGCGGTGCAGGCTGACTCGGCATGGAAGCTGCCTGCTCACCATGTGGTTTCCCAGGCCCGTCTGCAGCTGAGCGAGAGGATTCCGGAGGCCTCCTCGCACAGGGGCCGATCGACGTCTGTGGCCTTGGCAGCCACAGACGGATCCTGACCGGCACGGTCCCTTGTGCCCTCAACTCAGGCCTTCGGGAAGACCACTGCCCTGCTGTGGGTTCGGCGCCTGGAGCCTCCTGGGACCTAACCCTAACCCTAACCCCACACCGAACGGGCACCCTCCACCGAAACCTAAGCCGGCCTCGACCCCTAACCCTGCACTTGAGCCGCCTTGCTGCATGGGCCCTCACTTCAGCCCTCGAGGGAGATCACGAGACCGGAGTCGCTTCGGCCCTGGCGACGTCCCTGGACCGAACCCTAACCCTACCTAAGGCTCTCTCGCCAAGAGGACCCAAGGCCAACGTCTGACAACACCACGCGCCTGGGGTCCGGAAGGGGTGCAGGCTGACTCGGCATGGAACCTGGAAGCTCACCATGTCGTTTCCCAGGCCCGGCTGCAGCTGCCGAGAGGATTCCGGAGGCCTCCTCGACCAGGGGCCCAATCACGTGTGTGGCCTTGGCAGCCAAAGACGGATCCTGACCGGCAGCCTCCCTTGTGCCCTCAACTCAGCCCTTCGGGGAGACCACTGCCCTGCTGTGGGTTGGGCGCCTGGAGCCTCCTGGGACCTAACCCTAACCCTAACCGTACCCCGAACCGGGACCCTCCACCGCAACCTAAGCCTGCCTCGAACCCTAACCCTGCAATGGAGCCGCCTTCTGGCATGGGCCCTCACTTCAGCCCTCGAGGGAGATCACCAGACTGGAGTCGATTCAGCCCTGGCGACGTCCCTGGACCAAACCCTAACCCTAGCTAAGGCTCCCTCCCCATGGGGACCCCACGCCAAAGTCTGACAAGACCACGCGCCTGGGGTCCAGAGGCGGTGCAGGCTGACTCGGCATGGAAGCTGCCTGCTCACCATGTGGTTTCCCAGGCCCGTCTGCAGCTGAGCGAGAGGATTCCGGAGGCCTCCTCGCACAGGGGCCGATCGACGTCTGTGGCCTTGGCAGCCACAGACGGATCCTGACCGGCACGGTCCCTTGTGCCCTCAACTCAGGCCTTCGGGAAGACCACTGCCCTGCTGTGGGTTCGGCGCCTGGAGCCTCCTGGGACCTAACCCTAACCCTAACCCCACACCGAACGGGCACCCTCCACCGAAACCTAAGCCGGCCTCGACCCCTAACCCTGCACTTGAGCCGCCTTGCTGCATGGGCCCTCACTTCAGCCCTCGAGGGAGATCACGAGACCGGAGTCGCTTCGGCCCTGGCGACGTCCCTGGACCGAACCCTAACCCTAGCTAAGGCTCTCTCGCCAAGAGGACCCAAGGCCAACGTCTGAC
Source organism: Panthera pardus (assembly GCF_024362965.1). Lineage (NCBI taxonomy): Eukaryota > Metazoa > Chordata > Mammalia > Carnivora > Felidae > Panthera > Panthera pardus. The sequence continues at coordinate 560,169 of NW_026526919.1, forward strand.
AACACCACGCGCCTGGGGTCCGGAAGGGGTGCAGGCTGACTCGGCATGGAACCTGGAAGCTCACCATGTCGTTTCCCAGGCCCGGCTGCAGCTGCCGAGAGGATTCCGGAGGCCTCCTCGACCAGGGGCCCAATCACGTGTGTGGCCTTGGCAGCCAAAGACGGATCCTGACCGGCAGCCTCCCTTGTGCCCTCAACTCAGCCCTTCGGGGAGACCACTGCCCTGCTGTGGGTTGGGCGCCTGGAGCCTCCTGGGACCTAACCCTAACCCTAACCGTACCCCGAACCGGGACCCTCCACCGCAACCTAAGCCTGCCTCGAACCCTAACCCTGCAATGGAGCCGCCTTCTGGCATGGGCCCTCACTTCAGCCCTCGAGGGAGATCACCAGACTGGAGTCGATTCAGCCCTGGCGACGTCCCTGGACCAAACCCTAACCCTAGCTAAGGCTCCCTCCCCATGGGGACCCCACGCCAAAGTCTGACAAGACCACGCGCCTGGGGTCCAGAGGCGGTGCAGGCTGACTCGGCATGGAAGCTGCCTGCTCACCATGTGGTTTCCCAGGCCCGTCTGCAGCTGAGCGAGAGGATTCCGGAGGCCTCCTCGCACAGGGGCCGATCGACGTCTGTGGCCTTGGCAGCCACAGACGGATCCTGACCGGCACGGTCCCTTGTGCCCTCAACTCAGGCCTTCGGGAAGACCACTGCCCTGCTGTGGGTTCGGCGCCTGGAGCCTCCTGGGACCTAACCCTAACCCTAACCCCACACCGAACGGGGACCCTCCACCGAAACCTAAGCCGGCCTCGACCCCTAAGCCTGCACTTGAGCCGCCTTGCTGCATGGGCCCTCACTTCAGCCCTCGAGGGAGATCACGAGACCGGAGTCGCTTCGGCCCTGGCGACGTCCCTGGACCGAACCCTAACCCTAGCTAAGGCTCTCTCGCCAAGAGGACCCAAGGCCAACGTCTGACAACACCACGCGCCTGGGGTCCGGAAGGGGTGCAGGCTGACTCGGCATGGAACCTGGAAGCTCACCATGTCGTTTCCCAGGCCCGGCTGCAGCTGCCGAGAGGATTCCGGAGGCCTCCTCGACCAGGGGCCCAATCACGTGTGTGGCCTTGGCAGCCAAAGACGGATCCTGACCGGCAGCCTCCCTTGTGCCCTCAACTCAGCCCTTCGGGGAGACCACTGCCCTGCTGTGGGTTGGGCGCCTGGAGCCTCCTGGGACCTAACCCTAACCCTAACCGTACCCCGAACCGGGACCCTCCACCGCAACCTAAGCCTGCCTCGAACCCTAACCCTGCAATGGAGCCGCCTTCTGGCATGGGCCCTCACTTCAGCCCTCGAGGGAGATCACCAGACTGGAGTCGATTCAGCCCTGGCGACGTCCCTGGACCAAACCCTAACCCTAGCTAAGGCTCCCTCCCCATGGGGACCCCACGCCAAAGTCTGACAAGACCACGCGCCTGGGGTCCAGAGGCGGTGCAGGCTGACTCGGCATGGAAGCTGCCTGCTCACCATGTGGTTTCCCAGGCCCGTCTGCAGCTGAGCGAGAGGATTCCGGAGGCCTCCGCGCACAGGGGCCGATCGACGTCTGTGGCCTTGGCAGCCACAGACGGATCCTGACCGGCACGGTCCCTTGTGCCCTCAACTCAGGCCTTCGGGAAGACCACTGCCCTGCTGTGGGTTCGGCGCCTGGAGCCTCCTGGGACCTAACCCTAACCCTAACCCCACACCGAACGGGGACCCTCCACCGAAACCTAAGCCGGCCTCGACCCCTAACCCTGCACTTGAGCCGCCTGCTGCATGGGCCCTCACTTCAGCCCTCGAGGGACATCACGAGACCGGAGTCGCTTCGGCCCTGGCGACGTCCCTGGACCGAACCCTAACCCTAGCTAAGGCTCTCTCGCCAAGAGGACCCAAGGCCAACGTCTGACAACACCACGCGCCTGGGGTCCGGAAGGGGTGCAGGCTGACTCGGCATGGAACCTGGAAGCTCACCATGTCGTTTCCCAGGCCCGGCTGCAGCTGCCGAGAGGATTCCGGAGGCCTCCTCGACCAGGGGCCCAATCACGTGTGTGGCCTTGGCAGCCAAAGACGGATCCTGACCGGCAGCCTCCCTTGTGCCCTCAACTCAGCCCTTCGGGGAGACCACTGCCCTGCTGTGGGTTGGGCGCCTGGAGCCTCCTGGGACCTAACCCTAACCCTAACCGTACCCCGAACCGGGACCCTCCACCGCAACCTAAGCCTGCCTCGAACCCTAACCCTGCAATGGAGCCGCCTTCTGGCATGGGCCCTCACTTCAGCCCTCGAGGGAGATCACCAGACTGGAGTCGATTCAGCCCTGGCGACGTCCCTGGACCAAACCCTAACCCTAGCTAAGGCTCCCTCCCCATGGGGACCCCACGCCAAAGTCTGACAAGACCACGCGCCTGGGGTCCAGAGGCGGTGCAGGCTGACTCGGCATGGAAGCTGCCTGCTCACCATGTGGTTTCCCAGGCCCGTCTGCAGCTGAGCGAGAGGATTCCGGAGGCCTCCTCGCACAGGGGCTGATCGACGTCTGTGGCCTTGGCAGCCACAGACGGATCCTGACCGGCACGGTCCCTTGTGCCCTCAACTCAGGCCTTCGGGAAGACCACTGCCCTGCTGTGGGTTCGGCGCCTGGAGCCTCCTGGGACCTAACCCTAACCCTAACCCCACACCGAACGGGGACCCTCCACCGAAACCTAAGCCGGCCTCGACCCCTAACCCTGCACTTGAGCCGCCTTGCTGCATGGGCCCTCACTTCAGCCCTCGAGGGACATCACGAGACCGGAGTCGCTTCGGCCCTGGCGACGTCCCTGGAGGGAACCCTAACCCTAGCTAAGGCTCTGTCGCCAAGAGGACCCAAGGCCAACGTCTGACAACACCACGCGCCTGGGGTCCGGAAGGGGTGCAGGCTGACTCGGCATGGAACCTGGAAGCTCACCATGTCGTTTCCCAGGCCCGGCTGCAGCTGCCGAGAGGATTCCGGAGGCCTCCTCGACCAGGGGCCCAATCACGTGTGTGGCCTTGGCAGCCAAAGACGGATCCTGAACGGCACGGTCCCTTGTGCCCTCAACCAGCCCTTCGGGGAGACCACTGCCCTGCTGTGGGTTGGGCGCCTGGAGCCTCCTGGGACCTAACCCTAACCCTAACCGTACCCCGAACCGGGACCCTCCACCGCAACCTAAGCCTGCCTCGAACCCTAACCCTGCAATGGAGCCGCCTTCTGGCATGGGCCCTCACTTCAGCCCTCGAGGGAGATCACCAGACTGGAGTCGATTCAGCCCTGGCGACGTCCCTGGACCAAACCCTAACCCTAGCTAAGGCTCCCTCCCCATGGGGACCCCACGCCAAAGTCTGACAAGACCACGCGCCTGGGGTCCAGAGGCGGTGCAGGCTGACTCGGCATGGAAGCTGCCTGCTCACCATGTGGTTTCCCAGGCCCGTCTGCAGCTGAGCGAGAGGATTCCGGAGGCCTCCTCGCACAGGGGCCGATCGACGTCTGTGGCCTTGGCAGCCACAGACGGATCCTGACCGGCACGGTCCCTTGTGCCCTCAACTCAGGCCTTCGGGAAGACCACTGCCCTGCTGTGGGTTCGGCGCCTGGAGCCTCCTGGGACCTAACCCTAACCCTAACCCCACACCGAACGGGCACCCTCCACCGAACCCTAAGCCGGCCTCGACCCCTAACCCTGCACTTGAGCCGCCTTGCTGCATGGGCCCTCACTTCAGCCCTCGAGGGAGATCACGAGACCGGAGTCGCTTCGGCCCTGGCGACGTCCCTGGACCGAACCCTAACCCTAGCTAAGGCTCACTCGCCAAGAGGACCCAAGGCCAACGTCTGACAACACCACGCGCCTGGGGTCCGGAAGGGGTGCAGGCTGACTCGGCATGGAACCTGGAAGCTCACCATGTCGTTTCCCAGGCCCGGCTGCAGCTGCCGAGAGGATTCCGGAGGCCTCCTCGACCAGGGGCCCAATCACGTGTGTGGCCTTGGCAGCCAAAGACGGATCCTGACCGGCAGCCTCCCTTGTGCCCTCAACTCAGCCCTTCGGGGAGACCACTGCCCTGCTGTGGGTTGGGCGCCTGGAGCCTCCTGGGACCTAACCCTAACCCTAACCGTACCCCGAACCGGGACCCTCCACCGCAACCTAAGCCTGCCTCGAACCCTAACCCTGCAATGGAGCCGCCTTCTGGCATGGGCCCTCACTTCAGCCCTCGAGGGAGATCACCAGACTGGAGTCGATTCAGCCCTGGCGACGTCCCTGGACCAAACCCTAACCCTAGCTAAGGCTCCCTCCCCATGGGGACCCCACGCCAAAGTCTGACAAGACCACGCGCCTGGGGTCCAGAGGCGGTGCAGGCTGACTCGGCATGGAAGCTGCCTGCTCACCATGTGGTTTCCCAGGCCCGTCTGCAGCTGAGCGAGAGGATTCCGGAGGCCTCCTCGCACAGGGGCCGATCGACGTCTGTGGCCTTGGCAGCCACAGACGGATCCTGACCGGCACGGTCCCTTGTGCCCTCAACTCAGGCCTTCGGGGGAAGACCACTGCCCTGCTGTGGGTTCGGCGCCTGAGCCTCCTGGGACCTAACCCTAACCCTAACCCCACACCGAACGGGCACCCTCCACCGAAACCTAAGCCGGCCTCGACCCCTAACCCTGCACTTGAGCCGCCTTGCTGCATGGGCCCTCACTTCAGCCCTCGAGGGAGATCACGAGACCGGAGTCGCTTCGGCCCTGGCGACGTCCCTGGACCGAACCCTAACCCTAGCTAAGGCTCCTTCGCCAAGAGGACCCAAGGCCAACGTCTGACAACACCACGCGCCTGGGGTCCGGAAGGGGTGCAGGCTGACTCGGCATGGAACCTGGAAGCTCACCATGTCGTTTCCCAGGCCCGGCTGCAGCTGCCGAGAGGATTCCGGAGGCCTCCTCGACCAGGGGCCCAATCACGTGTGTGGCCTTGGCAGCCAAAGACGGATCCTGAACGGCACGGTCCCTTGTGCCCTCAACTCAGCCCTTCGGGGAGACCACTGCCCTGCTGTGGGTTGGGCGCCTGGAGCCTCCTGGGACCTAACCCTAACCCTAACCGTACCCCGACCGGGACCCTCCACCGCAACCTAAGCTTGCCTCGAACCCTAACCCTGCAATGGAGCCGCCTTCTGGCATGGGCCCTCACTTCAGCCCTCGAGGGAGATCACCAGACTGGAGTCGATTCAGCCCTGGCGACGTCCCTGGACCAAACCCTAACCCTAGCCAAGGCTCCCTCCCCATGGGGACCCCACGCCAAAGTCTGACAAGACCACGCGCCTGGGGTCCAGAGGCGGTGCAGGCTGACTCGGCATGGAAGCTGCCTGCTCACCATGTGGTTTCCCAGGCCCGTCTGCAGCTGAGCGAGAGGATTCCGGAGGCCTCCTCGCACAGGGGCCGATCGACGTCTGTGGCCTTGGCAGCCACAGACGGATCCTGACCGGCACGGTCCCTTGTGCCCTCCACTCAGGCCTTCGGGAAGACCACTGCCCTGCTGTGGGTTCGGCGCCTGGAGCCTCCTGGGACCTAAACCCTAACCCTAACCCCACACCGAACGGGGACCCTCCACCGAAACCTAGGCCGGCCTCGACCCCTAACCCTGCACTTGAGCCGCCTTGCTGCATGGGCCCTCACTTCAGCCCTCGAGGGACATCACGAGACCGGAGTCGCTTCGGCCCTGGCGACGTCCCTGGACCGAACCCTAACCCTAGCTAAGGCTCTCTCGCCAAGAGGACCCAAGGCCAACGTCTGACAACACCACGCGCCTGGGGTCCGGAAGGGGTGCAGGCAGACTCGGCATGGAACCTGGAAGCTCACCATGTCGTTTCCCAGGCCCGGCTGCAGCTGCCGAGAGGATTCCGGAGGCCTCCTCGACCAGGGGCCCAATCACGTGTGTGGCCTTGGCAGCCAAAGACGGATCCTGACCGGCACGGTCCCTTGTGCCCTCAACTCAGCCCTTCGGGGAGACCACTGCCCTGCTGTGGGTTGGGCGCCTGGAGCCTCCTGGGACCTAACCCTAACCCTAACCGTACCCCGAACCGGGACCCTCCACCGCAACCTAAGCCTGCCTCGAACCCTAACCCTGCAATGGAGCCGCCTTCTGGCATGGGCCCTCACTTCAGCCCTCGAGGGAGATCACCAGACTGGAGTCGATTCAGCCCTGGCGACGTCCCTGGACCAAACCCTAACCCTAGCTAAGGCTCCCTCCCCATGGGGACCCCACGCCAAAGTCTGACAAGACCACGCGCCTGGGGTCCAGAGGCGGTGCAGGCTGACTCGGCATGGAAGCTGCCTGCTCACCATGTGGTTTCCCAGGCCCGTCTGCAGCTGAGCGAGAGGATTCCGGAGGCCTCCTCGCACAGGGGCCGATCGACGTCTGTGGCCTTGGCAGCCACAGACGGATCCTGACCGGCACGGTCCCTTGTGCCCTCCACTCAGGCCTTCGGGAAGACCACTGCCCTGCTGTGGGTTCGGCGCCTGGAGCCTCCTGGGACCTAACCCTAACCCTAACCCCACACCGAACGGGCACCCTCCACCGAAACCTAAGCCGGCCTCGACCCCTAACCCTGCACTTGAGCCGCCTTGCTGCATGGGCCCTCACTTCAGCCCTCGAGGGAGATCACGAGACCGGAGTCGCTTCGGCCCTGGCGACGTCCCTGGACCGAACCCTAACCCTAGCTAAGGCTCTCTCGCCAAGAGGACCCAAGGCCAACGTCTGACAACACCACGCGCCTGGGGTCCGGAAGGGGTGCAGGCTGACTCGGCATGGAACCTGGAAGCTCACCATGTCCTTTCCCAGGCCCGGCTGCAGCTGCCGAGAGGATTCCGGAGGCCTCCTCGACCAGGGGCCCAATCACGTGTGTGGCCTTGGCAGCCAAAGACGGATCCTGACCGGCAGCCTCCCTTGTGCCCTCAACTCAGCCCTTCGGGGAGACCACTGCCCTGCTGTGGGTTGGGCGCCTGGAGCCTCCTGGGACCTAACCCTAACCCTAACCGTACCCCGAACCGGGACCCTCCACCGCAACCTAAGCCTGCCTCGAACCCTAACCCTGCAATGGAGCCGCCTTCTGGCATGGGCCCTCACTTCAGCCCTCGAGGGAGATCACCAGACTGGAGTCGATTCAGCCCTGGCGACGTCCCTGGACCAAACCCTAACCCTAGCTAAGGCTCCCTCCCCATGGGGACCCCACGCCAAAGTCTGACAAGACCACGCGCCTGGGGTCCAGAGGCGGTGCAGGCTGACTCGGCATGGAAGCTGCCTGCTCACCATGTGGTTTCCCAAGCCCGTCTGCAGCTGAGCGAGAGGATTCCGGAGGCCTCCTCGCACAGGGGCCGATCGACGTCTGTGGCCTTGGCAGCCACAGACGGATCCTGACCGGCACGGTCCCTTGTGCCCTCCACTCAGGCCTTCGGGAAGACCACTGCCCTGCTGTGGGTTCGGCGCCTGGAGCCTCCTGGGACCTAACCCTAACCCTAACCCCACACCGAACGGGCACCCTCCACCGAAACCTAAGCCGGCCTCGACCCCTAACCCTGCACTTGAGCCGCCTTGCAGCATGGGCCCTCACTTCAGCCCTCGAGGGAGATCACGAGACCGGAGTCGCTTCGGCCCTGGCGACGTCCCTGGACCGAACCCTAACCCTAGCTAAGGCTCCTTCGCCAAGAGGACCCAAGGCCAACGTCTGACAACACCACGCGCCTGGGGTCCGGAAGGGGTGCAGGCTGACTCGGCATGGAACCTGGAATCTCACCATGTCGTTTCCCAGGCCCGGCTGCAGCTGCCGAGAGGATTCCGGAGGCCTCCTCGACCAGGGGGCCAATCACGTGTGTGGCCTTGGAAGCCAAAGACGGATCCTGACCGGCACAGTCCCTTGTGCCCTAAACTCAGCCCTTCGGGGAGACCACTGCCCTGCTGTGGGTTCGGCGCCTGGAGCCTCCTGGGACCTAACCCTAACCCTAACCGTACCCCGAACCGGGACCCTCCACCGCAACCTAAGCCTGCCTCGAACCCTAACCCTGCAATGGAGCCGCCTTGCTGCATGGGCCCTCACTTCAGCCCTCGAGGGAGATCACGAGACCGGAGTCGCTTCGGCCCTGGACCGAACCCTAACCCTAGCTAAGGCTCTCTCGCCAAGAGGACCCAAGGCCAACGTCTGACAACACCTCGCGCCTGGGGTCCGGAAGGGGTGCAGGCTGACTCGGCATGGAACCTGGAAGCTCACCATGTCGTTTCCCAGACCCGGCTGCAGCTGCCGAGAGGATTCCGGAGGCCTCCTCGACCAGGGGCCCAATCACGTGTGTGGCCTTGGCAGCCAAAGACGGATCCTGACCGGCAGCCTCCCTTGTGCCCTCAACTCAGCCCTTCGGGGAGACCACTGCCCTGCTGTGGGTTGGGCGCCTGGAGCCTCCTGGGACCTAACCCTAACCCTAACCGTACCCCGAACCGGGACCCTCCACCGCAACCTAAGCCTGCCTCGAACCCTAACCCTGCAATGGAGCCGCCTTCTGGCATGGGCCCTCACTTCAGCCCTCGAGGGAGATCACCAGACTGGAGTCGATTCAGCCCTGGCGACGTCCCTGGACCAAACCCTAACCCTAGCTAAGGCTCCCTCCCCATGGGGACCCCACGCCAAAGTCTGACAAGACCACGCGCCTGGGGTCCAGAGGCGGTGCAGGCTGACTCGGCATGGAAGCTGCCTGCTCACCATGTGGTTTCCCAGGCCCGTCTGCAGCTGAGCGAGAGGATTCCGGAGGCCTCCTCGCACAGGGGCCGATCGACGTCTGTGGCCTTGGCAGCCACAGACGGATCCTGACCGGCACGGTCCCTTGTGCCCTCAACTCAGGCCTTCGGGAAGACCACTGCCCTGCTGTGGGTTCGGCGCCTGGAGCCTCCTGGGACCTAACCCTAACCCTAACCCCACACCGAACGGGCACCCTCCACCGAAACCTAAGCCGGCCTCGACCCCTAACCCTGCACTTGAGCCGCCTTGCTGCATGGGCCCTCACTTCAGCCCTCGAGGGACATCACGAGACCGGAGTCGCTTCGGCCCTGGCGACGTCCCTGGACCGAACCCTAACCCTAGCTAAGGCTCTCTCGCCAAGAGGACCCAAGGCCAACGTCTGACAACACCACGCGCCTGGGGTCCGGAAGGGGTGCAGGCTGACTCGGCATGGAACCTGGAAGCTCACCATGTCCTTTCCCAGGCCCGGCTGCAGCTGCCGAGAGGATTCCGGAGGCCTCCTCGACCAGGGGCCCAATCACGTGTGTGGCCTTGGCAGCCAAAGACGGATCCTGACCGGCAGCCTCCCTTGTGCCCTCAACTCAGCCCTTCGGGGAGACCACTGCCCTGCTGTGGGTTGGGCGCCTGGAGCCTCCTGGGACCTAACCCTAACCCTAACCGTACCCCGAACCGGGACCCTCCACCGCAACCTAAGCCTGCCTCGAACCCTAACCCTGCAATGGAGCCGCCTTCTGGCATGGGCCCTCACTTCAGCCCTCGAGGGAGATCACCAGACTGGAGTCGATTCAGCCCTGGCGACGTCCCTGGACCAAACCCTAACCCTAGCTAAGGCTCCCTCCCCATGGGGACCCCACGCCAAAGTCTGACAAGACCACGCGCCTGGGGTCCAGAGGCGGTGCAGGCTGACTCGGCATGGAAGCTGCCTGCTCACCATGTGGTTTCCCAGGCCCGTCTGCAGCTGAGCGAGAGGATTCCGGAGGCCTCCTCGCACAGGGGCTGATCGACGTCTGTGGCCTTGGCAGCCACAGACGGATCCTGACCGGCACGGTCTCTTGTGCCCTCAACTCAGGCCTTCGGGAAGACCACTGCCCTGCTGTGGGTTCGGCGCCTGGAGCCTCCTGGGACCTAACCCTAACCCTAACCCCACACCGAACGGGCACCCTCCACCGAAACCTAAGCCGGCCTCGACCCCTAACCCTGCACTTGAGCCGCCTTGCTGCATGGGCCCTCACTTCAGCCCTCGAGGGAGATCACGAGACCGGAGTCGCTTCGGCCCTGGCGACGTCCCTGGACCGAACACTAACCCTAGCTAAGGCTCCTTCGCCAAGAGGACCCAAGGCCAACGTCTGACAACACCACGCGCCTGGGGTCCGGAAGGGGTGCAGGCTGACTCGGCATGGAACCTGGAAGCTCACCATGTCGTTTCCCAGGCCCGGCTGCAGCTGCCGAGAGGATTCCGGAGGCCTCCTCGACCAGGGGGCCAATCACGTGTGTGGCCTTGGAAGCCAAAGACGGATCCTGACCGGCACAGTCCCTTGTGCCCTAAACTCAGCCCTTCGGGGAGACCACTGCCCTGCTGTGGGTTCGGCGCCTGGAGCCTCCTGGGACCTAACCCTAACCCTAACCGTACCCCGAACCGGGACCCTCCACCGCAACCTAAGCCTGCCTCGAACCCTAACCCTGCAATGGAGCCGCCTTGCTGCATGGGCCCTCACTTCAGCCCTCGAGGGAGATCACGAGACCGGAGTCGCTTCGGCCCTGGACCGAACCCTAACCCTAGCTAAGGCTCTCTCGCCAAGAGGACCCAAGGCCAACGTCTGACAACACCTCGCGCCTGGGGTCCGGAAGGGGTGCAGGCTGACTCGGCATGGAACCTGGAAGCTCACCATGTCGTTTCCCAGACCCGGCTGCAGCTGCCGAGAGGATTCCGGAGGCCTCCTCGACCAGGGGCCCAATCACGTGTGTGGCCTTGGCAGCCAAAGACGGATCCTGACCGGCAGCCTCCCTTGTGCCCTCAACTCAGCCCTTCGGGGAGACCACTGCCCTGCTGTGGGTTGGGCGCCTGGAGCCTCCTGGGACCTAACCCTAACCCTAACCGTACCCCGAACCGGGACCCTCCACCGCAACCTAAGCCTGCCTCGAACCCTAACCCTGCAATGGAGCCGCCTTGCTGCATGGGCCCTCACTTCAGCCCTCGAGGGAGATCACCAGACTGGAGTCGATTCAGCCCTGGCGACGTCCCTGGACCAAACCCTAACCCTAGCTAAGGCTCCCTCCCCATGGGGACCCCACGCCAAAGTCTGACAAGACCACGCGCCTGGGGTCCAGAGGCGGTGCAGGCTGACTCGGCATGGAAGCTGCCTGCTCACCATGTGGTTTCCCAGGCCCGTCTGCAGCTGAGCGAGAGGATTCCGGAGGCCTCCTCGCACAGGGGCCGATCGACGTCTGTGGCCTTGGCAGCCACAGACGGATCCTGACCGGCACGGTCCCTTGTGCCCTCCACTCAGGCCTTCGGGAAGACCACTGCCCTGCTGTGGGTTCGGCGCCTGGAGCCTCCTGGGACCTAACCCTAACCCTAACCCCACACCGAACGGGCACCCTCCACCGAAACCTAAGCCGGCCTCGACCCCTAACCCTGCACTTGAGCCGCCTTGCTGCATGGGCCCTCACTTCAGCCCTCGAGGGACATCACGAGACCGGAGTCGCTTCGGCCCTGGCGACGTCCCTGGACCGAACCCTAACCCTAGCTAAGGCTCTCTCGCCAAGAGGACCCAAGGCCAACGTCTGACAACACCACGCGCCTGGGGTCCGGAAGGGGTGCAGGCTGACTCGGCATGGAACCTGGAAGCTCACCATGTCCTTTCCCAGGCCCGGCTGCAGCTGCCGAGAGGATTCCGGAGGCCTCCTCGACCAGGGGCCCAATCACGTGTGTGGCCTTGGCAGCCAAAGACGGATCCTGACCGGCAGCCTCCCTTGTGCCCTCAACTCAGCCCTTCGGGGAGACCACTGCCCTGCTGTGGGTTGGGCGCCTGGAGCCTCCTGGGACCTAACCCTAACCCTAACCGTACCCCGAACCGGGACCCTCCACCGCAACCTAAGCCTGCCTCGAACCCTAACCCTGCAATGGAGCCGCCTTCTGGCATGGGCCCTCACTTCAGCCCTCGAGGGAGATCACCAGACTGGAGTCGATTCAGCCCTGGCGACGTCCCTGGACCAAACCCTAACCCTAGCTAAGGCTCCCTCCCCATGGGGACCCCACGCCAAAGTCTGACAAGACCACGCGCCTGGGGTCCAGAGGCGGTGCAGGCTGACTCGGCATGGAAGCTGCCTGCTCACCATGTGGTTTCCCAGGCCCGTCTGCAGCTGAGCGAGAGGATTCCGGAGGCCTCCTCGCACAGGGGCTGATCGACGTCTGTGGCCTTGGCAGCCACAGACGGATCCTGACCGGCACGGTCTCTTGTGCCCTCAACTCAGGCCTTCGGGAAGACCACTGCCCTGCTGTGGGTTCGGCGCCTGGAGCCTCCTGGGACCTAACCCTAACCCTAACCCCACACCGAACGGGCACCCTCCACCGAAACCTAAGCCGGCCTCGACCCCTAACCCTGCACTTGAGCCGCCTTGCTGCATGGGCCCTCACTTCAGCCCTCGAGGGAGATCACGAGACCGGAGTCGCTTCGGCCCTGGCGACGTCCCTGGACCGAACCCTAACCCTAGCTAAGGCTCTCTCGCCAAGAGGACCCAAGGCCAACGTCTGACAACACCACGCGCCTGGGGTCCGGAAGGGGTGCAGGCTGACTCGGCATGGAACCTGGAATCTCACCATGTCGTTTCCCAGGCCCGGCTGCAGCTGCCGAGAGGATTCCGGAGGCCTCCTCGACCAGGGGCCCAATCACGTGTGTGGCCTTGGCAGCCAAAGACGGATCCTGACCGGCACAGTCCCATGTGCCCTCAACTCAGCCCTTCGGGGAGACCACTGCCCTGCTGTGGGTTGGGCGCCTGGAGCCTCCTGGGACCTAACCCTAACCCTAACCGTACCCCGAACCGGGACCCTCCACCGCAACCTAAGCCTGCCTCGAACCCTAACCCTGCAATGGAGCCGCCTTGCTGCATGGGCCCTCACTTCAGCCCTCGAGGGAGATCACCAGACTGGAGTCGATTCAGCCCTGGCGACGTCCCTGGACCAAACCCTAACCCTAGCTAAGGCTCCCTCCCCATGGGGACCCCACGCCAAAGTCTGACAAGACCACGCGCCTGGGGTCCAGAGGCGGTGCAGGCTGACTCGGCATGGAAGCTGCCTGCTCACCATGTGGTTTCCCAGGCCCGTCTGCAGCTGAGCGAGAGGATTCCGGAGGCCTCATCGCACAGGGGCCGATCGACGTCTGTGGCCTTGGCAGCCACAGACGGATCCTGACCGGCACGGTCCCTTGTGCCCTCAACTCAGGCCTTCGGGAAGACCACTGCCCTGCTGTGGGTTCGGCGCCTGGAGCCTCCTGGGACCTAACCCTAACCCTAACCCCACACCGAACGGGCACCCTCCACCGAAACCTAAGCCGGCCTCGACCCCTAACCCTGCACTTGAGCCGCCTTGCTGCATGGGCCCTCACTTCAGCCCTCGAGGGAGATCACGAGACCGGAGTCGCTTCGGCCCTGGCGACGTCCCTGGACCGAACCCTAACCCTAGCTAAGGCTCTCTCGCCAAGAGGACCCAAGGCCAACGTCTGACAACACCACGCGCCTGGGGTCCGGAAGGGGTGCAGGCTGACTCGGCATGGAACCTGGAAGCTCACCATGTCGTTTCCCAGGCCCGGCTGCAGCTGCCGAGAGGATTCCGGAGGCCTCCTCGACCAGGGGCCCAATCACGTGTGTGGCCTTGGCAGCCAAAGATGGATCCTGACCGGCAGCCTCCCTTGTGCCCTCAACTCAGCCCTTCGGGGAGACCACTGCCCTGCTGTGGGTTGGGCGCCTGGAGCCTCCTGGGACCTAACCCTAACCCTAACCGTACCCCGAACCGGGACCCTCCACCGCAACCTAAGCCTGCCTCGAACCCTAACCCTGCAATGGAGCCGCCTTCTGGCATGGGCCCTCACTTCAGCCCTCGAGGGAGATCACCAGACTGGAGTCGATTCAGCCCTGGCGACGTCCCTGGACCAAACCCTAACCCTAGCTAAGGCTCCCTCCCCATGGGGACCCCACGCCAAAGTCTGACAAGACCACGCGCCTGGGGTCCAGAGGCGGTGCAGGCTGACTCGGCATGGAAGCTGCCTGCTCACCTTGTGGTTTCCCAGGCCCGTCTGCAGCTGAGCGAGAGGATTCCAGAGGCCTCCTCGCACAGGGGCCGATCGACGTCTGTGGCCTTGGCAGCCACAGACGGATCCTGACCGGCACGGTCCCTTGTGCCCTCAACTCAGGCCTTCGGGAAGACCACTGCCCTGCTGTGGGTTCGGCGCCTGGAGCCTCCTGGGACCTAACCCTAACCCTAACCCCACACCGAACGGGGACCCTCCACCGAAACCTAAGCCGGCCTCGACCCGTAACCCTGCACTTGAGCCGCCTTGCTGCATGGGCCCTCACTTCAGCCCTCGAGGGACATCACGAGACGGGAGTCGCTTCGGCCCTGGCGACGTCCCTGGACCGAACCCTAACCCTAGCTAAGGCTCTCTCGCCAAGAGGACCCAAGGCCAACGTCTGACAACACCACGCGCCTGGGGTCCGGAAGGGGTGCAGGCTGACTCGGCATGGAACCTGGAAGCTCACCATGTCGTTTCCCAGGCCTGGCTGCAGCTGCCGAGAGGATTCCGGAGGCCTCCTCGACCAGGGGCCCAATCACGTGTGTGGCCTAGGCAGCCAAAGATGGATCCTGACCGGCAGCCTCCCTTGTGCCCTCAACTCAGCCCTTCGGGGAGACCACTGCCCTGCTGTGGGTTGGGCGCCTGGAGCCTCCTGGGACCTAACCCTAACCCTAACCGTACCCCGAACCGGGACCCTCCACCGCAACCTAAGCCTGCCTCGAACCCTAACCCTGCAATGGAGCCGCCTTCTGGCATGGGCCCTCACTTCAGCCCTCGAGGGAGATCACCAGACTGGAGTCGATTCAGCCCTGGCGACGTCCCTGGACCAAACCCTAACCCTAGCTAAGGCTCCCTCCCCATGGGGACCCCACGCCAAAGTCTGACAAGACCACGCGCCTGGGGTCCAGAGGCGGTGCAGGCTGACTCGGCATGGAAGCTGCCTGCTCACCATGTGGTTTCCCAGGCCCGTCTGCAGCTGAGCGAGAGGATTCCGGAGGCCTCCTCGCACAGGGGCCGATCGACGTCTGTGGCCTTGGCAGCCACAGACGGATCCTGACCGGCACGGTCCCTTGTGCCCTCAACTCAGGCCTTCGGGAAGACCACTGCCCTGCTGTGGGTTCGGCGCCTGGAGCCTCCTGGGACCTAACCCTAACCCTAACCCCACACCGAACGGGCACCCTCCACCGAAACCTAAGCCGGCCTCGACCCCTAACCCTGCACTTGAGCCGCCTTGCTGCATGGGCCCTCACTTCAGCCCTCGAGGGAGATCACGAGACCGGAGTCGCTTCGGCCCTGGCGACGTCCCTGGACCGAACCCTAACCCTAGCTAAGGCTCTCTCGCCAAGAGGACCCAAGGCCAACGTCTGACAACACCTCGCGCCTGGGGTCCGGAAGGGGTGCAGGCTGACTCGGCATGGAACCTGGAAGCTCACCATGTCGTTTCCCAGGCCCGGCTGCAGCTGCCGAGAGGATTCCGGAGGCCTCCTCGACCAGGGGCCCAATCACGTGTGTGGCCTTGGCAGCCAAAGACGGATCCTGAACGGCACGGTCCCTTGTGCCCTCAACTCAGCCCTTCGGGGAGACCACTGCCCTGCTGTGGGTTGGGCGCCTGGAGCCTCCTGGGACCTAACCCTAACCCTAACCGTACCCCGAACCGGGACCCTCCACCGCAACCTAAGCCTGCCTCGAACCCTAACCCTGCAATGGAGCCGCCTTCTGGCATGGGCCCTCACTTCAGCCCTCGAGGGAGATCACCAGACTGGAGTCGATTCAGCCCTGGCGACGTCCCTGGACCAAACCCTAACCCTAGCTAAGGCTCCCTCCCCATGGGGACCCCACGCCAAAGTCTGACAAGACCACGCGCCTGGGGTCCAGAGGCGGTGCAGGCTGACACGGCATGGAAGCTGCCTGCTCACCATGTGGTTTCCCAGGCCCGTCTGCAGCTGAGCGAGAGGATTCCGGAGGCCTCCTCGCACAGGGGCCGATCGACATCTGTGGCCTTGGCAGCCACAGACGGATCCTGACCGGCACGGTCCCTTGTGCCCTCAACTCAGGCCTTCGGGAAGACCACTGCCCTGCTGTGGGTTCGGCGCCTGGAGCCTCCTGGGACCTAACCCTAACCCTAACCCCACACCGAACGGGCACCCTCCACCGAAACCTAAGCCTGCCTCGAACCCTAACCCTGCACTTGAGCCGCCTTACTGCATGGGCCCTCACTTCAGCCCTCGAGGGAGATCACGAGACCGGAGTCGCTTCGGCCCTGGACCGAACCCTAACCCTAGCTAAGGCTCTCTCGCCAAGAGGACCCAAGGCCAACGTCTGACAACTCCTCGCGCCTGGGGTCCGGAAGGGGTGCAGGCTGACTCGGCATGGAACCTGGAAGCTCACCATGTCGTTTCCCAGGCCCGGCTGCAGCTGCCGAGAGGATTCCGGAGGCCTCCTCGACGAGGGGCCCAATCACGTGTGTGGCCCTGGCAGCCAAAGACGGATCCTGACCGGCAGCCTCCCTTGTGCCCTCAACTCAGGCCTTCGGGGAGACCACTGCCCTGCTGTGGGTTGGGCGCCGGGAGCCTCCTGGGACCTAACCCTAACCCTAACCGAACCCTGAACAGGGACCCTCCACCGCAACCTAAGCCTGCCTCGAACCCTAACCCTGCAAGTGAGCCGCCTTCTGGCATGGGCCCTCACTTGAGCCCTCGAGGGAGATCACGAGGCTGGAGTCGATTCCGCCCTGGCGACGTCCCTGGACCAAACCCTAACCCTAGCTAAGGCTCCCTCCCCATGGGGACCCCACGCCAAAGTCTGACAAGACCACGCGCCTGGGGTCCAGAGGCGGTGCAGGCTGACTCGGCATGGAAGCTGCCTGCTCACCATGTGGTTTCCCAGGCCCGTCTGCAGCTGAGCGAGAGGATTCCGGAGGCCTCCTCGCACAGGGGCCGATCGACGTCTGTGGCCTTGGCAGCCACAGACGGATCCTGACCGGCACGGTCCCTTGTGCCCTCAACTCAGGCCTTCGGGAAGACCACTGCCCTGCTGTGGGTTCGGCGACTGGAGCCTCCTGGGACCTAACCCTAACCCTAACCCCACACCGAACGGGCACCCTCCACCGAAACCTAAGCCGGCCTCGACCCCTAACCCTGCACTTGAGCCGCCTTGCTGCATGGGCCTCACTTCAGCCCTCGAGGGAGATCACGAGACCGGAGTCGCTTCGGCCCTGGCGACGTCCCTGGACTGAACCCTAACCCTAGCTAAGGCTCTCTCGCCAAGAGGACCCAAGGCCAACGTCTGACAACACCACGCGCCTGGGGTCCGGAAGGGGTGCAGGCTGACTCGGCATGGAACCTGGAAGCTCACCATGTCGTTTCCCAGGCCCGGCTGCAGCTGTCGAGAGGATTCCGGAGGCCTCCTCGACCAGGGGCCCAATCACGTGTGTGGCCTTGGCAGCCAAAGACGGATCCTGACCGGCACGGTCCCTTGTGCCCTCAACTCAGCCCTTCGGGGAGACCACTGCCCTGCTGTGGGTTGGGCGCCTGGAGCCTCCTGGGACCTAACCCTAACCCTAACCGTACCCCGAACCGGGACCCTCCACCGCAACCTAAGCCTGCCTCGAACCCTAACCCTGCAATGGAGCCGCCTTCTGGCATGGGCCCTCACTTCAGCCCTCGAGGGAGATCACCAGACTGGAGTCGATTCAGCCCTGGAGACGTCCCTGGACCAAACCCTAACCCTAGCTAAGGCTCCCTCCCCATGGGGACCCCACGCCAAAGTCTGACAAGACCACGCGCCTGGGGTCCAGAGGCGGTGCAGGCTGACTCGGCATGGAAGCTGCAAGCTCACCATGTGGTTTCCCAGGCCCGTCTGCAGCTGAGCGAGAGGATTCCGGATGCCTCCTCGCACAGGGGCCGATCGACGTCTGTGGCCTTGGCAGCCACAGACGGATCCTGACCGGCACGGTCCCTTGTGCCCTCCACTCAGGCCTTCGGGAAGACCACTGCCCTGCTGTGGGTTCGGCGCCTGGAGCCTCCTGGGACCTAACCCTAACCCTAACCCCACACCGAACGGGGACCCTCCACCGAAACCTAAGCCGGCCTCGACCCCTAACCCTGCACTTGAGCCGCCTTGCTGCATGGGCCCTCACTTCAGCCCTCGAGGGAGATCACGAGACCGGAGTCGCTTCGGCCCTGGCGACGTCCCTGGACCGAACCCTAACCCTAGCTAAGGCTCTCTCGCCAAGAGGACCCAAGGCCAACGTCTGACAACACCACGCGCCTGGGGTCCGGAAGGGGTGCAGGCTGACTCGGCATGGAACCTGGAAGCTCACCATGTCGTTTCCCAGGCCCGGCTGCAGCTGCCGAGAGGATTCCGGAGGCCTCCTCGACCAGGGGCCCAATCACGTGTGTGGCCTTGGCAGCCAAAGACGGATCCTGACCGGCACGGTCCCTTGTGCCCTCAACTCAGCCCTTCGGGGAGACCACTGCCCTGCTGTGGGTTGGGCGCCTGGAGCCTCCTGGGACCTAACCCTAACCCTAACCGTACCCCGAACCGGGACCCTCCACCGCAACCTAAGCCTGCCTCGAACCCTAACCCTGCAATGGAGCCGCCTTCTGGCATGGGCCCTCACTTCAGCCCTCGAGGGAGATCACGAGACTGGAGTCGATTCAGCCCTGGAGACGTCCCTGGACCAAACCCTAACCCTAGCTAAGGCTCTGTCGCCAAGAGGACCCAAGGCCAACGTCTGACAACACCACGCGCCTGGGGTCCGGAAGGGGTGCAGGCTGACTCGGCATGGAACCTGGAAGCTCACCATGTCGTTTCCCAGGCCCGGCTGCAGCTGCCGAGAGGATTCCGGAGGCCTCCTCGACCAGGGGCCCAATCACGTGTGTGGCCTTGGCAGCCAAAGACGGATCCTGACCGGCACGGTCCCTTGTGCCCTCAACTCAGCCCTTCGGGGAGACCACTCCCTGCTGTGGGTTGGGCGCCTGGAGCCTCCTGGGACCTAACCCTAACCCTAACCGTACCCCGAACCGGGACCCTCCACCGCAACCTAAGCCTGCCTCGAACCCTAACCCTGCAATGGAGCCGCCTTCTGGCATGGGCCCTCACTTCAGCCCTCGAGGGAGATCACCAGACTGGAGTCGATTCAGCCCTGGCGACGTCCCTGGACTAAACCCTAACCCTAGCTAAGGCTCCCTCCCTATGGGTACCCCACGCCAAAGTCTGACAAGACCACGCGCCTGGGGTCCAGAGGCGGTGCAGGCTGACTCGGCATGGAAGCTGCAAGCTCACCATGTGGTTTCCCAGGCCCGTCTGCAGCTGAGCGAGAGGATTCCGGAGGCCTCCTCGCTCAGGGGCCGATCGACGTCTGTGGCCTTGGCAGCCACAGACGGATCCTGACCGGCACGGTCCCTTGTGCCCTCAACTCAGGCCTTCGGGAAGACCACTGCTCTGCTGTGGGTTCGGCGCCTGGAGCCTCCTGGGACCTAACCCTAACCCTAACCCCACACCGAACGGGCACCCTCCACCGAAACCTAAGCCGGCCTCGACCCCTAACCCTGCACTTGAGCCGCCTTGCTGCATGGGCCCTCACTTCAGCCCTCGAGGGACATCACGAGACCGGAGTCGCTTCGGCCCTGGCGACGTCCCTGGACCGAACCCTAACCCTAGCTAAGGCTCTCTCGCCAAGAGGACCCAAGGCCAACGTCTGAAAACACCACGCGCCTGGGGTCCGGAAGGGGTGCAGGCTGACTCGGCATGGAACCTGGAAGCTCACCATGTCGTTTCCCAGGCCCGGCTGCAGCTGCCGAGAGGATTCCGGAGGCCTCCTCGACCAGGGGCCCAATCACGTGTGTGGCCTTGGCAGCCAAAGACGGATCCTGACCGGCACGGTCCCTTGTGTCCTCAACTCAGCCCTTCGGGGAGACCACTGCCCTGCTGTGGGTTGGGCGCCTGGAGCCTCCTGGGACCTAACCCTAACCCTAACCGTACCCCGAACCGGGACCCTCCACCGCAACCTAAGCCTGCCTCGAACCCTAACCCTGCAATGGAGCCGCCTTCTGGCATGGGCCCTCACTTCAGCCCTCGAGGGAGATCACGAGACTGGAGTCGATTCAGCCCTGGAGACGTCCCTGGACCAAACCCTAAACCTAGCTAAGGCTCTCTCGCCAAGAGGACCCAAGGCCAACGTCTGACAACACCACGCGCCGGGGGGCCGGAAGGGGTGCAGGCTGACTCGGCATGGAACCTGGAAGCTCACCATGTCGTTTCCCAGGCCCGGCTGCAGCTGCCGAGAGGATTCCGGAGGCCTCCTCGACCAGGGGCCCAATCACGTGTGTGGCCTTGGCAGCCAAAGACGGATCCTGACCGGCAGCCTCCCTTGTGCCCTCAACTCAGCCCTTCGGGGAGACCACTGCCCTGCTGTGGGTTGGGCGCCTGGAGCCTCCTGGGACCTAACCCTAACCCTAACCGTACCCCGAACCGGGACCCACCACCGCAACCTAAGCCTGCCTCGAACCCTAACCCTGCAATGGAGCCGCCTTGCTCCATGGGCCCTCACTTCAGCCCTCGAGGGAGATCACGAGACCGGAGTCGCTTCGGCCCTGGACCGAACCCTAACCCTAGCTAAGGCTCTCTCGCCAAGAGGACCCAAGGCCAACGTCTGACAACACCTCGCGCCTGGGGTCCGGAAGGGGTGCAGGCTGACTCGGCATGGAACCTGGAAGCTCACCATGTCGTTTCCCAGGCCCGGCTGCAGCTGCCGAGAGGATTCCGGAGGCCTCCTCGACCAGGGGCCCAATCACGTGTGTGGCCTTGGCAGCCAAAGACGGATCCTGACCGGCAGCCTCCCTTGTGCCCTCAACTCAGGCCTTCGGGGAGACCACTGCCCTGCTGTGGGTTGGGCGCCTGGAGCCTCCTGGGACCTAACCCTAACCCTAACCGTACCCCGAACCGGGACCCTCCACCGCAACCTAAGCCTGCCTCGAACCCTAACCCTGCAATGGAGCCGCCTTCTGGCATGGGCCCTCACTTCAGCCCTCGAGGGAGATCACCAGACTGGAGTCGATTCAGCCCTGGCGACGTCCCTGGACCAAACCCTAACCCTAGCTAAGGCTCCCTCCCCATGGGGACCCCACGCCAAAGTCTGACAAGACCACGCGCCTGTGGTCCAGAGGCGGTGCAGGCTGACTCGGCATGGAAGCTGCCTGCTCACCATGTGGTTTCCCAGGCCCGTCTGCAGCTGAGCGAGAGGATTCCGGAGGCCTCCTCGCACAGGGGCCGATCGACGTCTGTGGCCTTGGCAGCCACAGACGGATCCTGACCAGCACGGTCCCTTGTGCCCTCAACTCAGGCCTTCGGGAAGACCACTGCCCTGCTGTGGGTTCGGCGCCTGGAGCCTCCTGGGACCTAACCCTAACCCTAACCCCACACCGAACGGGGACCCTCCACCGAAACCTAAGCCGGCCTCGACCCCTAACCCTGCACTTGAGCCGCCTTGCTGCATGGGCCCTCACTTCAGCCCTCGAGGGAGATCACGAGACCGGAGTCGCTTCGGCCCTGGACCGAACCCTAACCCTAGCTAAGGCTCTCTCGCCAAGAGGACCCAACGCCAACGTCTGACAACACCTCGCGCCTGGGGTCCGGAAGGGGTGCAGGCTGACTCGGCATGGAACCTGGAAGCTCACCATGTCGTTTCCCAGGCCCGGCTGCAGCTGCCGAGAGGATTCCGGAGGCCTCCTCGACGAGGGGCCCAATCACGTGTGTGGCCCTGGCAGCCAAAGACGGATCCTGACCGGCAGCCTCCCTTGTGCCCTCAACTCAGCCCTTCGGGGAGACCACTGCCCTGCTGTGGGTTGGGCGCCTGGAGCCTCCTGGGACCTAACCCTAACCCTAACCGTACCCCGAACCAGGTCCCTCCACCGCAACCTAAGCCTGCCTCGAACCCTAACCCTGCAATGGAGCCGCCTTCTGGCATGGGCCCTCACTTCAGCCCTCGAGGGAGATCACCAGACTGGAGTCGATTCAGCCCTGGCGACGTCCCTGGACCAAACCCTAACCCTAGCTAAGGCTCCCTCCCCATGGGGACCCCACGCCAAAGTCTGACAAGACCACGCGCCTGGGGTCCAGAGGCGGTGCAGGCTGACTCGGCATGGAAGCTGCAAGCTCACCATGTGGTTTCCCAGGCCCGTCTGCAGCTGAGCGAGAGGATTCCGGAGGCCTCTTCGCACAGGGGCCGATCGACGTCTGTGGCCTTGGCAGCCACAGACGGATCCTGACCGGCACGGTCCCTTGTGCCCTCAACTCAGGCCTTCGGGAAGACCACTGCCCTGCTGTGGGTTCGGCGCCTGGAGCCTCCTGGGACCTAACCCTAACCCTAACCCCACACCGAACGGGGACCCTCCACCGAAACCTAAGCCGGCCTCGACCCCTAACCCTGCACTTGAGCCGCCTTGCTGCATGGGCCCTCACTTCAGCCCTCGAGGGAGATCACGAGACCGGAGTCGCTTCGGCCCTGGCGACGTCCCTGGACCGAACCCTAACCCCAGCTAAGGCTCTCTCGCCAAGAGGACCCAAGGCCAACGTCTGACAACACCACGCGCCTGGGGTCCGGAAGGGGTGCAGGCTGACTCGGCATGGAACCTGGAAGCTCACCATGTCGTTTCCCAGGCCCGGCTGCAGCTGCCGAGAGGATTCCGGAGGCCTCATCGACCAGGGGCCCAATCACGTGTGTGGCCTTGGCAGCCAAAGACGGATCCTGACCGGCAGCCTCCCTTGTGCCCTCAACTCAGCCCTTCGGGGAGACCACTGCCCTGCTGTGGGTTGGGCGCCTGGAGCCTCCTGGGACCTAACCCTAACCCTAACCGTACCCCGAACCGGGACCCTCCACCGCAACCTAAGCCTGCCTCGAACCCTAACCCTGCAATGGAGCCGCCTTCTGGCATGGGCCCTCACGTCAGCCCTCGAGGGAGATCACGAGACTGGAGTCGATTCAGCCCTGGAGACGTCCCTGGACCAAACCCTGACCCTAGCTAAGGCTCTATCGCCAAGAGGACCCAAGGCCAACGTCTGACAACACCACGCGCCTGGGGTCCGGAAGTGGTGCAGGCTAACTCGGCATGGAATCTGGAAGCTCACCATGTCGTTTCCCAGGCCCGGCTGCAGCTGCCGAGAGGATTCCGGAGGCCTCCTCGACCAGGGGCCCAATCACGTGTGTGGCCTTGGCAGCCAAAGACCGATCCTGACCGGCAGCCTCCCTTGTGCCCTCAACTCAGCCCTTCGGGGAGACCACTGCCCTGCTGTGGGTTGGGCGCCTGGAGCCTCCTGGGACCTAACCATAACCCTAACCGTACCCCGAACCGGGACCCTCCACCGCAACCTAAGCCTGCCTCGAACCCAAACCCTGCAATGGAGCCGCCTTCTGGCATGGGCCCTCACTTCAGCCCTCGAGGGAGATCACCAGACTGGAGTCGATTCAGCCCTGGCGACGTCCCTGGACCAAACCCTAACCCTAGCTAAGGCTCCCTCCCCATGGGGACCCCACGCCAAAGTCTGACAAGACCACGCGCCTGGGGTCCAGAGGCGGTGCAGGCTGACTCGGCATGGAAGCTGCAAGCTCACCATGTGGTTTCCCAGGCCCGTCCGCAGCTGAGCGAGAGGATTCCGGAGGCCTCCTCGCACAGGGGCCGATCGACGTCTGTGGCCTTGGCAGCCACAGACGGATCCTGACCGGCACGGTCCCTTGTGCCCTCAACTCAGGCCTTCGGGAAGACCACTGCCCTGCTGTGGGTTCGGCGCCTGGAGCCTCCTGGGACCTAACCCTAACCCTAACCCCACACCGAACGGGGACCCTCCACCGAAACCTAAGCCTGCCTCGAACCCTAACCCTGCACTTGAGCCGCCTTGCTGCATGGGCCCTCACTTCAGCCCTCGAGGGAGATCACGAGACCGGAGTCGCTTCGGCCCTGGACCGAACCCTAACCCTAGCTAAGGCTCTGTCGCCAAGAGGACCCAAGGCCAACGTCTGACAACACCTCGCGCCTGGGGTCCGGAAGGGGTGCAGGCTGACTCGGCATGGAACCTGGAAGCTCACCATGTCGTTTCCCAGGCCCGGCTGCAGCTGCCGAGAGGATTCCGGAGGCCTCCTCGACGAGGGGCCCAATCACGTGTGTGGCCCTGGCAGCCAAAGACGGATCCTGACCGGCAGCCTCCCTTGTGCCCTCAACTCAGGCCTTCGGGGAGACCACTGCCCTGCTGTGGGTTGGGCGCCGGGAGCCTCCTGGGACCTAACCCTAACCCTAACCGAACCCTGAACAGGGACCCTCCACCGCAACCTAAGCCTGCCTCGAACCCTAACCCTGCAAGTGAGCCGCCTTCTGGCATGGGCCCTCACTTGAGCCCTCGAGGTTGATCACGAGGCTGGAGTCGATTCCGCCCTGGCGACGTCCCTGGACCAAACCCTAACCCTAGCTAAGGCTCCCTCCCCATGGGGACCCCACGCCAAAGTCTGACAAGACCACGCGCCTGGGGTCCAGAGGCGGTGCAGGCTGACTCGGCATGGAAGCTGCCTGCTCACCATGTGGTTTCCCAGGCCCGTCTGCAGCTGAGCGAGAGGATTCCGGAGGCCTCCTCGCACAGGGGCCGATCGACGTCTGTGGCCTTGGCAGCCACAGACGGATCCTGACCGGCACGGTCCCTTGTGCCCTCAACTCAGGCCTTCGGGAAGACCACTGCCCTGCTGTGGGTTCGGCGACTGGAGCCTCCTGGGACCTAACCCTAACCCTAACCCCACACCGAACGGGCACCCTCCACCGAAACCTAAGCCGGCCTCGACCCCTAACCCTGCACTTGAGCCGCCTTGCTGCATGGGCCTCACTTCAGCCCTCGAGGGAGATCACGAGACCGGAGTCGCTTCGGCCCTGGCGACGTCCCTGGACTGAACCCTAACCCTAGCTAAGGCTCTCTCGCCAAGAGGACCCAAGGCCAACGTCTGACAACACCACGCGCCTGGGGTCCGGAAGGGGTGCAGGCTGACTCGGCATGGAACCTGGAAGCTCACCATGTCGTTTCCCAGGCCCGGCTGCAGCTGCCGAGAGGATTCCGGAGGCCTCCTCGACCAGGGGCCCAATCACGTGTGTGGCCTTGGCAGCCAAAGACGGATCCTGACCGGCACGGTCCCTTGTGCCCTCAACTCAGCCCTTCGGGGAGACAACTGCCCTGCTGTGGGTTGGGCGCCTGGAGCCTCCTGGGACCTAACCCTAACCCTAACCGTACCCCGAACCGGGACCCTCCACCGCAACCTAAGCCTGCCTCGAACCCTAACCCTGCAATGGAGCCGCCTTCTGGCATGGGCCCTCACTTCAGCCCTCGAGGGAGATCACCAGACTGGAGTCGATTCAGCCCTGGAGACGTCCCTGGACCAAACCCTAACCCTAGCTAAGGCTCCCTCCCCATGGGGACCCCACGCCAAAGTCTGACAAGACCACGCGCCTGGGGTCCAGAGGCGGTGCAGGCTGACTCGGCATGGAAGCTGCAAGCTCACCATGTGGTTTCCCAGGCCCGTCTGCAGCTGAGCGAGAGGATTCCGGAGGCCTCCTCGCACAGGGGCCGATCGACGTCTGTGGCCTTGGCAGCCACAGACGGATCCTGACCGGCACGGTCCCTTGTGCCCTCCACTCAGGCCTTCGGGAAGACCACTGCCCTGCTGTGGGTTCGGCGCCTGGAGCCTCCTGGGACCTAACCCTAACCCTAACCCCACACCGAACGGGGACCCTCCACCGAAACCTAAGCCGGCCTCGACCCCTAACCCTGCACTTGAGCCGCCTTGCTGCATGGGCCCTCACTTCAGCCCTCGAGGGAGATCACGAGACCGGAGTCGCTTCGGCCCTGGCGACGTCCCTGGACCGAACCCTAACCCTAGCTAAGGCTCTCTCGCCAAGAGGACCCAAGGCCAACGTCTGACAACACCACGCGCCTGGGGTCCGGAAGGGGTGCAGGCTGACTCGGCATGGAACCTGGAAGCTCACCATGTCGTTTCCCAGGCCCGGCTGCAGCTGCCGAGAGGATTCCGGAGGCCTCCTCGACCAGGGGACCAATCACGTGTGTGGCCTTGGCAGCCAAAGACGGATCCTGACCGGCACGGTCCCTTGTGCCCTCAACTCAGCCCTTCGGGGAGACCACTGCCCTGCTGTGGGTTGGGCGCCTGGAGCCTCCTGGGACCTAACCCTAACCCTAACCGTACCCCGAACCGGGACCCTCCACCGCAACCTAAGCCTGCCTCGAACCCTAACCCTGCAATGGAGCCGCCTTCTGGCATGGGCCCTCACTTCAGCCCTCGAGGGAGATCACGAGACTGGAGTCGATTCAGCCCTGGCGACGTCCCTGGACCAAACCCTAACCCTAGCTAAGGCTCTGTCGCCAAGAGGACCCAAGGCCAACGTCTGACAACACCACGCGCCTGGGGTCCGGAAGGGGTGCAGGCTGACTCGGCATGGAACCTGGAAGCTCACCATGTCGTTTCCCAGGCCCGGCTGCAGCTGCCGAGAGGATTCCGGAGGCCTCCTCGACCAGGGGCCCAATCACGTGTGTGGCCTTGGCAGCCAAAGACGGATCCTGACCGGCAGCCTCCCTTGTGCCCTCAACTCAGCCCTTCGGGGAGACCACTCCCTGCTGTGGGTTGGGCGCCTGGAGCCTCCTGGGACCTAACCCTAACCCTAACCGTACCCCGAACCGGGACCCTCCACCGCAACCTAAGCCTGCCTCGAACCCTAACCCTGCAATGGAGCCGCCTTCTGGCATGGGCCCTCACTTCAGCCCTCGAGGGAGATCACCAGACTGGAGTCGATTCAGCCCTGGCGACGTCCCTGGACCAAACCCTAACCCTAGCTAAGGCTCCCTCCCCATGGGGACCCCACGCCAAAGTCTGACAAGACCACGCGCCTGGGGTCCAGAGGCGGTGCAGGCTGACTCGGCATGGAAGCTGCAAGCTCACCATGTGGTTTCCCAGGCCCGTCTGCAGCTGAGCGAGAGGATTCCGGAGGCCTCCTCGCTCAGGGGCCGATCGACGTCTGTGGCCTTGGCAGCCACAGACGGATCCTGACCGGCACGGTCCCTTGTGCCCTCAACTCAGGCCTTCGGGAAGACCACTGCTCTGCTGTGGGTTCGGCGCCTGGAGCCTCCTGGGACCTAACCCTAACCCTAACCCCACACCGAACGGGCACCCTCCACCGAAACCTAAGCCGGCCTCGACCCCTAACCCTGCACTTGAGCCGCCTTGCTGCATGGGCCCTCACTTCAGCCCTCGAGGGAGATCACGAGACCGGAGTCGCTTCGGCCCTGGCGACGTCCCTGGAGGGAACCCTAACCCTAGCTAAGGCTCTCTCGCCAAGAGGACCCAAGGCCAACGTCTGAAAACACCACGCGCCTGGGGTCCGGAAGGGGTGCAGGCTGACTCGGCATGGAACCTGGAAGCTCACCATGTCGTTTCCCAGGCCCGGCTGCAGCTGCCGAGAGGATTCCGGAGGCCTCCTCGACCAGGGGCCCAATCACGTGTGTGGCCTTGGCAGCCAAAGACGGATCCTGACCGGCACGGTCCCTTGTGCCCTCAACTCAGCCCTTCGGGGAGACCACTGCCCTGCTGTGGGTTGGGCGCCTGGAGCCTCCTGGGACCTAACCCTAACCCTAACCGTACCCCGAACCGGGACCCTCCACCGCAACCTAAGCCTGCCTCGAACCCTAACCCTGCAATGGAGCCGCCTTCTGGCATGGGCCCTCACTTCAGCCCTCGAGGGAGATCACGAGACTGGAGTCGATTCAGCCCTGGAGACGTCCCTGGACCAAACCCTAAACCTAGCTAAGGCTCTCTCGCCAAGAGGACCCAAGGCCAACGTCTGACAACACCACGCGCCGGGGGGCCGGAAGGGGTGCAGGCTGACTCGGCATGGAACCTGGAAGCTCACCATGTCGTTTCCCAGGCCCGGCTGCAGCTGCCGAGAGGATTCCGGAGGCCTCCTCGACCAGGGGCCCAATCACGTGTGTGGCCTTGGCAGCCAAAGACGGATCCTGACCGGCAGCCTCCCTTGTGCCCTCAACTCAGCCCTTCGGGGAGACCACTGCCCTGCTGTGGGTTGGGCGCCTGGAGCCTCCTGGGACCTAACCCTAACCCTAACCGTACCCCGAACCGGGACCCACCACCGCAACCTAAGCCTGCCTCGAACCCTAACCCTGCAATGGAGCCTCCTTGCTCCATGGGCCCTCACTTCGGCCCTCGAGGGAGATCACGAGACCGGAGTCGCTTCGGCCCTGGACCGAACCCTAACCCTAGCTAATGCTCTCTCGCCAAGAGGACCCAAGGCCAACGTCTGACAACACCTCGCGCCTGGGGTCCGGAAGGGGTGCAGGCTGACTCGGCATGGAACCTGGAAGCTCACCATGTCGTTTCCCAGGCCCGGCTGCAGCTGCCGAGAGGATTCCGGAGGCCTCCTCGACCAGGGGCCCAATCACGTGTGTGGCCTTGGCAGCCAAAGACGGATCCTGACCGGCAGCCTCCCTTGTGCCCTCAACTCAGCCCTTCGGGGAGACCACTGCCCTGCTGTGGGTTGGGCGCCTGGAGCCTCCTGGGACCTAACCCTAACCCTAACCGTACCCCGAACCAGGTCCCTCCACCGCAACCTAAGCCTGCCTCGAACCCTAACCCTGCAATGGAGCCGCCTTCTGGCATGGGCCCTCACTTCAGCCCTCGAGGGAGATCACCAGACTGGAGTCGATTCAGCCCTGGCGACGTCCCTGGACCAAACCCTAACCCTAGCTAAGGCTCCCTCCCCATGGGGACCCCACGCCAAAGTCTGACAAGACCACGCGCCTGGGGTCCAGAGGCGGTGCAGGCTGACTCGGCATGGAAGCTGCAAGCTCACCATGTGGTTTCCCAGGCCCGTCTGCAGCTGAGCGAGAGGATTCCGGAGGCCTCCTCGCACAGGGGCCGATCGACGTCTGTGGCCTTGGCAGCCACAGACGGATCCTGACCGGCACGGTCCCTTGTGCCCTCAACTCAGGCCTTCGGGAAGACCACTGCCCTGCTGTGGGTTCGGCGCCTGGAGCCTCCTGGGACCTAACCCTAACCCTAACCCCACACCGAACGGGGACCCTCCACCGAAACCTAAGCCGGCCTCGACCCCTAACCCTGCACTTGAGCCGCCTTGCTGCATGGGCCCTCACTTCAGCCCTCGAGGGAGATCACGAGACCGGAGTCGCTTCGGCCCTGGCGACGTCCCTGGACCGAACCCAAACCCCAGCTAAGGCTCTCTCGCCAAGAGGACCCAAGGCCAACGTCTGACAACACCACGCGCCTGGGGTCCGGAAGGGGTGCAGGCTGACTCGGCATGGAACCTGGAAGCTCACCATGTCGTTTCCCAGGCCCGGCTGCAGCTGCCGAGAGGATTCCGGAGGCCTCCTCGACCAGGGGCCCAATCACGTGTGTGGCCTTGGCAGCCAAAGACGGATCCTGACCGGCAGCCTCCCTTGTGCCCTCAACTCAGCCCTTCGGGGAGACCACTCCCTGCTGTGGGTTGGGCGCCTGGAGCCTCCTGGGACCTAACCCTAACCCTAACCGTACCCCGAACCGGGACCCTCCACCGCAACCTAAGCCTGCCTCGAACCCTAACCCTGCAATGGAGCCGCCTTCTGGCATGGGCCCTCACTTCAGCCCTCGAGGGAGATCACCAGACTGGAGTCGATTCAGCCCTGGCGACGTCCCTGGACCAAACCCTAACCCTAGCTAAGGCTCCCTCCCCATGGGTACCCCACGCCAAAGTCTGACAAGACCACGCGCCTGGGGTCCAGAGGCGGTGCAGGCTGACTCGGCATGGAAGCTGCAAGCTCACCATGTGGTTTCCCAGGCCCGTCTGCAGCTGAGCGAGAGGATTCCGGAGGCCTCCTCGCTCAGGGGCCAATCGACGTCTGTGGCCTTGGCAGCCACAGACGGATCCTGACCGGCACGGTCCCTTGTGCCCTCAACTCAGGCCTTCGGGAAGACCACTGCTCTGCTGTGGGTTCGGCGCCTGGAGCCTCCTGGGACCTAACCCTAACCCTAACCCCACACCGAACGGGCACCCTCCACCGAAACCTAAGCCGGCCTCGACCCCTAACCCTGCACTTCAGCCGCCTTGCTGCATGGGCCCTCACTTCAGCCCTCGAGGGAGATAACGAGACCGGAGTCGCTTCGGCCCTGGCGACGTCCCTGGAGGGAACCCTAACCCTAGCTAAGGCTCTCTCGCCAAGAGGACCCAAGGCCAACGTCTGAAAACACCACGCGCCTGGGGTCCGGAAGGGGTGCAGGCTGACTCGGCATGGAACCTGGAAGCTCACCATGTCGTTTCCCAGGCCCGGCTGCAGCTGCCGAGAGGATTCCGGAGGCCTCCTCGACCAGGGGCCCAATCACGTGTGTGGCCTTGGCAGCCAAAGACGGATCCTGACCGGCACGGTCCCTTGTGCCCTCAACTCAGCCCTTCGGGGAGACCACTGCCCTGCTGTGGGTTGGGCGCCTGGAGCCTCCTGGGACCTAACCCTAACCCTAACCGTACCCCGAACCGGGACCCTCCACCGCAACCTAAGCCTGCCTCGAACCCTAACCCTGCAATGGAGCCGCCTTCTGGCATGGGCCCTCACTTCAGCCCTCGAGGGAGATCACGAGACTGGAGTCGATTCAGCCCTGGAGACGTCCCTGGACCAAACCCTAAACCTAGCTAAGGCTCTCTCGCCAAGAGGACCCAAGGCCAACGTCTGACAACACCACGCGCCGGGGGGCCGGAAGGGGTGCAGGCTGACTCGGCATGGAACCTGGAAGCTCACCATGTCGTTTCCCAGGCCCGGCTGCAGCTGCCGAGAGGATTCCGGAGGCCTCCTCGACCAGGGGCCCAATCACGTGTGTGGCCTTGGCAGCCAAAGACGGATCCTGACCGGCAGCCTCCCTTGTGCCCTCAACTCAGCCCTTCGGGGAGACCACTGCCCTGCTGTGGGTTGGGCGCCTGGAGCCTCCTGGGACCTAACCCTAACCCTAACCGTACCCCGAACCGGGACCCACCACCGCAACCTAAGCCTGCCTCGAACCCTAACCCTGCAATGGAGCCTCCTTGCTCCATGGGCCCTCACTTCGGCCCTCGAGGGAGATCACGAGACCGGAGTCGCTTCGTCCCTGGACCGAACCCTAACCCTAGCTAAGGCTCTCTCGCCAAGAGGACCCAAGGCCAACGTCTGACAACACCTCGCGCCTGGGGTCCGGAAGGGGTGCAGGCTGACTCGGCATGGAACCTGGAAGCTCACCATGCCGGATCCCAGGCCCGAATGCAGCTGCCGAGAGGATTCCGGAGGCCTCCTCGACCAGGGGCCCAATCACGTGTGTGGCCTTGGCAGCCAAAGACGGATCCTGACCGGCAGCCTCCCTTGTGCCCTCAACTCAGCCCTTCGGGGAGACCACTGCCCTGCTGTGGGTTGGGCGCCTGGAGCCTCCTGGGACCTAACCCTAACCCTAACCGTACCCCGAACCAGGTCCCTCCACCGCAACCTAAGCCTGCCTCGAACCCTAACCCTGCAATGGAGCCGCCTTCTGGCATGGGCCCTCACTTCAGCCCTCGAGGGAGATCACCAGACTGGAGTCGATTCAGCCCTGGCGACGTCCCTGGACCAAACCCTAACCCTAGCTAAGGCTCCCTCCCCATGGGGACCCCACGCCAAAGTCTGACAAGACCACGCGCCTGGGGTCCAGAGGCGGTGCAGGCTGACTCGGCATGGAAGCTGCAAGCTCACCATGTGGTTTCCCAGGCCCGTCTGCAGCTGAGCGAGAGGATTCCGGAGGCCTCCTCGCACAGGGGCCGATCGACGTCTGTGGCCTTGGCAGCCACAGACGGATCCTGACCGGCACGGTCCCTTGTGCCCTCAACTCAGGCCTTCGGGAAGACCACTGCCCTGCTGTGGGTTCGGCGCCTGGAGCCTCCTGGGACCTAACCCTAACCCTAACCCCACACCGAACGGGGACCCTCCACCGAAACCTAAGCCGGCCTCGACCCCTAACCCTGCACTTGAGCCGCCTTGCTGCATGGGCCCTCACTTCAGCCCTCGAGGGAGATCACGAGACCGGAGTCGCTTCGGCCCTGGCGACGTCCCTGGACCGAACCCTAACCCCAGCTAAGGCTCTCTCGCCAAGAGGACCCAAGGCCAACGTCTGACAACACCACGCGCCTGGGGTCCGGAAGGGGTGCAGGCTGACTCGGCATGGAACCTGGAAGCTCACCATGTCGTTTCCCAGGCCCGGCTGCAGCTGCCGAGAGGATTCCGGAGGCCTCCTCGACCAGGGGCCCAATCACGTGTGTGGCCTTGGCAGCCAAAGACGGATCCTGACCGGCAGCCTCCCTTGTGCCCTCAACTCAGCCCTTCGGGGAGACCACTGCCCTGCTGTGGGTTGGGCGCCTGGAGCCTCCTGGGACCTAACCCTAACCCTAACCGTACCCCGAACCGGGACCCTCCACCGCAACCTAAGCCTGCCTCGAACCCTAACCCTGCAATGGAGCCGCCTTCTGGCATGGGCCCTCACGTCAGCCCTCGAGGGAGATCACGAGACTGGAGTCGATTCAGCCCTGGAGACGTCCCTGGACCAAACCCTGACCCTAGCTAAGGCTCTATCGCCAAGAGGACCCAAGGCCAACGTCTGACAACACCACGCGCCTGGGGTCCGGAAGTGGTGCAGGCTAACTCGGCATGGAATCTGGAAGCTCACCATGTCGTTTCCCAGGCCCGGCTGCAGCTGCCGAGAGGATTCCGGAGGCCTCCTCGACCAGGGGCCCAATCACGTGTGTGGCCTTGGCAGCCAAAGACCGATCCTGACCGGCAGCCTCCCTTGTGCCCTCAACTCAGCCCTTCGGGGAGACCACTGCCCTGCTGTGGGTTGGGCGCCTGGAGCCTCCTGGGACCTAACCATAACCCTAACCGTACCCCGAACCGGGACCCTCCACCGCAACCTAAGCCTGCCTCGAACCCAAACCCTGCAATGGAGCCGCCTTCTGGCATGGGCCCTCACTTCAGCCCTCGAGGGAGATCACCAGACTGGAGTCGATTCAGCCCTGGCGACGTCCCTGGACCAAACCCTAACCCTAGCTAAGGCTCCCTCCCCATGGGGACCCCACGCCAAAGTCTGACAAGACCACGCGCCTGGGGTCCAGAGGCGGTGCAGGCTGACTCGGCATGGAAGCTGCAAGCTCACCATGTGGTTTCCCAGGCCCGTCCGCAGCTGAGCGAGAGGATTCCGGAGGCCTCCTCGCACAGGGGCCGATCGACGTCTGTGGCCTTGGCAGCCACAGACGGATCCTGACCGGCACGGTCCCTTGTGCCCTCAACTCAGGCCTTCGGGAAGACCACTGCCCTGCTGTGGGTTCGGCGCCTGGAGCCTCCTGGGACCTAACCCTAACCCTAACCCCACACCGAACGGGGACCCTCCACCGAAACCTAAGCCTGCCTCGAACCCTAACCCTGCACTTGAGCCGCCTTGCTGCATGGGCCCTCACTTCAGCCCTCGAGGGAGATCACGAGACCGGAGTCGCTTCGGCCCTGGACCGAACCCTAACCCTAGCTAAGGCTCTGTCGCCAAGAGGACCCAAGGCCAACGTCTGACAACACCTCGCGCCTGGGGTCCGGAAGGGGTGCAGGCTGACTCGGCATGGAACCTGGAAGCTCACCATGTCGTTTCCCAGGCCCGGCTGCAGCTGCCGAGAGGATTCCGGAGGCCTCCTCGACGAGGGGCCCAATCACGTGTGTGGCCCTGGCAGCCAAAGACGGATCCTGACCGGCAGCCTCCCTTGTGCCCTCAACTCAGGCCTTCGGGGAGACCACTGCCCTGCTGTGGGTTGGGCGCCGGGAGCCTCCTGGGACCTAACCCTAACCCTAACCGAACCCTGAACAGGGACCCTCCACCGCAACCTAAGCCTGCCTCGAACCCTAACCCTGCAAGTGAGCCGCCTTCTGGCATGGGCCCTCACTTGAGCCCTCGAGGTTGATCACGAGGCTGGAGTCGATTCCGCCCTGGCGACGTCCCTGGACCAAACCCTAACCCTAGCTAAGGCTCCCTCCCCATGGGGACCCCACGCCAAAGTCTGACAAGACCACGCGCCTGGGGTCCAGAGGCGGTGCAGGCTGACTCGGCATGGAAGCTGCCTGCTCACCATGTGGTTTCCCAGGCCCGTCTGCAGCTGAGCGAGAGGATTCCGGAGGCCTCCTCGCACAGGGGCCGATCGACGTCTGTGGCCTTGGCAGCCACAGACGGATCCTGACCGGCACGGTCCCTTGTGCCCTCAACTCAGGCCTTCGGGAAGACCACTGCCCTGCTGTGGGTTCGGCGACTGGAGCCTCCTGGGACCTAACCCTAACCCTAACCCCACACCGAACGGGCACCCTCCACCGAAACCTAAGCCGGCCTCGACCCCTAACCCTGCACTTGAGCCGCCTTGCTGCATGGGCCTCACTTCAGCCCTCGAGGGAGATCACGAGACCGGAGTCGCTTCGGCCCTGGCGACGTCCCTGGACTGAACCCTAACCCTAGCTAAGGCTCTCTCGCCAAGAGGACCCAAGGCCAACGTCTGACAACACCACGCGCCTGGGGTCCGGAAGGGGTGCAGGCTGACTCGGCATGGAACCTGGAAGCTCACCATGTCGTTTCCCAGGCCCGGCTGCAGCTGCCGAGAGGATTCCGGAGGCCTCCTCGACCAGGGGCCCAATCACGTGTGTGGCCTTGGCAGCCAAAGACGGATCCTGACCGGCACGGTCCCTTGTGCCCTCAACTCAGCCCTTCGGGGAGACAACTGCCCTGCTGTGGGTTGGGCGCCTGGAGCCTCCTGGGACCTAACCCTAACCCTAACCGTACCCCGAACCGGGACCCTCCACCGCAACCTAAGCCTGCCTCGAACCCTAACCCTGCAATGGAGCCGCCTTCTGGCATGGGCCCTCACTTCAGCCCTCGAGGGAGATCACCAGACTGGAGTCGATTCAGCCCTGGAGACGTCCCTGGACCAAACCCTAACCCTAGCTAAGGCTCCCTCCCCATGGGGACCCCACGCCAAAGTCTGACAAGACCACGCGCCTGGGGTCCAGAGGCGGTGCAGGCTGACTCGGCATGGAAGCTGCAAGCTCACCATGTGGTTTCCCAGGCCCGTCTGCAGCTGAGCGAGAGGATTCCGGAGGCCTCCTCGCACAGGGGCCGATCGACGTCTGTGGCCTTGGCAGCCACAGACGGATCCTGACCGGCACGGTCCCTTGTGCCCTCCACTCAGGCCTTCGGGAAGACCACTGCCCTGCTGTGGGTTCGGCGCCTGGAGCCTCCTGGGACCTAACCCTAACCCTAACCCCACACCGAACGGGGACCCTCCACCGAAACCTAAGCCGGCCTCGACCCCTAACCCTGCACTTGAGCCGCCTTGCTGCATGGGCCCTCACTTCAGCCCTCGAGGGAGATCACGAGACCGGAGTCGCTTCGGCCCTGGCGACGTCCCTGGACCGAACCCTAACCCTAGCTAAGGCTCTCTCGCCAAGAGGACCCAAGGCCAACGTCTGACAACACCACGCGCCTGGGGTCCGGAAGGGGTGCAGGCTGACTCGGCATGGAACCTGGAAGCTCACCATGTCGTTTCCCAGGCCCGGCTGCAGCTGCCGAGAGGATTCCGGAGGCCTCCTCGACCAGGGGACCAATCACGTGTGTGGCCTTGGCAGCCAAAGACGGATCCTGACCGGCACGGTCCCTTGTGCCCTCAACTCAGCCCTTCGGGGAGACCACTGCCCTGCTGTGGGTTGGGCGCCTGGAGCCTCCTGGGACCTAACCCTAACCCTAACCGTACCCCGAACCGGGACCCTCCACCGCAACCTAAGCCTGCCTCGAACCCTAACCCTGCAATGGAGCCGCCTTCTGGCATGGGCCCTCACTTCAGCCCTCGAGGGAGATCACGAGACTGGAGTCGATTCAGCCCTGGCGACGTCCCTGGACCAAACCCTAACCCTAGCTAAGGCTCTGTCGCCAAGAGGACCCAAGGCCAACGTCTGACAACACCACGCGCCTGGGGTCCGGAAGGGGTGCAGGCTGACTCGGCATGGAACCTGGAAGCTCACCATGTCGTTTCCCAGGCCCGGCTGCAGCTGCCGAGAGGATTCCGGAGGCCTCCTCGACCAGGGGCCCAATCACGTGTGTGGCCTTGGCAGCCAAAGACGGATCCTGACCGGCAGCCTCCCTTGTGCCCTCAACTCAGCCCTTCGGGGAGACCACTCCCTGCTGTGGGTTGGGCGCCTGGAGCCTCCTGGGACCTAACCCTAACCCTAACCGTACCCCGAACCGGGACCCTCCACCGCAACCTAAGCCTGCCTCGAACCCTAACCCTGCAATGGAGCCGCCTTCTGGCATGGGCCCTCACTTCAGCCCTCGAGGGAGATCACCAGACTGGAGTCGATTCAGCCCTGGCGACGTCCCTGGACCAAACCCTAACCCTAGCTAAGGCTCCCTCCCCATGGGTACCCCACGCCAAAGTCTGACAAGACCACGCGCCTGGGGTCCAGAGGCGGTGCAGGCTGACTCGGCATGGAAGCTGCAAGCTCACCATGTGGTTTCCCAGGCCCGTCTGCAGCTGAGCGAGAGGATTCCGGAGGCCTCCTCGCTCAGGGGCCAATCGACGTCTGTGGCCTTGGCAGCCACAGACGGATCCTGACCGGCACGGTCCCTTGTGCCCTCAACTCAGGCCTTCGTGAAGACCACTGCTCTGCTGTCGGTTCGGCGCCTGGAGCCTCCTGGGACCTAACCCTAACCCTAACCCCACACCGAACGGGCACCCTCCACCGAAACCTAAGCCGGCCTCGACCCCTAACCCTGCACTTCAGCCGCCTTGCTGCATGGGCCCTCACTTCAGCCCTCGAGGGAGATCACGAGACCGGAGTCGCTTCGGCCCTGGCGACGTCCCTGGAGGGAACCCTAACCCTAGCTAAGGCTCTCTCGCCAAGAGGACCCAAGGCCAACGTCTGAAAACACCACGCGCCTGGGGTCCGGAAGGGGTGCAGGCTGACTCGGCATGGAACCTGGAAGCTCACCATGTCGTTTCCCAGGCCCGGCTGCAGCTGCCGAGAGGATTCCGGAGGCCTCCTCGACCAGGGGCCCAATCACGTGTGTGGCCTTGGCAGCCAAAGACGGATCCTGACCGGCACGGTCCCTTGTGCCCTCAACTCAGCCCTTCGGGGAGACCACTGCCCTGCTGTGGGTTGGGCGCCTGGAGCCTCCTGGGACCTAACCCTAACCCTAACCGTACCCCGAACCGGGACCCTCCACCGCAACCTAAGCCTGCCTCGAACCCTAACCCTGCAATGGAGCCGCCTTCTGGCATGGGCCCTCACTTCAGCCCTCGAGGGAGATCACGAGACTGGAGTCGATTCAGCCCTGGAGACGTCCCTGGACCAAACCCTAAACCTAGCTAAGGCTCTCTCGCCAAGAGGACCCAAGGCCAACGTCTGACAACACCACGCGCCGGGGGGCCGGAAGGGGTGCAGGCTGACTCGGCATGGAACCTGGAAGCTCACCATGTCGTTTCCCAGGCCCGGCTGCAGCTGCCGAGAGGATTCCGGAGGCCTCCTCGACCAGGGGCCCAATCACGTGTGTGGCCTTGGCAGCCAAAGACGGATCCTGACCGGCAGCCTCCCTTGTGCCCTCAACTCAGCCCTTCGGGGAGACCACTGCCCTGCTGTGGGTTGGGCGCCTGGAGCCTCCTGGGACCTAACCCTAACCCTAACCGTACCCCGAACCGGGACCCACCACCGCAACCTAAGCCTGCCTCGAACCCTAACCCTGCAATGGAGCCTCCTTGCTCCATGGGCCCTCACTTCGGCCCTCGAGGGAGATCACGAGACCGGAGTCGCTTCGTCCCTGGACCGAACCCTAACCCTAGCTAAGGCTCTCTCGCCAAGAGGACCCAAGGCCAACGTCTGACAACACCTCGCGCCTGGGGTCCGGAAGGGGTGCAGGCTGACTCGGCATGGAACCTGGAAGCTCACCATGTCGTTTCCCAGGCCCGGCTGCAGCTGCCGAGAGGATTCCGGAGGCCTCCTCGACCAGGGGCCCAATCACGTGTGTGGCCTTGGCAGCCAAAGACGGATCCTGACCGGCAGCCTCCCTTGTGCCCTCAACTCAGCCCTTCGGGGAGACCACTGCCCTGCTGTGGGTTGGGCGCCTGGAGCCTCCTGGGACCTAACCCTAACCCTAACCGTACCCCGAACCAGGTCCCTCCACCGCAACCTAAGCCTGCCTCGAACCCTAACCCTGCAATGGAGCCGCCTTCTGGCATGGGCCCTCACTTCAGCCCTCGAGGGAGATCACCAGACTGGAGTCGATTCAGCCCTGGCGACGTCCCTGGACCAAACCCTAACCCTAGCTAAGGCTCCCTCCCCATGGGGACCCCACGCCAAAGTCTGACAAGACCACGCGCCTGGGGTCCAGAGGCGGTGCAGGCTGACTCGGCATGGAAGCTGCAAGCTCACCATGTGGTTTCCCAGGCCCGTCTGCAGCTGAGCGAGAGGATTCCGGAGGCCTCCTCGCACAGGGGCCGATCGACGTCTGTGGCCTTGGCAGCCACAGACGGATCCTGACCGGCACGGTCCCTTGTGCCCTCAACTCAGGCCTTCGGGAAGACCACTGCCCTGCTGTGGGTTCGGCGCCTGGAGCCTCCTGGGACCTAACCCTAACCCTAACCCCACACCGAACGGGGACCCTCCACCGAAACCTAAGCCGGCCTCGACCCCTAACCCTGCACTTGAGCCGCCTTGCTGCATGGGCCCTCACTTCAGCCCTCGAGGGAGATCACGAGACCGGAGTCGCTTCGGCCCTGGCGACGTCCCTGGACCGAACCCTAACCCCAGCTAAGGCTCTCTCGCCAAGAGGACCCAAGGCCAACGTCTGACAACACCACGCGCCTGGGGTCCGGAAGGGGTGCAGGCTGACTCGGCATGGAACCTGGAAGCTCACCATGTCGTTTCCCAGGCCCGGCTGCAGCTGCCGAGAGGATTCCGGAGGCCTCCTCGACCAGGGGCCCAATCACGTGTGTGGCCTTGGCAGCCAAAGACGGATCCTGACCGGCAGCCTCCCTTGTGCCCTCAACTCAGCCCTTCGGGGAGACCACTGCCCTGCTGTGGGTTGGGCGCCTGGAGCCTCCTGGGACCTAACCCTAACCCTAACCGTACCCCGAACCGGGACCCTCCACCGCAACCTAAGCCTGCCTCGAACCCTAACCCTGCAATGGAGCCGCCTTCTGGCATGGGCCCTCACGTCAGCCCTCGAGGGAGATCACGAGACTGGAGTCGATTCAGCCCTGGAGACGTCCCTGGACCAAACCCTGACCCTAGCTAAGGCTCTATCGCCAAGAGGACCCAAGGCCAACGTCTGACAACACCACGCGCCTGGGGTCCGGAAGTGGTGCAGGCTAACTCGGCATGGAATCTGGAAGCTCACCATGTCGTTTCCCAGGCCCGGCTGCAGCTGCCGAGAGGATTCCGGAGGCCTCCTCGACCAGGGGCCCAATCACGTGTGTGGCCTTGGCAGCCAAAGACCGATCCTGACCGGCAGCCTCCCTTGTGCCCTCAACTCAGCCCTTCGGGGAGACCACTGCCCTGCTGTGGGTTGGGCGCCTGGAGCCTCCTGGGACCTAACCCTAACCCTAACCGTACCCCGAACCGGGACCCTCCACCGCAACCTAAGCCTGCCTCGAA